>NC_138351.1:753672-1353672 GCF_046562875.1 Panthera onca
CGGATCCTGACCGGCACCGTGCCTTGTGTCCTCAACTCAGCCCTTCGGGGAGACCACGGCCCTGCGGTGGGTTCGGCGCCTGGAGCCTCCTGGGACCTAACCCTAACCCTAAGCCGACACCGAACTGGGACCCTCCACCGAAACCTAAGCCGGCCTCGAACCCTAAGCCTGCACTTGAGCCGCCTTGCTGCATGGGCCCTCACTTCAGCCCTCGAGGGAGATCACGAGACCGGAGTCGCTTCGGCCCTGGCGACGTCCCTGGACCGAACCCTAACCCTAGCTAAGGCTCTCTCCCCAAGAGGACCCAATGCCAACGTCGGACAACACCACGCGCCTGGCGTCCGGAAGAGGTGCAGGCTGACTCGGCATGGAACCTGGAAGCTCACCATGCCGAATCCCAGGCCCGGCTGCAGCTGCCGAGAGGATTCCGGAGGCCTCCTCGACCAGGGGCCCAATCACGTGTGTGGCCTTGGCAGCCAAAGACGGATCCTGACCGGCAGCCCCCCTTGTGCCCTCAACTCAGCCCTTCGGGGAGACCACGGCCCTGCTGTGGGTTCGGCGCCTGGAGCCTCCTGGGACCTAACCCTAACCCTAACCGTACCCCGAACAGGGACCCTCCACCGCAACCTAAGCCTGCCTCGAACCCTAACCCTGCAAGTGAGCCGCCTTCGGGCATGGGCCCTCACTTCAGCCCTCGAGGGAGATCACGAGACCGGAGTCGCTTCGGCCCTGGCGACGTCCCTGCACCGAACCCTAACCCTAGCTAAGGCTCCCTCCCCATGGGGACCCAATGCCAACGTCTGACAACACCACGCGCCTGGCGTCCAGACGCGGTGCAGGCTGACTCGGCATGGAACCTGGAAGCTCACCATGTGGTTTCCCCGCCTGTCTGCAGCGGAGCGAGAGGATTCCGGAGGCCTCCTCCAACAGGGGCCGATGGACGTCTGTGGCCTTGGCAGCCAAAGCCGGATCCTGACCGGCACCGTGCCTTGTGTCCTCAACTCAGCCCTTCGGGGAGACCACGGCCCTGCGGTGGGTTCGGCGCCTGGAGCCTCCTGGGACCTAACCCTAACCCTAAGCCGACACCGAACTGGGACCCTCCACCGAAACCTAAGCCGGCCTCGAACCCTAAGCCTGCACTTGAGCCGCCTTGCTGCATGGGCCCTCACTTCAGCCCTCGAGGGAGATCACGAGACCGGAGTCGCTTCGGCCCTGGCGACGTCCCTGGACCGAACCCTAACCCTAGCTAAGGCTCTCTCCCCAAGAGGACCCAATGCCAACGTCGGACAACACCACGCGCCTGGCGTCCGGAAGAGGTGCAGGCTGACTCGGCATGGAACCTGGAAGCTCACCATGCCGAATCCCAGGCCCGGCTGCAGCTGCCGAGAGGATTCCGGAGGCCTCCTCGACCAGGGGCCCAATCACGTGTGTGGCCTTGGCAGCCAAAGCCGGATCCTGACCGGCACCGTGCCTTGTGTCCTCAACTCAGCCCTTCGGGGAGACCACGGCCCTGCTGTGGGTTCGGCGCCTGGAGCCTCCTGGGACCTAACCCTAACCCTAACCGTACCCCGAACAGGGACCCTCCACCGCAACCTAAGCCTGCCTCGAACCCTAACCCTGCAAGTGAGCCGCCTTCGGGCATGGGCCCTCACTTCAGCCCTCGAGGGAGATCACGAGACCGGAGTCGCTTCGGCCCTGGCGACGTCCCTGCACCGAACCCTAACCCTAGCTAAGGCTCCCTCCCCATGGGGACCCAATGCCAACGTCTGACAACACCACGCGCCTGGCGTCCAGACGCGGTGCAGGCTGACTCGGCATGGAACCTGGAAGCTCACCATGTGGTTTCCCCGCCTGTCTGCAGCGGAGCGAGAGGATTCCGGAGGCCTCCTCCAACAGGGGCCGATGGACGTCTGTGGCCTTGGCAGCCAAAGCCGGATCCTGACCGGCACCGTGCCTTGTGTCCTCAACTCAGCCCTTCGGGGAGACCACGGCCCTGCGGTGGGTTCGGCGCCTGGAGCCTCCTGGGACCTAACCCTAACCCTAAGCCGACACCGAACTGGGACCCTCCACCGAAACCTAAGCCGGCCTCGAACCCTAAGCCTGCACTTGAGCCGCCTTGCTGCATGGGCCCTCACTTCAGCCCTCGAGGGAGATCACGAGACCGGAGTCGCTTCGGCCCTGGCGACGTCCCTGGACCGAACCCTAACCCTAGCTAAGGCTCTCTCCCCAAGAGGACCCAATGCCAACGTCGGACAACACCACGCGCCTGGCGTCCGGAAGAGGTGCAGGCTGACTCGGCATGGAACCTGGAAGCTCACCATGCCGAATCCCAGGCCCGGCTGCAGCTGCCGAGAGGATTCCGGAGGCCTCCTCGACCAGGGGCCCAATCACGTGTGTGGCCTTGGCAGCCAAAGACGGATCCTGACCGGCAGCCCCCCTTGTGCCCTCAACTCAGCCCTTCGGGGAGACCACGGCCCTGCTGTGGGTTCGGCGCCTGGAGCCTCCTGGGACCTAACCCTAACCCTAACCGTACCCCGAACAGGGACCCTCCACCGCAACCTAAGCCTGCCTCGAACCCTAACCCTGCAAGTGAGCCGCCTTCGGGCATGGGCCCTCACTTCAGCCCTCGAGGGAGATCACGAGACCGGAGTCGCTTCGGCCCTGGCGACGTCCCTGCACCGAACCCTAACCCTAGCTAAGGCTCCCTCCCCATGGGGACCCAATGCCAACGTCTGACAACACCACGCGCCTGGCGTCCAGACGCGGTGCAGGCTGACTCGGCATGGAACCTGGAAGCTCACCATGTGGTTTCCCCGCCTGTCTGCAGCGGAGCGAGAGGATTCCGGAGGCCTCCTCCAACAGGGGCCGATGGACGTCTGTGGCCTTGGCAGCCAAAGCCGGATCCTGACCGGCACCGTGCCTTGTGTCCTCAACTCAGCCCTTCGGGGAGACCACGGCCCTGCGGTGGGTTCGGCGCCTGGAGCCTCCTGGGACCTAACCCTAACCCTAAGCCGACACCGAACTGGGACCCTCCACCGAAACCTAAGCCGGCCTCGAACCCTAAGCCTGCACTTGAGCCGCCTTGCTGCATGGGCCCTCACTTCAGCCCTCGAGGGAGATCACGAGACCGGAGTCGCTTCGGCCCTGGCGACGTCCCTGGACCGAACCCTAACCCTAGCTAAGGCTCTCTCCCCAAGAGGACCCAATGCCAACGTCGGACAACACCACGCGCCTGGCGTCCGGAAGAGGTGCAGGCTGACTCGGCATGGAACCTGGAAGCTCACCATGCCGAATCCCAGGCCCGGCTGCAGCTGCCGAGAGGATTCCGGAGGCCTCCTCGACCAGGGGCCCAATCACGTGTGTGGCCTTGGCAGCCAAAGACGGATCCTGACCGGCAGCCCCCCTTGTGCCCTCAACTCAGCCCTTCGGGGAGACCACGGCCCTGCTGTGGGTTCGGCGCCTGGAGCCTCCTGGGACCTAACCCTAACCCTAACCGTACCCCGAACAGGGACCCTCCACCGCAACCTAAGCCTGCCTCGAACCCTAACCCTGCAAGTGAGCCGCCTTCGGGCATGGGCCCTCACTTCAGCCCTCGAGGGAGATCACGAGACCGGAGTCGCTTCGGCCCTGGCGACGTCCCTGCACCGAACCCTAACCCTAGCTAAGGCTCCCTCCCCATGGGGACCCAATGCCAACGTCTGACAACACCACGCGCCTGGCGTCCAGACGCGGTGCAGGCTGACTCGGCATGGAACCTGGAAGCTCACCATGTGGTTTCCCCGCCTGTCTGCAGCGGAGCGAGAGGATTCCGGAGGCCTCCTCCAACAGGGGCCGATGGACGTCTGTGGCCTTGGCAGCCAAAGCCGGATCCTGACCGGCACCGTGCCTTGTGTCCTCAACTCAGCCCTTCGGGGAGACCACGGCCCTGCGGTGGGTTCGGCGCCTGGAGCCTCCTGGGACCTAACCCTAACCCTAAGCCGACACCGAACTGGGACCCTCCACCGAAACCTAAGCCGGCCTCGAACCCTAAGCCTGCACTTGAGCCGCCTTGCTGCATGGGCCCTCACTTCAGCCCTCGAGGGAGATCACGAGACCGGAGTCGCTTCGGCCCTGGCGACGTCCCTGGACCGAACCCTAACCCTAGCTAAGGCTCTCTCCCCAAGAGGACCCAATGCCAACGTCGGACAACACCACGCGCCTGGCGTCCGGAAGAGGTGCAGGCTGACTCGGCATGGAACCTGGAAGCTCACCATGCCGAATCCCAGGCCCGGCTGCAGCTGCCGAGAGGATTCCGGAGGCCTCCTCGACCAGGGGCCCAATCACGTGTGTGGCCTTGGCAGCCAAAGACGGATCCTGACCGGCAGCCCCCCTTGTGCCCTCAACTCAGCCCTTCGGGGAGACCACGGCCCTGCTGTGGGTTCGGCGCCTGGAGCCTCCTGGGACCTAACCCTAACCCTAACCGTACCCCGAACAGGGACCCTCCACCGCAACCTAAGCCTGCCTCGAACCCTAACCCTGCAAGTGAGCCGCCTTCGGGCATGGGCCCTCACTTCAGCCCTCGAGGGAGATCACGAGACCGGAGTCGCTTCGGCCCTGGCGACGTCCCTGCACCGAACCCTAACCCTAGCTAAGGCTCCCTCCCCATGGGGACCCAATGCCAACGTCTGACAACACCACGCGCCTGGCGTCCAGACGCGGTGCAGGCTGACTCGGCATGGAACCTGGAAGCTCACCATGTGGTTTCCCCGCCTGTCTGCAGCTGAGCGAGAGGATTCCGGAGGCCTCCTCCAACAGGGGCCGATGGACGTCTGTGGCCTTGGCAGCCAAAGCCGGATCCTGACCGGCACCGTGCCTTGTGTCCTCAACTCAGCCCTTCGGGGAGACCACGGCCCTGCGGTGGGTTCGGCGCCTGGAGCCTCCTGGGACCTAACCCTAACCCTAAGCCGACACCGAACTGGGACCCTCCACCGAAACCTAAGCCGGCCTCGAACCGTAAGCCTGCACTTGAGCCGCCTTGCTGCATGGGCCCTCACTTCAGCCCTCGAGGGAGATCACGAGACCGGAATCGCTTCGGCCCTGGCGACGTCCCTGGACCGGACCCTAACCCTAGCTAAGGCTCTCTCCCCAAGAGGACCCAATGCCAACGTCGGACAACACCACGCGCCTGGCGTCCGGAAGAGGTGCAGGCTGACTCGGCATGGAACCTGGAAGCTCACCATGCCGAATCCCAGGCCCGGCTGCAGCTGCCGAGAGGATTCCGGAGGCCTCCTCGACCAGGGGCCCAATCACGTGTGTGGCCTTGGCAGCCAAAGACGGATCCTGACCGGCAGCCCCCCTTGTGCCCTCAACTCAGCCCTTCGGGGAGACCACGGCCCTGCTGTGGGTTCGGCGCCTGGAGCCTCCTGGGATCTAACCCTAACCCTAAGCCGACACCGAACTGGGACCCTCCACCGAAACCTAAGCCGGCCTCGAACCCTAAGCCTGCACTTGAGCCGCCTTGCTGTATGGGCCCTCACTTCAGCCCTCGAGGGAGATCACGAGACCGGAGTCGCTTCGGCCCTGGCGACGTCCCTGCACCGAACCCTAACCCTAGCTAAGGCTCCCTCCCCATGGGGACCCAATGCCAACGTCTGACAACACCACGCGCCTGGCGTCCAGACGCGGTGCAGGCTGACTCGGCATGGAACCTGGAAGCTCACCATGTGGTTTCCCCGCCTGTCTGCAGCGGAGCGAGAGGATTCCGGAGGCCTCCTCCAACAGGGGCCGATGGACGTCTGTGGCCTTGGCAGCCAAAGCCGGATCCTGACCGGCACCGTGCCTTGTGTCCTCAACTCAGCCCTTCGGGGAGACCACGGCCCTGCGGTGGGTTCGGCGCCTGGAGCCTCCTGGGACCTAACCCTAACCCTAAGCCGACACCGAACTGGGACCCTCCACCGAAACCTAAGCCGGCCTCGAACCCTAAGCCTGCACTTGAGCCGCCTTGCTGCATGGGCCCTCACTTCAGCCCTCGAGGGAGATCACGAGACCGGAGTCGCTTCGGCCCTGGCGACGTCCCTGGACCGAACCCTAACCCTAGCTAAGGCTCTCTCCCCAAGAGGACCCAATGCCAACGTCGGACAACACCACGCGCCTGGCGTCCGGAAGAGGTGCAGGCTGACTCGGCATGGAACCTGGAAGCTCACCATGCCGAATCCCAGGCCCGGCTGCAGCTGCCGAGAGGATTCCGGAGGCCTCCTCGACCAGGGGCCCAATCACGTGTGTGGCCTTGGCAGCCAAAGACGGATCCTGACCGGCAGCCCCCCTTGTGCCCTCAACTCAGCCCTTCGGGGAGACCACGGCCCTGCTGTGGGTTCGGCGCCTGGAGCCTCCTGGGACCTAACCCTAACCCTAACCGTACCCCGAACAGGGACCCTCCACCGCAACCTAAGCCTGCCTCGAACCCTAACCCTGCAAGTGAGCCGCCTTCGGGCATGGGCCCTCACTTCAGCCCTCGAGGGAGATCACGAGACCGGAGTCGCTTCGGCCCTGGCGACGTCCCTGCACCGAACCCTAACCCTAGCTAAGGCTCCCTCCCCATGGGGACCCAATGCCAACGTCTGACAACACCACGCGCCTGGCGTCCAGACGCGGTGCAGGCTGACTCGGCATGGAACCTGGAAGCTCACCATGTGGTTTCCCCGCCTGTCTGCAGCGGAGCGAGAGGATTCCGGAGGCCTCCTCCAACAGGGGCCGATGGACGTCTGTGGCCTTGGCAGCCAAAGCCGGATCCTGACCGGCACCGTGCCTTGTGTCCTCAACTCAGCCCTTCGGGGAGACCACGGCCCTGCGGTGGGTTCGGCGCCTGGAGCCTCCTGGGACCTAACCCTAACCCTAAGCCGACACCGAACTGGGACCCTCCACCGAAACCTAAGCCGGCCTCGAACCCTAAGCCTGCACTTGAGCCGCCTTGCTGCATGGGCCCTCACTTCAGCCCTCGAGGGAGATCACGAGACCGGAGTCGCTTCGGCCCTGGCGACGTCCCTGGACCGAACCCTAACCCTAGCTAAGGCTCTCTCCCCAAGAGGACCCAATGCCAACGTCGGACAACACCACGCGCCTGGCGTCCGGAAGAGGTGCAGGCTGACTCGGCATGGAACCTGGAAGCTCACCATGCCGAATCCCAGGCCCGGCTGCAGCTGCCGAGAGGATTCCGGAGGCCTCCTCGACCAGGGGCCCAATCACGTGTGTGGCCTTGGCAGCCAAAGACGGATCCTGACCGGCAGCCCCCCTTGTGCCCTCAACTCAGCCCTTCGGGGAGACCACGGCCCTGCTGTGGGTTCGGCGCCTGGAGCCTCCTGGGACCTAACCCTAACCCTAACCGTACCCCGAACAGGGACCCTCCACCGCAACCTAAGCCTGCCTCGAACCCTAACCCTGCAAGTGAGCCGCCTTCGGGCATGGGCCCTCACTTCAGCCCTCGAGGGAGATCACGAGACCGGAGTCGCTTCGGCCCTGGCGACGTCCCTGCACCGAACCCTAACCCTAGCTAAGGCTCCCTCCCCATGGGGACCCAATGCCAACGTCTGACAACACCACGCGCCTGGCGTCCAGACGCGGTGCAGGCTGACTCGGCATGGAACCTGGAAGCTCACCATGTGGTTTCCCCGCCTGTCTGCAGCTGAGCGAGAGGATTCCGGAGGCCTCCTCCAACAGGGGCCGATGGACGTCTGTGGCCTTGGCAGCCAAAGCCGGATCCTGACCGGCACCGTGCCTTGTGTCCTCAACTCAGCCCTTCGGGGAGACCACGGCCCTGCGGTGGGTTCGGCGCCTGGAGCCTCCTGGGACCTAACCCTAACCCTAAGCCGACACCGAACTGGGACCCTCCACCGAAACCTAAGCCGGCCTCGAACCCTAAGCCTGCACTTGAGCCGCCTTGCTGCATGGGCCCTCACTTCAGCCCTCGAGGGAGATCACGAGACCGGAGTCGCTTCGGCCCTGGCGACGTCCCTGGACCGAACCCTAACCCTAGCTAAGGCTCTCTCCCCAAGAGGACCCAATGCCAACGTCGGACAACACCACGCGCCTGGCGTCCGGAAGAGGTGCAGGCTGACTCGGCATGGAACCTGGAAGCTCACCATGCCGAATCCCAGGCCCGGCTGCAGCTGCCGAGAGGATTCCGGAGGCCTCCTCGACCAGGGGCCCAATCACGTGTGTGGCCTTGGCAGCCAAAGACGGATCCTGACCGGCAGCCCCCCTTGTGCCCTCAACTCAGCCCTTCGGGGAGACCACGGCCCTGCTGTGGGTTCGGCGCCTGGAGCCTCCTGGGACCTAACCCTAACCCTAACCGTACCCCGAACAGGGACCCTCCACCGCAACCTAAGCCTGCCTCGAACCCTAACCCTGCAAGTGAGCCGCCTTCGGGCATGGGCCCTCACTTCAGCCCTCGAGGGAGATCACGAGACCGGAGTCGCTTCGGCCCTGGCGACGTCCCTGCACCGAACCCTAACCCTAGCTAAGGCTCCCTCCCCATGGGGACCCAATGCCAACGTCTGACAACACCACGCGCCTGGCGTCCAGACGCGGTGCAGGCTGACTCGGCATGGAACCTGGAAGCTCACCATGTGGTTTCCCCGCCTGTCTGCAGCGGAGCGAGAGGATTCCGGAGGCCTCCTCCAACAGGGGCCGATGGACGTCTGTGGCCTTGGCAGCCAAAGCCGGATCCTGACCGGCACCGTGCCTTGTGTCCTCAACTCAGCCCTTCGGGGAGACCACGGCCCTGCGGTGGGTTCGGCGCCTGGAGCCTCCTGGGACCTAACCCTAACCCTAAGCCGACACCGAACTGGGACCCTCCACCGAAACCTAAGCCGGCCTCGAACCCTAAGCCTGCACTTGAGCCGCCTTGCTGCATGGGCCCTCACTTCAGCCCTCGAGGGAGATCACGAGACCGGAGTCGCTTCGGCCCTGGCGACGTCCCTGGACCGAACCCTAACCCTAGCTAAGGCTCTCTCCCCAAGAGGACCCAATGCCAACGTCGGACAACACCACGCGCCTGGCGTCCGGAAGAGGTGCAGGCTGACTCGGCATGGAACCTGGAAGCTCACCATGCCGAATCCCAGGCCCGGCTGCAGCTGCCGAGAGGATTCCGGAGGCCTCCTCGACCAGGGGCCCAATCACGTGTGTGGCCTTGGCAGCCAAAGACGGATCCTGACCGGCAGCCCCCCTTGTGCCCTCAACTCAGCCCTTCGGGGAGACCACGGCCCTGCTGTGGGTTCGGCGCCTGGAGCCTCCTGGGACCTAACCCTAACCCTAACCGTACCCCGAACAGGGACCCTCCACCGCAACCTAAGCCTGCCTCGAACCCTAACCCTGCAAGTGAGCCGCCTTCGGGCATGGGCCCTCACTTCAGCCCTCGAGGGAGATCACGAGACCGGAGTCGCTTCGGCCCTGGCGACGTCCCTGCACCGAACCCTAACCCTAGCTAAGGCTCCCTCCCCATGGGGACCCAATGCCAACGTCTGACAACACCACGCGCCTGGCGTCCAGACGCGGTGCAGGCTGACTCGGCATGGAACCTGGAAGCTCACCATGTGGTTTCCCCGCCTGTCTGCAGCGGAGCGAGAGGATTCCGGAGGCCTCCTCCAACAGGGGCCGATGGACGTCTGTGGCCTTGGCAGCCAAAGCCGGATCCTGACCGGCACCGTGCCTTGTGTCCTCAACTCAGCCCTTCGGGGAGACCACGGCCCTGCGGTGGGTTCGGCGCCTGGAGCCTCCTGGGACCTAACCCTAACCCTAAGCCGACACCGAACTGGGACCCTCCACCGAAACCTAAGCCGGCCTCGAACCGTAAGCCTGCACTTGAGCCGCCTTGCTGCATGGGCCCTCACTTCAGCCCTCGAGGGAGATCACGAGACCGGAATCGCTTCGGCCCTGGCGACGTCCCTGGACCGGACCCTAACCCTAGCTAAGGCTCTCTCCCCAAGAGGACCCAATGCCAACGTCGGACAACACCACGCGCCTGGCGTCCGGAAGAGGTGCAGGCTGACTCGGCATGGAACCTGGAAGCTCACCATGCCGAATCCCAGGCCCGGCTGCAGCTGCCGAGAGGATTCCGGAGGCCTCCTCGACCAGGGGCCCAATCACGTGTGTGGCCTTGGCAGCCAAAGACGGATCCTGACTGGCAGCCCCCCTTGTGCCCTCAACTCAGCCCTTCGGGGAGACCACGGCCCTGCTGTGGGTTCGGCGCCTGGAGCCTCCTGGGATCTAACCCTAACCCTAACCGCACCCCGAACAGGGACCCTCCACCGCAACCTAAGCCTGCCTCGAACCCTAACCCTGCAAGTGAGCCGCCTTCGGGCATGGGCCCTCACTTCAGCCCTCGAGGGAGATCACGAGACCGGAGTCGATTCGGCCCTGGCGACGTCCCTGGACCGAACCCTAACCCTAGCTAAGGCTCCCTCCCCATGGGGACCCAATGCCAACGTCTGACAACACCACGCGCCTGGGGTCCAGACGCGGTGCAGGCTGACTCGGCATGGAACCTGGAAGCTCACCATGTGGTTTCCCCGCCTGTCTGCAGCTGAGCGAGAGGATTCCGGAGGCCTCCTCCAACAGGGGCCGATGGACGTCTGTGGCCTTGGCAGCCAAAGCCGGATCCTGACCGGCACCGTGCCTTGTGTCCTCAACTCAGCCCTTCGGGGAGACCACTGCCCTGCGGTGGGTTCGGCGCCTGGAGCCTCCTGGGACCTAACCCTAACCCTAAGCCGACAGCGAACTGGGACCCTCCACCGAAACCTAAGCCGGCCTCGAACCCTAAGCCTGCACTTGAGCCGCCTTGCTGCATGGGCCCTCACTTCAGCCCTCGAGGGAGATCACGAGACCGGAGTCGCTTCGGCCCTGGCGACGTCCCTGGACCGGACCCTAACCCTAGCTAAGGCTCTCTCCCCAAGAGGACCCAATGCCAACGTCGGACAACACCACGCGCCTGGCGTCCGGAAGAGGTGCAGGCTGACTCGGCATGGAACCTGGAAGCTCACCATGCCGAATCCCAGGCCCGGCTGCAGCTGCCGAGAGGATTCCGGAGGCCTCCTCGACCAGGGGCCCAATCACGTGTGTGGCCTTGGCAGCCAAAGACGGATCCTGACCGGCAGCCCCCCTTGTGCCCTCAACTCAGCCCTTCGGGGAGACCACGGCCCTGCTGTGGGTTCGGCGCCTGGAGCCTCCTGGGACCTAACCCTAACCCTAACCGCACCCCGAACAGGGACCCTCCACCGCAACCTAAGCCTGCCTCGAACCCTAACCCTGCAAGTGAGCCGCCTTTGGGCATGGGCCCTCACTTCAGCCCTCGAGGGAGATCACGAGACCGGAGTCGCTTCGGTCCTGGCGACATCCCTGGACCGAACCCTAACCCTAGCTAAGGCTCCCTCCCCATGGGGACCCAATGCCAACGTCTGACAACACCACGCGCCTGGGGTCCAGACGCGGTGCAGGCTGACTCGGCATGGAACCTGGAAGCTCACCATGTGGTTTCCCCGCCTGTCTGCAGCTGAGCGAGAGGATTCCGGAGGCCTCCTCCAACAGGGGCCGATGGACGTCTGTGGCCTTGGCAGCCAAAGCCGGATCCTGACCGGCACCGTGCCTTGTGTCCTCAACTCAGCCCTTCGGGGAGACCACTGCCCTGCGGTGGGTTCGGCGCCTAGAGCCTCCTGGGACCTAACCCTAACCCTAAGCCGACACCGAACTGGGACCCTCCACCGAAACCTAAGCCGGCCTCGAACCCTAAGCCTGCACTTGAGCCGCCTTGCTGCATGGGCCCTCACTTCAGCCCTCGAGGGAGATCACGAGACCGGAGTCGCTTCGGCCCTGGCGACGTCCCTGGACCGAACCCTAACCCTAGCTAAGGCTCTCTCCCCAAGAGGACCCAATGCCAACGTCGGACAACACCACGCGCCTGGCGTCCGGAAGAGGTGCAGACTGACTCGGCATGGAACCTGGAAGCTCACCATGCCGAATCCCAGGCCCGGCTGCAGCTGCCGAGAGGATTCCGGAGGCCTCCTCGACCAGGGGCCCAATCACGTGTGTGGCCTTGGCAGCCAAAGACGGATCCTGACCGGCAGCCCCCCTTGTGCCCTCAACTCAGCCCTTCGGGGAGACCACGGCCCTGCTGTGGGTTCGGCGCCTGGAGCCTCCTGGGACCTAACCCTAACCCTAACCGCACCCCGAACAGGGACCCTCCACCGCAACCTAAGCCTGCCTCGAACCCTAACCCTGCAAGTGAGCCGCCTTCGGGCATGGGCCCTCACTTCAGCCCTCGAGGGAGATCACGAGACTGGAGTCGATTCGGCCCTGGCGACGTCCCTGGACCGAACCCTAACCCTAGCTAAGGCTCCCTCCCCATGGGGACCCAATGCCAACGTCTGACAACACCACGCGCCTGGGGTCCAGACGCGGTGCAGGCTGACTCGGCATGGAACCTGGAAGCTCACCATGTGGTTTCCCCGCCTGTCTGCAGCTGAGCGAGAGGATTCCGGAGGCCTCCTCCAACAGGGGCCGATGGACGTCTGTGGCCTTGGCAGCCAAAGCCGGATCCTGACCGGCACCGTGCCTTGTGTCCTCAACTCAGCCCTTCGGGGAGACCACTGCCCTGCGGTGGGTTCGGCGCCTGGAGCCTCCTGGGACCTAACCCTAACCCTAAGCCGACAGCGAACTGGGACCCTCCACCGAAACCTAAGCCGGCCTCGAACCCTAAGCCTGCACTTGAGCCGCCTTGCTGCATGGGCCCTCACTTCAGCCCTCGAGGGAGATCACGAGACCGGAGTCGCTTCGGCCCTGGCGACGTCCCTGGACCGAACCCTAACCCTAGCTAAGGCTCTCTCCCCAAGAGGACCCAATGCCAACGTCGGACAACACCACGCGCCTGGCGTCCGGAAGAGGTGCAGGCTGACTCGGCATGGAACCTGGAAGCTCACCATGCCGAATCCCAGGCCCGGCTGCAGCTGCCGAGAGGATTCCGGAGGCCTCCTCGACCAGGGGCCCAATCACGTGTGTGGCCTTGGCAGCCAAAGACGGATCCTGACCGGCAGCCCCCCTTGTGCCCTCAACTCAGCCCTTCGGGGAGACCACGGCCCTGCTGTGGGTTCGGCGCCTGGAGCCTCCTGGGACCTAACCCTAACCCTAACCGTACCCCGAACAGGGACCCTCCACCGCAACCTAAGCCTGCCTCGAACCCTAACCCTGCAAGTGAGCCGCCTTCGGGCATGGGCCCTCACTTCAGCCCTCGAGGGAGATCACGAGACCGGAGTCGCTTCGGCCCTGGCGACGTCCCTGCACCGAACCCTAACCCTAGCTAAGGCTCCCTCCCCATGGGGACCCAATGCCAACGTCTGACAACACCACGCGCCTGGCGTCCAGACGCAGTGCAGGCTGACTCGGCATGGAACCTGGAAGCTCACCATGTGGTTTCCCCGCCTGTCTGCAGCTGAGCGAGAGGATTCCGGAGGCCTCCTCCAACAGGGGCCGATGGACGTCTGTGGCCTTGGCAGCCAAAGCCGGATCCTGACCGGCACCGTGCCTTGTGTCCTCAACTCAGCCCTTCGGGGAGACCACGGCCCTGCGGTGGGTTCGGCGCCTGGAGCCTCCTGGGACCTAACCCTAACCCTAAGCCGACACCGAACTGGGACCCTCCACCGAAACCTAAGCCGGCCTCGAACCCTAAGCCTGCACTTGAGCCGCCTTGCTGCATGGGCCCTCACTTCAGCCCTCGAGGGAGATCACGAGACCGGAGTCGCTTCGGCCCTGGCGACGTCCCTGGACCGAACCTTAACCCTAGCTAAGGCTCTCTCCCCAAGAGGACCCAATGCCAACGTCGGACAACACCACGCGCCTGGCGTCCGGAAGAGGTGCAGGCTGACTCGGCATGGAACCTGGAAGCTCACCATGCCGAATCCCAGGCCCGGCTGCAGCTGCCGAGAGGATTCCGGAGGCCTCCTCGACCAGGGGCCCAATCACGTGTGTGGCCTTGGCAGCCAAAGACGGATCCTGACCGGCAGCCCCCCTTGTGCCCTCAACTCAGCCCTTCGGGGAGACCACGGCCCTGCTGTGGGTTCGGCGCCTGGAGCCTCCTGGGACCTAACCCTAACCCTAACCGTACCCCGAACAGGGACCCTCCACCGCAACCTAAGCCTGCCTCGAACCCTAACCCTGCAAGTGAGCCGCCTTCGGGCATGGGCCCTCACTTCAGCCCTCGAGGGAGATCACGAGACCGGAGTCGCTTCGGCCCTGGCGACGTCCCTGCACCGAACCCTAACCCTAGCTAAGGCTCCCTCCCCATGGGGACCCAATGCCAACGTCTGACAACACCACGCGCCTGGCGTCCAGACGCGGTGCAGGCTGACTCGGCATGGAACCTGGAAGCTCACCATGTGGTTTCCCCGCCTGTCTGCAGCTGAGCAGGAGGATTCCGGAGGCCTCCTCGACCAAGGGCCGATGGACGTCTGTGGCCTTGGCAGCCAAAGCCGGATCCTGACCGGCACCGTGCCTTGTGTCCTCAACTCAGCCCTTCGGGGAGACCACGGCCCTGCGGTGGGTTCGGCGCCTGGAGCCTCCTGGGACCTAACCCTAACCCTAAGCCGACACCGAACTGGGACCCTCCACCGAAACCTAAGCCGGCCTCGAACCCTAAGCCTGCACTTGAGCCGCCTTGCTGCATGGGCCCTCACTTCAGCCCTCGAGGGAGATCACGAGACCGGAGTCGCTTCGGCCCTGGCGACGTCCCTGGACCGAACCCTAACCCTAGCTAAGGCTCTCTCCCCAAGAGGACCCAATGCCAACGTCGGACAACACCACGCGCCTGGCGTCCGGAAGAGGTGCAGGCTGACTCGGCATGGAACCTGGAAGCTCACCATGCCGAATCCCAGGCCCGGCTGCAGCTGCCGAGAGGATTCCGGAGGCCTCCTCGACCAGGGGCCCAATCACGTGTGTGGCCTTGGCAGCCAAAGACGGATCCTGACCGGCAGCCCCCCTTGTGCCCTCAACTCAGCCCTTCGGGGAGACCACGGCCCTGCTGTGGGTTCGGCGCCTGGAGCCTCCTGGGACCTAACCCTAACCCTAACCGTACCCCGAACAGGGACCCTCCACCGCAACCTAAGCCTGCCTCGAACCCTAACCCTGCAAGTGAGCCGCCTTCGGGCATGGGCCCTCACTTCAGCCCTCGAGGGAGATCACGAGACCGGAGTCGCTTCGGCCCTGGCGACGTCCCTGCACCGAACCCTAACCCTAGCTAAGGCTCCCTCCCCATGGGGACCCAATGCCAACGTCTGACAACACCACGCGCCTGGCGTCCAGACGCGGTGCAGGCTGACTCGGCATGGAACCTGGAAGCTCACCATGTGGTTTCCCCGCCTGTCTGCAGCGGAGCGAGAGGATTCCGGAGGCCTCCTCCAACAGGGGCCGATGGACGTCTGTGGCCTTGGCAGCCAAAGCCGGATCCTGACCGGCACCGTGCCTTGTGTCCTCAACTCAGCCCTTCGGGGAGACCACGGCCCTGCGGTGGGTTCGGCGCCTGGAGCCTCCTGGGACCTAACCCTAACCCTAAGCCGACACCGAACTGGGACCCTCCACCGAAACCTAAGCCGGCCTCGAACCCTAAGCCTGCACTTGAGCTGCCTTGCTGCATGGGCCCTCACTTCAGCCCTCGAGGGAGATCACGAGACCGGAGTCGCTTCGGCCCTGGCGACGTCCCTGGACCGAACCCTAACCCTAGCTAAGGCTCTCTCCCCAAGAGGACCCAATGCCAACGTCGGACAACACCACGCGCCTGGCGTCCGGAAGAGGTGCAGGCTGACTCGGCATGGAACCTGGAAGCTCACCATGCCGAATCCCAGGCCCGGCTGCAGCTGCCGAGAGGATTCCGGAGGCCTCCTCGACCAGGGGCCCAATCACGTGTGTGGCCTTGGCAGCCAAAGACGGATCCTGACCGGCAGCCCCCCTTGTGCCCTCAACTCAGCCCTTCGGGGAGACCACGGCCCTGCTGTGGGTTCGGCGCCTGGAGCCTCCTGGGACCTAACCCTAACCCTAACCGTACCCCGAACAGGGACCCTCCACCGCAACCTAAGCCTGCCTCGAACCCTAACCCTGCAAGTGAGCCGCCTTCGGGCATGGGCCCTCACTTCAGCCCTCGAGGGAGATCACGAGACCGGAGTCGCTTCGGCCCTGGCGACGTCCCTGCACCGAACCCTAACCCTAGCTAAGGCTCCCTCCCCATGGGGACCCAATGCCAACGTCTGACAACACCACGCGCCTGGCGTCCAGACGCGGTGCAGGCTGACTCGGCATGGAACCTGGAAGCTCACCATGTGGTTTCCCCGCCTGTCTGCAGCGGAGCGAGAGGATTCCGGAGGCCTCCTCCAACAGGGGCCGATGGACGTCTGTGGCCTTGGCAGCCAAAGCCGGATCCTGACCGGCACCGTGCCTTGTGTCCTCAACTCAGCCCTTCGGGGAGACCACGGCCCTGCGGTGGGTTCGGCGCCTGGAGCCTCCTGGGACCTAACCCTAACCCTAAGCCGACACCGAACTGGGACCCTCCACCGAAACCTAAGCCGGCCTCGAACCCTAAGCCTGCACTTGAGCCGCCTTGCTGCATGGGCCCTCACTTCAGCCCTCGAGGGAGATCACGAGACCGGAGTCGCTTCGGCCCTGGCGACGTCCCTGGACCGAACCCTAACCCTAGCTAAGGCTCTCTCCCCAAGAGGACCCAATGCCAACGTCGGACAACACCACGCGCCTGGCGTCCGGAAGAGGTGCAGGCTGACTCGGCATGGAACCTGGAAGCTCACCATGCCGAATCCCAGGCCCGGCTGCAGCTGCCGAGAGGATTCCGGAGGCCTCCTCGACCAGGGGCCCAATCACGTGTGTGGCCTTGGCAGCCAAAGACGGATCCTGACTGGCAGCCCCCCTTGTGCCCTCAACTCAGCCCTTCGGGGAGACCACGGCCCTGCTGTGGGTTCGGCGCCTGGAGCCTCCTGGGATCTAACCCTAACCCTAACCGCACCCCGAACAGGGACCCTCCACCGCAACCTAAGCCTGCCTCGAACCCTAACCCTGCAAGTGAGCCGCCTTCGGGCATGGGCCCTCACTTCAGCCCTCGAGGGAGATCACGAGACCGGAGTCGATTCGGCCCTGGCGACGTCCCTGGACCGAACCCTAACCCTAGCTAAGGCTCCCTCCCCATGGGGACCCAATGCCAACGTCTGACAACACCACGCGCCTGGGGTCCAGACGCGGTGCAGGCTGACTCGGCATGGAACCTGGAAGCTCACCATGTGGTTTCCCCGCCTGTCTGCAGCTGAGCGAGAGGATTCCGGAGGCCTCCTCCAACAGGGGCCGATGGACGTCTGTGGCCTTGGCAGCCAAAGCCGGATCCTGACCGGCACCGTGCCTTGTGTCCTCAACTCAGCCCTTCGGGGAGACCACTGCCCTGCGGTGGGTTCGGCGCCTGGAGCCTCCTGGGACCTAACCCTAACCCTAAGCCGACAGCGAACTGGGACCCTCCACCGAAACCTAAGCCGGCCTCGAACCCTAAGCCTGCACTTGAGCCGCCTTGCTGCATGGGCCCTCACTTCAGCCCTCGAGGGAGATCACGAGACCGGAGTCGCTTCGGCCCTGGCGACGTCCCTGGACCGGACCCTAACCCTAGCTAAGGCTCTCTCCCCAAGAGGACCCAATGCCAACGTCGGACAACACCACGCGCCTGGCGTCCGGAAGAGGTGCAGGCTGACTCGGCATGGAACCTGGAAGCTCACCATGCCGAATCCCAGGCCCGGCTGCAGCTGCCGAGAGGATTCCGGAGGCCTCCTCGACCAGGGGCCCAATCACGTGTGTGGCCTTGGCAGCCAAAGACGGATCCTGACCGGCAGCCCCCCTTGTGCCCTCAACTCAGCCCTTCGGGGAGACCACGGCCCTGCTGTGGGTTCGGCGCCTGGAGCCTCCTGGGACCTAACCCTAACCCTAACCGTACCCCGAACAGGGACCCTCCACCGCAACCTAAGCCTGCCTCGAACCCTAACCCTGCAAGTGAGCCGCCTTCGGGCATGGGCCCTCACTTCAGCCCTCGAGGGAGATCACGAGACCGGAGTCGCTTCGGCCCTGGCGACGTCCCTGCACCGAACCCTAACCCTAGCTAAGGCTCCCTCCCCATGGGGACCCAATGCCAACGTCTGACAACACCACGCGCCTGGCGTCCAGACGCAGTGCAGGCTGACTCGGCATGGAACCTGGAAGCTCACCATGTGGTTTCCCCGCCTGTCTGCAGCTGAGCGAGAGGATTCCGGAGGCCTCCTCCAACAGGGGCCGATGGACGTCTGTGGCCTTGGCAGCCAAAGCCGGATCCTGACCGGCACCGTGCCTTGTGTCCTCAACTCAGCCCTTCGGGGAGACCACGGCCCTGCGGTGGGTTCGGCGCCTGGAGCCTCCTGGGACCTAACCCTAACCCTAAGCCGACACCGAACTGGGACCCTCCACCGAAACCTAAGCCGGCCTCGAACCCTAAGCCTGCACTTGAGCCGCCTTGCTGCATGGGCCCTCACTTCAGCCCTCGAGGGAGATCACGAGACCGGAGTCGCTTCGGCCCTGGCGACGTCCCTGGACCGAACCTTAACCCTAGCTAAGGCTCTCTCCCCAAGAGGACCCAATGCCAACGTCGGACAACACCACGCGCCTGGCGTCCGGAAGAGGTGCAGGCTGACTCGGCATGGAACCTGGAAGCTCACCATGCCGAATCCCAGGCCCGGCTGCAGCTGCCGAGAGGATTCCGGAGGCCTCCTCGACCAGGGGCCCAATCACGTGTGTGGCCTTGGCAGCCAAAGACGGATCCTGACCGGCAGCCCCCCTTGTGCCCTCAACTCAGCCCTTCGGGGAGACCACGGCCCTGCTGTGGGTTCGGCGCCTGGAGCCTCCTGGGACCTAACCCTAACCCTAACCGTACCCCGAACAGGGACCCTCCACCGCAACCTAAGCCTGCCTCGAACCCTAACCCTGCAAGTGAGCCGCCTTCGGGCATGGGCCCTCACTTCAGCCCTCGAGGGAGATCACGAGACCGGAGTCGCTTCGGCCCTGGCGACGTCCCTGCACCGAACCCTAACCCTAGCTAAGGCTCCCTCCCCATGGGGACCCAATGCCAACGTCTGACAACACCACGCGCCTGGCGTCCAGACGCGGTGCAGGCTGACTCGGCATGGAACCTGGAAGCTCACCATGTGGTTTCCCCGCCTGTCTGCAGCTGAGCAGGAGGATTCCGGAGGCCTCCTCGACCAAGGGCCGATGGACGTCTGTGGCCTTGGCAGCCAAAGCCGGATCCTGACCGGCACCGTGCCTTGTGTCCTCAACTCAGCCCTTCGGGGAGACCACGGCCCTGCGGTGGGTTCGGCGCCTGGAGCCTCCTGGGACCTAACCCTAACCCTAAGCCGACACCGAACTGGGACCCTCCACCGAAACCTAAGCCGGCCTCGAACCCTAAGCCTGCACTTGAGCCGCCTTGCTGCATGGGCCCTCACTTCAGCCCTCGAGGGAGATCACGAGACCGGAGTCGCTTCGGCCCTGGCGACGTCCCTGGACCGAACCCTAACCCTAGCTAAGGCTCTCTCCCCAAGAGGACCCAATGCCAACGTCGGACAACACCACGCGCCTGGCGTCCGGAAGAGGTGCAGGCTGACTCGGCATGGAACCTGGAAGCTCACCATGCCGAATCCCAGGCCCGGCTGCAGCTGCCGAGAGGATTCCGGAGGCCTCCTCGACCAGGGGCCCAATCACGTGTGTGGCCTTGGCAGCCAAAGACGGATCCTGACCGGCAGCCCCCCTTGTGCCCTCAACTCAGCCCTTCGGGGAGACCACGGCCCTGCTGTGGGTTCGGCGCCTGGAGCCTCCTGGGACCTAACCCTAACCCTAACCGTACCCCGAACAGGGACCCTCCACCGCAACCTAAGCCTGCCTCGAACCCTAACCCTGCAAGTGAGCCGCCTTCGGGCATGGGCCCTCACTTCAGCCCTCGAGGGAGATCACGAGACCGGAGTCGCTTCGGCCCTGGCGACGTCCCTGCACCGAACCCTAACCCTAGCTAAGGCTCCCTCCCCATGGGGACCCAATGCCAACGTCTGACAACACCACGCGCCTGGCGTCCAGACGCGGTGCAGGCTGACTCGGCATGGAACCTGGAAGCTCACCATGTGGTTTCCCCGCCTGTCTGCAGCGGAGCGAGAGGATTCCGGAGGCCTCCTCCAACAGGGGCCGATGGACGTCTGTGGCCTTGGCAGCCAAAGCCGGATCCTGACCGGCACCGTGCCTTGTGTCCTCAACTCAGCCCTTCGGGGAGACCACGGCCCTGCGGTGGGTTCGGCGCCTGGAGCCTCCTGGGACCTAACCCTAACCCTAAGCCGACACCGAACTGGGACCCTCCACCGAAACCTAAGCCGGCCTCGAACCCTAAGCCTGCACTTGAGCTGCCTTGCTGCATGGGCCCTCACTTCAGCCCTCGAGGGAGATCACGAGACCGGAGTCGCTTCGGCCCTGGCGACGTCCCTGGACCGAACCCTAACCCTAGCTAAGGCTCTCTCCCCAAGAGGACCCAATGCCAACGTCGGACAACACCACGCGCCTGGCGTCCGGAAGAGGTGCAGGCTGACTCGGCATGGAACCTGGAAGCTCACCATGCCGAATCCCAGGCCCGGCTGCAGCTGCCGAGAGGATTCCGGAGGCCTCCTCGACCAGGGGCCCAATCACGTGTGTGGCCTTGGCAGCCAAAGACGGATCCTGACCGGCAGCCCCCCTTGTGCCCTCAACTCAGCCCTTCGGGGAGACCACGGCCCTGCTGTGGGTTCGGCGCCTGGAGCCTCCTGGGACCTAACCCTAACCCTAACCGTACCCCGAACAGGGACCCTCCACCGCAACCTAAGCCTGCCTCGAACCCTAACCCTGCAAGTGAGCCGCCTTCGGGCATGGGCCCTCACTTCAGCCCTCGAGGGAGATCACGAGACCGGAGTCGCTTCGGCCCTGGCGACGTCCCTGCACCGAACCCTAACCCTAGCTAAGGCTCCCTCCCCATGGGGACCCAATGCCAACGTCTGACAACACCACGCGCCTGGCGTCCAGACGCGGTGCAGGCTGACTCGGCATGGAACCTGGAAGCTCACCATGTGGTTTCCCCGCCTGTCTGCAGCGGAGCGAGAGGATTCCGGAGGCCTCCTCCAACAGGGGCCGATGGACGTCTGTGGCCTTGGCAGCCAAAGCCGGATCCTGACCGGCACCGTGCCTTGTGTCCTCAACTCAGCCCTTCGGGGAGACCACGGCCCTGCGGTGGGTTCGGCGCCTGGAGCCTCCTGGGACCTAACCCTAACCCTAAGCCGACACCGAACTGGGACCCTCCACCGAAACCTAAGCCGGCCTCGAACCCTAAGCCTGCACTTGAGCCGCCTTGCTGCATGGGCCCTCACTTCAGCCCTCGAGGGAGATCACGAGACCGGAGTCGCTTCGGCCCTGGCGACGTCCCTGGACCGAACCCTAACCCTAGCTAAGGCTCTCTCCCCAAGAGGACCCAATGCCAACGTCGGACAACACCACGCGCCTGGCGTCCGGAAGAGGTGCAGGCTGACTCGGCATGGAACCTGGAAGCTCACCATGCCGAATCCCAGGCCCGGCTGCAGCTGCCGAGAGGATTCCGGAGGCCTCCTCGACCAGGGGCCCAATCACGTGTGTGGCCTTGGCAGCCAAAGACGGATCCTGACTGGCAGCCCCCCTTGTGCCCTCAACTCAGCCCTTCGGGGAGACCACGGCCCTGCTGTGGGTTCGGCGCCTGGAGCCTCCTGGGATCTAACCCTAACCCTAACCGCACCCCGAACAGGGACCCTCCACCGCAACCTAAGCCTGCCTCGAACCCTAACCCTGCAAGTGAGCCGCCTTCGGGCATGGGCCCTCACTTCAGCCCTCGAGGGAGATCACGAGACCGGAGTCGATTCGGCCCTGGCGACGTCCCTGGACCGAACCCTAACCCTAGCTAAGGCTCCCTCCCCATGGGGACCCAATGCCAACGTCTGACAACACCACGCGCCTGGGGTCCAGACGCGGTGCAGGCTGACTCGGCATGGAACCTGGAAGCTCACCATGTGGTTTCCCCGCCTGTCTGCAGCTGAGCGAGAGGATTCCGGAGGCCTCCTCCAACAGGGGCCGATGGACGTCTGTGGCCTTGGCAGCCAAAGCCGGATCCTGACCGGCACCGTGCCTTGTGTCCTCAACTCAGCCCTTCGGGGAGACCACTGCCCTGCGGTGGGTTCGGCGCCTGGAGCCTCCTGGGACCTAACCCTAACCCTAAGCCGACAGCGAACTGGGACCCTCCACCGAAACCTAAGCCGGCCTCGAACCCTAAGCCTGCACTTGAGCCGCCTTGCTGCATGGGCCCTCACTTCAGCCCTCGAGGGAGATCACGAGACCGGAGTCGCTTCGGCCCTGGCGACGTCCCTGGACCGGACCCTAACCCTAGCTAAGGCTCTCTCCCCAAGAGGACCCAATGCCAACGTCGGACAACACCACGCGCCTGGCGTCCGGAAGAGGTGCAGGCTGACTCGGCATGGAACCTGGAAGCTCACCATGCCGAATCCCAGGCCCGGCTGCAGCTGCCGAGAGGATTCCGGAGGCCTCCTCGACCAGGGGCCCAATCACGTGTGTGGCCTTGGCAGCCAAAGACGGATCCTGACCGGCAGCCCCCCTTGTGCCCTCAACTCAGCCCTTCGGGGAGACCACGGCCCTGCTGTGGGTTCGGCGCCTGGAGCCTCCTGGGACCTAACCCTAACCCTAACCGCACCCCGAACAGGGACCCTCCACCGCAACCTAAGCCTGCCTCGAACCCTAACCCTGCAAGTGAGCCGCCTTTGGGCATGGGCCCTCACTTCAGCCCTCGAGGGAGATCACGAGACCGGAGTCGCTTCGGTCCTGGCGACATCCCTGGACCGAACCCTAACCCTAGCTAAGGCTCCCTCCCCATGGGGACCCAATGCCAACGTCTGACAACACCACGCGCCTGGGGTCCAGACGCGGTGCAGGCTGACTCGGCATGGAACCTGGAAGCTCACCATGTGGTTTCCCCGCCTGTCTGCAGCTGAGCGAGAGGATTCCGGAGGCCTCCTCCAACAGGGGCCGATGGACGTCTGTGGCCTTGGCAGCCAAAGCCGGATCCTGACCGGCACCGTGCCTTGTGTCCTCAACTCAGCCCTTCGGGGAGACCACTGCCCTGCGGTGGGTTCGGCGCCTAGAGCCTCCTGGGACCTAACCCTAACCCTAAGCCGACACCGAACTGGGACCCTCCACCGAAACCTAAGCCGGCCTCGAACCCTAAGCCTGCACTTGAGCCGCCTTGCTGCATGGGCCCTCACTTCAGCCCTCGAGGGAGATCACGAGACCGGAGTCGCTTCGGCCCTGGCGACGTCCCTGGACCGAACCCTAACCCTAGCTAAGGCTCTCTCCCCAAGAGGACCCAATGCCAACGTCGGACAACACCACGCGCCTGGCGTCCGGAAGAGGTGCAGGCTGACTCGGCATGGAACCTGGAAGCTCACCATGCCGAATCCCAGGCCCGGCTGCAGCTGCCGAGAGGATTCCGGAGGCCTCCTCGACCAGGGGCCCAATCACGTGTGTGGCCTTGGCAGCCAAAGACGGATCCTGACCGGCAGCCCCCCTTGTGCCCTCAACTCAGCCCTTCGGGGAGACCACGGCCCTGCTGTGGGTTCGGCGCCTGGAGCCTCCTGGGACCTAACCCTAACCCTAACCGCACCCCGAACAGGGACCCTCCACCGCAACCTAAGCCTGCCTCGAACCCTAACCCTGCAAGTGAGCCGCCTTCGGGCATGGGCCCTCACTTCAGCCCTCGAGGGAGATCACGAGACTGGAGTCGATTCGGCCCTGGCGACGTCCCTGGACCGAACCCTAACCCTAGCTAAGGCTCCCTCCCCATGGGGACCCAATGCCAACGTCTGACAACACCACGCGCCTGGGGTCCAGACGCGGTGCAGGCTGACTCGGCATGGAACCTGGAAGCTCACCATGTGGTTTCCCCGCCTGTCTGCAGCTGAGCGAGAGGATTCCGGAGGCCTCCTCCAACAGGGGCCGATGGACGTCTGTGGCCTTGGCAACCAAAGCCGGATCCTGACCGGCACCGTGCCTTGTGTCCTCAACTCAGCCCTTCGGGGAGACCACTGCCCTGCGGTGGGTTCGGCGCCTGGAGCCTCCTGGGACCTAACCCTAACCCTAAGCCGACAGCGAACTGGGACCCTCCACCGAAACCTAAGCCGGCCTCGAACCCTAAGCCTGCACTTGAGCCGCCTTGCTGCATGGGCCCTCACTTCAGCCCTCGAGGGAGATCACGAGACCGGAGTCGCTTCGGCCCTGGCGACGTCCCTGGACCGAACCCTAACCCTAGCTAAGGCTCTCTCCCCAAGAGGACCCAATGCCAACGTCGGACAACACCACGCGCCTGGCGTCCGGAAGAGGTGCAGGCTGAATCGGCATGGAACCTGGAAGCTCACCATGCCGAATCCCAGGCCCGGCTGCAGCTGCCGAGAGGATTCCGGAGGCCTCCTCGACCAGGGGCCCAATCACGTGTGTGGCCTTGGCAGCCAAAGACGGATCCTGACCGGCAGCCCCCCTTGTGCCCTCAACTCAGCCCTTCGGGGAGACCACGGCCCTGCTGTGGGTTCGGCGCCTGGAGCCTCCTGGGACCTAACCCTAACCCTAACCGTACCCCGAACAGGGACCCTCCACCGCAACCTAAGCCTGCCTCGAACCCTAACCCTGCAAGTGAGCCGCCTTCGGGCATGGGCCCTCACTTCAGCCCTCGAGGGAGATCACGAGACCGGAGTCGCTTCGGCCCTGGCGACGTCCCTGCACCGAACCCTAACCCTAGCTAAGGCTCCCTCCCCATGGGGACCCAATGCCAACGTCTGACAACACCACGCGCCTGGCGTCCAGACGCAGTGCAGGCTGACTCGGCATGGAACCTGGAAGCTCACCATGTGGTTTCCCCGCCTGTCTGCAGCTGAGCGAGAGGATTCCGGAGGCCTCCTCCAACAGGGGCCGATGGACGTCTGTGGCCTTGGCAGCCAAAGCCGGATCCTGACCGGCACCGTGCCTTGTGTCCTCAACTCAGCCCTTCGGGGAGACCACGGCCCTGCGGTGGGTTCGGCGCCTGGAGCCTCCTGGGACCTAACCCTAACCCTAAGCCGACACCGAACTGGGACCCTCCACCGAAACCTAAGCCGGCCTCGAACCCTAAGCCTGCACTTGAGCCGCCTTGCTGCATGGGCCCTCACTTCAGCCCTCGAGGGAGATCACGAGACCGGAGTCGCTTCGGCCCTGGCGACGTCCCTGGACCGAACCTTAACCCTAGCTAAGGCTCTCTCCCCAAGAGGACCCAATGCCAACGTCGGACAACACCACGCGCCTGGCGTCCGGAAGAGGTGCAGGCTGACTCGGCATGGAACCTGGAAGCTCACCATGCCGAATCCCAGGCCCGGCTGCAGCTGCCGAGAGGATTCCGGAGGCCTCCTCGACCAGGGGCCCAATCACGTGTGTGGCCTTGGCAGCCAAAGACGGATCCTGACCGGCAGCCCCCCTTGTGCCCTCAACTCAGCCCTTCGGGGAGACCACGGCCCTGCTGTGGGTTCGGCGCCTGGAGCCTCCTGGGACCTAACCCTAACCCTAACCGTACCCCGAACAGGGACCCTCCACCGCAACCTAAGCCTGCCTCGAACCCTAACCCTGCAAGTGAGCCGCCTTCGGGCATGGGCCCTCACTTCAGCCCTCGAGGGAGATCACGAGACCGGAGTCGCTTCGGCCCTGGCGACGTCCCTGCACCGAACCCTAACCCTAGCTAAGGCTCCCTCCCCATGGGGACCCAATGCCAACGTCTGACAACACCACGCGCCTGGCGTCCAGACGCGGTGCAGGCTGACTCGGCATGGAACCTGGAAGCTCACCATGTGGTTTCCCCGCCTGTCTGCAGCTGAGCAGGAGGATTCCGGAGGCCTCCTCGACCAAGGGCCGATGGACGTCTGTGGCCTTGGCAGCCAAAGCCGGATCCTGACCGGCACCGTGCCTTGTGTCCTCAACTCAGCCCTTCGGGGAGACCACGGCCCTGCGGTGGGTTCGGCGCCTGGAGCCTCCTGGGACCTAACCCTAACCCTAAGCCGACACCGAACTGGGACCCTCCACCGAAACCTAAGCCGGCCTCGAACCCTAAGCCTGCACTTGAGCCGCCTTGCTGCATGGGCCCTCACTTCAGCCCTCGAGGGAGATCACGAGACCGGAGTCGCTTCGGCCCTGGCGACGTCCCTGGACCGAACCCTAACCCTAGCTAAGGCTCTCTCCCCAAGAGGACCCAATGCCAACGTCGGACAACACCACGCGCCTGGCGTCCGGAAGAGGTGCAGGCTGACTCGGCATGGAACCTGGAAGCTCACCATGCCGAATCCCAGGCCCGGCTGCAGCTGCCGAGAGGATTCCGGAGGCCTCCTCGACCAGGGGCCCAATCACGTGTGTGGCCTTGGTAGCCAAAGACGGATCCTGACCGGCAGCCCCCCTTGTGCCCTCAACTCAGCCCTTCGGGGAGACCACGGCCCTGCTGTGGGTTCGGCGCCTGGAGCCTCCTGGGACCTAACCCTAACCCTAACCGTACCCCGAACAGGGACCCTCCACCGCAACCTAAGCCTGCCTCGAACCCTAACCCTGCAAGTGAGCCGCCTTCGGGCATGGGCCCTCACTTCAGCCCTCGAGGGAGATCACGAGACCGGAGTCGCTTCGGCCCTGGCGACGTCCCTGCACCGAACCCTAACCCTAGCTAAGGCTCCCTCCCCATGGGGACCCAATGCCAACGTCTGACAACACCACGCGCCTGGCGTCCAGACGCGGTGCAGGCTGACTCGGCATGGAACCTGGAAGCTCACCATGTGGTTTCCCCGCCTGTCTGCAGCGGAGCGAGAGGATTCCGGAGGCCTCCTCCAACAGGGGCCGATGGACGTCTGTGGCCTTGGCAGCCAAAGCCGGATCCTGACCGGCACCGTGCCTTGTGTCCTCAACTCAGCCCTTCGGGGAGACCACGGCCCTGCGGTGGGTTCGGCGCCTGGAGCCTCCTGGGACCTAACCCTAACCCTAAGCCGACACCGAACTGGGACCCTCCACCGAAACCTAAGCCGGCCTCGAACCCTAAGCCTGCACTTGAGCCGCCTTGCTGCATGGGCCCTCACTTCAGCCCTCGAGGGAGATCACGAGACCGGAGTCGCTTCGGCCCTGGCGACGTCCCTGGACCGAACCCTAACCCTAGCTAAGGCTCTCTCCCCAAGAGGACCCAATGCCAACGTCGGACAACACCACGCGCCTGGCGTCCGGAAGAGGTGCAGGCTGACTCGGCATGGAACCTGGAAGCTCACCATGCCGAATCCCAGGCCCGGCTGCAGCTGCCGAGAGGATTCCGGAGGCCTCCTCGACCAGGGGCCCAATCACGTGTGTGGCCTTGGCAGCCAAAGACGGATCCTGACCGGCAGCCCCCCTTGTGCCCTCAACTCAGCCCTTCGGGGAGACCACGGCCCTGCTGTGGGTTCGGCGCCTGGAGCCTCCTGGGACCTAACCCTAACCCTAACCGTACCCCGAACAGGGACCCTCCACCGCAACCTAAGCCTGCCTCGAACCCTAACCCTGCAAGTGAGCCGCCTTCGGGCATGGGCCCTCACTTCAGCCCTCGAGGGAGATCACGAGACCGGAGTCGCTTCGGCCCTGGCGACGTCCCTGCACCGAACCCTAACCCTAGCTAAGGCTCCCTCCCCATGGGGACCCAATGCCAACGTCTGACAACACCACGCGCCTGGCGTCCAGACGCGGTGCAGGCTGACTCGGCATGGAACCTGGAAGCTCACCATGTGGTTTCCCCGCCTGTCTGCAGCGGAGCGAGAGGATTCCGGAGGCCTCCTCCAACAGGGGCCGATGGACGTCTGTGGCCTTGGCAGCCAAAGCCGGATCCTGACCGGCACCGTGCCTTGTGTCCTCAACTCAGCCCTTCGGGGAGACCACGGCCCTGCGGTGGGTTCGGCGCCTGGAGCCTCCTGGGACCTAACCCTAACCCTAAGCCGACACCGAACTGGGACCCTCCACCGAAACCTAAGCCGGCCTCGAACCCTAAGCCTGCACTTGAGCCGCCTTGCTGCATGGGCCCTCACTTCAGCCCTCGAGGGAGATCACGAGACCGGAGTCGCTTCGGCCCTGGCGACGTCCCTGGACCGAACCCTAACCCTAGCTAAGGCTCTCTCCCCAAGAGGACCCAATGCCAACGTCGGACAACACCACGCGCCTGGCGTCCGGAAGAGGTGCAGGCTGACTCGGCATGGAACCTGGAAGCTCACCATGCCGAATCCCAGGCCCGGCTGCAGCTGCCGAGAGGATTCCGGAGGCCTCCTCGACCAGGGGCCCAATCACGTGTGTGGCCTTGGCAGCCAAAGACGGATCCTGACCGGCAGCCCCCCTTGTGCCCTCAACTCAGCCCTTCGGGGAGACCACGGCCCTGCTGTGGGTTCGGCGCCTGGAGCCTCCTGGGACCTAACCCTAACCCTAACCGTACCCCGAACAGGGACCCTCCACCGCAACCTAAGCCTGCCTCGAACCCTAACCCTGCAAGTGAGCCGCCTTCGGGCATGGGCCCTCACTTCAGCCCTCGAGGGAGATCACGAGACCGGAGTCGCTTCGGCCCTGGCGACGTCCCTGCACCGAACCCTAACCCTAGCTAAGGCTCCCTCCCCATGGGGACCCAATGCCAACGTCTGACAACACCACGCGCCTGGCGTCCAGACGCGGTGCAGGCTGACTCGGCATGGAACCTGGAAGCTCACCATGTGGTTTCCCCGCCTGTCTGCAGCGGAGCGAGAGGATTCCGGAGGCCTCCTCCAACAGGGGCCGATGGACGTCTGTGGCCTTGGCAGCCAAAGCCGGATCCTGACCGGCACCGTGCCTTGTGTCCTCAACTCAGCCCTTCGGGGAGACCACGGCCCTGCGGTGGGTTCGGCGCCTGGAGCCTCCTGGGACCTAACCCTAACCCTAAGCCGACACCGAACTGGGACCCTCCACCGAAACCTAAGCCGGCCTCGAACCCTAAGCCTGCACTTGAGCCGCCTTGCTGCATGGGCCCTCACTTCAGCCCTCGAGGGAGATCACGAGACCGGAGTCGCTTCGGCCCTGGCGACGTCCCTGGACCGAACCCTAACCCTAGCTAAGGCTCTCTCCCCAAGAGGACCCAATGCCAACGTCGGACAACACCACGCGCCTGGCGTCCGGAAGAGGTGCAGGCTGACTCGGCATGGAACCTGGAAGCTCACCATGCCGAATCCCAGGCCCGGCTGCAGCTGCCGAGAGGATTCCGGAGGCCTCCTCGACCAGGGGCCCAATCACGTGTGTGGCCTTGGCAGCCAAAGACGGATCCTGACCGGCAGCCCCCCTTGTGCCCTCAACTCAGCCCTTCGGGGAGACCACGGCCCTGCTGTGGGTTCGGCGCCTGGAGCCTCCTGCGACCTAACCCTAACCCTAACCGTACCCCGAACAGGGACCCTCCACCGCAACCTAAGCCTGCCTCGAACCCTAACCCTGCAAGTGAGCCGCCTTCGGGCATGGGCCCTCACTTCAGCCCTCGAGGGAGATCACGAGACCGGAGTCGCTTCGGCCCTGGCGACGTCCCTGCACCGAACCCTAACCCTAGCTAAGGCTCCCTCCCCATGGGGACCCAATGCCAACGTCTGACAACACCACGCGCCTGGCGTCCAGACGCGGTGCAGGCTGACTCGGCATGGAACCTGGAAGCTCACCATGTGGTTTCCCCGCCTGTCTGCAGCGGAGCGAGAGGATTCCGGAGGCCTCCTCCAACAGGGGCCGATGGACGTCTGTGGCCTTGGCAGCCAAAGCCGGATCCTGACCGGCACCGTGCCTTGTGTCCTCAACTCAGCCCTTCGGGGAGACCACGGCCCTGCGGTGGGTTCGGCGCCTGGAGCCTCCTGGGACCTAACCCTAACCCTAAGCCGACACCGAACTGGGACCCTCCACCGAAACCTAAGCCGGCCTCGAACCCTAAGCCTGCACTTGAGCCGCCTTGCTGCATGGGCCCTCACTTCAGCCCTCGAGGGAGATCACGAGACCGGAGTCGCTTCGGCCCTGGCGACGTCCCTGGACCGAACCCTAACCCTAGCTAAGGCTCTCTCCCCAAGAGGACCCAATGCCAACGTCGGACAACACCACGCGCCTGGCGTCCGGAAGAGGTGCAGGCTGACTCGGCATGGAACCTGGAAGCTCACCATGCCGAATCCCAGGCCCGGCTGCAGCTGCCGAGAGGATTCCGGAGGCCTCCTCGACCAGGGGCCCAATCACGTGTGTGGCCTTGGCAGCCAAAGACGGATCCTGACCGGCAGCCCCCCTTGTGCCCTCAACTCAGCCCTTCGGGGAGACCACGGCCCTGCTGTGGGTTCGGCGCCTGGAGCCTCCTGGGACCTAACCCTAACCCTAACCGTACCCCGAACAGGGACCCTCCACCGCAACCTAAGCCTGCCTCGAACCCTAACCCTGCAAGTGAGCCGCCTTCGGGCATGGGCCCTCACTTCAGCCCTCGAGGGAGATCACGAGACCGGAGTCGCTTCGGCCCTGGCGACGTCCCTGCACCGAACCCTAACCCTAGCTAAGGCTCCCTCCCCATGGGGACCCAATGCCAACGTCTGACAACACCACGCGCCTGGCGTCCAGACGCGGTGCAGGCTGACTCGGCATGGAACCTGGAAGCTCACCATGTGGTTTCCCCGCCTGTCTGCAGCGGAGCGAGAGGATTCCGGAGGCCTCCTCCAACAGGGGCCGATGGACGTCTGTGGCCTTGGCAGCCAAAGCCGGATCCTGACCGGCACCGTGCCTTGTGTCCTCAACTCAGCCCTTCGGGGAGACCACGGCCCTGCGGTGGGTTCGGCGCCTGGAGCCTCCTGGGACCTAACCCTAACCCTAAGCCGACACCGAACTGGGACCCTCCACCGAAACCTAAGCCGGCCTCGAACCCTAAGCCTGCACTTGAGCCGCCTTGCTGCATGGGCCCTCACTTCAGCCCTCGAGGGAGATCACGAGACCGGAGTCGCTTCGGCCCTGGCGACGTCCCTGGACCGAACCCTAACCCTAGCTAAGGCTCTCTCCCCAAGAGGACCCAATGCCAACGTCGGACAACACCACGCGCCTGGCGTCCGGAAGAGGTGCAGGCTGACTCGGCATGGAACCTGGAAGCTCACCATGCCGAATCCCAGGCCCGGCTGCAGCTGCCGAGAGGATTCCGGAGGCCTCCTCGACCAGGGGCCCAATCACGTGTGTGGCCTTGGCAGCCAAAGACGGATCCTGACCGGCAGCCCCCCTTGTGCCCTCAACTCAGCCCTTCGGGGAGACCACGGCCCTGCTGTGGGTTCGGCGCCTGGAGCCTCCTGGGACCTAACCCTAACCCTAACCGTACCCCGAACAGGGACCCTCCACCGCAACCTAAGCCTGCCTCGAACCCTAACCCTGCAAGTGAGCCGCCTTCGGGCATGGGCCCTCACTTCAGCCCTCGAGGGAGATCACGAGACCGGAGTCGCTTCGGCCCTGGCGACGTCCCTGCACCGAACCCTAACCCTAGCTAAGGCTCCCTCCCCATGGGGACCCAATGCCAACGTCTGACAACACCACGCGCCTGGCGTCCAGACGCGGTGCAGGCTGACTCGGCATGGAACCTGGAAGCTCACCATGTGGTTTCCCCGCCTGTCTGCAGCGGAGCGAGAGGATTCCGGAGGCCTCCTCCAACAGGGGCCGATGGACGTCTGTGGCCTTGGCAGCCAAAGCCGGATCCTGACCGGCACCGTGCCTTGTGTCCTCAACTCAGCCCTTCGGGGAGACCACGGCCCTGCGGTGGGTTCGGCGCCTGGAGCCTCCTGGGACCTAACCCTAACCCTAAGCCGACACCGAACTGGGACCCTCCACCGAAACCTAAGCCGGCCTCGAACCCTAAGCCTGCACTTGAGCCGCCTTGCTGCATGGGCCCTCACTTCAGCCCTCGAGGGAGATCACGAGACCGGAGTCGCTTCGGCCCTGGCGACGTCCCTGGACCGAACCCTAACCCTAGCTAAGGCTCTCTCCCCAAGAGGACCCAATGCCAACGTCGGACAACACCACGCGCCTGGCGTCCGGAAGAGGTGCAGGCTGACTCGGCATGGAACCTGGAAGCTCACCATGCCGAATCCCAGGCCCGGCTGCAGCTGCCGAGAGGATTCCGGAGGCCTCCTCGACCAGGGGCCCAATCACGTGTGTGGCCTTGGCAGCCAAAGACGGATCCTGACCGGCAGCCCCCCTTGTGCCCTCAACTCAGCCCTTCGGGGAGACCACGGCCCTGCTGTGGGTTCGGCGCCTGGAGCCTCCTGGGACCTAACCCTAACCCTAACCGTACCCCGAACAGGGACCCTCCACCGCAACCTAAGCCTGCCTCGAACCCTAACCCTGCAAGTGAGCCGCCTTCGGGCATGGGCCCTCACTTCAGCCCTCGAGGGAGATCACGAGACCGGAGTCGCTTCGGCCCTGGCGACGTCCCTGCACCGAACCCTAACCCTAGCTAAGGCTCCCTCCCCATGGGGACCCAATGCCAACGTCTGACAACACCACGCGCCTGGCGTCCAGACGCGGTGCAGGCTGACTCGGCATGGAACCTGGAAGCTCACCATGTGGTTTCCCCGCCTGTCTGCAGCTGAGCGAGAGGATTCCGGAGGCCTCCTCCAACAGGGGCCGATGGACGTCTGTGGCCTTGGCAGCCAAAGCCGGATCCTGACCGGCACCGTGCCTTGTGTCCTCAACTCAGCCCTTCGGGGAGACCACGGCCCTGCGGTGGGTTCGGCGCCTGGAGCCTCCTGGGACCTAACCCTAACCCTAAGCCGACACCGAACTGGGACCCTCCACCGAAACCTAAGCCGGCCTCGAACCCTAAGCCTGCACTTGAGCCGCCTTGCTGCATGGGCCCTCACTTCAGCCCTCGAGGGAGATCACGAGACCGGAGTCGCTTCGGCCCTGGCGACGTCCCTGGACCGAACCCTAACCCTAGCTAAGGCTCTCTCCCCAAGAGGACCCAATGCCAACGTCGGACAACACCACGCGCCTGGCGTCCGGAAGAGGTGCAGGCTGACTCGGCATGGAACCTGGAAGCTCACCATGCCGAATCCCAGGCCCGGCTGCAGCTGCCGAGAGGATTCCGGAGGCCTCCTCGACCAGGGGCCCAATCACGTGTGTGGCCTTGGCAGCCAAAGACGGATCCTGACCGGCAGCCCCCCTTGTGCCCTCAACTCAGCCCTTCGGGGAGACCACGGCCCTGCTGTGGGTTCGGCGCCTGGAGCCTCCTGGGACCTAACCCTAACCCTAACCGTACCCCGAACAGGGACCCTCCACCGCAACCTAAGCCTGCCTCGAACCCTAACCCTGCAAGTGAGCCGCCTTCGGGCATGGGCCCTCACTTCAGCCCTCGAGGGAGATCACGAGACCGGAGTCGCTTCGGCCCTGGCGACGTCCCTGCACCGAACCCTAACCCTAGCTAAGGCTCCCTCCCCATGGGGACCCAATGCCAACGTCTGACAACACCACGCGCCTGGCGTCCAGACGCGGTGCAGGCTGACTCGGCATGGAACCTGGAAGCTCACCATGTGGTTTCCCCGCCTGTCTGCAGCGGAGCGAGAGGATTCCGGAGGCCTCCTCCAACAGGGGCCGATGGACGTCTGTGGCCTTGGCAGCCAAAGCCGGATCCTGACCGGCACCGTGCCTTGTGTCCTCAACTCAGCCCTTCGGGGAGACCACGGCCCTGCGGTGGGTTCGGCGCCTGGAGCCTCCTGGGACCTAACCCTAACCCTAAGCCGACACCGAACTGGGACCCTCCACCGAAACCTAAGCCGGCCTCGAACCCTAAGCCTGCACTTGAGCCGCCTTGCTGCATGGGCCCTCACTTCAGCCCTCGAGGGAGATCACGAGACCGGAGTCGCTTCGGCCCTGGCGACGTCCCTGGACCGAACCCTAACCCTAGCTAAGGCTCTCTCCCCAAGAGGACCCAATGCCAACGTCGGACAACACCACGCGCCTGGCGTCCGGAAGAGGTGCAGGCTGACTCGGCATGGAACCTGGAAGCTCACCATGCCGAATCCCAGGCCCGGCTGCAGCTGCCGAGAGGATTCCGGAGGCCTCCTCGACCAGGGGCCCAATCACGTGTGTGGCCTTGGCAGCCAAAGACGGATCCTGACCGGCAGCCCCCCTTGTGCCCTCAACTCAGCCCTTCGGGGAGACCACGGCCCTGCTGTGGGTTCGGCGCCTGGAGCCTCCTGGGACCTAACCCTAACCCTAACCGTACCCCGAACAGGGACCCTCCACCGCAACCTAAGCCTGCCTCGAACCCTAACCCTGCAAGTGAGCCGCCTTCGGGCATGGGCCCTCACTTCAGCCCTCGAGGGAGATCACGAGACCGGAGTCGCTTCGGCCCTGGCGACGTCCCTGCACCGAACCCTAACCCTAGCTAAGGCTCCCTCCCCATGGGGACCCAATGCCAACGTCTGACAACACCACGCGCCTGGCGTCCAGACGCGGTGCAGGCTGACTCGGCATGGAACCTGGAAGCTCACCATGTGGTTTCCCCGCCTGTCTGCAGCGGAGCGAGAGGATTCCGGAGGCCTCCTCCAACAGGGGCCGATGGACGTCTGTGGCCTTGGCAGCCAAAGCCGGATCCTGACCGGCACCGTGCCTTGTGTCCTCAACTCAGCCCTTCGGGGAGACCACTGCCCTGCGGTGGGTTCGGCGCCTGGAGCCTCCTGGGACCTAACCCTAACCCTAAGCCGACACCGAACTGGGACCCTCCACCGAAACCTAAGCCGGCCTCGAACCCTAAGCCTGCACTTGAGCCGCCTTGCTGCATGGGCCCTCACTTCAGCCCTCGAGGGAGATCACGAGACCGGAGTCGCTTCGGCCCTGGCGACGTCCCTGGACCGAACCCTAACCCTAGCTAAGGCTCTCTCCCCAAGAGGACCCAATGCCAACGTCGGACAACACCACGCGCCTGGCGTCCGGAAGAGGTGCAGGCTGACTCGGCATGGAACCTGGAAGCTCACCATGCCGAATCCCAGGCCCGGCTGCAGCTGCCGAGAGGATTCCGGAGGCCTCCTCGACCAGGGGCCCAATCACGTGTGTGGCCTTGGCAGCCAAAGACGGATCCTGACCGGCAGCCCCCCTTGTGCCCTCAACTCAGCCCTTCGGGGAGACCACGGCCCTGCTGTGGGTTCGGCGCCTGGAGCCTCCTGGGACCTAACCCTAACCCTAACCGTACCCCGAACAGGGACCCTCCACCGCAACCTAAGCCTGCCTCGAACCCTAACCCTGCAAGTGAGCCGCCTTCGGGCATGGGCCCTCACTTCAGCCCTCGAGGGAGATCACGAGACCGGAGTCGCTTCGGCCCTGGCGACGTCCCTGCACCGAACCCTAACCCTAGCTAAGGCTCCCTCCCCATGGGGACCCAATGCCAACGTCTGACAACACCACGCGCCTGGCGTCCAGACGCGGTGCAGGCTGACTCGGCATGGAACCTGGAAGCTCACCATGTGGTTTCCCCGCCTGTCTGCAGCTGAGCGAGAGGATTCCGGAGGCCTCCTCCAACAGGGGCCGATGGACGTCTGTGGCCTTGGCAGCCAAAGCCGGATCCTGACCGGCACCGTGCCTTGTGTCCTCAACTCAGCCCTTCGGGGAGACCACGGCCCTGCGGTGGGTTCGGCGCCTGGAGCCTCCTGGGACCTAACCCTAACCCTAAGCCGACACCGAACTGGGACCCTCCACCGAAACCTAAGCCGGCCTCGAACCCTAAGCCTGCACTTGAGCCGCCTTGCTGCATGGGCCCTCACTTCAGCCCTCGAGGGAGATCACGAGACCGGAGTCGCTTCGGCCCTGGCGACGTCCCTGGACCGAACCCTAACCCTAGCTAAGGCTCTCTCCCCAAGAGGACCCAATGCCAACGTCGGACAACACCACGCGCCTGGCGTCCGGAAGAGGTGCAGGCTGACTCGGCATGGAACCTGGAAGCTCACCATGCCGAATCCCAGGCCCGGCTGCAGCTGCCGAGAGGATTCCGGAGGCCTCCTCGACCAGGGGCCCAATCACGTGTGTGGCCTTGGCAGCCAAAGACGGATCCTGACCGGCAGCCCCCCTTGTGCCCTCAACTCAGCCCTTCGGGGAGACCACGGCCCTGCTGTGGGTTCGGCGCCTGGAGCCTCCTGGGACCTAACCCTAACCCTAACCGTACCCCGAACAGGGACCCTCCACCGCAACCTAAGCCTGCCTCGAACCCTAACCCTGCAAGTGAGCCGCCTTCGGGCATGGGCCCTCACTTCAGCCCTCGAGGGAGATCACGAGACCGGAGTCGCTTCGGCCCTGGCGACGTCCCTGCACCGAACCCTAACCCTAGCTAAGGCTCCCTCCCCATGGGGACCCAATGCCAACGTCTGACAACACCACGCGCCTGGCGTCCAGACGCGGTGCAGGCTGACTCGGCATGGAACCTGGAAGCTCACCATGTGGTTTCCCCGCCTGTCTGCAGCGGAGCGAGAGGATTCCGGAGGCCTCCTCCAACAGGGGCCGATGGACGTCTGTGGCCTTGGCAGCCAAAGCCGGATCCTGACCGGCACCGTGCCTTGTGTCCTCAACTCAGCCCTTCGGGGAGACCACGGCCCTGCGGTGGGTTCGGCGCCTGGAGCCTCCTGGGACCTAACCCTAACCCTAAGCCGACACCGAACTGGGACCCTCCACCGAAACCTAAGCCGGCCTCGAACCCTAAGCCTGCACTTGAGCCGCCTTGCTGCATGGGCCCTCACTTCAGCCCTCGAGGGAGATCACGAGACCGGAGTCGCTTCGGCCCTGGCGACGTCCCTGGACCGAACCCTAACCCTAGCTAAGGCTCTCTCCCCAAGAGGACCCAATGCCAACGTCGGACAACACCACGCGCCTGGCGTCCGGAAGAGGTGCAGGCTGACTCGGCATGGAACCTGGAAGCTCACCATGCCGAATCCCAGGCCCGGCTGCAGCTGCCGAGAGGATTCCGGAGGCCTCCTCGACCAGGGGCCCAATCACGTGTGTGGCCTTGGCAGCCAAAGACGGATCCTGACCGGCAGCCCCCCTTGTGCCCTCAACTCAGCCCTTCGGGGAGACCACGGCCCTGCTGTGGGTTCGGCGCCTGGAGCCTCCTGGGACCTAACCCTAACCCTAACCGTACCCCGAACAGGGACCCTCCACCGCAACCTAAGCCTGCCTCGAACCCTAACCCTGCAAGTGAGCCGCCTTCGGGCATGGGCCCTCACTTCAGCCCTCGAGGGAGATCACGAGACCGGAGTCGCTTCGGCCCTGGCGACGTCCCTGCACCGAACCCTAACCCTAGCTAAGGCTCCCTCCCCATGGGGACCCAATGCCAACGTCTGACAACACCACGCGCCTGGCGTCCAGACGCGGTGCAGGCTGACTCGGCATGGAACCTGGAAGCTCACCATGTGGTTTCCCCGCCTGTCTGCAGCGGAGCGAGAGGATTCCGGAGGCCTCCTCCAACAGGGGCCGATGGACGTCTGTGGCCTTGGCAGCCAAAGCCGGATCCTGACCGGCACCGTGCCTTGTGTCCTCAACTCAGCCCTTCGGGGAGACCACGGCCCTGCGGTGGGTTCGGCGCCTGGAGCCTCCTGGGACCTAACCCTAACCCTAAGCCGACACCGAACTGGGACCCTCCACCGAAACCTAAGCCGGCCTCGAACCCTAAGCCTGCACTTGAGCCGCCTTGCTGCATGGGCCCTCACTTCAGCCCTCGAGGGAGATCACGAGACCGGAGTCGCTTCGGCCCTGGCGACGTCCCTGGACCGAACCCTAACCCTAGCTAAGGCTCTCTCCCCAAGAGGACCCAATGCCAACGTCGGACAACACCACGCGCCTGGCGTCCGGAAGAGGTGCAGGCTGACTCGGCATGGAACCTGGAAGCTCACCATGCCGAATCCCAGGCCCGGCTGCAGCTGCCGAGAGGATTCCGGAGGCCTCCTCGACCAGGGGCCCAATCACGTGTGTGGCCTTGGCAGCCAAAGACGGATCCTGACCGGCAGCCCCCCTTGTGCCCTCAACTCAGCCCTTCGGGGAGACCACGGCCCTGCTGTGGGTTCGGCGCCTGGAGCCTCCTGGGACCTAACCCTAACCCTAACCGTACCCCGAACAGGGACCCTCCACCGCAACCTAAGCCTGCCTCGAACCCTAACCCTGCAAGTGAGCCGCCTTCGGGCATGGGCCCTCACTTCAGCCCTCGAGGGAGATCACGAGACCGGAGTCGCTTCGGCCCTGGCGACGTCCCTGCACCGAACCCTAACCCTAGCTAAGGCTCCCTCCCCATGGGGACCCAATGCCAACGTCTGACAACACCACGCGCCTGGCGTCCAGACGCGGTGCAGGCTGACTCGGCATGGAACCTGGAAGCTCACCATGTGGTTTCCCCGCCTGTCTGCAGCTGAGCGAGAGGATTCCGGAGGCCTCCTCCAACAGGGGCCGATGGACGTCTGTGGCCTTGGCAGCCAAAGCCGGATCCTGACCGGCACCGTGCCTTGTGTCCTCAACTCAGCCCTTCGGGGAGACCACTGCCCTGCGGTGGGTTCGGCGCCTGGAGCCTCCTGGGACCTAACCCTAACCCTAAGCCGACACCGAACTGGGACCCTCCACCGAAACCTAAGCCGGCCTCGAACCCTAAGCCTGCACTTGAGCCGCCTTGCTGCATGGGCCCTCACTTCAGCCCTCGAGGGAGATCACGAGACCGGAGTCGCTTCGGCCCTGGCGACGTCCCTGGACCGAACCCTAACCCTAGCTAAGGCTCTCTCCCCAAGAGGACCCAATGCCAACGTCGGACAACACCACGCGCCTGGCGTCCGGAAGAGGTGCAGGCTGACTCGGCATGGAACCTGGAAGCTCACCATGCCGAATCCCAGGCCCGGCTGCAGCTGCCGAGAGGATTCCGGAGGCCTCCTCGACCAGGGGCCCAATCACGTGTGTGGCCTTGGCAGCCAAAGACGGATCCTGACCGGCAGCCCCCCTTGTGCCCTCAACTCAGCCCTTCGGGGAGACCACGGCCCTGCTGTGGGTTCGGCGCCTGGAGCCTCCTGGGACCTAACCCTAACCCTAACCGTACCCCGAACAGGGACCCTCCACCGCAACCTAAGCCTGCCTCGAACCCTAACCCTGCAAGTGAGCCGCCTTCGGGCATGGGCCCTCACTTCAGCCCTCGAGGGAGATCACGAGACCGGAGTCGCTTCGGCCCTGGCGACGTCCCTGCACCGAACCCTAACCCTAGCTAAGGCTCCCTCCCCATGGGGACCCAATGCCAACGTCTGACAACACCACGCGCCTGGCGTCCAGACGCGGTGCAGGCTGACTCGGCATGGAACCTGGAAGCTCACCATGTGGTTTCCCCGCCTGTCTGCAGCGGAGCGAGAGGATTCCGGAGGCCTCCTCCAACAGGGGCCGATGGACGTCTGTGGCCTTGGCAGCCAAAGCCGGATCCTGACCGGCACCGTGCCTTGTGTCCTCAACTCAGCCCTTCGGGGAGACCACGGCCCTGCGGTGGGTTCGGCGCCTGGAGCCTCCTGGGACCTAACCCTAACCCTAAGCCGACACCGAACTGGGACCCTCCACCGAAACCTAAGCCGGCCTCGAACCCTAAGCCTGCACTTGAGCCGCCTTGCTGCATGGGCCCTCACTTCAGCCCTCGAGGGAGATCACGAGACCGGAGTCGCTTCGGCCCTGGCGACGTCCCTGGACCGAACCCTAACCCTAGCTAAGGCTCTCTCCCCAAGAGGACCCAATGCCAACGTCGGACAACACCACGCGCCTGGCGTCCGGAAGAGGTGCAGGCTGACTCGGCATGGAACCTGGAAGCTCACCATGCCGAATCCCAGGCCCGGCTGCAGCTGCCGAGAGGATTCCGGAGGCCTCCTCGACCAGGGGCCCAATCACGTGTGTGGCCTTGGCAGCCAAAGACGGATCCTGACCGGCAGCCCCCCTTGTGCCCTCAACTCAGCCCTTCGGGGAGACCACGGCCCTGCTGTGGGTTCGGCGCCTGGAGCCTCCTGGGACCTAACCCTAACCCTAACCGCACCCCGAACAGGGACCCTCCACCGCAACCTAAGCCTGCCTCGAACCCTAACCCTGCAAGTGAGCCGCCTTTGGGCATGGGCCCTCACTTCAGCCCTCGAGGGAGATCACGAGACCGGAGTCGCTTCGGTCCTGGCGACGTCCCTGCACCGAACCCTAACCCTAGCTAAGGCTCCCTCCCCATGGGGACCCAATGCCAACGTCTGACAACACCACGCGCCTGGCGTCCAGACGCGGTGCAGGCTGACTCGGCATGGAACCTGGAAGCTCACCATGTGGTTTCCCCGCCTGTCTGCAGCGGAGCGAGAGGATTCCGGAGGCCTCCTCCAACAGGGGCCGATGGACGTCTGTGGCCTTGGCAGCCAAAGCCGGATCCTGACCGGCACCGTGCCTTGTGTCCTCAACTCAGCCCTTCGGGGAGACCACGGCCCTGCGGTGGGTTCGGCGCCTGGAGCCTCCTGGGACCTAACCCTAACCCTAAGCCGACACCGAACTGGGACCCTCCACCGAAACCTAAGCCGGCCTCGAACCCTAAGCCTGCACTTGAGCCGCCTTGCTGCATGGGCCCTCACTTCAGCCCTCGAGGGAGATCACGAGACCGGAGTCGCTTCGGCCCTGGCGACGTCCCTGGACCGAACCCTAACCCTAGCTAAGGCTCTCTCCCCAAGAGGACCCAATGCCAACGTCGGACAACACCACGCGCCTGGCGTCCGGAAGAGGTGCAGGCTGACTCGGCATGGAACCTGGAAGCTCACCATGCCGAATCCCAGGCCCGGCTGCAGCTGCCGAGAGGATTCCGGAGGCCTCCTCGACCAGGGGCCCAATCACGTGTGTGGCCTTGGCAGCCAAAGACGGATCCTGACCGGCAGCCCCCCTTGTGCCCTCAACTCAGCCCTTCGGGGAGACCACGGCCCTGCTGTGGGTTCGGCGCCTGGAGCCTCCTGGGACCTAACCCTAACCCTAACCGTACCCCGAACAGGGACCCTCCACCGCAACCTAAGCCTGCCTCGAACCCTAACCCTGCAAGTGAGCCGCCTTCGGGCATGGGCCCTCACTTCAGCCCTCGAGGGAGATCACGAGACCGGAGTCGCTTCGGCCCTGGCGACGTCCCTGCACCGAACCCTAACCCTAGCTAAGGCTCCCTCCCCATGGGGACCCAATGCCAACGTCTGACAACACCACGCGCCTGGCGTCCAGACGCGGTGCAGGCTGACTCGGCATGGAACCTGGAAGCTCACCATGTGGTTTCCCCGCCTGTCTGCAGCGGAGCGAGAGGATTCCGGAGGCCTCCTCCAACAGGGGCCGATGGACGTCTGTGGCCTTGGCAGCCAAAGCCGGATCCTGACCGGCACCGTGCCTTGTGTCCTCAACTCAGCCCTTCGGGGAGACCACGGCCCTGCGGTGGGTTCGGCGCCTGGAGCCTCCTGGGACCTAACCCTAACCCTAAGCCGACACCGAACTGGGACCCTCCACCGAAACCTAAGCCGGCCTCGAACCCTAAGCCTGCACTTGAGCCGCCTTGCTGCATGGGCCCTCACTTCAGCCCTCGAGGGAGATCACGAGACCGGAGTCGCTTCGGCCCTGGCGACGTCCCTGGACCGAACCCTAACCCTAGCTAAGGCTCTCTCCCCAAGAGGACCCAATGCCAACGTCGGACAACACCACGCGCCTGGCGTCCGGAAGAGGTGCAGGCTGACTCGGCATGGAACCTGGAAGCTCACCATGCCGAATCCCAGGCCCGGCTGCAGCTGCCGAGAGGATTCCGGAGGCCTCCTCGACCAGGGGCCCAATCACGTGTGTGGCCTTGGCAGCCAAAGACGGATCCTGACCGGCAGCCCCCCTTGTGCCCTCAACTCAGCCCTTCGGGGAGACCACGGCCCTGCTGTGGGTTCGGCGCCTGGAGCCTCCTGGGACCTAACCCTAACCCTAACCGTACCCCGAACAGGGACCCTCCACCGCAACCTAAGCCTGCCTCGAACCCTAACCCTGCAAGTGAGCCGCCTTCGGGCATGGGCCCTCACTTCAGCCCTCGAGGGAGATCACGAGACCGGAGTCGCTTCGGCCCTGGCGACGTCCCTGCACCGAACCCTAACCCTAGCTAAGGCTCCCTCCCCATGGGGACCCAATGCCAACGTCTGACAACACCACGCGCCTGGCGTCCAGACGCGGTGCAGGCTGACTCGGCATGGAACCTGGAAGCTCACCATGTGGTTTCCCCGCCTGTCTGCAGCGGAGCGAGAGGATTCCGGAGGCCTCCTCCAACAGGGGCCGATGGACGTCTGTGGCCTTGGCAGCCAAAGCCGGATCCTGACCGGCACCGTGCCTTGTGTCCTCAACTCAGCCCTTCGGGGAGACCACGGCCCTGCGGTGGGTTCGGCGCCTGGAGCCTCCTGGGACCTAACCCTAACCCTAAGCCGACACCGAACTGGGACCCTCCACCGAAACCTAAGCCGGCCTCGAACCCTAAGCCTGCACTTGAGCCGCCTTGCTGCATGGGCCCTCACTTCAGCCCTCGAGGGAGATCACGAGACCGGAGTCGCTTCGGCCCTGGCGACGTCCCTGGACCGAACCCTAACCCTAGCTAAGGCTCTCTCCCCAAGAGGACCCAATGCCAACGTCGGACAACACCACGCGCCTGGCGTCCGGAAGAGGTGCAGGCTGACTCGGCATGGAACCTGGAAGCTCACCATGCCGAATCCCAGGCCCGGCTGCAGCTGCCGAGAGGATTCCGGAGGCCTCCTCGACCAGGGGCCCAATCACGTGTGTGGCCTTGGCAGCCAAAGACGGATCCTGACCGGCAGCCCCCCTTGTGCCCTCAACTCAGCCCTTCGGGGAGACCACGGCCCTGCTGTGGGTTCGGCGCCTGGAGCCTCCTGGGACCTAACCCTAACCCTAACCGTACCCCGAACAGGGACCCTCCACCGCAACCTAAGCCTGCCTCGAACCCTAACCCTGCAAGTGAGCCGCCTTCGGGCATGGGCCCTCACTTCAGCCCTCGAGGGAGATCACGAGACCGGAGTCGCTTCGGCCCTGGCGACGTCCCTGCACCGAACCCTAACCCTAGCTAAGGCTCCCTCCCCATGGGGACCCAATGCCAACGTCTGACAACACCACGCGCCTGGCGTCCAGACGCGGTGCAGGCTGACTCGGCATGGAACCTGGAAGCTCACCATGTGGTTTCCCCGCCTGTCTGCAGCGGAGCGAGAGGATTCCGGAGGCCTCCTCCAACAGGGGCCGATGGACGTCTGTGGCCTTGGCAGCCAAAGCCGGATCCTGACCGGCACCGTGCCTTGTGTCCTCAACTCAGCCCTTCGGGGAGACCACGGCCCTGCGGTGGGTTCGGCGCCTGGAGCCTCCTGGGACCTAACCCTAACCCTAAGCCGACACCGAACTGGGACCCTCCACCGAAACCTAAGCCGGCCTCGAACCCTAAGCCTGCACTTGAGCCGCCTTGCTGCATGGGCCCTCACTTCAGCCCTCGAGGGAGATCACGAGACCGGAGTCGCTTCGGCCCTGGCGACGTCCCTGGACCGAACCCTAACCCTAGCTAAGGCTCTCTCCCCAAGAGGACCCAATGCCAACGTCGGACAACACCACGCGCCTGGCGTCCGGAAGAGGTGCAGACTGACTCGGCATGGAACCTGGAAGCTCACCATGCCGAATCCCAGGCCCGGCTGCAGCTGCCGAGAGGATTCCGGAGGCCTCCTCGACCAGGGGCCCAATCACGTGTGTGGCCTTGGCAGCCAAAGACGGATCCTGACCGGCAGCCCCCCTTGTGCCCTCAACTCAGCCCTTCGGGGAGACCACGGCCCTGCTGTGGGTTCGGCGCCTGGAGCCTCCTGGGACCTAACCCTAACCCTAACCGCACCCCGAACAGGGACCCTCCACCGCAACCTAAGCCTGCCTCGAACCCTAACCCTGCAAGTGAGCCGCCTTCGGGCATGGGCCCTCACTTCAGCCCTCGAGGGAGATCACGAGACCGGAGTCGCTTCGGCCCTGGCGACGTCCCTGGACCGAACCCTAACCCTAGCTAAGGCTCTCTCCCCAAGAGGACCCAATGCCAACGTCGGACAACACCACGCGCCTGGCATCCGGAAGAGGTGCAGGCTGACTCGGCATGGAACCTGGAAGCTCACCATGCCGAATCCCAGGCCCGGCTGCAGCTGCCGAGAGGATTCCGGAGGCCTCCTCGACCAGGGGCCCAATCACGTGTGTGGCCTTGGCAGCCAAAGACGGATCCTGACCGGCAGCCCCCCTTGTGCCCTCAACTCAGCCCTTCGGGGAGACCACGGCCCTGCTGTGGGTTCGGCGCCTGGAGCCTCCTGGGACCTAACCCTAACCCTAACCGTACCCCGAACAGGGACCCTCCACCGCAACCTAAGCCTGCCTCGAACCCTAACCCTGCAAGTGAGCCGCCTTCGGGCATGGGCCCTCACTTCAGCCCTCGAGGGAGATCACGAGACCGGAGTCGCTTCGGCCCTGGCGACGTCCCTGCACCGAACCCTAACCCTAGCTAAGGCTCCCTCCCCATGGGGACCCAATGCCAACGTCTGACAACACCACGCGCCTGGCGTCCAGACGCGGTGCAGGCTGACTCGGCATGGAACCTGGAAGCTCACCATGTGGTTTCCCCGCCTGTCTGCAGCGGAGCGAGAGGATTCCGGAGGCCTCCTCCAACAGGGGCCGATGGACGTCTGTGGCCTTGGCAGCCAAAGCCGGATCCTGACCGGCACCGTGCCTTGTGTCCTCAACTCAGCCCTTCGGGGAGACCACGGCCCTGCGGTGGGTTCGGCGCCTGGAGCCTCCTGGGACCTAACCCTAACCCTAAGCCGACACCGAACTGGGACCCTCCACCGAAACCTAAGCCGGCCTCGAACCCTAAGCCTGCACTTGAGCCGCCTTGCTGCATGGGCCCTCACTTCAGCCCTCGAGGGAGATCACGAGACCGGAGTCGCTTCGGCCCTGGCGACGTCCCTGGACCGAACCCTAACCCTAGCTAAGGCTCTCTCCCCAAGAGGACCCAATGCCAACGTCGGACAACACCACGCGCCTGGCGTCCGGAAGAGGTGCAGGCTGACTCGGCATGGAACCTGGAAGCTCACCATGCCGAATCCCAGGCCCGGCTGCAGCTGCCGAGAGGATTCCGGAGGCCTCCTCGACCAGGGGCCCAATCACGTGTGTGGCCTTGGCAGCCAAAGACGGATCCTGACCGGCAGCCCCCCTTGTGCCCTCAACTCAGCCCTTCGGGGAGACCACGGCCCTGCTGTGGGTTCGGCGCCTGGAGCCTCCTGGGACCTAACCCTAACCCTAACCGTACCCCGAACAGGGACCCTCCACCGCAACCTAAGCCTGCCTCGAACCCTAACCCTGCAAGTGAGCCGCCTTCGGGCATGGGCCCTCACTTCAGCCCTCGAGGGAGATCACGAGACCGGAGTCGCTTCGGCCCTGGCGACGTCCCTGCACCGAACCCTAACCCTAGCTAAGGCTCCCTCCCCATGGGGACCCAATGCCAACGTCTGACAACACCACGCGCCTGGCGTCCAGACGCGGTGCAGGCTGACTCGGCATGGAACCTGGAAGCTCACCATGTGGTTTCCCCGCCTGTCTGCAGCGGAGCGAGAGGATTCCGGAGGCCTCCTCCAACAGGGGCCGATGGACGTCTGTGGCCTTGGCAGCCAAAGCCGGATCCTGACCGGCACCGTGCCTTGTGTCCTCAACTCAGCCCTTCGGGGAGACCACGGCCCTGCGGTGGGTTCGGCGCCTGGAGCCTCCTGGGACCTAACCCTAACCCTAAGCCGACACCGAACTGGGACCCTCCACCGAAACCTAAGCCGGCCTCGAACCCTAAGCCTGCACTTGAGCCGCCTTGCTGCATGGGCCCTCACTTCAGCCCTCGAGGGAGATCACGAGACCGGAGTCGCTTCGGCCCTGGCGACGTCCCTGGACCGAACCCTAACCCTAGCTAAGGCTCTCTCCCCAAGAGGACCCAATGCCAACGTCGGACAACACCACGCGCCTGGCGTCCGGAAGAGGTGCAGGCTGACTCGGCATGGAACCTGGAAGCTCACCATGCCGAATCCCAGGCCCGGCTGCAGCTGCCGAGAGGATTCCGGAGGCCTCCTCGACCAGGGGCCCAATCACGTGTGTGGCCTTGGCAGCCAAAGACGGATCCTGACCGGCAGCCCCCCTTGTGCCCTCAACTCAGCCCTTCGGGGAGACCACGGCCCTGCTGTGGGTTCGGCGCCTGGAGCCTCCTGGGACCTAACCCTAACCCTAACCGTACCCCGAACAGGGACCCTCCACCGCAACCTAAGCCTGCCTCGAACCCTAACCCTGCAAGTGAGCCGCCTTCGGGCATGGGCCCTCACTTCAGCCCTCGAGGGAGATCACGAGACCGGAGTCGCTTCGGCCCTGGCGACGTCCCTGCACCGAACCCTAACCCTAGCTAAGGCTCCCTCCCCATGGGGACCCAATGCCAACGTCTGACAACACCACGCGCCTGGCGTCCAGACGCGGTGCAGGCTGACTCGGCATGGAACCTGGAAGCTCACCATGTGGTTTCCCCGCCTGTCTGCAGCGGAGCGAGAGGATTCCGGAGGCCTCCTCCAACAGGGGCCGATGGACGTCTGTGGCCTTGGCAGCCAAAGCCGGATCCTGACCGGCACCGTGCCTTGTGTCCTCAACTCAGCCCTTCGGGGAGACCACGGCCCTGCGGTGGGTTCGGCGCCTGGAGCCTCCTGGGACCTAACCCTAACCCTAAGCCGACACCGAACTGGGACCCTCCACCGAAACCTAAGCCGGCCTCGAACCCTAAGCCTGCACTTGAGCCGCCTTGCTGCATGGGCCCTCACTTCAGCCCTCGAGGGAGATCACGAGACCGGAGTCGCTTCGGCCCTGGCGACGTCCCTGGACCGAACCCTAACCCTAGCTAAGGCTCTCTCCCCAAGAGGACCCAATGCCAACGTCGGACAACACCACGCGCCTGGCGTCCGGAAGAGGTGCAGACTGACTCGGCATGGAACCTGGAAGCTCACCATGCCGAATCCCAGGCCCGGCTGCAGCTGCCGAGAGGATTCCGGAGGCCTCCTCGACCAGGGGCCCAATCACGTGTGTGGCCTTGGCAGCCAAAGACGGATCCTGACCGGCAGCCCCCCTTGTGCCCTCAACTCAGCCCTTCGGGGAGACCACGGCCCTGCTGTGGGTTCGGCGCCTGGAGCCTCCTGGGACCTAACCCTAACCCTAACCGCACCCCGAACAGGGACCCTCCACCGCAACCTAAGCCTGCCTCGAACCCTAACCCTGCAAGTGAGCCGCCTTCGGGCATGGGCCCTCACTTCAGCCCTCGAGGGAGATCACGAGACCGGAGTCGCTTCGGCCCTGGCGACGTCCCTGGACCGAACCCTAACCCTAGCTAAGGCTCTCTCCCCAAGAGGACCCAATGCCAACGTCGGACAACACCACGCGCCTGGCATCCGGAAGAGGTGCAGGCTGACTCGGCATGGAACCTGGAAGCTCACCATGCCGAATCCCAGGCCCGGCTGCAGCTGCCGAGAGGATTCCGGAGGCCTCCTCGACCAGGGGCCCAATCACGTGTGTGGCCTTGGCAGCCAAAGACGGATCCTGACCGGCAGCCCCCCTTGTGCCCTCAACTCAGCCCTTCGGGGAGACCACGGCCCTGCTGTGGGTTCGGCGCCTGGAGCCTCCTGGGACCTAACCCTAACCCTAACCGTACCCCGAACAGGGACCCTCCACCGCAACCTAAGCCTGCCTCGAACCCTAACCCTGCAAGTGAGCCGCCTTCGGGCATGGGCCCTCACTTCAGCCCTCGAGGGAGATCACGAGACCGGAGTCGCTTCGGCCCTGGCGACGTCCCTGCACCGAACCCTAACCCTAGCTAAGGCTCCCTCCCCATGGGGACCCAATGCCAACGTCTGACAACACCACGCGCCTGGCGTCCAGACGCGGTGCAGGCTGACTCGGCATGGAACCTGGAAGCTCACCATGTGGTTTCCCCGCCTGTCTGCAGCGGAGCGAGAGGATTCCGGAGGCCTCCTCCAACAGGGGCCGATGGACGTCTGTGGCCTTGGCAGCCAAAGCCGGATCCTGACCGGCACCGTGCCTTGTGTCCTCAACTCAGCCCTTCGGGGAGACCACGGCCCTGCGGTGGGTTCGGCGCCTGGAGCCTCCTGGGACCTAACCCTAACCCTAAGCCGACACCGAACTGGGACCCTCCACCGAAACCTAAGCCGGCCTCGAACCCTAAGCCTGCACTTGAGCCGCCTTGCTGCATGGGCCCTCACTTCAGCCCTCGAGGGAGATCACGAGACCGGAGTCGCTTCGGCCCTGGCGACGTCCCTGGACCGAACCCTAACCCTAGCTAAGGCTCTCTCCCCAAGAGGACCCAATGCCAACGTCGGACAACACCACGCGCCTGGCGTCCGGAAGAGGTGCAGGCTGACTCGGCATGGAACCTGGAAGCTCACCATGCCGAATCCCAGGCCCGGCTGCAGCTGCCGAGAGGATTCCGGAGGCCTCCTCGACCAGGGGCCCAATCACGTGTGTGGCCTTGGCAGCCAAAGACGGATCCTGACCGGCAGCCCCCCTTGTGCCCTCAACTCAGCCCTTCGGGGAGACCACGGCCCTGCTGTGGGTTCGGCGCCTGGAGCCTCCTGGGACCTAACCCTAACCCTAACCGTACCCCGAACAGGGACCCTCCACCGCAACCTAAGCCTGCCTCGAACCCTAACCCTGCAAGTGAGCCGCCTTCGGGCATGGGCCCTCACTTCAGCCCTCGAGGGAGATCACGAGACCGGAGTCGCTTCGGCCCTGGCGACGTCCCTGCACCGAACCCTAACCCTAGCTAAGGCTCCCTCCCCATGGGGACCCAATGCCAACGTCTGACAACACCACGCGCCTGGCGTCCAGACGCGGTGCAGGCTGACTCGGCATGGAACCTGGAAGCTCACCATGTGGTTTCCCCGCCTGTCTGCAGCGGAGCGAGAGGATTCCGGAGGCCTCCTCCAACAGGGGCCGATGGACGTCTGTGGCCTTGGCAGCCAAAGCCGGATCCTGACCGGCACCGTGCCTTGTGTCCTCAACTCAGCCCTTCGGGGAGACCACGGCCCTGCGGTGGGTTCGGCGCCTGGAGCCTCCTGGGACCTAACCCTAACCCTAAGCCGACACCGAACTGGGACCCTCCACCGAAACCTAAGCCGGCCTCGAACCCTAAGCCTGCACTTGAGCCGCCTTGCTGCATGGGCCCTCACTTCAGCCCTCGAGGGAGATCACGAGACCGGAGTCGCTTCGGCCCTGGCGACGTCCCTGGACCGAACCCTAACCCTAGCTAAGGCTCTCTCCCCAAGAGGACCCAATGCCAACGTCGGACAACACCACGCGCCTGGCGTCCGGAAGAGGTGCAGGCTGACTCGGCATGGAACCTGGAAGCTCACCATGCCGAATCCCAGGCCCGGCTGCAGCTGCCGAGAGGATTCCGGAGGCCTCCTCGACCAGGGGCCCAATCACGTGTGTGGCCTTGGCAGCCAAAGACGGATCCTGACCGGCAGCCCCCCTTGTGCCCTCAACTCAGCCCTTCGGGGAGACCACGGCCCTGCTGTGGGTTCGGCGCCTGGAGCCTCCTGGGACCTAACCCTAACCCTAACCGTACCCCGAACAGGGACCCTCCACCGCAACCTAAGCCTGCCTCGAACCCTAACCCTGCAAGTGAGCCGCCTTCGGGCATGGGCCCTCACTTCAGCCCTCGAGGGAGATCACGAGACCGGAGTCGCTTCGGCCCTGGCGACGTCCCTGCACCGAACCCTAACCCTAGCTAAGGCTCCCTCCCCATGGGGACCCAATGCCAACGTCTGACAACACCACGCGCCTGGCGTCCAGACGCGGTGCAGGCTGACTCGGCATGGAACCTGGAAGCTCACCATGTGGTTTCCCCGCCTGTCTGCAGCGGAGCGAGAGGATTCCGGAGGCCTCCTCCAACAGGGGCCGATGGACGTCTGTGGCCTTGGCAGCCAAAGCCGGATCCTGACCGGCACCGTGCCTTGTGTCCTCAACTCAGCCCTTCGGGGAGACCACGGCCCTGCGGTGGGTTCGGCGCCTGGAGCCTCCTGGGACCTAACCCTAACCCTAAGCCGACACCGAACTGGGACCCTCCACCGAAACCTAAGCCGGCCTCGAACCCTAAGCCTGCACTTGAGCCGCCTTGCTGCATGGGCCCTCACTTCAGCCCTCGAGGGAGATCACGAGACCGGAGTCGCTTCGGCCCTGGCGACGTCCCTGGACCGAACCCTAACCCTAGCTAAGGCTCTCTCCCCAAGAGGACCCAATGCCAACGTCGGACAACACCACGCGCCTGGCGTCCGGAAGAGGTGCAGACTGACTCGGCATGGAACCTGGAAGCTCACCATGCCGAATCCCAGGCCCGGCTGCAGCTGCCGAGAGGATTCCGGAGGCCTCCTCGACCAGGGGCCCAATCACGTGTGTGGCCTTGGCAGCCAAAGACGGATCCTGACCGGCAGCCCCCCTTGTGCCCTCAACTCAGCCCTTCGGGGAGACCACGGCCCTGCTGTGGGTTCGGCGCCTGGAGCCTCCTGGGACCTAACCCTAACCCTAACCGTACCCCGAACAGGGACCCTCCACCGCAACCTAAGCCTGCCTCGAACCCTAACCCTGCAAGTGAGCCGCCTTCGGGCATGGGCCCTCACTTCAGCCCTCGAGGGAGATCACGAGACCGGAGTCGCTTCGGCCCTGGCGACGTCCCTGCACCGAACCCTAACCCTAGCTAAGGCTCCCTCCCCATGGGGACCCAATGCCAACGTCTGACAACACCACGCGCCTGGCGTCCAGACGCGGTGCAGGCTGACTCGGCATGGAACCTGGAAGCTCACCATGTGGTTTCCCCGCCTGTCTGCAGCGGAGCGAGAGGATTCCGGAGGCCTCCTCCAACAGGGGCCGATGGACGTCTGTGGCCTTGGCAGCCAAAGCCGGATCCTGACCGGCACCGTGCCTTGTGTCCTCAACTCAGCCCTTCGGGGAGACCACGGCCCTGCGGTGGGTTCGGCGCCTGGAGCCTCCTGGGACCTAACCCTAACCCTAAGCCGACACCGAACTGGGACCCTCCACCGAAACCTAAGCCGGCCTCGAACCCTAAGCCTGCACTTGAGCCGCCTTGCTGCATGGGCCCTCACTTCAGCCCTCGAGGGAGATCACGAGACCGGAGTCGCTTCGGCCCTGGCGACGTCCCTGGACCGAACCCTAACCCTAGCTAAGGCTCTCTCCCCAAGAGGACCCAATGCCAACGTCGGACAACACCACGCGCCTGGCGTCCGGAAGAGGTGCAGGCTGACTCGGCATGGAACCTGGAAGCTCACCATGCCGAATCCCAGGCCCGGCTGCAGCTGCCGAGAGGATTCCGGAGGCCTCCTCGACCAGGGGCCCAATCACGTGTGTGGCCTTGGCAGCCAAAGACGGATCCTGACCGGCAGCCCCCCTTGTGCCCTCAACTCAGCCCTTCGGGGAGACCACGGCCCTGCTGTGGGTTCGGCGCCTGGAGCCTCCTGGGACCTAACCCTAACCCTAACCGTACCCCGAACAGGGACCCTCCACCGCAACCTAAGCCTGCCTCGAACCCTAACCCTGCAAGTGAGCCGCCTTCGGGCATGGGCCCTCACTTCAGCCCTCGAGGGAGATCACGAGACCGGAGTCGCTTCGGCCCTGGCGACGTCCCTGCACCGAACCCTAACCCTAGCTAAGGCTCCCTCCCCATGGGGACCCAATGCCAACGTCTGACAACACCACGCGCCTGGCGTCCAGACGCGGTGCAGGCTGACTCGGCATGGAACCTGGAAGCTCACCATGTGGTTTCCCCGCCTGTCTGCAGCTGAGCGAGAGGATTCCGGAGGCCTCCTCCAACAGGGGCCGATGGACGTCTGTGGCCTTGGCAGCCAAAGCCGGATCCTGACCGGCACCGTGCCTTGTGTCCTCAACTCAGCCCTTCGGGGAGACCACGGCCCTGCGGTGGGTTCGGCGCCTGGAGCCTCCTGGGACCTAACCCTAACCCTAAGCCGACACCGAACTGGGACCCTCCACCGAAACCTAAGCCGGCCTCGAACCGTAAGCCTGCACTTGAGCCGCCTTGCTGCATGGGCCCTCACTTCAGCCCTCGAGGGAGATCACGAGACCGGAATCGCTTCGGCCCTGGCGACGTCCCTGGACCGGACCCTAACCCTAGCTAAGGCTCTCTCCCCAAGAGGACCCAATGCCAACGTCGGACAACACCACGCGCCTGGCGTCCGGAAGAGGTGCAGGCTGACTCGGCATGGAACCTGGAAGCTCACCATGCCGAATCCCAGGCCCGGCTGCAGCTGCCGAGAGGATTCCGGAGGCCTCCTCGACCAGGGGCCCAATCACGTGTGTGGCCTTGGCAGCCAAAGACGGATCCTGACTGGCAGCCCCCCTTGTGCCCTCAACTCAGCCCTTCGGGGAGACCACGGCCCTGCTGTGGGTTCGGCGCCTGGAGCCTCCTGGGATCTAACCCTAACCCTAACCGCACCCCGAACAGGGACCCTCCACCGCAACCTAAGCCTGCCTCGAACCCTAACCCTGCAAGTGAGCCGCCTTCGGGCATGGGCCCTCACTTCAGCCCTCGAGGGAGATCACGAGACCGGAGTCGATTCGGCCCTGGCGACGTCCCTGGACCGAACCCTAACCCTAGCTAAGGCTCCCTCCCCATGGGGACCCAATGCCAACGTCTGACAACACCACGCGCCTGGGGTCCAGACGCGGTGCAGGCTGACTCGGCATGGAACCTGGAAGCTCACCATGTGGTTTCCCCGCCTGTCTGCAGCTGAGCGAGAGGATTCCGGAGGCCTCCTCCAACAGGGGCCGATGGACGTCTGTGGCCTTGGCAGCCAAAGCCGGATCCTGACCGGCACCGTGCCTTGTGTCCTCAACTCAGCCCTTCGGGGAGACCACTGCCCTGCGGTGGGTTCGGCGCCTGGAGCCTCCTGGGACCTAACCCTAACCCTAAGCCGACAGCGAACTGGGACCCTCCACCGAAACCTAAGCCGGCCTCGAACCCTAAGCCTGCACTTGAGCCGCCTTGCTGCATGGGCCCTCACTTCAGCCCTCGAGGGAGATCACGAGACCGGAGTCGCTTCGGCCCTGGCGACGTCCCTGGACCGGACCCTAACCCTAGCTAAGGCTCTCTCCCCAAGAGGACCCAATGCCAACGTCGGACAACACCACGCGCCTGGCGTCCGGAAGAGGTGCAGGCTGACTCGGCATGGAACCTGGAAGCTCACCATGCCGAATCCCAGGCCCGGCTGCAGCTGCCGAGAGGATTCCGGAGGCCTCCTCGACCAGGGGCCCAATCACGTGTGTGGCCTTGGCAGCCAAAGACGGATCCTGACCGGCAGCCCCCCTTGTGCCCTCAACTCAGCCCTTCGGGGAGACCACGGCCCTGCTGTGGGTTCGGCGCCTGGAGCCTCCTGGGACCTAACCCTAACCCTAACCGCACCCCGAACAGGGACCCTCCACCGCAACCTAAGCCTGCCTCGAACCCTAACCCTGCAAGTGAGCCGCCTTTGGGCATGGGCCCTCACTTCAGCCCTCGAGGGAGATCACGAGACCGGAGTCGCTTCGGTCCTGGCGACATCCCTGGACCGAACCCTAACCCTAGCTAAGGCTCCCTCCCCATGGGGACCCAATGCCAACGTCTGACAACACCACGCGCCTGGGGTCCAGACGCGGTGCAGGCTGACTCGGCATGGAACCTGGAAGCTCACCATGTGGTTTCCCCGCCTGTCTGCAGCTGAGCGAGAGGATTCCGGAGGCCTCCTCCAACAGGGGCCGATGGACGTCTGTGGCCTTGGCAGCCAAAGCCGGATCCTGACCGGCACCGTGCCTTGTGTCCTCAACTCAGCCCTTCGGGGAGACCACTGCCCTGCGGTGGGTTCGGCGCCTGGAGCCTCCTGGGACCTAACCCTAACCCTAAGCCGACAGCGAACTGGGACCCTCCACCGAAACCTAAGCCGGCCTCGAACCCTAAGCCTGCACTTGAGCCGCCTTGCTGCATGGGCCCTCACTTCAGCCCTCGAGGGAGATCACGAGACCGGAGTCGCTTCGGCCCTGGCGACGTCCCTGGACCGGACCCTAACCCTAGCTAAGGCTCTCTCCCCAAGAGGACCCAATGCCAACGTCGGACAACACCACGCGCCTGGCGTCCGGAAGAGGTGCAGGCTGACTCGGCATGGAACCTGGAAGCTCACCATGCCGAATCCCAGGCCCGGCTGCAGCTGCCGAGAGGATTCCGGAGGCCTCCTCGACCAGGGGCCCAATCACGTGTGTGGCCTTGGCAGCCAAAGACGGATCCTGACCGGCAGCCCCCCTTGTGCCCTCAACTCAGCCCTTCGGGGAGACCACGGCCCTGCTGTGGGTTCGGCGCCTGGAGCCTCCTGGGACCTAACCCTAACCCTAACCGCACCCCGAACAGGGACCCTCCACCGCAACCTAAGCCTGCCTCGAACCCTAACCCTGCAAGTGAGCCGCCTTTGGGCATGGGCCCTCACTTCAGCCCTCGAGGGAGATCACGAGACCGGAGTCGCTTCGGTCCTGGCGACATCCCTGGACCGAACCCTAACCCTAGCTAAGGCTCCCTCCCCATGGGGACCCAATGCCAACGTCTGACAACACCACGCGCCTGGGGTCCAGACGCGGTGCAGGCTGACTCGGCATGGAACCTGGAAGCTCACCATGTGGTTTCCCCGCCTGTCTGCAGCTGAGCGAGAGGATTCCGGAGGCCTCCTCCAACAGGGGCCGATGGACGTCTGTGGCCTTGGCAGCCAAAGCCGGATCCTGACCGGCACCGTGCCTTGTGTCCTCAACTCAGCCCTTCGGGGAGACCACTGCCCTGCGGTGGGTTCGGCGCCTAGAGCCTCCTGGGACCTAACCCTAACCCTAAGCCGACACCGAACTGGGACCCTCCACCGAAACCTAAGCCGGCCTCGAACCCTAAGCCTGCACTTGAGCCGCCTTGCTGCATGGGCCCTCACTTCAGCCCTCGAGGGAGATCACGAGACCGGAGTCGCTTCGGCCCTGGCGACGTCCCTGGACCGAACCCTAACCCTAGCTAAGGCTCTCTCCCCAAGAGGACCCAATGCCAACGTCGGACAACACCACGCGCCTGGCGTCCGGAAGAGGTGCAGGCTGACTCGGCATGGAACCTGGAAGCTCACCATGCCGAATCCCAGGCCCGGCTGCAGCTGCCGAGAGGATTCCGGAGGCCTCCTCGACCAGGGGCCCAATCACGTGTGTGGCCTTGGCAGCCAAAGACGGATCCTGACCGGCAGCCCCCCTTGTGCCCTCAACTCAGCCCTTCGGGGAGACCACGGCCCTGCTGTGGGTTCGGCGCCTGGAGCCTCCTGGGACCTAACCCTAACCCTAACCGCACCCCGAACAGGGACCCTCCACCGCAACCTAAGCCTGCCTCGAACCCTAACCCTGCAAGTGAGCCGCCTTCGGGCATGGGCCCTCACTTCAGCCCTCGAGGGAGATCACGAGACCGGAGTCGCTTCGGCCCTGGCGACGTCCCTGCACCGAACCCTAACCCTAGCTAAGGCTCCCTCCCCATGGGGACCCAATGCCAACGTCTGACAACACCACGCGCCTGGCGTCCAGACGCAGTGCAGGCTGACTCGGCATGGAACCTGGAAGCTCACCATGTGGTTTCCCCGCCTGTCTGCAGCTGAGCGAGAGGATTCCGGAGGCCTCCTCCAACAGGGGCCGATGGACGTCTGTGGCCTTGGCAGCCAAAGCCGGATCCTGACCGGCACCGTGCCTTGTGTCCTCAACTCAGCCCTTCGGGGAGACCACGGCCCTGCGGTGGGTTCGGCGCCTGGAGCCTCCTGGGACCTAACCCTAACCCTAAGCCGACACCGAACTGGGACCCTCCACCGAAACCTAAGCCGGCCTCGAACCCTAAGCCTGCACTTGAGCCGCCTTGCTGCATGGGCCCTCACTTCAGCCCTCGAGGGAGATCACGAGACCGGAGTCGCTTCGGCCCTGGCGACGTCCCTGGACCGAACCTTAACCCTAGCTAAGGCTCTCTCCCCAAGAGGACCCAATGCCAACGTCGGACAACACCACGCGCCTGGCGTCCGGAAGAGGTGCAGGCTGACTCGGCATGGAACCTGGAAGCTCACCATGCCGAATCCCAGGCCCGGCTGCAGCTGCCGAGAGGATTCCGGAGGCCTCCTCGACCAGGGGCCCAATCACGTGTGTGGCCTTGGCAGCCAAAGACGGATCCTGACCGGCAGCCCCCCTTGTGCCCTCAACTCAGCCCTTCGGGGAGACCACGGCCCTGCTGTGGGTTCGGCGCCTGGAGCCTCCTGGGACCTAACCCTAACCCTAACCGTACCCCGAACAGGGACCCTCCACCGCAACCTAAGCCTGCCTCGAACCCTAACCCTGCAAGTGAGCCGCCTTCGGGCATGGGCCCTCACTTCAGCCCTCGAGGGAGATCACGAGACCGGAGTCGCTTCGGCCCTGGCGACGTCCCTGCACCGAACCCTAACCCTAGCTAAGGCTCCCTCCCCATGGGGACCCAATGCCAACGTCTGACAACACCACGCGCCTGGCGTCCAGACGCGGTGCAGGCTGACTCGGCATGGAACCTGGAAGCTCACCATGTGGTTTCCCCGCCTGTCTGCAGCTGAGCAGGAGGATTCCGGAGGCCTCCTCGACCAAGGGCCGATGGACGTCTGTGGCCTTGGCAGCCAAAGCCGGATCCTGACCGGCACCGTGCCTTGTGTCCTCAACTCAGCCCTTCGGGGAGACCACGGCCCTGCGGTGGGTTCGGCGCCTGGAGCCTCCTGGGACCTAACCCTAACCCTAAGCCGACACCGAACTGGGACCCTCCACCGAAACCTAAGCCGGCCTCGAACCCTAAGCCTGCACTTGAGCCGCCTTGCTGCATGGGCCCTCACTTCAGCCCTCGAGGGAGATCACGAGACCGGAGTCGCTTCGGCCCTGGCGACGTCCCTGGACCGAACCCTAACCCTAGCTAAGGCTCTCTCCCCAAGAGGACCCAATGCCAACGTCGGACAACACCACGCGCCTGGCGTCCGGAAGAGGTGCAGGCTGACTCGGCATGGAACCTGGAAGCTCACCATGCCGAATCCCAGGCCCGGCTGCAGCTGCCGAGAGGATTCCGGAGGCCTCCTCGACCAGGGGCCCAATCACGTGTGTGGCCTTGGCAGCCAAAGACGGATCCTGACCGGCAGCCCCCCTTGTGCCCTCAACTCAGCCCTTCGGGGAGACCACGGCCCTGCTGTGGGTTCGGCGCCTGGAGCCTCCTGGGACCTAACCCTAACCCTAACCGTACCCCGAACAGGGACCCTCCACCGCAACCTAAGCCTGCCTCGAACCCTAACCCTGCAAGTGAGCCGCCTTCGGGCATGGGCCCTCACTTCAGCCCTCGAGGGAGATCACGAGACCGGAGTCGCTTCGGCCCTGGCGACGTCCCTGCACCGAACCCTAACCCTAGCTAAGGCTCCCTCCCCATGGGGACCCAATGCCAACGTCTGACAACACCACGCGCCTGGCGTCCAGACGCGGTGCAGGCTGACTCGGCATGGAACCTGGAAGCTCACCATGTGGTTTCCCCGCCTGTCTGCAGCGGAGCGAGAGGATTCCGGAGGCCTCCTCCAACAGGGGCCGATGGACGTCTGTGGCCTTGGCAGCCAAAGCCGGATCCTGACCGGCACCGTGCCTTGTGTCCTCAACTCAGCCCTTCGGGGAGACCACGGCCCTGCGGTGGGTTCGGCGCCTGGAGCCTCCTGGGACCTAACCCTAACCCTAAGCCGACACCGAACTGGGACCCTCCACCGAAACCTAAGCCGGCCTCGAACCCTAAGCCTGCACTTGAGCCGCCTTGCTGCATGGGCCCTCACTTCAGCCCTCGAGGGAGATCACGAGACCGGAGTCGCTTCGGCCCTGGCGACGTCCCTGGACCGAACCCTAACCCTAGCTAAGGCTCTCTCCCCAAGAGGACCCAATGCCAACGTCGGACAACACCACGCGCCTGGCGTCCGGAAGAGGTGCAGGCTGACTCGGCATGGAACCTGGAAGCTCACCATGCCGAATCCCAGGCCCGGCTGCAGCTGCCGAGAGGATTCCGGAGGCCTCCTCGACCAGGGGCCCAATCACGTGTGTGGCCTTGGCAGCCAAAGACGGATCCTGACCGGCAGCCCCCCTTGTGCCCTCAACTCAGCCCTTCGGGGAGACCACGGCCCTGCTGTGGGTTCGGCGCCTGGAGCCTCCTGGGACCTAACCCTAACCCTAACCGTACCCCGAACAGGGACCCTCCACCGCAACCTAAGCCTGCCTCGAACCCTAACCCTGCAAGTGAGCCGCCTTCGGGCATGGGCCCTCACTTCAGCCCTCGAGGGAGATCACGAGACCGGAGTCGCTTCGGCCCTGGCGACGTCCCTGCACCGAACCCTAACCCTAGCTAAGGCTCCCTCCCCATGGGGACCCAATGCCAACGTCTGACAACACCACGCGCCTGGCGTCCAGACGCGGTGCAGGCTGACTCGGCATGGAACCTGGAAGCTCACCATGTGGTTTCCCCGCCTGTCTGCAGCGGAGCGAGAGGATTCCGGAGGCCTCCTCCAACAGGGGCCGATGGACGTCTGTGGCCTTGGCAGCCAAAGCCGGATCCTGACCGGCACCGTGCCTTGTGTCCTCAACTCAGCCCTTCGGGGAGACCACGGCCCTGCGGTGGGTTCGGCGCCTGGAGCCTCCTGGGACCTAACCCTAACCCTAAGCCGACACCGAACTGGGACCCTCCACCGAAACCTAAGCCGGCCTCGAACCCTAAGCCTGCACTTGAGCCGCCTTGCTGCATGGGCCCTCACTTCAGCCCTCGAGGGAGATCACGAGACCGGAGTCGCTTCGGCCCTGGCGACGTCCCTGGACCGAACCCTAACCCTAGCTAAGGCTCTCTCCCCAAGAGGACCCAATGCCAACGTCGGACAACACCACGCGCCTGGCGTCCGGAAGAGGTGCAGGCTGACTCGGCATGGAACCTGGAAGCTCACCATGCCGAATCCCAGGCCCGGCTGCAGCTGCCGAGAGGATTCCGGAGGCCTCCTCGACCAGGGGCCCAATCACGTGTGTGGCCTTGGCAGCCAAAGACGGATCCTGACCGGCAGCCCCCCTTGTGCCCTCAACTCAGCCCTTCGGGGAGACCACGGCCCTGCTGTGGGTTCGGCGCCTGGAGCCTCCTGGGACCTAACCCTAACCCTAACCGTACCCCGAACAGGGACCCTCCACCGCAACCTAAGCCTGCCTCGAACCCTAACCCTGCAAGTGAGCCGCCTTCGGGCATGGGCCCTCACTTCAGCCCTCGAGGGAGATCACGAGACCGGAGTCGCTTCGGCCCTGGCGACGTCCCTGCACCGAACCCTAACCCTAGCTAAGGCTCCCTCCCCATGGGGACCCAATGCCAACGTCTGACAACACCACGCGCCTGGCGTCCAGACGCGGTGCAGGCTGACTCGGCATGGAACCTGGAAGCTCACCATGTGGTTTCCCCGCCTGTCTGCAGCTGAGCGAGAGGATTCCGGAGGCCTCCTCCAACAGGGGCCGATGGACGTCTGTGGCCTTGGCAGCCAAAGCCGGATCCTGACCGGCACCGTGCCTTGTGTCCTCAACTCAGCCCTTCGGGGAGACCACGGCCCTGCGGTGGGTTCGGCGCCTGGAGCCTCCTGGGACCTAACCCTAACCCTAAGCCGACACCGAACTGGGACCCTCCACCGAAACCTAAGCCGGCCTCGAACCGTAAGCCTGCACTTGAGCCGCCTTGCTGCATGGGCCCTCACTTCAGCCCTCGAGGGAGATCACGAGACCGGAATCGCTTCGGCCCTGGCGACGTCCCTGGACCGGACCCTAACCCTAGCTAAGGCTCTCTCCCCAAGAGGACCCAATGCCAACGTCGGACAACACCACGCGCCTGGCGTCCGGAAGAGGTGCAGGCTGACTCGGCATGGAACCTGGAAGCTCACCATGCCGAATCCCAGGCCCGGCTGCAGCTGCCGAGAGGATTCCGGAGGCCTCCTCGACCAGGGGCCCAATCACGTGTGTGGCCTTGGCAGCCAAAGACGGATCCTGACTGGCAGCCCCCCTTGTGCCCTCAACTCAGCCCTTCGGGGAGACCACGGCCCTGCTGTGGGTTCGGCGCCTGGAGCCTCCTGGGATCTAACCCTAACCCTAACCGCACCCCGAACAGGGACCCTCCACCGCAACCTAAGCCTGCCTCGAACCCTAACCCTGCAAGTGAGCCGCCTTCGGGCATGGGCCCTCACTTCAGCCCTCGAGGGAGATCACGAGACCGGAGTCGATTCGGCCCTGGCGACGTCCCTGGACCGAACCCTAACCCTAGCTAAGGCTCCCTCCCCATGGGGACCCAATGCCAACGTCTGACAACACCACGCGCCTGGGGTCCAGACGCGGTGCAGGCTGACTCGGCATGGAACCTGGAAGCTCACCATGTGGTTTCCCCGCCTGTCTGCAGCTGAGCGAGAGGATTCCGGAGGCCTCCTCCAACAGGGGCCGATGGACGTCTGTGGCCTTGGCAGCCAAAGCCGGATCCTGACCGGCACCGTGCCTTGTGTCCTCAACTCAGCCCTTCGGGGAGACCACTGCCCTGCGGTGGGTTCGGCGCCTGGAGCCTCCTGGGACCTAACCCTAACCCTAAGCCGACAGCGAACTGGGACCCTCCACCGAAACCTAAGCCGGCCTCGAACCCTAAGCCTGCACTTGAGCCGCCTTGCTGCATGGGCCCTCACTTCAGCCCTCGAGGGAGATCACGAGACCGGAGTCGCTTCGGCCCTGGCGACGTCCCTGGACCGGACCCTAACCCTAGCTAAGGCTCTCTCCCCAAGAGGACCCAATGCCAACGTCGGACAACACCACGCGCCTGGCGTCCGGAAGAGGTGCAGGCTGACTCGGCATGGAACCTGGAAGCTCACCATGCCGAATCCCAGGCCCGGCTGCAGCTGCCGAGAGGATTCCGGAGGCCTCCTCGACCAGGGGCCCAATCACGTGTGTGGCCTTGGCAGCCAAAGACGGATCCTGACCGGCAGCCCCCCTTGTGCCCTCAACTCAGCCCTTCGGGGAGACCACGGCCCTGCTGTGGGTTCGGCGCCTGGAGCCTCCTGGGACCTAACCCTAACCCTAACCGCACCCCGAACAGGGACCCTCCACCGCAACCTAAGCCTGCCTCGAACCCTAACCCTGCAAGTGAGCCGCCTTTGGGCATGGGCCCTCACTTCAGCCCTCGAGGGAGATCACGAGACCGGAGTCGCTTCGGTCCTGGCGACATCCCTGGACCGAACCCTAACCCTAGCTAAGGCTCCCTCCCCATGGGGACCCAATGCCAACGTCTGACAACACCACGCGCCTGGGGTCCAGACGCGGTGCAGGCTGACTCGGCATGGAACCTGGAAGCTCACCATGTGGTTTCCCCGCCTGTCTGCAGCTGAGCGAGAGGATTCCGGAGGCCTCCTCCAACAGGGGCCGATGGACGTCTGTGGCCTTGGCAGCCAAAGCCGGATCCTGACCGGCACCGTGCCTTGTGTCCTCAACTCAGCCCTTCGGGGAGACCACTGCCCTGCGGTGGGTTCGGCGCCTAGAGCCTCCTGGGACCTAACCCTAACCCTAAGCCGACACCGAACTGGGACCCTCCACCGAAACCTAAGCCGGCCTCGAACCCTAAGCCTGCACTTGAGCCGCCTTGCTGCATGGGCCCTCACTTCAGCCCTCGAGGGAGATCACGAGACCGGAGTCGCTTCGGCCCTGGCGACGTCCCTGGACCGAACCCTAACCCTAGCTAAGGCTCTCTCCCCAAGAGGACCCAATGCCAACGTCGGACAACACCACGCGCCTGGCGTCCGGAAGAGGTGCAGACTGACTCGGCATGGAACCTGGAAGCTCACCATGCCGAATCCCAGGCCCGGCTGCAGCTGCCGAGAGGATTCCGGAGGCCTCCTCGACCAGGGGCCCAATCACGTGTGTGGCCTTGGCAGCCAAAGACGGATCCTGACCGGCAGCCCCCCTTGTGCCCTCAACTCAGCCCTTCGGGGAGACCACGGCCCTGCTGTGGGTTCGGCGCCTGGAGCCTCCTGGGACCTAACCCTAACCCTAACCGCACCCCGAACAGGGACCCTCCACCGCAACCTAAGCCTGCCTCGAACCCTAACCCTGCAAGTGAGCCGCCTTCGGGCATGGGCCCTCACTTCAGCCCTCGAGGGAGATCACGAGACTGGAGTCGATTCGGCCCTGGGGACGTCCCTGGACCGAACCCTAACCCTAGCTAAGGCTCCCTCCCCATGGGGACCCAATGCCAACGTCTGACAACACCACGCGCCTGGGGTCCAGACGCGGTGCAGGCTGACTCGGCATGGAACCTGGAAGCTCACCATGTGGTTTCCCCGCCTGTCTGCAGCTGAGCGAGAGGATTCCGGAGGCCTCCTCCAACAGGGGCCGATGGACGTCTGTGGCCTTGGCAGCCAAAGCCGGATCCTGACCGGCACCGTGCCTTGTGTCCTCAACTCAGCCCTTCGGGGAGACCACTGCCCTGCGGTGGGTTCGGCGCCTGGAGCCTCCTGGGACCTAACCCTAACCCTAAGCCGACACCGAACTGGGACCCTCCACCGAAACCTAAGCCGGCCTCGAACCCTAAGCCTGCACTTGAGCCGCCTTGCTGCATGGGCCCTCACTTCAGCCCTCGAGGGAGATCACGAGACCGGAGTCGCTTCGGCCCTGGCGACGTCCCTGGACCGAACCCTAACCCTAGCTAAGGCTCTCTCCCCAAGAGGACCCAATGCCAACGTCGGACAACACCACGCGCCTGGCGTCCGGAAGAGGTGCAGGCTGACTCGGCATGGAACCTGGAAGCTCACCATGCCGAATCCCAGGCCCGGCTGCAGCTGCCGAGAGGATTCCGGAGGCCTCCTCGACCAGGGGCCCAATCACGTGTGTGGCCTTGGCAGCCAAAGACGGATCCTGACCGGCAGCCCCCCTTGTGCCCTCAACTCAGCCCTTCGGGGAGACCACGGCCCTGCTGTGGGTTCGGCGCCTGGAGCCTCCTGGGACCTAACCCTAACCCTAACCGTACCCCGAACAGGGACCCTCCACCGCAACCTAAGCCTGCCTCGAACCCTAACCCTGCAAGTGAGCCGCCTTCGGGCATGGGCCCTCACTTCAGCCCTCGAGGGAGATCACGAGACCGGAGTCGCTTCGGCCCTGGCGACGTCCCTGCACCGAACCCTAACCCTAGCTAAGGCTCCCTCCCCATGGGGACCCAATGCCAACGTCTGACAACACCACGCGCCTGGCGTCCAGACGCAGTGCAGGCTGACTCGGCATGGAACCTGGAAGCTCACCATGTGGTTTCCCCGCCTGTCTGCAGCTGAGCGAGAGGATTCCGGAGGCCTCCTCCAACAGGGGCCGATGGACGTCTGTGGCCTTGGCAGCCAAAGCCGGATCCTGACCGGCACCGTGCCTTGTGTCCTCAACTCAGCCCTTCGGGGAGACCACGGCCCTGCGGTGGGTTCGGCGCCTGGAGCCTCCTGGGACCTAACCCTAACCCTAAGCCGACACCGAACTGGGACCCTCCACCGAAACCTAAGCCGGCCTCGAACCCTAAGCCTGCACTTGAGCCGCCTTGCTGCATGGGCCCTCACTTCAGCCCTCGAGGGAGATCACGAGACCGGAGTCGCTTCGGCCCTGGCGACGTCCCTGGACCGAACCTTAACCCTAGCTAAGGCTCTCTCCCCAAGAGGACCCAATGCCAACGTCGGACAACACCACGCGCCTGGCGTCCGGAAGAGGTGCAGGCTGACTCGGCATGGAACCTGGAAGCTCACCATGCCGAATCCCAGGCCCGGCTGCAGCTGCCGAGAGGATTCCGGAGGCCTCCTCGACCAGGGGCCCAATCACGTGTGTGGCCTTGGCAGCCAAAGACGGATCCTGACCGGCAGCCCCCCTTGTGCCCTCAACTCAGCCCTTCGGGGAGACCACGGCCCTGCTGTGGGTTCGGCGCCTGGAGCCTCCTGGGACCTAACCCTAACCCTAACCGTACCCCGAACAGGGACCCTCCACCGCAACCTAAGCCTGCCTCGAACCCTAACCCTGCAAGTGAGCCGCCTTCGGGCATGGGCCCTCACTTCAGCCCTCGAGGGAGATCACGAGACCGGAGTCGCTTCGGCCCTGGCGACGTCCCTGCACCGAACCCTAACCCTAGCTAAGGCTCCCTCCCCATGGGGACCCAATGCCAACGTCTGACAACACCACGCGCCTGGCGTCCAGACGCGGTGCAGGCTGACTCGGCATGGAACCTGGAAGCTCACCATGTGGTTTCCCCGCCTGTCTGCAGCTGAGCAGGAGGATTCCGGAGGCCTCCTCGACCAAGGGCCGATGGACGTCTGTGGCCTTGGCAGCCAAAGCCGGATCCTGACCGGCACCGTGCCTTGTGTCCTCAACTCAGCCCTTCGGGGAGACCACGGCCCTGCGGTGGGTTCGGCGCCTGGAGCCTCCTGGGACCTAACCCTAACCCTAAGCCGACACCGAACTGGGACCCTCCACCGAAACCTAAGCCGGCCTCGAACCCTAAGCCTGCACTTGAGCCGCCTTGCTGCATGGGCCCTCACTTCAGCCCTCGAGGGAGATCACGAGACCGGAGTCGCTTCGGCCCTGGCGACGTCCCTGGACCGAACCCTAACCCTAGCTAAGGCTCTCTCCCCAAGAGGACCCAATGCCAACGTCGGACAACACCACGCGCCTGGCGTCCGGAAGAGGTGCAGGCTGACTCGGCATGGAACCTGGAAGCTCACCATGCCGAATCCCAGGCCCGGCTGCAGCTGCCGAGAGGATTCCGGAGGCCTCCTCGACCAGGGGCCAAATCACGTGTGTGGCCTTGGTAGCCAAAGACGGATCCTGACCGGCAGCCCCCCTTGTGCCCTCAACTCAGCCCTTCGGGGAGACCACGGCCCTGCTGTGGGTTCGGCGCCTGGAGCCTCCTGGGACCTAACCCTAACCCTAACCGTACCCCGAACAGGGACCCTCCACCGCAACCTAAGCCTGCCTCGAACCCTAACCCTGCAAGTGAGCCGCCTTCGGGCATGGGCCCTCACTTCAGCCCTCGAGGGAGATCACGAGACCGGAGTCGCTTCGGCCCTGGCGACGTCCCTGCACCGAACCCTAACCCTAGCTAAGGCTCCCTCCCCATGGGGACCCAATGCCAACGTCTGACAACACCACGCGCCTGGCGTCCAGACGCGGTGCAGGCTGACTCGGCATGGAACCTGGAAGCTCACCATGTGGTTTCCCCGCCTGTCTGCAGCGGAGCGAGAGGATTCCGGAGGCCTCCTCCAACAGGGGCCGATGGACGTCTGTGGCCTTGGCAGCCAAAGCCGGATCCTGACCGGCACCGTGCCTTGTGTCCTCAACTCAGCCCTTCGGGGAGACCACGGCCCTGCGGTGGGTTCGGCGCCTGGAGCCTCCTGGGACCTAACCCTAACCCTAAGCCGACACCGAACTGGGACCCTCCACCGAAACCTAAGCCGGCCTCGAACCCTAAGCCTGCACTTGAGCCGCCTTGCTGCATGGGCCCTCACTTCAGCCCTCGAGGGAGATCACGAGACCGGAGTCGCTTCGGCCCTGGCGACGTCCCTGGACCGAACCCTAACCCTAGCTAAGGCTCTCTCCCCAAGAGGACCCAATGCCAACGTCGGACAACACCACGCGCCTGGCGTCCGGAAGAGGTGCAGGCTGACTCGGCATGGAACCTGGAAGCTCACCATGCCGAATCCCAGGCCCGGCTGCAGCTGCCGAGAGGATTCCGGAGGCCTCCTCGACCAGGGGCCCAATCACGTGTGTGGCCTTGGCAGCCAAAGACGGATCCTGACCGGCAGCCCCCCTTGTGCCCTCAACTCAGCCCTTCGGGGAGACCACGGCCCTGCTGTGGGTTCGGCGCCTGGAGCCTCCTGGGACCTAACCCTAACCCTAACCGTACCCCGAACAGGGACCCTCCACCGCAACCTAAGCCTGCCTCGAACCCTAACCCTGCAAGTGAGCCGCCTTCGGGCATGGGCCCTCACTTCAGCCCTCGAGGGAGATCACGAGACCGGAGTCGCTTCGGCCCTGGCGACGTCCCTGCACCGAACCCTAACCCTAGCTAAGGCTCCCTCCCCATGGGGACCCAATGCCAACGTCTGACAACACCACGCGCCTGGCGTCCAGACGCGGTGCAGGCTGACTCGGCATGGAACCTGGAAGCTCACCATGTGGTTTCCCCGCCTGTCTGCAGCGGAGCGAGAGGATTCCGGAGGCCTCCTCCAACAGGGGCCGATGGACGTCTGTGGCCTTGGCAGCCAAAGCCGGATCCTGACCGGCACCGTGCCTTGTGTCCTCAACTCAGCCCTTCGGGGAGACCACGGCCCTGCGGTGGGTTCGGCGCCTGGAGCCTCCTGGGACCTAACCCTAACCCTAAGCCGACACCGAACTGGGACCCTCCACCGAAACCTAAGCCGGCCTCGAACCCTAAGCCTGCACTTGAGCCGCCTTGCTGCATGGGCCCTCACTTCAGCCCTCGAGGGAGATCACGAGACCGGAGTCGCTTCGGCCCTGGCGACGTCCCTGGACCGAACCCTAACCCTAGCTAAGGCTCTCTCCCCAAGAGGACCCAATGCCAACGTCGGACAACACCACGCGCCTGGCGTCCGGAAGAGGTGCAGGCTGACTCGGCATGGAACCTGGAAGCTCACCATGCCGAATCCCAGGCCCGGCTGCAGCTGCCGAGAGGATTCCGGAGGCCTCCTCGACCAGGGGCCCAATCACGTGTGTGGCCTTGGCAGCCAAAGACGGATCCTGACCGGCAGCCCCCCTTGTGCCCTCAACTCAGCCCTTCGGGGAGACCACGGCCCTGCTGTGGGTTCGGCGCCTGGAGCCTCCTGGGACCTAACCCTAACCCTAACCGTACCCCGAACAGGGACCCTCCACCGCAACCTAAGCCTGCCTCGAACCCTAACCCTGCAAGTGAGCCGCCTTCGGGCATGGGCCCTCACTTCAGCCCTCGAGGGAGATCACGAGACCGGAGTCGCTTCGGCCCTGGCGACGTCCCTGCACCGAACCCTAACCCTAGCTAAGGCTCCCTCCCCATGGGGACCCAATGCCAACGTCTGACAACACCACGCGCCTGGCGTCCAGACGCGGTGCAGGCTGACTCGGCATGGAACCTGGAAGCTCACCATGTGGTTTCCCCGCCTGTCTGCAGCGGAGCGAGAGGATTCCGGAGGCCTCCTCCAACAGGGGCCGATGGACGTCTGTGGCCTTGGCAGCCAAAGCCGGATCCTGACCGGCACCGTGCCTTGTGTCCTCAACTCAGCCCTTCGGGGAGACCACGGCCCTGCGGTGGGTTCGGCGCCTGGAGCCTCCTGGGACCTAACCCTAACCCTAAGCCGACACCGAACTGGGACCCTCCACCGAAACCTAAGCCGGCCTCGAACCCTAAGCCTGCACTTGAGCCGCCTTGCTGCATGGGCCCTCACTTCAGCCCTCGAGGGAGATCACGAGACCGGAGTCGCTTCGGCCCTGGCGACGTCCCTGGACCGAACCCTAACCCTAGCTAAGGCTCTCTCCCCAAGAGGACCCAATGCCAACGTCGGACAACACCACGCGCCTGGCGTCCGGAAGAGGTGCAGGCTGACTCGGCATGGAACCTGGAAGCTCACCATGCCGAATCCCAGGCCCGGCTGCAGCTGCCGAGAGGATTCCGGAGGCCTCCTCGACCAGGGGCCCAATCACGTGTGTGGCCTTGGCAGCCAAAGACGGATCCTGACCGGCAGCCCCCCTTGTGCCCTCAACTCAGCCCTTCGGGGAGACCACGGCCCTGCTGTGGGTTCGGCGCCTGGAGCCTCCTGCGACCTAACCCTAACCCTAACCGTACCCCGAACAGGGACCCTCCACCGCAACCTAAGCCTGCCTCGAACCCTAACCCTGCAAGTGAGCCGCCTTCGGGCATGGGCCCTCACTTCAGCCCTCGAGGGAGATCACGAGACCGGAGTCGCTTCGGCCCTGGCGACGTCCCTGCACCGAACCCTAACCCTAGCTAAGGCTCCCTCCCCATGGGGACCCAATGCCAACGTCTGACAACACCACGCGCCTGGCGTCCAGACGCGGTGCAGGCTGACTCGGCATGGAACCTGGAAGCTCACCATGTGGTTTCCCCGCCTGTCTGCAGCGGAGCGAGAGGATTCCGGAGGCCTCCTCCAACAGGGGCCGATGGACGTCTGTGGCCTTGGCAGCCAAAGCCGGATCCTGACCGGCACCGTGCCTTGTGTCCTCAACTCAGCCCTTCGGGGAGACCACGGCCCTGCGGTGGGTTCGGCGCCTGGAGCCTCCTGGGACCTAACCCTAACCCTAAGCCGACACCGAACTGGGACCCTCCACCGAAACCTAAGCCGGCCTCGAACCCTAAGCCTGCACTTGAGCCGCCTTGCTGCATGGGCCCTCACTTCAGCCCTCGAGGGAGATCACGAGACCGGAGTCGCTTCGGCCCTGGCGACGTCCCTGGACCGAACCCTAACCCTAGCTAAGGCTCTCTCCCCAAGAGGACCCAATGCCAACGTCGGACAACACCACGCGCCTGGCGTCCGGAAGAGGTGCAGGCTGACTCGGCATGGAACCTGGAAGCTCACCATGCCGAATCCCAGGCCCGGCTGCAGCTGCCGAGAGGATTCCGGAGGCCTCCTCGACCAGGGGCCCAATCACGTGTGTGGCCTTGGCAGCCAAAGACGGATCCTGACCGGCAGCCCCCCTTGTGCCCTCAACTCAGCCCTTCGGGGAGACCACGGCCCTGCTGTGGGTTCGGCGCCTGGAGCCTCCTGGGACCTAACCCTAACCCTAACCGTACCCCGAACAGGGACCCTCCACCGCAACCTAAGCCTGCCTCGAACCCTAACCCTGCAAGTGAGCCGCCTTCGGGCATGGGCCCTCACTTCAGCCCTCGAGGGAGATCACGAGACCGGAGTCGCTTCGGCCCTGGCGACGTCCCTGCACCGAACCCTAACCCTAGCTAAGGCTCCCTCCCCATGGGGACCCAATGCCAACGTCTGACAACACCACGCGCCTGGCGTCCAGACGCAGTGCAGGCTGACTCGGCATGGAACCTGGAAGCTCACCATGTGGTTTCCCCGCCTGTCTGCAGCGGAGCGAGAGGATTCCGGAGGCCTCCTCCAACAGGGGCCGATGGACGTCTGTGGCCTTGGCAGCCAAAGCCGGATCCTGACCGGCACCGTGCCTTGTGTCCTCAACTCAGCCCTTCGGGGAGACCACGGCCCTGCGGTGGGTTCGGCGCCTGGAGCCTCCTGGGACCTAACCCTAACCCTAAGCCGACACCGAACTGGGACCCTCCACCGAAACCTAAGCCGGCCTCGAACCCTAAGCCTGCACTTGAGCCGCCTTGCTGCATGGGCCCTCACTTCAGCCCTCGAGGGAGATCACGAGACCGGAGTCGCTTCGGCCCTGGCGACGTCCCTGGACCGAACCCTAACCCTAGCTAAGGCTCTCTCCCCAAGAGGACCCAATGCCAACGTCGGACAACACCACGCGCCTGGCGTCCGGAAGAGGTGCAGGCTGACTCGGCATGGAACCTGGAAGCTCACCATGCCGAATCCCAGGCCCGGCTGCAGCTGCCGAGAGGATTCCGGAGGCCTCCTCGACCAGGGGCCCAATCACGTGTGTGGCCTTGGCAGCCAAAGACGGATCCTGACCGGCAGCCCCCCTTGTGCCCTCAACTCAGCCCTTCGGGGAGACCACGGCCCTGCTGTGGGTTCGGCGCCTGGAGCCTCCTGGGACCTAACCCTAACCCTAACCGTACCCCGAACAGGGACCCTCCACCGCAACCTAAGCCTGCCTCGAACCCTAACCCTGCAAGTGAGCCGCCTTCGGGCATGGGCCCTCACTTCAGCCCTCGAGGGAGATCACGAGACCGGAGTCGCTTCGGCCCTGGCGACGTCCCTGCACCGAACCCTAACCCTAGCTAAGGCTCCCTCCCCATGGGGACCCAATGCCAACGTCTGACAACACCACGCGCCTGGCGTCCAGACGCGGTGCAGGCTGACTCGGCATGGAACCTGGAAGCTCACCATGTGGTTTCCCCGCCTGTCTGCAGCTGAGCAGGAGGATTCCGGAGGCCTCCTCGACCAAGGGCCGATGGACGTCTGTGGCCTTGGCAGCCAAAGCCGGATCCTGACCGGCACCGTGCCTTGTGTCCTCAACTCAGCCCTTCGGGGAGACCACGGCCCTGCGGTGGGTTCGGCGCCTGGAGCCTCCTGGGACCTAACCCTAACCCTAAGCCGACACCGAACTGGGACCCTCCACCGAAACCTAAGCCGGCCTCGAACCCTAAGCCTGCACTTGAGCCGCCTTGCTGCATGGGCCCTCACTTCAGCCCTCGAGGGAGATCACGAGACCGGAGTCGCTTCGGCCCTGGCGACGTCCCTGGACCGAACCCTAACCCTAGCTAAGGCTCTCTCCCCAAGAGGACCCAATGCCAACGTCGGACAACACCACGCGCCTGGCGTCCGGAAGAGGTGCAGGCTGACTCGGCATGGAACCTGGAAGCTCACCATGCCGAATCCCAGGCCCGGCTGCAGCTGCCGAGAGGATTCCGGAGGCCTCCTCGACCAGGGGCCAAATCACGTGTGTGGCCTTGGTAGCCAAAGACGGATCCTGACCGGCAGCCCCCCTTGTGCCCTCAACTCAGCCCTTCGGGGAGACCACGGCCCTGCTGTGGGTTCGGCGCCTGGAGCCTCCTGGGACCTAACCCTAACCCTAACCGTACCCCGAACAGGGACCCTCCACCGCAACCTAAGCCTGCCTCGAACCCTAACCCTGCAAGTGAGCCGCCTTCGGGCATGGGCCCTCACTTCAGCCCTCGAGGGAGATCACGAGACCGGAGTCGCTTCGGCCCTGGCGACGTCCCTGCACCGAACCCTAACCCTAGCTAAGGCTCCCTCCCCATGGGGACCCAATGCCAACGTCTGACAACACCACGCGCCTGGCGTCCAGACGCGGTGCAGGCTGACTCGGCATGGAACCTGGAAGCTCACCATGTGGTTTCCCCGCCTGTCTGCAGCGGAGCGAGAGGATTCCGGAGGCCTCCTCCAACAGGGGCCGATGGACGTCTGTGGCCTTGGCAGCCAAAGCCGGATCCTGACCGGCACCGTGCCTTGTGTCCTCAACTCAGCCCTTCGGGGAGACCACGGCCCTGCGGTGGGTTCGGCGCCTGGAGCCTCCTGGGACCTAACCCTAACCCTAAGCCGACACCGAACTGGGACCCTCCACCGAAACCTAAGCCGGCCTCGAACCCTAAGCCTGCACTTGAGCCGCCTTGCTGCATGGGCCCTCACTTCAGCCCTCGAGGGAGATCACGAGACCGGAGTCGCTTCGGCCCTGGCGACGTCCCTGGACCGAACCCTAACCCTAGCTAAGGCTCTCTCCCCAAGAGGACCCAATGCCAACGTCGGACAACACCACGCGCCTGGCGTCCGGAAGAGGTGCAGGCTGACTCGGCATGGAACCTGGAAGCTCACCATGCCGAATCCCAGGCCCGGCTGCAGCTGCCGAGAGGATTCCGGAGGCCTCCTCGACCAGGGGCCCAATCACGTGTGTGGCCTTGGCAGCCAAAGACGGATCCTGACCGGCAGCCCCCCTTGTGCCCTCAACTCAGCCCTTCGGGGAGACCACGGCCCTGCTGTGGGTTCGGCGCCTGGAGCCTCCTGGGACCTAACCCTAACCCTAACCGTACCCCGAACAGGGACCCTCCACCGCAACCTAAGCCTGCCTCGAACCCTAACCCTGCAAGTGAGCCGCCTTCGGGCATGGGCCCTCACTTCAGCCCTCGAGGGAGATCACGAGACCGGAGTCGCTTCGGCCCTGGCGACGTCCCTGCACCGAACCCTAACCCTAGCTAAGGCTCCCTCCCCATGGGGACCCAATGCCAACGTCTGACAACACCACGCGCCTGGCGTCCAGACGCGGTGCAGGCTGACTCGGCATGGAACCTGGAAGCTCACCATGTGGTTTCCCCGCCTGTCTGCAGCGGAGCGAGAGGATTCCGGAGGCCTCCTCCAACAGGGGCCGATGGACGTCTGTGGCCTTGGCAGCCAAAGCCGGATCCTGACCGGCACCGTGCCTTGTGTCCTCAACTCAGCCCTTCGGGGAGACCACGGCCCTGCGGTGGGTTCGGCGCCTGGAGCCTCCTGGGACCTAACCCTAACCCTAAGCCGACACCGAACTGGGACCCTCCACCGAAACCTAAGCCGGCCTCGAACCCTAAGCCTGCACTTGAGCCGCCTTGCTGCATGGGCCCTCACTTCAGCCCTCGAGGGAGATCACGAGACCGGAGTCGCTTCGGCCCTGGCGACGTCCCTGGACCGAACCCTAACCCTAGCTAAGGCTCTCTCCCCAAGAGGACCCAATGCCAACGTCGGACAACACCACGCGCCTGGCGTCCGGAAGAGGTGCAGGCTGACTCGGCATGGAACCTGGAAGCTCACCATGCCGAATCCCAGGCCCGGCTGCAGCTGCCGAGAGGATTCCGGAGGCCTCCTCGACCAGGGGCCCAATCACGTGTGTGGCCTTGGCAGCCAAAGACGGATCCTGACCGGCAGCCCCCCTTGTGCCCTCAACTCAGCCCTTCGGGGAGACCACGGCCCTGCTGTGGGTTCGGCGCCTGGAGCCTCCTGGGACCTAACCCTAACCCTAACCGTACCCCGAACAGGGACCCTCCACCGCAACCTAAGCCTGCCTCGAACCCTAACCCTGCAAGTGAGCCGCCTTCGGGCATGGGCCCTCACTTCAGCCCTCGAGGGAGATCACGAGACCGGAGTCGCTTCGGCCCTGGCGACGTCCCTGCACCGAACCCTAACCCTAGCTAAGGCTCCCTCCCCATGGGGACCCAATGCCAACGTCTGACAACACCACGCGCCTGGCGTCCAGACGCGGTGCAGGCTGACTCGGCATGGAACCTGGAAGCTCACCATGTGGTTTCCCCGCCTGTCTGCAGCGGAGCGAGAGGATTCCGGAGGCCTCCTCCAACAGGGGCCGATGGACGTCTGTGGCCTTGGCAGCCAAAGCCGGATCCTGACCGGCACCGTGCCTTGTGTCCTCAACTCAGCCCTTCGGGGAGACCACGGCCCTGCGGTGGGTTCGGCGCCTGGAGCCTCCTGGGACCTAACCCTAACCCTAAGCCGACACCGAACTGGGACCCTCCACCGAAACCTAAGCCGGCCTCGAACCCTAAGCCTGCACTTGAGCCGCCTTGCTGCATGGGCCCTCACTTCAGCCCTCGAGGGAGATCACGAGACCGGAGTCGCTTCGGCCCTGGCGACGTCCCTGGACCGAACCCTAACCCTAGCTAAGGCTCTCTCCCCAAGAGGACCCAATGCCAACGTCGGACAACACCACGCGCCTGGCGTCCGGAAGAGGTGCAGGCTGACTCGGCATGGAACCTGGAAGCTCACCATGCCGAATCCCAGGCCCGGCTGCAGCTGCCGAGAGGATTCCGGAGGCCTCCTCGACCAGGGGCCCAATCACGTGTGTGGCCTTGGCAGCCAAAGACGGATCCTGACCGGCAGCCCCCCTTGTGCCCTCAACTCAGCCCTTCGGGGAGACCACGGCCCTGCTGTGGGTTCGGCGCCTGGAGCCTCCTGGGACCTAACCCTAACCCTAACCGTACCCCGAACAGGGACCCTCCACCGCAACCTAAGCCTGCCTCGAACCCTAACCCTGCAAGTGAGCCGCCTTCGGGCATGGGCCCTCACTTCAGCCCTCGAGGGAGATCACGAGACCGGAGTCGCTTCGGCCCTGGCGACGTCCCTGCACCGAACCCTAACCCTAGCTAAGGCTCCCTCCCCATGGGGACCCAATGCCAACGTCTGACAACACCACGCGCCTGGCGTCCAGACGCGGTGCAGGCTGACTCGGCATGGAACCTGGAAGCTCACCATGTGGTTTCCCCGCCTGTCTGCAGCGGAGCGAGAGGATTCCGGAGGCCTCCTCCAACAGGGGCCGATGGACGTCTGTGGCCTTGGCAGCCAAAGCCGGATCCTGACCGGCACCGTGCCTTGTGTCCTCAACTCAGCCCTTCGGGGAGACCACGGCCCTGCGGTGGGTTCGGCGCCTGGAGCCTCCTGGGACCTAACCCTAACCCTAAGCCGACACCGAACTGGGACCCTCCACCGAAACCTAAGCCGGCCTCGAACCCTAAGCCTGCACTTGAGCCGCCTTGCTGCATGGGCCCTCACTTCAGCCCTCGAGGGAGATCACGAGACCGGAGTCGCTTCGGCCCTGGCGACGTCCCTGGACCGAACCCTAACCCTAGCTAAGGCTCTCTCCCCAAGAGGACCCAATGCCAACGTCGGACAACACCACGCGCCTGGCGTCCGGAAGAGGTGCAGGCTGACTCGGCATGGAACCTGGAAGCTCACCATGCCGAATCCCAGGCCCGGCTGCAGCTGCCGAGAGGATTCCGGAGGCCTCCTCGACCAGGGGCCCAATCACGTGTGTGGCCTTGGCAGCCAAAGACGGATCCTGACCGGCAGCCCCCCTTGTGCCCTCAACTCAGCCCTTCGGGGAGACCACGGCCCTGCTGTGGGTTCGGCGCCTGGAGCCTCCTGGGACCTAACCCTAACCCTAACCGTACCCCGAACAGGGACCCTCCACCGCAACCTAAGCCTGCCTCGAACCCTAACCCTGCAAGTGAGCCGCCTTCGGGCATGGGCCCTCACTTCAGCCCTCGAGGGAGATCACGAGACCGGAGTCGCTTCGGCCCTGGCGACGTCCCTGCACCGAACCCTAACCCTAGCTAAGGCTCCCTCCCCATGGGGACCCAATGCCAACGTCTGACAACACCACGCGCCTGGCGTCCAGACGCGGTGCAGGCTGACTCGGCATGGAACCTGGAAGCTCACCATGTGGTTTCCCCGCCTGTCTGCAGCGGAGCGAGAGGATTCCGGAGGCCTCCTCCAACAGGGGCCGATGGACGTCTGTGGCCTTGGCAGCCAAAGCCGGATCCTGACCGGCACCGTGCCTTGTGTCCTCAACTCAGCCCTTCGGGGAGACCACGGCCCTGCGGTGGGTTCGGCGCCTGGAGCCTCCTGGGACCTAACCCTAACCCTAAGCCGACACCGAACTGGGACCCTCCACCGAAACCTAAGCCGGCCTCGAACCCTAAGCCTGCACTTGAGCCGCCTTGCTGCATGGGCCCTCACTTCAGCCCTCGAGGGAGATCACGAGACCGGAGTCGCTTCGGCCCTGGCGACGTCCCTGGACCGAACCCTAACCCTAGCTAAGGCTCTCTCCCCAAGAGGACCCAATGCCAACGTCGGACAACACCACGCGCCTGGCGTCCGGAAGAGGTGCAGGCTGACTCGGCATGGAACCTGGAAGCTCACCATGCCGAATCCCAGGCCCGGCTGCAGCTGCCGAGAGGATTCCGGAGGCCTCCTCGACCAGGGGCCCAATCACGTGTGTGGCCTTGGCAGCCAAAGACGGATCCTGACCGGCAGCCCCCCTTGTGCCCTCAACTCAGCCCTTCGGGGAGACCACGGCCCTGCTGTGGGTTCGGCGCCTGGAGCCTCCTGCGACCTAACCCTAACCCTAACCGTACCCCGAACAGGGACCCTCCACCGCAACCTAAGCCTGCCTCGAACCCTAACCCTGCAAGTGAGCCGCCTTCGGGCATGGGCCCTCACTTCAGCCCTCGAGGGAGATCACGAGACCGGAGTCGCTTCGGCCCTGGCGACGTCCCTGCACCGAACCCTAACCCTAGCTAAGGCTCCCTCCCCATGGGGACCCAATGCCAACGTCTGACAACACCACGCGCCTGGCGTCCAGACGCGGTGCAGGCTGACTCGGCATGGAACCTGGAAGCTCACCATGTGGTTTCCCCGCCTGTCTGCAGCGGAGCGAGAGGATTCCGGAGGCCTCCTCCAACAGGGGCCGATGGACGTCTGTGGCCTTGGCAGCCAAAGCCGGATCCTGACCGGCACCGTGCCTTGTGTCCTCAACTCAGCCCTTCGGGGAGACCACGGCCCTGCGGTGGGTTCGGCGCCTGGAGCCTCCTGGGACCTAACCCTAACCCTAAGCCGACACCGAACTGGGACCCTCCACCGAAACCTAAGCCGGCCTCGAACCCTAAGCCTGCACTTGAGCCGCCTTGCTGCATGGGCCCTCACTTCAGCCCTCGAGGGAGATCACGAGACCGGAGTCGCTTCGGCCCTGGCGACGTCCCTGGACCGAACCCTAACCCTAGCTAAGGCTCTCTCCCCAAGAGGACCCAATGCCAACGTCGGACAACACCACGCGCCTGGCGTCCGGAAGAGGTGCAGGCTGACTCGGCATGGAACCTGGAAGCTCACCATGCCGAATCCCAGGCCCGGCTGCAGCTGCCGAGAGGATTCCGGAGGCCTCCTCGACCAGGGGCCCAATCACGTGTGTGGCCTTGGCAGCCAAAGACGGATCCTGACCGGCAGCCCCCCTTGTGCCCTCAACTCAGCCCTTCGGGGAGACCACGGCCCTGCTGTGGGTTCGGCGCCTGGAGCCTCCTGGGACCTAACCCTAACCCTAACCGTACCCCGAACAGGGACCCTCCACCGCAACCTAAGCCTGCCTCGAACCCTAACCCTGCAAGTGAGCCGCCTTCGGGCATGGGCCCTCACTTCAGCCCTCGAGGGAGATCACGAGACCGGAGTCGCTTCGGCCCTGGCGACGTCCCTGCACCGAACCCTAACCCTAGCTAAGGCTCCCTCCCCATGGGGACCCAATGCCAACGTCTGACAACACCACGCGCCTGGCGTCCAGACGCGGTGCAGGCTGACTCGGCATGGAACCTGGAAGCTCACCATGTGGTTTCCCCGCCTGTCTGCAGCGGAGCGAGAGGATTCCGGAGGCCTCCTCCAACAGGGGCCGATGGACGTCTGTGGCCTTGGCAGCCAAAGCCGGATCCTGACCGGCACCGTGCCTTGTGTCCTCAACTCAGCCCTTCGGGGAGACCACGGCCCTGCGGTGGGTTCGGCGCCTGGAGCCTCCTGGGACCTAACCCTAACCCTAAGCCGACACCGAACTGGGACCCTCCACCGAAACCTAAGCCGGCCTCGAACCCTAAGCCTGCACTTGAGCCGCCTTGCTGCATGGGCCCTCACTTCAGCCCTCGAGGGAGATCACGAGACCGGAGTCGCTTCGGCCCTGGCGACGTCCCTGGACCGAACCCTAACCCTAGCTAAGGCTCTCTCCCCAAGAGGACCCAATGCCAACGTCGGACAACACCACGCGCCTGGCGTCCGGAAGAGGTGCAGGCTGACTCGGCATGGAACCTGGAAGCTCACCATGCCGAATCCCAGGCCCGGCTGCAGCTGCCGAGAGGATTCCGGAGGCCTCCTCGACCAGGGGCCCAATCACGTGTGTGGCCTTGGCAGCCAAAGACGGATCCTGACCGGCAGCCCCCCTTGTGCCCTCAACTCAGCCCTTCGGGGAGACCACGGCCCTGCTGTGGGTTCGGCGCCTGGAGCCTCCTGGGACCTAACCCTAACCCTAACCGTACCCCGAACAGGGACCCTCCACCGCAACCTAAGCCTGCCTCGAACCCTAACCCTGCAAGTGAGCCGCCTTCGGGCATGGGCCCTCACTTCAGCCCTCGAGGGAGATCACGAGACCGGAGTCGCTTCGGCCCTGGCGACGTCCCTGCACCGAACCCTAACCCTAGCTAAGGCTCCCTCCCCATGGGGACCCAATGCCAACGTCTGACAACACCACGCGCCTGGCGTCCAGACGCGGTGCAGGCTGACTCGGCATGGAACCTGGAAGCTCACCATGTGGTTTCCCCGCCTGTCTGCAGCGGAGCGAGAGGATTCCGGAGGCCTCCTCCAACAGGGGCCGATGGACGTCTGTGGCCTTGGCAGCCAAAGCCGGATCCTGACCGGCACCGTGCCTTGTGTCCTCAACTCAGCCCTTCGGGGAGACCACGGCCCTGCGGTGGGTTCGGCGCCTGGAGCCTCCTGGGACCTAACCCTAACCCTAAGCCGACACCGAACTGGGACCCTCCACCGAAACCTAAGCCGGCCTCGAACCCTAAGCCTGCACTTGAGCCGCCTTGCTGCATGGGCCCTCACTTCAGCCCTCGAGGGAGATCACGAGACCGGAGTCGCTTCGGCCCTGGCGACGTCCCTGGACCGAACCCTAACCCTAGCTAAGGCTCTCTCCCCAAGAGGACCCAATGCCAACGTCGGACAACACCACGCGCCTGGCGTCCGGAAGAGGTGCAGGCTGACTCGGCATGGAACCTGGAAGCTCACCATGCCGAATCCCAGGCCCGGCTGCAGCTGCCGAGAGGATTCCGGAGGCCTCCTCGACCAGGGGCCCAATCACGTGTGTGGCCTTGGCAGCCAAAGACGGATCCTGACCGGCAGCCCCCCTTGTGCCCTCAACTCAGCCCTTCGGGGAGACCACGGCCCTGCTGTGGGTTCGGCGCCTGGAGCCTCCTGGGACCTAACCCTAACCCTAACCGTACCCCGAACAGGGACCCTCCACCGCAACCTAAGCCTGCCTCGAACCCTAACCCTGCAAGTGAGCCGCCTTCGGGCATGGGCCCTCACTTCAGCCCTCGAGGGAGATCACGAGACCGGAGTCGCTTCGGCCCTGGCGACGTCCCTGCACCGAACCCTAACCCTAGCTAAGGCTCCCTCCCCATGGGGACCCAATGCCAACGTCTGACAACACCACGCGCCTGGCGTCCAGACGCGGTGCAGGCTGACTCGGCATGGAACCTGGAAGCTCACCATGTGGTTTCCCCGCCTGTCTGCAGCGGAGCGAGAGGATTCCGGAGGCCTCCTCCAACAGGGGCCGATGGACGTCTGTGGCCTTGGCAGCCAAAGCCGGATCCTGACCGGCACCGTGCCTTGTGTCCTCAACTCAGCCCTTCGGGGAGACCACGGCCCTGCGGTGGGTTCGGCGCCTGGAGCCTCCTGGGACCTAACCCTAACCCTAAGCCGACACCGAACTGGGACCCTCCACCGAAACCTAAGCCGGCCTCGAACCCTAAGCCTGCACTTGAGCCGCCTTGCTGCATGGGCCCTCACTTCAGCCCTCGAGGGAGATCACGAGACCGGAGTCGCTTCGGCCCTGGCGACGTCCCTGGACCGAACCCTAACCCTAGCTAAGGCTCTCTCCCCAAGAGGACCCAATGCCAACGTCGGACAACACCACGCGCCTGGCGTCCGGAAGAGGTGCAGGCTGACTCGGCATGGAACCTGGAAGCTCACCATGCCGAATCCCAGGCCCGGCTGCAGCTGCCGAGAGGATTCCGGAGGCCTCCTCGACCAGGGGCCCAATCACGTGTGTGGCCTTGGCAGCCAAAGACGGATCCTGACCGGCAGCCCCCCTTGTGCCCTCAACTCAGCCCTTCGGGGAGACCACGGCCCTGCTGTGGGTTCGGCGCCTGGAGCCTCCTGGGACCTAACCCTAACCCTAACCGTACCCCGAACAGGGACCCTCCACCGCAACCTAAGCCTGCCTCGAACCCTAACCCTGCAAGTGAGCCGCCTTCGGGCATGGGCCCTCACTTCAGCCCTCGAGGGAGATCACGAGACCGGAGTCGCTTCGGCCCTGGCGACGTCCCTGCACCGAACCCTAACCCTAGCTAAGGCTCCCTCCCCATGGGGACCCAATGCCAACGTCTGACAACACCACGCGCCTGGCGTCCAGACGCGGTGCAGGCTGACTCGGCATGGAACCTGGAAGCTCACCATGTGGTTTCCCCGCCTGTCTGCAGCGGAGCGAGAGGATTCCGGAGGCCTCCTCCAACAGGGGCCGATGGACGTCTGTGGCCTTGGCAGCCAAAGCCGGATCCTGACCGGCACCGTGCCTTGTGTCCTCAACTCAGCCCTTCGGGGAGACCACGGCCCTGCGGTGGGTTCGGCGCCTGGAGCCTCCTGGGACCTAACCCTAACCCTAAGCCGACACCGAACTGGGACCCTCCACCGAAACCTAAGCCGGCCTCGAACCCTAAGCCTGCACTTGAGCCGCCTTGCTGCATGGGCCCTCACTTCAGCCCTCGAGGGAGATCACGAGACCGGAGTCGCTTCGGCCCTGGCGACGTCCCTGGACCGAACCCTAACCCTAGCTAAGGCTCTCTCCCCAAGAGGACCCAATGCCAACGTCGGACAACACCACGCGCCTGGCATCCGGAAGAGGTGCAGGCTGACTCGGCATGGAACCTGGAAGCTCACCATGCCGAATCCCAGGCCCGGCTGCAGCTGCCGAGAGGATTCCGGAGGCCTCCTCGACCAGGGGCCCAATCACGTGTGTGGCCTTGGCAGCCAAAGACGGATCCTGACCGGCAGCCCCCCTTGTGCCCTCAACTCAGCCCTTCGGGGAGACCACGGCCCTGCTGTGGGTTCGGCGCCTGGAGCCTCCTGGGACCTAACCCTAACCCTAACCGTACCCCGAACAGGGACCCTCCACCGCAACCTAAGCCTGCCTCGAACCCTAACCCTGCAAGTGAGCCGCCTTCGGGCATGGGCCCTCACTTCAGCCCTCGAGGGAGATCACGAGACCGGAGTCGCTTCGGCCCTGGCGACGTCCCTGCACCGAACCCTAACCCTAGCTAAGGCTCCCTCCCCATGGGGACCCAATGCCAACGTCTGACAACACCACGCGCCTGGCGTCCAGACGCGGTGCAGGCTGACTCGGCATGGAACCTGGAAGCTCACCATGTGGTTTCCCCGCCTGTCTGCAGCGGAGCGAGAGGATTCCGGAGGCCTCCTCCAACAGGGGCCGATGGACGTCTGTGGCCTTGGCAGCCAAAGCCGGATCCTGACCGGCACCGTGCCTTGTGTCCTCAACTCAGCCCTTCGGGGAGACCACGGCCCTGCGGTGGGTTCGGCGCCTGGAGCCTCCTGGGACCTAACCCTAACCCTAAGCCGACAGCGAACTGGGACCCTCCACCGAAACCTAAGCCGGCCTCGAACCCTAAGCCTGCACTTGAGCCGCCTTGCTGCATGGGCCCTCACTTCAGCCCTCGAGGGAGATCACGAGACCGGAGTCGCTTCGGCCCTGGCGACGTCCCTGGACCGAACCCTAACCCTAGCTAAGGCTCTCTCCCCAAGAGGACCCAATGCCAACGTCGGACAACACCACGCGCCTGGCGTCCGGAAGAGGTGCAGGCTGACTCGGCATGGAACCTGGAAGCTCACCATGCCGAATCCCAGGCCCGGCTGCAGCTGCCGAGAGGATTCCGGAGGCCTCCTCGACCAGGGGCCCAATCACGTGTGTGGCCTTGGCAGCCAAAGACGGATCCTGACCGGCAGCCCCCCTTGTGCCCTCAACTCAGCCCTTCGGGGAGACCACGGCCCTGCTGTGGGTTCGGCGCCTGGAGCCTCCTGGGACCTAACCCTAACCCTAACCGTACCCCGAACAGGGACCCTCCACCGCAACCTAAGCCTGCCTCGAACCCTAACCCTGCAAGTGAGCCGCCTTCGGGCATGGGCCCTCACTTCAGCCCTCGAGGGAGATCACGAGACCGGAGTCGCTTCGGCCCTGGCGACGTCCCTGCACCGAACCCTAACCCTAGCTAAGGCTCCCTCCCCATGGGGACCCAATGCCAACGTCTGACAACACCACGCGCCTGGCGTCCAGACGCGGTGCAGGCTGACTCGGCATGGAACCTGGAAGCTCACCATGTGGTTTCCCCGCCTGTCTGCAGCGGAGCGAGAGGATTCCGGAGGCCTCCTCCAACAGGGGCCGATGGACGTCTGTGGCCTTGGCAGCCAAAGCCGGATCCTGACCGGCACCGTGCCTTGTGTCCTCAACTCAGCCCTTCGGGGAGACCACGGCCCTGCGGTGGGTTCGGCGCCTGGAGCCTCCTGGGACCTAACCCTAACCCTAAGCCGACACCGAACTGGGACCCTCCACCGAAACCTAAGCCGGCCTCGAACCCTAAGCCTGCACTTGAGCCGCCTTGCTGCATGGGCCCTCACTTCAGCCCTCGAGGGAGATCACGAGACCGGAGTCGCTTCGGCCCTGGCGACGTCCCTGGACCGAACCCTAACCCTAGCTAAGGCTCTCTCCCCAAGAGGACCCAATGCCAACGTCGGACAACACCACGCGCCTGGCGTCCGGAAGAGGTGCAGGCTGACTCGGCATGGAACCTGGAAGCTCACCATGCCGAATCCCAGGCCCGGCTGCAGCTGCCGAGAGGATTCCGGAGGCCTCCTCGACCAGGGGCCCAATCACGTGTGTGGCCTTGGCAGCCAAAGACGGATCCTGACCGGCAGCCCCCCTTGTGCCCTCAACTCAGCCCTTCGGGGAGACCACGGCCCTGCTGTGGGTTCGGCGCCTGGAGCCTCCTGGGACCTAACCCTAACCCTAACCGTACCCCGAACAGGGACCCTCCACCGCAACCTAAGCCTGCCTCGAACCCTAACCCTGCAAGTGAGCCGCCTTCGGGCATGGGCCCTCACTTCAGCCCTCGAGGGAGATCACGAGACCGGAGTCGCTTCGGCCCTGGCGACGTCCCTGCACCGAACCCTAACCCTAGCTAAGGCTCCCTCCCCATGGGGACCCAATGCCAACGTCTGACAACACCACGCGCCTGGCGTCCAGACGCGGTGCAGGCTGACTCGGCATGGAACCTGGAAGCTCACCATGTGGTTTCCCCGCCTGTCTGCAGCGGAGCGAGAGGATTCCGGAGGCCTCCTCCAACAGGGGCCGATGGACGTCTGTGGCCTTGGCAGCCAAAGCCGGATCCTGACCGGCACCGTGCCTTGTGTCCTCAACTCAGCCCTTCGGGGAGACCACGGCCCTGCGGTGGGTTCGGCGCCTGGAGCCTCCTGGGACCTAACCCTAACCCTAAGCCGACACCGAACTGGGACCCTCCACCGAAACCTAAGCCGGCCTCGAACCCTAAGCCTGCACTTGAGCCGCCTTGCTGCATGGGCCCTCACTTCAGCCCTCGAGGGAGATCACGAGACCGGAGTCGCTTCGGCCCTGGCGACGTCCCTGGACCGAACCCTAACCCTAGCTAAGGCTCTCTCCCCAAGAGGACCCAATGCCAACGTCGGACAACACCACGCGCCTGGCGTCCGGAAGAGGTGCAGGCTGACTCGGCATGGAACCTGGAAGCTCACCATGCCGAATCCCAGGCCCGGCTGCAGCTGCCGAGAGGATTCCGGAGGCCTCCTCGACCAGGGGCCCAATCACGTGTGTGGCCTTGGCAGCCAAAGACGGATCCTGACCGGCAGCCCCCCTTGTGCCCTCAACTCAGCCCTTCGGGGAGACCACGGCCCTGCTGTGGGTTCGGCGCCTGGAGCCTCCTGGGACCTAACCCTAACCCTAACCGTACCCCGAACAGGGACCCTCCACCGCAACCTAAGCCTGCCTCGAACCCTAACCCTGCAAGTGAGCCGCCTTCGGGCATGGGCCCTCACTTCAGCCCTCGAGGGAGATCACGAGACCGGAGTCGCTTCGGCCCTGGCGACGTCCCTGCACCGAACCCTAACCCTAGCTAAGGCTCCCTCCCCATGGGGACCCAATGCCAACGTCTGACAACACCACGCGCCTGGCGTCCAGACGCGGTGCAGGCTGACTCGGCATGGAACCTGGAAGCTCACCATGTGGTTTCCCCGCCTGTCTGCAGCGGAGCGAGAGGATTCCGGAGGCCTCCTCCAACAGGGGCCGATGGACGTCTGTGGCCTTGGCAGCCAAAGCCGGATCCTGACCGGCACCGTGCCTTGTGTCCTCAACTCAGCCCTTCGGGGAGACCACGGCCCTGCGGTGGGTTCGGCGCCTGGAGCCTCCTGGGACCTAACCCTAACCCTAAGCCGACACCGAACTGGGACCCTCCACCGAAACCTAAGCCGGCCTCGAACCCTAAGCCTGCACTTGAGCCGCCTTGCTGCATGGGCCCTCACTTCAGCCCTCGAGGGAGATCACGAGACCGGAGTCGCTTCGGCCCTGGCGACGTCCCTGGACCGAACCCTAACCCTAGCTAAGGCTCTCTCCCCAAGAGGACCCAATGCCAACGTCGGACAACACCACGCGCCTGGCGTCCGGAAGAGGTGCAGGCTGACTCGGCATGGAACCTGGAAGCTCACCATGCCGAATCCCAGGCCCGGCTGCAGCTGCCGAGAGGATTCCGGAGGCCTCCTCGACCAGGGGCCCAATCACGTGTGTGGCCTTGGCAGCCAAAGACGGATCCTGACCGGCAGCCCCCCTTGTGCCCTCAACTCAGCCCTTCGGGGAGACCACGGCCCTGCTGTGGGTTCGGCGCCTGGAGCCTCCTGGGACCTAACCCTAACCCTAACCGTACCCCGAACAGGGACCCTCCACCGCAACCTAAGCCTGCCTCGAACCCTAACCCTGCAAGTGAGCCGCCTTCGGGCATGGGCCCTCACTTCAGCCCTCGAGGGAGATCACGAGACCGGAGTCGCTTCGGCCCTGGCGACGTCCCTGCACCGAACCCTAACCCTAGCTAAGGCTCCCTCCCCATGGGGACCCAATGCCAACGTCTGACAACACCACGCGCCTGGCGTCCAGACGCGGTGCAGGCTGACTCGGCATGGAACCTGGAAGCTCACCATGTGGTTTCCCCGCCTGTCTGCAGCGGAGCGAGAGGATTCCGGAGGCCTCCTCCAACAGGGGCCGATGGACGTCTGTGGCCTTGGCAGCCAAAGCCGGATCCTGACCGGCACCGTGCCTTGTGTCCTCAACTCAGCCCTTCGGGGAGACCACGGCCCTGCGGTGGGTTCGGCGCCTGGAGCCTCCTGGGACCTAACCCTAACCCTAAGCCGACACCGAACTGGGACCCTCCACCGAAACCTAAGCCGGCCTCGAACCCTAAGCCTGCACTTGAGCCGCCTTGCTGCATGGGCCCTCACTTCAGCCCTCGAGGGAGATCACGAGACCGGAGTCGCTTCGGCCCTGGCGACGTCCCTGGACCGAACCCTAACCCTAGCTAAGGCTCTCTCCCCAAGAGGACCCAATGCCAACGTCGGACAACACCACGCGCCTGGCGTCCGGAAGAGGTGCAGGCTGACTCGGCATGGAACCTGGAAGCTCACCATGCCGAATCCCAGGCCCGGCTGCAGCTGCCGAGAGGATTCCGGAGGCCTCCTCGACCAGGGGCCCAATCACGTGTGTGGCCTTGGCAGCCAAAGACGGATCCTGACCGGCAGCCCCCCTTGTGCCCTCAACTCAGCCCTTCGGGGAGACCACGGCCCTGCTGTGGGTTCGGCGCCTGGAGCCTCCTGGGACCTAACCCTAACCCTAACCGTACCCCGAACAGGGACCCTCCACCGCAACCTAAGCCTGCCTCGAACCCTAACCCTGCAAGTGAGCCGCCTTCGGGCATGGGCCCTCACTTCAGCCCTCGAGGGAGATCACGAGACCGGAGTCGCTTCGGCCCTGGCGACGTCCCTGCACCGAACCCTAACCCTAGCTAAGGCTCCCTCCCCATGGGGACCCAATGCCAACGTCTGACAACACCACGCGCCTGGCGTCCAGACGCGGTGCAGGCTGACTCGGCATGGAACCTGGAAGCTCACCATGTGGTTTCCCCGCCTGTCTGCAGCGGAGCGAGAGGATTCCGGAGGCCTCCTCCAACAGGGGCCGATGGACGTCTGTGGCCTTGGCAGCCAAAGCCGGATCCTGACCGGCACCGTGCCTTGTGTCCTCAACTCAGCCCTTCGGGGAGACCACGGCCCTGCGGTGGGTTCGGCGCCTGGAGCCTCCTGGGACCTAACCCTAACCCTAAGCCGACACCGAACTGGGACCCTCCACCGAAACCTAAGCCGGCCTCGAACCCTAAGCCTGCACTTGAGCCGCCTTGCTGCATGGGCCCTCACTTCAGCCCTCGAGGGAGATCACGAGACCGGAGTCGCTTCGGCCCTGGCGACGTCCCTGGACCGAACCCTAACCCTAGCTAAGGCTCTCTCCCCAAGAGGACCCAATGCCAACGTCGGACAACACCACGCGCCTGGCGTCCGGAAGAGGTGCAGGCTGACTCGGCATGGAACCTGGAAGCTCACCATGCCGAATCCCAGGCCCGGCTGCAGCTGCCGAGAGGATTCCGGAGGCCTCCTCGACCAGGGGCCCAATCACGTGTGTGGCCTTGGCAGCCAAAGACGGATCCTGACCGGCAGCCCCCCTTGTGCCCTCAACTCAGCCCTTCGGGGAGACCACGGCCCTGCTGTGGGTTCGGCGCCTGGAGCCTCCTGGGACCTAACCCTAACCCTAACCGTACCCCGAACAGGGACCCTCCACCGCAACCTAAGCCTGCCTCGAACCCTAACCCTGCAAGTGAGCCGCCTTCGGGCATGGGCCCTCACTTCAGCCCTCGAGGGAGATCACGAGACCGGAGTCGCTTCGGCCCTGGCGACGTCCCTGCACCGAACCCTAACCCTAGCTAAGGCTCCCTCCCCATGGGGACCCAATGCCAACGTCTGACAACACCACGCGCCTGGCGTCCAGACGCGGTGCAGGCTGACTCGGCATGGAACCTGGAAGCTCACCATGTGGTTTCCCCGCCTGTCTGCAGCGGAGCGAGAGGATTCCGGAGGCCTCCTCCAACAGGGGCCGATGGACGTCTGTGGCCTTGGCAGCCAAAGCCGGATCCTGACCGGCACCGTGCCTTGTGTCCTCAACTCAGCCCTTCGGGGAGACCACTGCCCTGCGGTGGGTTCGGCGCCTGGAGCCTCCTGGGACCTAACCCTAACCCTAAGCCGACACCGAACTGGGACCCTCCACCGAAACCTAAGCCGGCCTCGAACCCTAAGCCTGCACTTGAGCCGCCTTGCTGCATGGGCCCTCACTTCAGCCCTCGAGGGAGATCACGAGACCGGAGTCGCTTCGGCCCTGGCGACGTCCCTGGACCGAACCCTAACCCTAGCTAAGGCTCTCTCCCCAAGAGGACCCAATGCCAACGTCGGACAACACCACGCGCCTGGCGTCCGGAAGAGGTGCAGGCTGACTCGGCATGGAACCTGGAAGCTCACCATGCCGAATCCCAGGCCCGGCTGCAGCTGCCGAGAGGATTCCGGAGGCCTCCTCGACCAGGGGCCCAATCACGTGTGTGGCCTTGGCAGCCAAAGACGGATCCTGACCGGCAGCCCCCCTTGTGCCCTCAACTCAGCCCTTCGGGGAGACCACGGCCCTGCTGTGGGTTCGGCGCCTGGAGCCTCCTGGGACCTAACCCTAACCCTAACCGTACCCCGAACAGGGACCCTCCACCGCAACCTAAGCCTGCCTCGAACCCTAACCCTGCAAGTGAGCCGCCTTCGGGCATGGGCCCTCACTTCAGCCCTCGAGGGAGATCACGAGACCGGAGTCGCTTCGGCCCTGGCGACGTCCCTGCACCGAACCCTAACCCTAGCTAAGGCTCCCTCCCCATGGGGACCCAATGCCAACGTCTGACAACACCACGCGCCTGGCGTCCAGACGCGGTGCAGGCTGACTCGGCATGGAACCTGGAAGCTCACCATGTGGTTTCCCCGCCTGTCTGCAGCTGAGCGAGAGGATTCCGGAGGCCTCCTCCAACAGGGGCCGATGGACGTCTGTGGCCTTGGCAGCCAAAGCCGGATCCTGACCGGCACCGTGCCTTGTGTCCTCAACTCAGCCCTTCGGGGAGACCACTGCCCTGCGGTGGGTTCGGCGCTTGGAGCCTCCTGGGACCTAACCCTAACCCTAAGCCGACAGCGAACTGGGACCCTCCACCGAAACCTAAGCCGGCCTCGAACCCTAAGCCTGCACTTGAGCCGCCTTGCTGCATGGGCCCTCACTTCAGCCCTCGAGGGAGATCACGAGACCGGAGTCGCTTCGGCCCTGGCGACGTCCCTGGACCGAACCCTAACCCTAGCTAAGGCTCTCTCCCCAAGAGGACCCAATGCCAACGTCGGACAACACCACGCGCCTGGCGTCCGGAAGAGGTGCAGGCTGACTCGGCATGGAACCTGGAAGCTCACCATGCCGAATCCCAGGCCCGGCTGCAGCTGCCGAGAGGATTCCGGAGGCCTCCTCGACCAGGGGCCCAATCACGTGTGTGGCCTTGGCAGCCAAAGACGGATCCTGACCGGCAGCCCCCCTTGTGCCCTCAACTCAGCCCTTCGGGGAGACCACGGCCCTGCTGTGGGTTCGGCGCCTGGAGCCTCCTGGGACCTAACCCTAACCCTAACCGTACCCCGAACAGGGACCCTCCACCGCAACCTAAGCCTGCCTCGAACCCTAACCCTGCAAGTGAGCCGCCTTTGGGCATGGGCCCTCACTTCAGCCCTCGAGGGAGATCACGAGACCGGAGTCGCTTCGGCCCTGGCGACGTCCCTGCACCGAACCCTAACCCTAGCTAAGGCTCCCTCCCCATGGGGACCCAATGCCAACGTCTGACAACACCACGCGCCTGGCGTCCAGACGCAGTGCAGGCTGACTCGGCATGGAACCTGGAAGCTCACCATGTGGTTTCCCCGCCTGTCTGCAGCTGAGCGAGAGGATTCCGGAGGCCTCCTCCAACAGGGGCCGATGGACGTCTGTGGCCTTGGCAGCCAAAGCCGGATCCTGACCGGCACCGTGCCTTGTGTCCTCAACTCAGCCCTTCGGGGAGACCACGGCCCTGCGGTGGGTTCGGCGCCTGGAGCCTCCTGGGACCTAACCCTAACCCTAAGCCGACACCGAACTGGGACCCTCCACCGAAACCTAAGCCGGCCTCGAACCCTAAGCCTGCACTTGAGCCGCCTTGCTGCATGGGCCCTCACTTCAGCCCTCGAGGGAGATCACGAGACCGGAGTCGCTTCGGCCCTGGCGACGTCCCTGGACCGAACCTTAACCCTAGCTAAGGCTCTCTCCCCAAGAGGACCCAATGCCAACGTCGGACAACACCACGCGCCTGGCGTCCGGAAGAGGTGCAGGCTGACTCGGCATGGAACCTGGAAGCTCACCATGCCGAATCCCAGGCCCGGCTGCAGCTGCCGAGAGGATTCCGGAGGCCTCCTCGACCAGGGGCCCAATCACGTGTGTGGCCTTGGCAGCCAAAGACGGATCCTGACCGGCAGCCCCCCTTGTGCCCTCAACTCAGCCCTTCGGGGAGACCACGGCCCTGCTGTGGGTTCGGCGCCTGGAGCCTCCTGGGACCTAACCCTAACCCTAACCGTACCCCGAACAGGGACCCTCCACCGCAACCTAAGCCTGCCTCGAACCCTAACCCTGCAAGTGAGCCGCCTTCGGGCATGGGCCCTCACTTCAGCCCTCGAGGGAGATCACGAGACCGGAGTCGCTTCGGCCCTGGCGACGTCCCTGCACCGAACCCTAACCCTAGCTAAGGCTCCCTCCCCATGGGGACCCAATGCCAACGTCTGACAACACCACGCGCCTGGCGTCCAGACGCGGTGCAGGCTGACTCGGCATGGAACCTGGAAGCTCACCATGTGGTTTCCCCGCCTGTCTGCAGCTGAGCAGGAGGATTCCGGAGGCCTCCTCGACCAAGGGCATTTGGACGTCTGTGGCCTTGGCAGCCAAAGCCGGATCCTGACCGGCACCGTGCCTTGTGTCCTCAACTCAGCCCTTCGGGGAGACCACGGCCCTGCGGTGGGTTCGGCGCCTGGAGCCTCCTGGGACCTAACCCTAACCCTAAGCCGACACCGAACTGGGACCCTCCACCGAAACCTAAGCCGGCCTCGAACCCTAAGCCTGCACTTGAGCCGCCTTGCTGCATGGGCCCTCACTTCAGCCCTCGAGGGAGATCACGAGACCGGAGTCGCTTCGGCCCTGGCGACGTCCCTGGACCGAACCCTAACCCTAGCTAAGGCTCTCTCCCCAAGAGGACCCAATGCCAACGTCGGACAACACCACGCGCCTGGCGTCCGGAAGAGGTGCAGGCTGACTCGGCATGGAACCTGGAAGCTCACCATGCCGAATCCCAGGCCCGGCTGCAGCTGCCGAGAGGATTCCGGAGGCCTCCTCGACCAGGGGCCCAATCACGTGTGTGGCCTTGGCAGCCAAAGACGGATCCTGACCGGCAGCCCCCCTTGTGCCCTCAACTCAGCCCTTCGGGGAGACCACGGCCCTGCTGTGGGTTCGGCGCCTGGAGCCTCCTGGGACCTAACCCTAACCCTAACCGTACCCCGAACAGGGACCCTCCACCGCAACCTAAGCCTGCCTCGAACCCTAACCCTGCAAGTGAGCCGCCTTCGGGCATGGGCCCTCACTTCAGCCCTCGAGGGAGATCACGAGACCGGAGTCGCTTCGGCCCTGGCGACGTCCCTGCACCGAACCCTAACCCTAGCTAAGGCTCCCTCCCCATGGGGACCCAATGCCAACGTCTGACAACACCACGCGCCTGGCGTCCAGACGCGGTGCAGGCTGACTCGGCATGGAACCTGGAAGCTCACCATGTGGTTTCCCCGCCTGTCTGCAGCGGAGCGAGAGGATTCCGGAGGCCTCCTCCAACAGGGGCCGATGGACGTCTGTGGCCTTGGCAGCCAAAGCCGGATCCTGACCGGCACCGTGCCTTGTGTCCTCAACTCAGCCCTTCGGGGAGACCACGGCCCTGCGGTGGGTTCGGCGCCTGGAGCCTCCTGGGACCTAACCCTAACCCTAAGCCGACACCGAACTGGGACCCTCCACCGAAACCTAAGCCGGCCTCGAACCCTAAGCCTGCACTTGAGCCGCCTTGCTGCATGGGCCCTCACTTCAGCCCTCGAGGGAGATCACGAGACCGGAGTCGCTTCGGCCCTGGCGACGTCCCTGGACCGAACCCTAACCCTAGCTAAGGCTCTCTCCCCAAGAGGACCCAATGCCAACGTCGGACAACACCACGCGCCTGGCGTCCGGAAGAGGTGCAGGCTGACTCGGCATGGAACCTGGAAGCTCACCATGCCGAATCCCAGGCCCGGCTGCAGCTGCCGAGAGGATTCCGGAGGCCTCCTCGACCAGGGGCCCAATCACGTGTGTGGCCTTGGCAGCCAAAGCCGGATCCTGACCGGCACCGTGCCTTGTGTCCTCAACTCAGCCCTTCGGGGAGACCACGGCCCTGCTGTGGGTTCGGCGCCTGGAGCCTCCTGGGACCTAACCCTAACCCTAACCGTACCCCGAACAGGGACCCTCCACCGCAACCTAAGCCTGCCTCGAACCCTAACCCTGCAAGTGAGCCGCCTTCGGGCATGGGCCCTCACTTCAGCCCTCGAGGGAGATCACGAGACCGGAGTCGCTTCGGCCCTGGCGACGTCCCTGCACCGAACCCTAACCCTAGCTAAGGCTCCCTCCCCATGGGGACCCAATGCCAACGTCTGACAACACCACGCGCCTGGCGTCCAGACGCGGTGCAGGCTGACTCGGCATGGAACCTGGAAGCTCACCATGTGGTTTCCCCGCCTGTCTGCAGCGGAGCGAGAGGATTCCGGAGGCCTCCTCCAACAGGGGCCGATGGACGTCTGTGGCCTTGGCAGCCAAAGCCGGATCCTGACCGGCACCGTGCCTTGTGTCCTCAACTCAGCCCTTCGGGGAGACCACGGCCCTGCGGTGGGTTCGGCGCCTGGAGCCTCCTGGGACCTAACCCTAACCCTAAGCCGACACCGAACTGGGACCCTCCACCGAAACCTAAGCCGGCCTCGAACCCTAAGCCTGCACTTGAGCCGCCTTGCTGCATGGGCCCTCACTTCAGCCCTCGAGGGAGATCACGAGACCGGAGTCGCTTCGGCCCTGGCGACGTCCCTGGACCGAACCCTAACCCTAGCTAAGGCTCTCTCCCCAAGAGGACCCAATGCCAACGTCGGACAACACCACGCGCCTGGCGTCCGGAAGAGGTGCAGGCTGACTCGGCATGGAACCTGGAAGCTCACCATGCCGAATCCCAGGCCCGGCTGCAGCTGCCGAGAGGATTCCGGAGGCCTCCTCGACCAGGGGCCCAATCACGTGTGTGGCCTTGGCAGCCAAAGACGGATCCTGACCGGCAGCCCCCCTTGTGCCCTCAACTCAGCCCTTCGGGGAGACCACGGCCCTGCTGTGGGTTCGGCGCCTGGAGTCTCCTGGGACCTAACCCTAACCCTAACCGTACCCCGAACAGGGACCCTCCACCGCAACCTAAGCCTGCCTCGAACCCTAACCCTGCAAGTGAGCCGCCTTCGGGCATGGGCCCTCACTTCAGCCCTCGAGGGAGATCACGAGACCGGAGTCGCTTCGGCCCTGGCGACGTCCCTGCACCGAACCCTAACCCTAGCTAAGGCTCCCTCCCCATGGGGACCCAATGCCAACGTCTGACAACACCACGCGCCTGGCGTCCAGACGCGGTGCAGGCTGACTCGGCATGGAACCTGGAAGCTCACCATGTGGTTTCCCCGCCTGTCTGCAGCGGAGCGAGAGGATTCCGGAGGCCTCCTCCAACAGGGGCCGATGGACGTCTGTGGCCTTGGCAGCCAAAGCCGGATCCTGACCGGCACCGTGCCTTGTGTCCTCAACTCAGCCCTTCGGGGAGACCACGGCCCTGCGGTGGGTTCGGCGCCTGGAGCCTCCTGGGACCTAACCCTAACCCTAAGCCGACACCGAACTGGGACCCTCCACCGAAACCTAAGCCGGCCTCGAACCGTAAGCCTGCACTTGAGCCGCCTTGCTGCATGGGCCCTCACTTCAGCCCTCGAGGGAGATCACGAGACCGGAGTCGCTTCGGCCCTGGCGACGTCCCTGCACCGAACCCTAACCCTAGCTAAGGCTCCCTCCCCATGGGGACCCAATGCCAACGTCTGACAACACCACGCGCCTGGCGTCCAGACGCGGTGCAGGCTGACTCGGCATGGAACCTGGAAGCTCACCATGTGGTTTCCCCGCCTGTCTGCAGCGGAGCGAGAGGATTCCGGAGGCCTCCTCCAACAGGGGCCGATGGACGTCTGTGGCCTTGGCAGCCAAAGCCGGATCCTGACCGGCACCGTGCCTTGTGTCCTCAACTCAGCCCTTCGGGGAGACCACGGCCCTGCGGTGGGTTCGGCGCCTGGAGCCTCCTGGGACCTAACCCTAACCCTAAGCCGACACCGAACTGGGACCCTCCACCGAAACCTAAGCCGGCCTCGAACCGTAAGCCTGCACTTGAGCCGCCTTGCTGCATGGGCCCTCACTTCAGCCCTCGAGGGAGATCACGAGACCGGAATCGCTTCGGCCCTGGCGACGTCCCTGGACCGGACCCTAACCCTAGCTAAGGCTCTCTCCCCAAGAGGACCCAATGCCAACGTCGGACAACACCACGCGCCTGGCGTCCGGAAGAGGTGCAGGCTGACTCGGCATGGAACCTGGAAGCTCACCATGCCGAATCCCAGGCCCGGCTGCAGCTGCCGAGAGGATTCCGGAGGCCTCCTCGACCAGGGGCCCAATCACGTGTGTGGCCTTGGCAGCCAAAGACGGATCCTGACCGGCAGCCCCCCTTGTGCCCTCAACTCAGCCCTTCGGGGAGACCACGGCCCTGCTGTGGGTTCGGCGCCTGGAGCCTCCTGGGATCTAACCCTAACCCTAACCGCACCCCGAACAGGGACCCTCCACCGCAACCTAAGCCTGCCTCGAACCCTAACCCTGCAAGTGAGCCGCCTTCGGGCATGGGCCCTCACTTCAGCCCTCGAGGGAGATCACGAGACCGGAGTCGATTCGGCCCTGGCGACGTCCCTGGACCGAACCCTAACCCTAGCTAAGGCTCCCTCCCCATGGGGACCCAATGCCAACGTCTGACAACACCACGCGCCTGGGGTCCAGACGCGGTGCAGGCTGACTCGGCATGGAACCTGGAAGCTCACCATGTGGTTTCCCCGCCTGTCTGCAGCTGAGCGAGAGGATTCCGGAGGCCTCCTCCAACAGGGGCCGATGGACGTCTGTGGCCTTGGCAGCCAAAGCCGGATCCTGACCGGCACCGTGCCTTGTGTCCTCAACTCAGCCCTTCGGGGAGACCACTGCCCTGCGGTGGGTTCGGCGCCTGGAGCCTCCTGGGACCTAACCCTAACCCTAAGCCGACAGCGAACTGGGACCCTCCACCGAAACCTAAGCCGGCCTCGAACCCTAAGCCTGCACTTGAGCCGCCTTGCTGCATGGGCCCTCACTTCAGCCCTCGAGGGAGATCACGAGACCGGAGTCGCTTCGGCCCTGGCGACGTCCCTGGACCGGACCCTAACCCTAGCTAAGGCTCTCTCCCCAAGAGGACCCAATGCCAACGTCGGACAACACCACGCGCCTGGCGTCCGGAAGAGGTGCAGGCTGACTCGGCATGGAACCTGGAAGCTCACCATGCCGAATCCCAGGCCCGGCTGCAGCTGCCGAGAGGATTCCGGAGGCCTCCTCGACCAGGGGCCCAATCACGTGTGTGGCCTTGGCAGCCAAAGACGGATCCTGACCGGCAGCCCCCCTTGTGCCCTCAACTCAGCCCTTCGGGGAGACCACGGCCCTGCTGTGGGTTCGGCGCCTGGAGCCTCCTGGGACCTAACCCTAACCCTAACCGCACCCCGAACAGGGACCCTCCACCGCAACCTAAGCCTGCCTCGAACCCTAACCCTGCAAGTGAGCCGCCTTTGGGCATGGGCCCTCACTTCAGCCCTCGAGGGAGATCACGAGACCGGAGTCGCTTCGGTCCTGGCGACATCCCTGGACCGAACCCTAACCCTAGCTAAGGCTCCCTCCCCATGGGGACCCAATGCCAACGTCTGACAACACCACGCGCCTGGGGTCCAGACGCGGTGCAGGCTGACTCGGCATGGAACCTGGAAGCTCACCATGTGGTTTCCCCGCCTGTCTGCAGCTGAGCGAGAGGATTCCGGAGGCCTCCTCCAACAGGGGCCGATGGACGTCTGTGGCCTTGGCAGCCAAAGCCGGATCCTGACCGGCACCGTGCCTTGTGTCCTCAACTCAGCCCTTCGGGGAGACCACTGCCCTGCGGTGGGTTCGGCGCCTAGAGCCTCCTGGGACCTAACCCTAACCCTAAGCCGACAGCGAACTGGGACCCTCCACCGAAACCTAAGCCGGCCTCGAACCCTAAGCCTGCACTTGAGCCGCCTTGCTGCATGGGCCCTCACTTCAGCCCTCGAGGGAGATCACGAGACCGGAGTCGCTTCGGCCCTGGCGACGTCCCTGGACCGAACCCTAACCCTAGCTAAGGCTCTCTCCCCAAGAGGACCCAATGCCAACGTCGGACAACACCACGCGCCTGGCGTCCGGAAGAGGTGCAGACTGACTCGGCATGGAACCTGGAAGCTCACCATGCCGAATCCCAGGCCCGGCTGCAGCTGCCGAGAGGATTCCGGAGGCCTCCTCGACCAGGGGCCCAATCACGTGTGTGGCCTTGGCAGCCAAAGACGGATCCTGACCGGCAGCCCCCCTTGTGCCCTCAACTCAGCCCTTCGGGGAGACCACGGCCCTGCTGTGGGTTCGGCGCCTGGAGCCTCCTGGGACCTAACCCTAACCCTAACCGCACCCCGAACAGGGACCCTCCACCGCAACCTAAGCCTGCCTCGAACCCTAACCCTGCAAGTGAGCCGCCTTCGGGCATGGGCCCTCACTTCAGCCCTCGAGGGAGATCACGAGACCGGAGTCGATTCGGCCCTGGCGACGTCCCTGCACCGAACCCTAACCCTAGCTAAGGCTCCCTCCCCATGGGGACCCAATGCCAACGTCTGACAACACCACGCGCCTGGGGTCCAGACGCGGTGCAGGCTGACTCGGCATGGAACCTGGAAGCTCACCATGTGGTTTCCCCGCCTGTCTGCAGCTGAGCGAGAGGATTCCGGAGGCCTCCTCCAACAGGGGCCGATGGACGTCTGTGGCCTTGGCAGCCAAAGCCGGATCCTGACCGGCACCGTGCCTTGTGTCCTCAACTCAGCCCTTCGGGGAGACCACTGCCCTGCGGTGGGTTCGGCGCCTGGAGCCTCCTGGGACCTAACCCTAACCCTAAGCCGACAGCGAACTGGGACCCTCCACCGAAACCTAAGCCGGCCTCGAACCCTAAGCCTGCACTTGAGCCGCCTTGCTGCATGGGCCCTCACTTCAGCCCTCGAGGGAGATCACGAGACCGGAGTCGCTTCGGCCCTGGCGACGTCCCTGGACCGAACCCTAACCCTAGCTAAGGCTCTCTCCCCAAGAGGACCCAATGCCAACGTCGGACAACACCACGCGCCTGGCGTCCGGAAGAGGTGCAGGCTGACTCGGCATGGAACCTGGAAGCTCACCATGCCGAATCCCAGGCCCGGCTGCAGCTGCCGAGAGGATTCCGGAGGCCTCCTCGACCAGGGGCCCAATCACGTGTGTGGCCTTGGCAGCCAAAGACGGATCCTGACCGGCAGCCCCCCTTGTGCCCTCAACTCAGCCCTTCGGGGAGACCACGGCCCTGCTGTGGGTTCGGCGCCTGGAGCCTCCTGGGACCTAACCCTAACCCTAACCGTACCCCGAACAGGGACCCTCCACCGCAACCTAAGCCTGCCTCGAACCCTAACCCTGCAAGTGAGCCGCCTTCGGGCATGGGCCCTCACTTCAGCCCTCGAGGGAGATCACGAGACCGGAGTCGCTTCGGCCCTGGCGACGTCCCTGCACCGAACCCTAACCCTAGCTAAGGCTCCCTCCCCATGGGGACCCAATGCCAACGTCTGACAACACCACGCGCCTGGCGTCCAGACGCGGTGCAGGCTGACTCGGCATGGAACCTGGAAGCTCACCATGTGGTTTCCCCGCCTGTCTGCAGCGGAGCGAGAGGATTCCGGAGGCCTCCTCCAACAGGGGCCGATGGACGTCTGTGGCCTTGGCAGCCAAAGCCGGATCCTGACCGGCACCGTGCCTTGTGTCCTCAACTCAGCCCTTCGGGGAGACCACGGCCCTGCGGTGGGTTCGGCGCCTGGAGCCTCCTGGGACCTAACCCTAACCCTAAGCCGACACCGAACTGGGACCCTCCACCGAAACCTAAGCCGGCCTCGAACCCTAAGCCTGCACTTGAGCCGCCTTGCTGCATGGGCCCTCACTTCAGCCCTCGAGGGAGATCACGAGACCGGAGTCGCTTCGGCCCTGGCGACGTCCCTGGACCGAACCCTAACCCTAGCTAAGGCTCTCTCCCCAAGAGGACCCAATGCCAACGTCGGACAACACCACGCGCCTGGCGTCCGGAAGAGGTGCAGGCTGACTCGGCATGGAACCTGGAAGCTCACCATGCCGAATCCCAGGCCCGGCTGCAGCTGCCGAGAGGATTCCGGAGGCCTCCTCGACCAGGGGCCCAATCACGTGTGTGGCCTTGGCAGCCAAAGACGGATCCTGACCGGCAGCCCCCCTTGTGCCCTCAACTCAGCCCTTCGGGGAGACCACGGCCCTGCTGTGGGTTCGGCGCCTGGAGCCTCCTGGGACCTAACCCTAACCCTAACCGTACCCCGAACAGGGACCCTCCACCGCAACCTAAGCCTGCCTCGAACCCTAACCCTGCAAGTGAGCCGCCTTCGGGCATGGGCCCTCACTTCAGCCCTCGAGGGAGATCACGAGACCGGAGTCGCTTCGGCCCTGGCGACGTCCCTGCACCGAACCCTAACCCTAGCTAAGGCTCCCTCCCCATGGGGACCCAATGCCAACGTCTGACAACACCACGCGCCTGGCGTCCAGACGCGGTGCAGGCTGACTCGGCATGGAACCTGGAAGCTCACCATGTGGTTTCCCCGCCTGTCTGCAGCTGAGCGAGAGGATTCCGGAGGCCTCCTCCAACAGGGGCCGATGGACGTCTGTGGCCTTGGCAGCCAAAGCCGGATCCTGACCGGCACCGTGCCTTGTGTCCTCAACTCAGCCCTTCGGGGAGACCACGGCCCTGCGGTGGGTTCGGCGCCTGGAGCCTCCTGGGACCTAACCCTAACCCTAAGCCGACACCGAACTGGGACCCTCCACCGAAACCTAAGCCGGCCTCGAACCCTAAGCCTGCACTTGAGCCGCCTTGCTGCATGGGCCCTCACTTCAGCCCTCGAGGGAGATCACGAGACCGGAGTCGCTTCGGCCCTGGCGACGTCCCTGGACCGAACCCTAACCCTAGCTAAGGCTCTCTCCCCAAGAGGACCCAATGCCAACGTCGGACAACACCACGCGCCTGGCGTCCGGAAGAGGTGCAGGCTGACTCGGCATGGAACCTGGAAGCTCACCATGCCGAATCCCAGGCCCGGCTGCAGCTGCCGAGAGGATTCCGGAGGCCTCCTCGACCAGGGGCCCAATCACGTGTGTGGCCTTGGCAGCCAAAGACGGATCCTGACCGGCAGCCCCCCTTGTGCCCTCAACTCAGCCCTTCGGGGAGACCACGGCCCTGCTGTGGGTTCGGCGCCTGGAGCCTCCTGGGACCTAACCCTAACCCTAACCGTACCCCGAACAGGGACCCTCCACCGCAACCTAAGCCTGCCTCGAACCCTAACCCTGCAAGTGAGCCGCCTTCGGGCATGGGCCCTCACTTCAGCCCTCGAGGGAGATCACGAGACCGGAGTCGCTTCGGCCCTGGCGACGTCCCTGCACCGAACCCTAACCCTAGCTAAGGCTCCCTCCCCATGGGGACCCAATGCCAACGTCTGACAACACCACGCGCCTGGCGTCCAGACGCGGTGCAGGCTGACTCGGCATGGAACCTGGAAGCTCACCATGTGGTTTCCCCGCCTGTCTGCAGCGGAGCGAGAGGATTCCGGAGGCCTCCTCCAACAGGGGCCGATGGACGTCTGTGGCCTTGGCAGCCAAAGCCGGATCCTGACCGGCACCGTGCCTTGTGTCCTCAACTCAGCCCTTCGGGGAGACCACGGCCCTGCGGTGGGTTCGGCGCCTGGAGCCTCCTGGGACCTAACCCTAACCCTAAGCCGACACCGAACTGGGACCCTCCACCGAAACCTAAGCCGGCCTCGAACCCTAAGCCTGCACTTGAGCCGCCTTGCTGCATGGGCCCTCACTTCAGCCCTCGAGGGAGATCACGAGACCGGAGTCGCTTCGGCCCTGGCGACGTCCCTGGACCGAACCCTAACCCTAGCTAAGGCTCTCTCCCCAAGAGGACCCAATGCCAACGTCGGACAACACCACGCGCCTGGCGTCCGGAAGAGGTGCAGGCTGACTCGGCATGGAACCTGGAAGCTCACCATGCCGAATCCCAGGCCCGGCTGCAGCTGCCGAGAGGATTCCGGAGGCCTCCTCGACCAGGGGCCCAATCACGTGTGTGGCCTTGGCAGCCAAAGACGGATCCTGACCGGCAGCCCCCCTTGTGCCCTCAACTCAGCCCTTCGGGGAGACCACGGCCCTGCTGTGGGTTCGGCGCCTGGAGCCTCCTGGGACCTAACCCTAACCCTAACCGTACCCCGAACAGGGACCCTCCACCGCAACCTAAGCCTGCCTCGAACCCTAACCCTGCAAGTGAGCCGCCTTCGGGCATGGGCCCTCACTTCAGCCCTCGAGGGAGATCACGAGACCGGAGTCGCTTCGGCCCTGGCGACGTCCCTGCACCGAACCCTAACCCTAGCTAAGGCTCCCTCCCCATGGGGACCCAATGCCAACGTCTGACAACACCACGCGCCTGGCGTCCAGACGCGGTGCAGGCTGACTCGGCATGGAACCTGGAAGCTCACCATGTGGTTTCCCCGCCTGTCTGCAGCTGAGCGAGAGGATTCCGGAGGCCTCCTCCAACAGGGGCCGATGGACGTCTGTGGCCTTGGCAGCCAAAGCCGGATCCTGACCGGCACCGTGCCTTGTGTCCTCAACTCAGCCCTTCGGGGAGACCACGGCCCTGCGGTGGGTTCGGCGCCTGGAGCCTCCTGGGACCTAACCCTAACCCTAAGCCGACACCGAACTGGGACCCTCCACCGAAACCTAAGCCGGCCTCGAACCCTAAGCCTGCACTTGAGCCGCCTTGCTGCATGGGCCCTCACTTCAGCCCTCGAGGGAGATCACGAGACCGGAGTCGCTTCGGCCCTGGCGACGTCCCTGGACCGAACCCTAACCCTAGCTAAGGCTCTCTCCCCAAGAGGACCCAATGCCAACGTCGGACAACACCACGCGCCTGGCGTCCGGAAGAGGTGCAGGCTGACTCGGCATGGAACCTGGAAGCTCACCATGCCGAATCCCAGGCCCGGCTGCAGCTGCCGAGAGGATTCCGGAGGCCTCCTCGACCAGGGGCCCAATCACGTGTGTGGCCTTGGCAGCCAAAGACGGATCCTGACCGGCAGCCCCCCTTGTGCCCTCAACTCAGCCCTTCGGGGAGACCACGGCCCTGCTGTGGGTTCGGCGCCTGGAGCCTCCTGGGACCTAACCCTAACCCTAACCGTACCCCGAACAGGGACCCTCCACCGCAACCTAAGCCTGCCTCGAACCCTAACCCTGCAAGTGAGCCGCCTTCGGGCATGGGCCCTCACTTCAGCCCTCGAGGGAGATCACGAGACCGGAGTCGCTTCGGCCCTGGCGACGTCCCTGCACCGAACCCTAACCCTAGCTAAGGCTCCCTCCCCATGGGGACCCAATGCCAACGTCTGACAACACCACGCGCCTGGCGTCCAGACGCGGTGCAGGCTGACTCGGCATGGAACCTGGAAGCTCACCATGTGGTTTCCCCGCCTGTCTGCAGCGGAGCGAGAGGATTCCGGAGGCCTCCTCCAACAGGGGCCGATGGACGTCTGTGGCCTTGGCAGCCAAAGCCGGATCCTGACCGGCACCGTGCCTTGTGTCCTCAACTCAGCCCTTCGGGGAGACCACGGCCCTGCGGTGGGTTCGGCGCCTGGAGCCTCCTGGGACCTAACCCTAACCCTAAGCCGACACCGAACTGGGACCCTCCACCGAAACCTAAGCCGGCCTCGAACCCTAAGCCTGCACTTGAGCCGCCTTGCTGCATGGGCCCTCACTTCAGCCCTCGAGGGAGATCACGAGACCGGAGTCGCTTCGGCCCTGGCGACGTCCCTGGACCGAACCCTAACCCTAGCTAAGGCTCTCTCCCCAAGAGGACCCAATGCCAACGTCGGACAACACCACGCGCCTGGCGTCCGGAAGAGGTGCAGGCTGACTCGGCATGGAACCTGGAAGCTCACCATGCCGAATCCCAGGCCCGGCTGCAGCTGCCGAGAGGATTCCGGAGGCCTCCTCGACCAGGGGCCCAATCACGTGTGTGGCCTTGGCAGCCAAAGACGGATCCTGACCGGCAGCCCCCCTTGTGCCCTCAACTCAGCCCTTCGGGGAGACCACGGCCCTGCTGTGGGTTCGGCGCCTGGAGCCTCCTGGGACCTAACCCTAACCCTAACCGTACCCCGAACAGGGACCCTCCACCGCAACCTAAGCCTGCCTCGAACCCTAACCCTGCAAGTGAGCCGCCTTCGGGCATGGGCCCTCACTTCAGCCCTCGAGGGAGATCACGAGACCGGAGTCGCTTCGGCCCTGGCGACGTCCCTGCACCGAACCCTAACCCTAGCTAAGGCTCCCTCCCCATGGGGACCCAATGCCAACGTCTGACAACACCACGCGCCTGGCGTCCAGACGCGGTGCAGGCTGACTCGGCATGGAACCTGGAAGCTCACCATGTGGTTTCCCCGCCTGTCTGCAGCTGAGCGAGAGGATTCCGGAGGCCTCCTCCAACAGGGGCCGATGGACGTCTGTGGCCTTGGCAGCCAAAGCCGGATCCTGACCGGCACCGTGCCTTGTGTCCTCAACTCAGCCCTTCGGGGAGACCACTGCCCTGCGGTGGGTTCGGCGCCTGGAGCCTCCTGGGACCTAACCCTAACCCTAAGCCGACAGCGAACTGGGACCCTCCACCGAAACCTAAGCCGGCCTCGAACCCTAAGCCTGCACTTGAGCCGCCTTGCTGCATGGGCCCTCACTTCAGCCCTCGAGGGAGATCACGAGACCGGAGTCGCTTCGGCCCTGGCGACGTCCCTGGACCGAACCCTAACCCTAGCTAAGGCTCTCTCCCCAAGAGGACCCAATGCCAACGTCGGACAACACCACGCGCCTGGCGTCCGGAAGAGGTGCAGGCTGACTCGGCATGGAACCTGGAAGCTCACCATGCCGAATCCCAGGCCCGGCTGCAGCTGCCGAGAGGATTCCGGAGGCCTCCTCGACCAGGGGCCCAATCACGTGTGTGGCCTTGGCAGCCAAAGACGGATCCTGACCGGCAGCCCCCCTTGTGCCCTCAACTCAGCCCTTCGGGGAGACCACGGCCCTGCTGTGGGTTCGGCGCCTGGAGCCTCCTGGGACCTAACCCTAACCCTAACCGTACCCCGAACAGGGACCCTCCACCGCAACCTAAGCCTGCCTCGAACCCTAACCCTGCAAGTGAGCCGCCTTCGGGCATGGGCCCTCACTTCAGCCCTCGAGGGAGATCACGAGACCGGAGTCGCTTCGGCCCTGGCGACGTCCCTGCACCGAACCCTAACCCTAGCTAAGGCTCCCTCCCCATGGGGACCCAATGCCAACGTCTGACAACACCACGCGCCTGGCGTCCAGACGCGGTGCAGGCTGACTCGGCATGGAACCTGGAAGCTCACCATGTGGTTTCCCCGCCTGTCTGCAGCTGAGCGAGAGGATTCCGGAGGCCTCCTCCAACAGGGGCCGATGGACGTCTGTGGCCTTGGCAGCCAAAGCCGGATCCTGACCGGCACCGTGCCTTGTGTCCTCAACTCAGCCCTTCGGGGAGACCACTGCCCTGCGGTGGGTTCGGCGCCTGGAGCCTCCTGGGACCTAACCCTAACCCTAAGCCGACAGCGAACTGGGACCCTCCACCGAAACCTAAGCCGGCCTCGAACCCTAAGCCTGCACTTGAGCCGCCTTGCTGCATGGGCCCTCACTTCAGCCCTCGAGGGAGATCACGAGACCGGAGTCGCTTCGGCCCTGGCGACGTCCCTGGACCGAACCCTAACCCTAGCTAAGGCTCTCTCCCCAAGAGGACCCAATGCCAACGTCGGACAACACCACGCGCCTGGCGTCCGGAAGAGGTGCAGGCTGACTCGGCATGGAACCTGGAAGCTCACCATGCCGAATCCCAGGCCCGGCTGCAGCTGCCGAGAGGATTCCGGAGGCCTCCTCGACCAGGGGCCCAATCACGTGTGTGGCCTTGGCAGCCAAAGACGGATCCTGACCGGCAGCCCCCCTTGTGCCCTCAACTCAGCCCTTCGGGGAGACCACGGCCCTGCTGTGGGTTCGGCGCCTGGAGCCTCCTGGGACCTAACCCTAACCCTAACCGTACCCCGAACAGGGACCCTCCACCGCAACCTAAGCCTGCCTCGAACCCTAACCCTGCAAGTGAGCCGCCTTCGGGCATGGGCCCTCACTTCAGCCCTCGAGGGAGATCACGAGACCGGAGTCGCTTCGGCCCTGGCGACGTCCCTGCACCGAACCCTAACCCTAGCTAAGGCTCCCTCCCCATGGGGACCCAATGCCAACGTCTGACAACACCACGCGCCTGGCGTCCAGACGCGGTGCAGGCTGACTCGGCATGGAACCTGGAAGCTCACCATGTGGTTTCCCCGCCTGTCTGCAGCGGAGCGAGAGGATTCCGGAGGCCTCCTCCAACAGGGGCCGATGGACGTCTGTGGCCTTGGCAGCCAAAGCCGGATCCTGACCGGCACCGTGCCTTGTGTCCTCAACTCAGCCCTTCGGGGAGACCACGGCCCTGCGGTGGGTTCGGCGCCTGGAGCCTCCTGGGACCTAACCCTAACCCTAAGCCGACACCGAACTGGGACCCTCCACCGAAACCTAAGCCGGCCTCGAACCCTAAGCCTGCACTTGAGCCGCCTTGCTGCATGGGCCCTCACTTCAGCCCTCGAGGGAGATCACGAGACCGGAGTCGCTTCGGCCCTGGCGACGTCCCTGGACCGAACCCTAACCCTAGCTAAGGCTCTCTCCCCAAGAGGACCCAATGCCAACGTCGGACAACACCACGCGCCTGGCGTCCGGAAGAGGTGCAGGCTGACTCGGCATGGAACCTGGAAGCTCACCATGCCGAATCCCAGGCCCGGCTGCAGCTGCCGAGAGGATTCCGGAGGCCTCCTCGACCAGGGGCCCAATCACGTGTGTGGCCTTGGCAGCCAAAGACGGATCCTGACCGGCAGCCCCCCTTGTGCCCTCAACTCAGCCCTTCGGGGAGACCACGGCCCTGCTGTGGGTTCGGCGCCTGGAGCCTCCTGGGACCTAACCCTAACCCTAACCGTACCCCGAACAGGGACCCTCCACCGCAACCTAAGCCTGCCTCGAACCCTAACCCTGCAAGTGAGCCGCCTTCGGGCATGGGCCCTCACTTCAGCCCTCGAGGGAGATCACGAGACCGGAGTCGCTTCGGCCCTGGCGACGTCCCTGCACCGAACCCTAACCCTAGCTAAGGCTCCCTCCCCATGGGGACCCAATGCCAACGTCTGACAACACCACGCGCCTGGCGTCCAGACGCGGTGCAGGCTGACTCGGCATGGAACCTGGAAGCTCACCATGTGGTTTCCCCGCCTGTCTGCAGCGGAGCGAGAGGATTCCGGAGGCCTCCTCCAACAGGGGCCGATGGACGTCTGTGGCCTTGGCAGCCAAAGCCGGATCCTGACCGGCACCGTGCCTTGTGTCCTCAACTCAGCCCTTCGGGGAGACCACGGCCCTGCGGTGGGTTCGGCGCCTGGAGCCTCCTGGGACCTAACCCTAACCCTAAGCCGACACCGAACTGGGACCCTCCACCGAAACCTAAGCCGGCCTCGAACCCTAAGCCTGCACTTGAGCCGCCTTGCTGCATGGGCCCTCACTTCAGCCCTCGAGGGAGATCACGAGACCGGAGTCGCTTCGGCCCTGGCGACGTCCCTGGACCGAACCCTAACCCTAGCTAAGGCTCTCTCCCCAAGAGGACCCAATGCCAACGTCGGACAACACCACGCGCCTGGCGTCCGGAAGAGGTGCAGGCTGACTCGGCATGGAACCTGGAAGCTCACCATGCCGAATCCCAGGCCCGGCTGCAGCTGCCGAGAGGATTCCGGAGGCCTCCTCGACCAGGGGCCCAATCACGTGTGTGGCCTTGGCAGCCAAAGACGGATCCTGACCGGCAGCCCCCCTTGTGCCCTCAACTCAGCCCTTCGGGGAGACCACGGCCCTGCTGTGGGTTCGGCGCCTGGAGCCTCCTGGGACCTAACCCTAACCCTAACCGCACCCCGAACAGGGACCCTCCACCGCAACCTAAGCCTGCCTCGAACCCTAACCCTGCAAGTGAGCCGCCTTCGGGCATGGGCCCTCACTTCAGCCCTCGAGGGAGATCACGAGACTGGAGTCGATTCGGCCCTGGCGACGTCCCTGGACCGAACCCTAACCCTAGCTAAGGCTCCCTCCCCATGGGGACCCAATGCCAACGTCTGACAACACCACGCGCCTGGGGTCCAGACGCGGTGCAGGCTGACTCGGCATGGAACCTGGAAGCTCACCATGTGGTTTCCCCGCCTGTCTGCAGCTGAGCGAGAGGATTCCGGAGGCCTCCTCCAACAGGGGCCGATGGACGTCTGTGGCCTTGGCAGCCAAAGCCGGATCCTGACCGGCACCGTGCCTTGTGTCCTCAACTCAGCCCTTCGGGGAGACCACTGCCCTGCGGTGGGTTCGGCGCCTGGAGCCTCCTGGGACCTAACCCTAACCCTAAGCCGACACCGAACTGGGACCCTCCACCGAAACCTAAGCCGGCCTCGAACCCTAAGCCTGCACTTGAGCCGCCTTGCTGCATGGGCCCTCACTTCAGCCCTCGAGGGAGATCACGAGACCGGAGTCGCTTCGGCCCTGGCGACGTCCCTGGACCGGACCCTAACCCTAGCTAAGGCTCTCTCCCCAAGAGGACCCAATGCCAACGTCGGACAACACCACGCGCCTGGAGTCCTGAAGAGGTGCAGGCTGACTCGGCATGGAACCTGGAAGCTCACCATGCCGAATCCCAGGCCCGGCTGCAGCTGCCGAGAGGATTCCGGAGGCCTCCTCGACCAGGGGCCCAATCACGTGTGTGGCCTTGGCAGCCAAAGACGGATCCTGACCGGCAGCCCCCCTTGTGCCCTCAACTCAGCCCTTCGGGGAGACCACGGCCCTGCTGTGGGTTCGGCGCCTGGAGCCTCCTGGGACCTAACCCTAACCCTAACCGTACCCCGAACAGGGACCCTCCACCGCAACCTACGCCTGCCTCGAACCCTAACCCTGCAAGTGAGCCGCCTTTGGGCATGGGCCCTCACTTCAGCCCTTGAGGGAGATCACGAGACCGGAGTCGCTTCGGCCCTGGCGACGTCCCTGGACCGAACCCTAACCCTAGCTAAGGCTCTCTCCCCATGAGGACCCAATGCCAACGTGTGACAACACCACGCGCCTGGGGTCCGGAAGAGGTGCAGGCTGACTCGGCATGGAACCTGGAAGCTCACCATGTCGTTTCCCAGTCCTGGCTGCAGCTGCTGAGAGGATTCCGGAGGCCTGCTCGACCAGGGACCCAATCACGTGTGTGGCCTCGTCAGCCAAAGACGGATCCTGACGGGCAGCCTCCCTTGTGTCCAACAGTTTGTGGAATAACAGTGGTGAGAGTGGACATCCCAGTCGTGTTCCTGACCTTAGGGGGAAAGCTCTCAGTTTTTCCTCATTGAAGATGATATTAGTTGTGGGACTTTTGTGTCTGGACATACTGATATTCAGACAAGATCTTTCTATCCTTCCTTTCATGAGTGCTTTTTTTTTCATCAAGAAAGGAAGCTGCATTGTGTCAAATGCTCTTTCTGCATCTATTGAGAGGATCATATGTTTTTATCCTTTCTTTTATCAATGTGCTGTATCACATCAGTTGATTTGCAGATATTGAATTCGTGGTGCATCCCAGGAATAAATCCAATTCATTCTGGTGAATAATTATTTGTATGTATTGTTGGATCCGGTTCGTTACTTTTTGTTGAGAATTTTTGCATCCAGGTTCATCAGGGAAATTGGTCTGTAGTTTTCCTTTCTGGTGGGGTCTTTGTCCAGTTTGGACTCAAGGCCAAGCTGGCCTCATAGAATGAGTTTGGAAGTGTTCCTTCTATTTCTCTGGCCATGACCTTATCTTGTTCATTCATTTGGGATGCATTCCTCTTCTCTTGGCATTTTGGCTGAGTATTTGCCTTCTCTGTGTTACAAAAGCTCATTATGTTAGCTTCCTGTGAGATGAATGGCTTTATAAAATGGAGGTCATCTAGTGTCCAGGGCCTGACACATCAGGGAGTGTCTGTGGTGTGTGTTGCGTACACTGTTTTGTGTTCTGGCTGCACTGTCCTTCAGGCCAGTTGTATGGACAATGTATGGTCCTTGGCCAGAATGTGCTGAGTTTTATCTAGGTCAGCTCCGATCTGCTTCTTAAATGAGACTTGAAATGACTGCCACTCGAAGTGAAGCTCTGCAGAACTGTCTGGTCAAGAGAGGTGGTATGGTCCTGGGCTTCCGCTGGTCTCCTGGGGAAGGGGACACCTCCACTGGGACTGAGGCAAGCCTGATTGACCTAGAAGGCCAGTCTCACCAGAGCACAGGAATGTGGGGTTGGTGTAAGCATCTTAGGCAGCCAGTGTGGGATGACATTGTTTCCAGCAGATGGCTCTGTGTTTATGCTGTGGAGAAGAGGAGGAAAATGGTCCCACACACCTCCTCTGTCCTAGCTCCTTAGTCCCCTTGTTATGAACACTGCCTCTCAGGGGTGCTCTCCATGATGAGTGTATAATCGCCCCACTGTGTGCACCAGGTGATGTACAGGTCACTGTTTCCATACCATCTGCCTGTAAGTAGTTTGCTGTCTTCTCTCAAGGATTAGGCCAGTGCCCTCAGGGCTGTATCCCAGCCAAGCCTGCTAACCTTTGAAACTCCACGTTTTCGGGGTCTGGATCGCTTGGTTAAGTGTCCGAGTCTTGATCCTGGCTCAGATCATGACCTCGTGGTCATGGGCTTCTCTCTCTCCCTCTATTCCTGCCCCTCCCTTGCATGTGCTCTTTCTTTCTCTCTCTCTCTCTCTCTCTCTCTCTCTCTCAAAATAAATAAACTTAAAACAAATTTAGTGACATGGAATACCTTATTTAGGTGAGATTTCCTCCCTGAAGAAATGGCAGGGGTCTATCAGTTAAATTTCCAGCAATGACCAGGAATTTCATTGCTGACTGGTTAAAGGTTACATTCCTACAGGAATGAATTTAGTGTTAGTGACATGAGGCCTTAACATAAGTAACTCCATGATGGTCCTGTGAGTTTTCTTTACATTCCAAACCCATATTTTTGCACATCAATTTTTTTATTAAAATCATAGCCCTAAATAATATTTTAGTCATCTACTGCCGGCCCAATGATCATATCCTGTAAAACTGTGACCATCTCCTAATCATAGATGAAGATCAACTCTGTGGCTATAAGGTTTTTGTGACTCTAAATTACATTGATGTATGTTACTAAGATCTTTGTGAGTCTAGGTTACTGCTGGCCTCCTGAAATCTTTGACCCAGGGACACCCAGCCAGGTTTCTGAGCCATCACTTAGCCACAGAAGGACCCTTTCCAAGTCACCTCTTCCTAAAGCGTGTCTTTCACTCTGGTACTTCTGGGTCTTACCCTTTTGCAGATCACATGCTGTGATGGACATCCCCTCATGAAAACCTGTCAAAGTGGATGAGAGAAACCTGCTTGCCTGTGACTGCCACTTCATGGTCACATATTTTCCTTCTGAAACCCCTTGAACACCCTATCATTCTTCCAGCCTTTGAACATCTCTTCGATTTGGAAATATTTCATTCTCTTGTATTCCTGCTAAAAATATGCGTGAAAATATTAAAGCAAGGATTCTTTACAATAAGTGAGCTAGTCACAATGATCCATCTGGCCGTGTGTACGTATGTTTTCTTTTTTGGACACTCTTCAGGCATGATGTAAAGTACATCCTGTAAAATCTGAGTATCATTCATTATCTAGGATAACCGCCTCTATGGAAAGCCATTTAATGACATGTTCATTCAAGATCCGAAAAACACTTAATTTACATACCACATAATACAGTGGTGTATACATACGTTATTATCTTAAAATATGTAAAGTGGATGTTTCTATGAAGTGTATATCATGCATTCAGTTTTCTGTACCATGAATGCTATTATTTAAATTACACAATAGTAAGAACAACAAGAATAGGTACATGGCCATCACTAGTAACTAATACTAGAACTAGTCATATAATATTAGGTGTTGAAAAAATAAAACCATGATTACTAATAATCTTTTCAATCATGGTGGGTTTCTAGTTACTAGAAAAATTGGGAAGATATTATTGAGTCTCCACATACATCAGAGTGTTTTCTGACTATTGATGTCCTCTAAGTTGATACATGATCACAATCAATATCCCAAAGAGATATGGTAGTATTAATTACTTTATATTTGTATTCATATTGCTTCAGTTTTAACCTCTTCTGTCCCAGACTCATCCCAGCTGGCACATTACAGTCATCCTGTCTCCTTCAGCTTCACTTGGCCATGGCGATTTTTAGATTTTTCCATATTTTTCCTAATCTGCAAAGTTTTGAGGGTACGTTTGTAGAATGTATTTTGTAGAATGATCCTTGGTTGGGATATGTCTAACGTTTGTTCAAATGCTTAGGCTGACTACTGTGTTTTGGAGCAGAAGATCCAGAGGCATAGTTCCATCCATAATTATCACTTCACATAAAGGTTGTTTACTCTGAAGATTTGGGTCTTTTGTGGTTCTGTACAAATTTTAGGACCGTTCTAGTTCTATGAAAAATGTTGTTGCTATTTTGATGGCAATTGCATTAATTGTGTCAGTTGCTTTGGGAAGTATAGACATTTCCATGAAATTTGTACTTCTGATCCATGAGTATAGAATATCCTTCCATTTTTTCGTGTCATCTTGTATTTCTTTCATCATTGTTTTATAATTTTCAGAGTATAGGTCGCTCACCAGCTTGGATAGATTTATTCATAGATACCTTATTATTTGGTGTACAACTGTAAATGGGACTGTTTTCTTAATTTCTCTCTCTACTGCTTCGTTATTGTCTAGAAATGCAACAGATTTCTGTACAATGATTTTTGTATCCGGTGACATTGCTGTATTCATTCATCACTTCTAGCAGTTATTGTGTGGACTCTTTAGGGTTTTCTATATATAGTGTCATGTAATCTGCAAAGTGTGAAAGATTCACTTCTTCCAGATTTGGATTAGTTTTTCTCTTTTCTTTTCTTTTCTTTTCTCTTTTCTTTTTTTCTTTTCTTTTCTTTTACTTTAATTTACTTTATGTTGTTTTGTTTCGTTTTGTTTTGTTTGATTTATCTGCTGGCTGTAGCTTGGACTTCCAGTGCTATGGTTATTAAAAGTGGTAAGAGTAAACATCCTTGTGTTTTCCCTGACCTTATAGGAAAACTCTCAGATTTTCTCCATTAAGGTTGATTATACCTGCAGGGTTTTCATAGAAAACATTTATTGCATTGATGTATGTTCCCTGTAAACCTACTTTAGGGGGTTATAATTATGAATGGATGTTGTAGTATGTCAAATGTTTTTTCTTCATGTATTGAAATGATTGTATGATTCTTTTCTTTTAACATTTATTAATTTTGAGAGACACAGAGTGTGAGCAAGGAAGGGGCAGAAAGAGAGTGGGAGACACAGAGTTCGATGAAGGCTCTTGGCTCTGAGCTTTCAGCACAGAGTCCGATGTGGGACTTGAACTCACGAATCATGGGGTCATGACCTGAGCTGATGTCGGACTGCTAAAGGATCAGTGCCCCGATCATATGGTTCTTGTCCTTTCTCCTGTTGATATATTGTATCACATTGATTGATTTGCAAATACTGAACCACCCTTGCAGCTTGGGAATAAATCCCACTTAATTGTGGGATATATTTACATTTTTTATATCTCCTTTTGGACTGTACCCTTTACTGTTATATAACGTCCTCCTCTGTCTCTTGTTATGTACTTTGTTTTAAGTGTATTTTTTCTGATACAAGTATTGCTACTCTAGTTTTTTTTTTTTTTTCATCCGTTCTTACACCCTATGTCTCTAGACTGGAGCGTTCATTCCATTTACCTTCAAAGAAATGATTGCTATGTATGTATGTATGTATGTATGTATGTATTGCCATTATATTACCTGTTTTCTTGTGGTTTCTAATGATTTTCTCCGATCCTTTCTTGTCTGTCTTTCATGTTTTGCTTATTTTCTTTAGTGAAGTATTTTAATTTATTTATCTTTATTCTTAGCATATTTGTGACTGGTTTCTGATATATGGTTACTGCTGGATTATTTATATAACCTCTTCTGCGTTTAGCAGTTTGTATTAAGGTGATGGTCATTTACCTTGGAACCCATTATTTTCTCCTCCCTAGGTTTTTGGTAAATGTTATTATATTTCAAATCCATATCTCTGAGTTCCTTAACTATTTTTTACAAAAATATTCATGTTTTACTTGATTTGTGTCTTTTACGTCTATAGTGTCACTTTTGGTCTCTCCTTTCCACTCAAAGAGTCCCTCTTCAGATTTCTTGCAGGACTGGTTTAGTGGTACAAACACCTTTAGTTTTTCTTTGGGAAAGTCTGTGTCTCCTTCCATTCTGAATGATAGACTTGCTGGATAGAGTATTCTTGGCTGCTGATTTTTCCATTCAGCACTTTGAATATGTGATGTCACTTGCTTCTCGCCTGCCAAGTATCTGTTCAGAAATCTGGTAGCTAGCCTTATGGGTCTTCCCTTCTAAGTGAAGGTCTCTTTGTGTTGCTGCATTTAAGAGTTTTTCTTTATTGTCACTGTAATTTGCAAGTTTGCTTACAATATGTCTGGATGTTGGCCTGATTTTGTTCATTTCGATGTGAATTCTCTAGCCTCCCGGATATGGATGTTTGTTTCCTCCCCCAATTAGGACATTTTTCAGCTATTGTTTCCACAAATAAATTTTCTGCCCCCTTTTCTCTTTCTTCTGAGACTCCTACAATATCAATATTGTTATCTTTGCTGTAGTCACTGAGTTCCCTTAGTCTCATCTCACATTGCAGAATTCTGTTCTCTCTCTTTGGTTCAGTGTGATTAATTTCTATCACTCAGTCTTCGAGGTCACTGGTTTGCTCCCCTGCTTCTTCTGTCCCTCTGTTAGTTCCAGCAAGCGTGTCTCTCCTTTATTGTGTCCTCAATGTCTACTGTACTATTTCTTATCTCTAGTCAGGGGTCTCACTCTTCTACTCATTTCACAACTCTAATGAGTATCCTTATGATCATTGCTTTCAAATCTGTATCAGGTATGTTACCTACATCTCTTTGGCTTATTTCTCTGGCTGTGACTTTGACTAGGTCTTTCACTGTGGAAAAACATCTCTGTGTGTCCATTTTGTCTGTCTCTCTGTCTCTATTTCTCTGTGTTAAGAAAGTCAGCTGTACCTTCTGCTCTTGAAACTAATAACATTATGAAGAAGAGGTCCTGGAGAACTCAGCAGTGCACATCTCTGTTTATAGGACCTGGACCTTCAGGAGGCTATCGTATGGGTACTGTTCACAGCCTGCTGTTGTGTCTGGGTTACTTTTCCTTTTAGTGCAGGTGTCTGCACTGATTGCGTGCTGTTGTGGGCTGTGCTTCGTCTCAGTGGTGTTTGTGGGACCCAGGCAGGCCAGCTGCGGGGTGGTACGCCCGCTGGATAACTTGGGCACAGGGCAGGAGTGTTAGCAAAATTTCACAGGGCTACAAGTCCTATGCCAGATTTCCCGATGTCCTTTGGTGGCTGGGATGTGTGGCCCAGCGGTGGAAGCTAGGGGCTTGAGGATATGCACAGAGCATGTCTGTGCCTGGGGACATGTGGCTTAGTGAGACAGATGAGGGTGCCTGTATATCTATAGCTGGGTGAGGTGCAGATGTGCACAGCATGTTGTGGCAGCTATGCATGCAGCTTGTCAGACAGGGTGCCCTTGTGGTTTGAAAAATGTTTGGCCTGAGACCAGCAGGCTTGGTTTGGTGAGTCCCCTAGTGAACCCTTGGGACTGGCGCACTGCTAATGGGTTAGTTAGCAAGTGTCTGTGCAGCCTCACCCTCTTGTGAGTGCTTCTATGCTTATTCTGGGAGGCTGGGGGAGAGGAGTGGTGCCTGTGAGCTCCCTCATTGTTGGAGAAGTCCTCCAACACACTCCAGAATCAGCATGAATACATCTGTCTCCTGTTCCCTCGGCATTGTGCAAAATTCCATGTTTACATTGCCTCTCTACACATGCAGGGATCTGGCTATCACTCATCCTCCTGGATCTCCCAGTGCTGGGTCAGCTGACCTCCAAAGCTCCTGGATCTGAACACAAAGGCATTCAGCCCCTCTAAGTTTTAATGCCCATTGTTATGGAGATTAGTCTTCCCCCTATGACCTCCCTGGTGTGGGGCACACTTTTTCTGCCCCTTCTGCAGGCAGATGGCCTCCACCTTTCTGACATTCCTAACCTTTCTGATGCAGCTTCTCTCTACTTCGGTGTGGAGTTTGTTCTGCCAGTCTTTGGATCGCTCTTTGGTTCATGGACTTGGATGTGGAAGTTATGCAGTTGAAAACATGGGACAGGGTGAGCTCAAGGTCCTCTTACTTTGCTATTATTAATTTTTTTAATGTCTTATTATTTTGGATTTTTGAGACATGGGAAGACAGACTCATATCACATATGCACTTCAGGATTGGAAAGGAAATTTCCCATATTTGCTTCTATTATTTTATGTTTTGAAACTCTCTTTAATGAGGTACAATTACATATAACAAACCTCAAGTTAAAGGGTATACTTTGATGAGATTGAGGGTACAGGACCATGGGTACAGCACCATGAAATCATATGGTTTCTCCCTAAACCTTCCATCATGATCCCTTTGTGTCTAATGCTAATGTTGCTTTTGAAGTAAGGACTACTTTTTTTCCCCCATGTTTTCACATATTGCCCAGGTGTCTGAAAGCTGGCATTGGGGTATCTCTTTTTCCAATAGTCTATGTTCCCATAAGTTTTGCAGTCGGTTTACCTTTGGACTTTTGCTTCTATTGTATTTCTCTGTATGTTCACATACTCTCGTTGCAATACTTTAATGATGAGGTCTTCATCATCTCTTTAATTTTCACTAAATGGTATGAGCTGCAGTTCCACTTATGACAGAAGGCACAGGCTTCCTGTGATATGTATTCAAGAGCAAGGCAGATATCCTGAGCACTTGAGCTGAGAATGTCACCCTGTCTTTTTGCCTGCCCTCTTCCCTTCCCTGCGAGACAAGAATCTCCTTTTGTTCACACAGAAATGTGGGTGAAGTCAGTAGAAAACATTGCCTTCTCTCCTCTTCCCTTTATATCTCAAAATCCTTGCCACTATCTTCTGCCTTTCCCTTTCTCTGACTCAATCTCCCAGGCCCACTCTTCCACTCCAGCCATGATCAGGGTGTCCTCCAGCTGCTGGCCTCTGCCCTGTCCATCCCTCAGTGAGAAATCTGGAGTAGGATTATGCATTTCACAGGACTGATCAAGAAATATTGATCCTCAGAGCCCTCCTGCACAAGGTTGCTGTCCGTGGAGACATGGCATCCTGAGGGAGGATCTGACTCCATGTGTGGCCTCCTCACTCATCTCCCACAGTCACTGTTGGTCCCTGATCCTTATCCACCATTACAAATCAGCCATATGCTAGGGTCATGTACCTGTCTATCTGACCCCAAGACAGGAGTCAGTGAATATTTCTAAAATAAATGAACACAAGCACCCCATGCATCTAGATATAGGAAGTTACCATCAACCCAGAAAACTCTCTCGGGCTCCTCTGCAAAAAGGGCAATCTTGCTACTATCCTCCATCACTGCAATTTCTGCTAGTTTGTTACCTGTGTGTATAGGAACCGCACTGTGTGCATTCGATGGGGGGTGAGAGTAGGTCCTCCTAGAAGCAAACACTGAAACAGAGACAGAACAGTGAAAGTACTATTAAGGGATACTAAGAAAAACAAAGTGGAGAGCGCAGGGTGAGTAGAGAAAGCATGCGGGCAGATCTGACACATTTTTAAGATATATAATCACCATACTCTGTCACCTGACACAGTCCTAGTCAAATTTCAAAATCGTTGTCATATAAGGCAGTGAGATTTACGAGATTTGGGGTTATTTCCCTATGGTCTTATGTTTTGCTACATGCATTCCCTCTTCGGTACTTAATCTGTGGCCTCAGATGAACACTTTAGTGTGTGGATGCATCTGCGAGTCTATATGTAATGGAATATGATTGTCTTCAGATCTCAGATGTAGAACTCTGATATACACATTCTCGTAATTATCTTTTTTCTTTCTTTGTCCTGTAGGGCCTGAATCTTAATAGAATAAGTGTGCCGTTGTCTTCTTTAAAGTGGCAATCCCCAATCCCTGGGCAGAGGCGTTAACCATCTGGTTTAATGAACTTCTGTGACCATATTTTTTTGATGATCATTTGTGTGGAGATATCTTAATTGAAACTGTGAGAAGAGTGAGTGGATATTTCCCAGACATTTTGCAGATGCATTCTGTATTCAATGTCTTCTTTTCATTATGTCCTTAGAAACAAATATTACCCCTCTTTCACAGATAACCCATCTCAGGCTCTGTGTAGGTCCCACTGAGAATTGGTGTTCTGGCTGAGATAGCAGGAACACAGGGAAACCCTCGGGATATTGTGATAGAAGTTTAAGGAGATAGATGCAATGCCGTAGTCAGGTTATGTCAGGGGTCCAGCAGGGGTGGCATCTCGGCATCCCTGAATTGTAGGTCTACCCAGGCTAAAGGCCAATGCAGACACTCAGCTGATCTAGATCCTGTCTTCACTTTTAGTCTCACTGAAGGATATGAACTTAGGCAGACAAGCATTTCCTTAAGACCAAGTTAAATTTCCTATATATCCAGGGCATTTTTTCACCCATAAATATCCAGAACCTTCAGACAACGCAGGGAGACAACAACCTTTTTAGATGATCACCTGGGTGCACTTTGACAAATATGACATTTTGGAGAGGAACCTTGCATTGTGCACTGAGAGTGATCCCACATAGTAGCTCCGTGTGGAACTCATGCTCCCTGCTCAGGCTGTGGTCAGGAATGGCCTGCAACTGCATCTCACTGAACCCAGTACCCTCCCCTCTGCACTTCCTCAAACTCTGCTTACTGTCCTCTAATTTCTCAAATTTCTATTCCTGTGTGATTCAAGTTTCCCCCACTCCTTCACTGGTGCTTCCATTATGGTGACCACAAGGTCTGTGTCATATAATTCATGTGCCCCATTTCACACAGGACACCTAAGGCACCTACACTTAGGGGTGCATCTCATCCTTCACAGAACTCAAAACATTGTGTCTGTAAAATATGCACCAGTACGCCCGATACTTCTGTCTTTGTGTAAAAATCCTCTTTCTTTTTGACAGGAGAAACCTAAAGCTGACCTCATTATGGGGAAATGATACAGTCCATTGAACATATGTCCTGAGAAACTTGAGATATGTTACAAAGTCCTCAGGCAGTTTTGCAGTTGAATTGCCAAGCCCTAACAACCATCTCTACATTTTTCTCACAAAGTGTTTCACGAAGTAGATGAATATGCTTTAGAAATCCCTAACCACTTCAGTTTATCTACCTAAATAGAGGAGGCGGGGGATGGGGGGGGTGGTTCATAGCCCATGACTGGTGATGAAAGACTTTCCATGGGGTTAGGGTTAGGGGTTAGGGTTAGCGGTTCGGGGTTAGGGTTAGGTTTAGGGTTAGGGTTAGATTAGATGGTTAGATTTAAAGGGTTAGAATTATGGTGAAGGTTAGGTTTAGGGTTTAGGGGCTAGGGTTGGGGTGATGGTTAGGGTAGGGCTTAGGTGTTAGTGTTAGTATCAGCATTAGCTTCAGGGTTAGGTTCACGGTCAGGGTAGTGTCAGGGTCAGGGGATAGGGGTTAGGATTTAGGTTTTATTGTTTAGAGTTTAGGTTTTAGGTTTTGGGGTAGGTTTTAGGTTTTCGTGGTTACGTGTTAGTGGTTAGGTTTTAGGGTTATGGTCAGGGTCAGTGTTTGGTTTAGGGTTAGTGTGTAGGATTTATGGTTTAGGGATTAGGGTTAGAGTTTAATGTTCAGGTCTAGGGTTTAATTTTATGGTTATAGTTAGGATTTGGGGTCTAGGGTTCAGCGTTTGGGTGTAGGGTTTTGGGTTAGTATTATTGTTGCTGATGGTGTTAGGGTAGGTTAGTGCCATGGTTTGGGTTAGGGATAGGATTTAGGGCTAGGATTTAGGTTTGGGTTTGGTTTTGTCTTAGGATTAGGGTTCGTAGTTAGGATTCAGCCCTTGGACATGCAGGGGCTGAACCACAGCATTGCAATTGTGTCCCCAAATGGCTGAGGTGAGGTTCGTAGGTCGTTTGCCTTTCAGGATTAGTCTTTTGGTTTCAATACAGACAACTGTATGGGAGAGTGGTCTGGTAGGCCTCAGGGAATAATCTCGGGCAGCTGCAACCAGGTTTTGGAAATGACATGGTGATGTTCCAGGTTCTAAGCTGAGTGATCCTGCACCACTTCTGGACCCCAGGGCGTGTTGTTGTCAGACTTTGTTATTTGGTCCGCATGGGTAGAAAGCCTTAACTAGGGTTATGGTTTGTTACAGGGATGTCACCAGGGCTTAAGCGACTCTAGTTTCGTGATCTCCCTCTAGGACTGAATTGAGGACCCATGCGACGATGCTTTTCAACTGTAGGGTTAGGGTTGAGATAGTGTTAGGATTCGGTTGAGGGTTCTGTTTAGGTTTAGGCATAGGTTTAGGGTTATGTTCCAGGAGACACTAGGCGCTGAAACCAGAGCAGTGCAGTTGTTTCCCAGAAAGCCTAATTTGAAGGAACAATGGATGGTGCCGATTAGGATTAGTCTTTGAGTTCCAAGGCTAGACAACTGTATGGGCCACTAGTCGGGTAGGCCTCTGGAAATCTCTCTGGAGCTTCAACCGGTCCTTCAAAAGGACATAGTATGTTACATGTCCTATGCGGAGTTATGCTGCACCGCTTTTGTTCTCCAGGCATGTGGTGTTGTCATACGTTGTTATTGGGTCTAATAGCGAGAGAGCCTTATCTAGGGTTAGGGTTCTGTCCAGTGACATTTCCAGCTCCAAGCAAAACCAGTCTCGTCATCTCCCTCGAGGTCTGTAGTGAGGGCCAATATGACGATACAGAGCAATTGTAGGGTTTGGGTCTAGTTAGGTTCGGTTTCAGTTGAGGTTTCTGATGAGGGTTAGAAGTAATGTTCGGGGTTTGTTCCCAGGACGTTCAAGGCGCTAAACACATAGCAGTGCACTTGTCTCCCCGAAGGGCTGAGTTGAGGGCACAAGGGAGGGTGCCGGTCAGGGTTTGTCTTTGGGTTCCAAGGCCAGACAACTCTATGGGCCACTGGTTGGTTAGGCCTCAGGAATACTTTTGAGCACCTGAAGCCCAACCTTGGAAACAACATGGTGATGTCCCAGGTTCTGTGTGGAGTGATCCTGTACCGCTTCTGGACCCCAGGCGCTTGGTGTTGTCAGATTTTGGTATTCGGTTCCATGGGAAGAGAGCCTTAGCTAGGCTTAGGGTTTGGTCCAGGGACGTCACCAGAGCTGAAGCCACTCCCGTCTCGTGATCTTCCTCGAGGGCTGAAGTGAAGGCCTGGGTGATGGTAAGGGTCAAGTGTACGGTTAGGTTTCGAGACTGGGTTAGGTTTTGGTTGGCGGTTCTGGTTGGGGTTAGGGTTACGGTTATGTCCCAAGAGGCTCCAGGCACTGAACCTACAGCAGTGTGGTTGTCTACCCAACGGGGTGAGTTGAGGGCTCAAGGGAGGGTGCTAGTCAGGATTAGTCTTTGGGTTCCTATGCCAGATATCTCTATGGGCCACTTGTGTAGGCGTCAGGATTCCTCTCAGATTGCTGCAGCCGGGTTTTGGAAACGACATGGTGAGGATCCAGATTATATGTTGAGTGATCCTGCACCATTTCTGCACCCCAGGCGCTTGGTGTTGTCAGACTTTGGTATGGGGTCCCCATTCAGAAAGAATGTTAGCTTGTGATAGATTTCAGTCTAGGGACGTCGCCAGGGCCAAAGCCACTCCAGTCTTTTGATCTCCCTCGAGGGCTGAAGTAAGGGCCCATGCGACGGTGCGGCTCAACTGTAGGGTTAGTTTTCGAGATAGGGTTAGGTTTTGGTTGAGAGTTCTGGTTAGCGTTAGGTCCCAACAGGCTCCAGGTGCTGAAGCCACAGCAGTGCAGTTGAATCCCCGAAGGGCTGAATTGAGGGCACAAGGGAGGGTGCCCTCAGGATGAGTCTTTGGATTTCAAGGCCAGACAACGCTGTTGGCCAATGTTCGGGTAGGCCTCAGGAATACTCTTGGACAGCTGCCACCAGGCCTTGGAAATGACATGGTGATGTTCCAGATTCTATGCTGAGTGACCCTGCACCACTTCTGGACCATAGGCGCGTGGTGTTGTCAGTTTGGTATTGGGTCCTTATGGGGAGAGAGCCTTAACTAGGGATAAGGTTCGGTCCAGAGACAACCCCAGGGCCGAAGCGACTCCAGTCTCATGATCTTTCTTGAGGGCTGAATTCAGGGTCCATGCAACGGTGTGAGTCATGGGTTTCGGCTTGAGATACGGTTAGGTTTCTGTTGAGGGTTCTGGTTAGGGTTAGGGTTAGGGTTAAGTCCCAGGATTCTCCCTGCGCTGAACCCACAGCAGTGCAGTTGTCTCCCTGAAAGGCTGAGTTGAGGGCACAAGGGAGGGTGCCGCTCAGGATTAGTCTTTGGGTCCCAGGCCATACAATTCTATGGATCACTCGTCAGTTAGGACTCAGGAATTCTCTTGTGCACCTGTACTCAGGCCTTGGAAATGAGTTGGTGATGTTCCAGTTTCTATGCTGAATGATCCTACATCAATTCTGGACCCCAAGCACGTGGTGTTGTGAGACTTTGGTGGGTCCCAATGGGGAGAGAGCCCTAGCTAGGGTTAGGGTTTGGTCCAGGGATGTCCCCAGATGCAAAGTGACTCAAGACTCGTGATCTCCCTCGAGGGCTGAAGTGAGGGCCCATGTGACGGTGCGGGTCAAGTGTAGCATTAGGTTTCAGTTGAGGTTTCTGGTTAGGGGTAGGGTTAGGTCCCAGGAAGCTCCTGGCACTGAGTCCACAACAGTGCAGTTGTCTCCCCGAAGGGCTGAGTTGAGGGCACATGGGAGGATGCCGGTCATTTTTAGTATTTCCGTTCCAATTCCAGACAACTGTATGGGCCATTGGTTGTGTAGGCCTCAGCAGTCATTTCAGAAAGCTGCAGCCGGGCCTGAGAAATGACATGCTGAGGTTCAAGGTTCTATCTGGAATGATCCTGCACTGCTTCTGGCCCCCAGTCTTGTGGTGTTGTCAGACTTTGGTTTTGGGTGTCCATGGGTAAGAGCCTTAGCTAGAGTATGGTTCCATCTAGGGTTGTCGCCAGGCTGAAACAACACCACTGTTGTGAATTCAATGGAGGGCTGATGTGTGGCTGTGAGTCTGCTATAGAGTTAGTGTGCTAGGTATGGTTAGGCTTAGGGTGAGGGTTATGTTTCAGTTCACCGTTAGTGTTAGGTCCCAGGTGAGTGAAGGCAGTGACTCTACAGCAAAACAGTTGTCTTCCTGAAGGCCTGAGTGCAGAACAGAAGGGAGGGTTTTCATTAGCATTAATCTTTGGGTCCAAAGCCAGACAAACATATGGCCCACCCTTCGGGTAGGCCTCAGGATTCTTCTCGTGCAGCTGCTGTCATGCTTTGCATGTGAAATGGTGATGTTCCATGTTTCATGCCTAGTATTTATGCACCGATTCTCGATCCCATGTATGTGCTGATGTCAGACTTTGTAAATGAGTCCCCATGGGGATAGACAATTAGCTAGGGTCAGGGTTCAGTATAGGCAAGTCGCCAAGTCCCAAGTGACACCAGTGTTTTGGATTCCATGGAGCGCTGAAGTGAGGGCACATGCGCGGCTGTGAATCTGGTTTAGAGTTAGTGTGCTAGATAGGGTTAGGTGTAGGGTGAAGGTTATGGTTCGGGTTATGATTAGGGTTAGGGTCAGGTCTCAGGAGGCTCTAGGCACTGAACCCACACCAGTGGTGTTATCTCCACAAAGGGGTGAGTGGTGTCCCCAAGGGAGGGTGTCAGTCAGGTCTAGTCTTTGGGTTCCAAGGCCAGACAAATGTAAGAGTCACCATTCGGGTAGGCCTCAGGATTCGTCTCATGCAGCTGCAGTGGCGCTTTTGAAATGAGATAGTGATGTTCCACAGTCCATGTCGAGTATTTCTGTACAGATTCTTGAAACCGTGTGCATGCTGTTGTCAGACTTGGAATTGGGTCCCGACGGGCAGAGAGCCTTACCTAGGGTTTGTGTTAGGTCCAGGGAAGTCAGCAGGAGCGAATCGACTCCAGTTTCGTGATCTCCCTCGAAGACTGAATTGAGGGCCCATGGGACAGTTCGGGTCAAGTGTAGGATTTGGGTTAATGTTAGGGTTAGGTGTAGGGTGAGGGTTATGGTTAGGGTTACGTTAGGGCTAGGGTTAGGTCCCAGGAGTCTCTAGGCACTGACCCCACCGCAGAGCAGTTGTCTCCCCGATGGGCTGGGTGGAGTACACAAAGGAAGGTGTCAGTCAGGATTAGTCTTTGGTTTCCAATGCCAAACAAATATTGGGCAAGCTTCATATAGGCCTCAGGAATCCTCTCGTTCAGCTGCAGTTCCGCCTTGAAAATGACATAGTGATGTTCCACGTTCCATGTCAAGTATTTCTGCACTGATACTCGAACCTATGTGCGTGCTCTTGTCAGACTTTGGAATTGGGTCCCCATGGGGACAGAGCCTCAGTTAGGGTTAGGTTTCGGTCCAAGGGTGTCACCATGGCAGAAGCCATAGCAGTTTTGTGAATTCCATGGGGGGCTGAAGTGAGGGTACGTGCGTGGCTATGGGTCTGGTGTAGCTTATTGAGGTTGATAGGGTTAGGTGTAGGGTAAGGATTATGTTTAGGATTAGGGTTAGTTTTAGGTCCCAGAAGACACCAGACACTGATCCCATAGCAGAGCTGGTGTTAACCCGAGGGGCTGAGTGGAGTACACAAGGGAGGGTGCCGGTCAGGATTAGCCTTTGTTTTCCAAAGCCAGAGAAATGTATGTGTCACCCTTCGTGTAGGACTCAGGAAGCTTCTCGTGCAGCTGCAGTCGCGCTTTGGAAATGACATGGTGATGTTCCACGTTCCATGCCAAGTATTTCTGCACTGATTCTCGAGCCCATTTGTGTACTGTTGTCAGACTTTGGAATTGGGTCCCCGAGCCTTAGCTAGCATTAGGGTTTGGTCCAGGGAAGTTGCCAGTCCTGAAGCAACTCCATTTTCGTGATCTCCCTCGAGGACTGAATTGAGGGCACATGCGAGGGTGTGGTTCAATGTAGGGTAGGGTTAGATATAGGGGTAGGTGTAGGGTGAGGGTAATTGTTAGGGGTACAGTTAGGGTTATGGTTTGGAAATAATATGGTGATGATATATATTCCATGCCAAGTATTTCTACACCTGTTTTCGAACCTTGTGTGTGCTATTGTCAGATTTTGGACTTGTTTCCCCATGGGAGAGACACTTATATAGGTTTAGGGTTTGGTCCAGGAATGTCACCAGGGCCAAAGCAACTCCAGTGTTGTGAATTCCATGGAGCTCTGAAGTCAGGGCACATGCGCAGCTGTGGGTCTGGTGTAGACTTAATGAGATAGATAGGGTTCGGTGTAGGGTGATATTTATGGTTAGGGGTACTGTTAGGTTTACGTTTAGGTCCCACGAGACTCCAGACACTGACCCCAAACAGAGCAGGTGTCAACCTGAAGAGCTGAGTGTAGTACACAAGGGAGGGTGCCCGTCAGTCTTCGTATTTGGGTTCCTAGACCAAACAAATGTATGGGCCACCCTTTGGGTAGGCCTCAGGATTCCTCCCGTTCAGCTGCAGTCGCGCTTTGGAAGTGACATGGTGATGTTCCAAGTTCCATGCCAACTATTTCTGGACCAGTTCTTGAACTAGTGTGAGAGCTGTTGTCAGACATTGGAATTGGGTCCCAATGCATACAGAGCCAGAGCTAGGGTTAGAGTTCGTTCCAGCGGTGTGGCCCTGGCCGAAGAGACTCCAGTCTCGTGATCTCGCTGGAGGGCTGAATTGAGTGTCCATGCGAGTGTGCAGGTCAAGTGTAGTGTTTGGGTTAGAGATAGGGTTAGGTGTAGGTTGAAGTTTACGACTAGGGTTATGATTAGGGTTAGGGTTAGGTCCTAACCCAGCAAGCTCCAGGCACTGAACGCACAGCAGAACAATTGTATCCCCGAAGGGCTGAGTGTAGGACACAAGGGAGGGTGCCTGTCAGGATTAGTCTTTGGGTTCCAAGGCCAGGCATATGTATGGGCCACCCTTCGGGTAGGCCTCAGGAATCCTCTTGTGCAACGGCAGTCGTGCTTTTGAAATGACATGGTTATGTTCCTTGTTCCATGCTGAGTATTTTTGCACCGATTCTCGAATCCTTGTGGGTGCTGTTGTCAGATTTTAGAATTGCGTCCCCATGGGGAGAAAGCCTTAGCTAGGGTTAGGGTTCAGTCCAAGGAAGTCGACAGGGCTGAAGCGACTCCAGTCTAATGATCTCCCTCGAGGGCTGTGTTGAGGGCCCTAGAGAAGGTGGGGGTCAAGTATAGGGTTCAATTAGAGATAGGGTTAGGTGTAAGTTGAGGGTTATGTTTAGGGTTATGGGTAGCGTTAGTTTTAGGTCCCAGGAAGCTCCAGGCACTGAACCCACAACAGTGCAGTTGTCTCCCCGAAGGGCTGAGTGGAGTACATAAGGGAGCGTGCCGGTCAGTATCAGTTCATAAGATCCAAGACCAGAGAGATGTTTGGGCCACCCTTGGAATAGGCCTCAGGAATCCTGTCGTGCAGCTGCAATCACACCTTGCAAAAGAAATGGTGGTGATGTTCCATGTTCAATTCCGGGTATTGTTGCACCGATTCTCGAACCCGTGTGCGTGCTGTTGTCAGACTTTGGAATTGGATCTCCATGGGGATAGACACTTAGCTAGGGTAAGTGTTCGGTACAGGGAAGTTGCTAAGGCTGAAGCGACACCAATGTTGTTAATTCCATGGAGGTCTGAAATGAGGGCACATGTGCGGCTGTGGATCTGGTTTACTTTTCATGTGCTAGATAGGGTTAAGTGTAGGGTGAGGGTTATGGTTAGGGTTATGTTTACGGTTAGTGTTAGGTCCCAGGAGGCTCTCCATCCATGTAGTTTCAAATGGCAAGATTTTATTCTTTTTGATGGCTAAGTAATATTCCAGGGTGTGTGTATGTATGTATGTGTATACACACACACACGCACACACACACATATACATACCGTGTGTGTGTGTGTGTGTGTGTGTGTGTGTGTATGTACGTCTGTATCCATTCATCCAGCGATGGACATTTGGGCTTTTTCCATACTTTGGCTATTGTTGATAGTGGTGCTATAATCATGGGGGTGCATGTGTCCCTTCAAAACAGCACACCTGTGTCCCTTAGATAAATGCCTAGTATTGCAATTGCTGTGTCGTAGGATAGTTCTCTTTTTAGGTTTTTGAGGAGCCTCCGTACTGTTTTCCAGAGTGGCTGCAGCAGCTTGCATTCCACTATTCATTGTTCAGTAGGATGTTCTTTATTCTACAAGTATTTGTTATCTTTCCAAATTTTTTCTGGTGGTTGATTTCGAGTTTCATAGCATTGGGGTCTGAAACTGTGCACGGTATGATCTCTATCTTTTTGTACTTGTTGAGTACAAGTAAACATAAAATTATTTATGTTTACTTATTTTAGAGAGAGAGAGACACAGCATGAGCGGGGGAGGGGCAGAGAGAGAGGGAGACAAAGAATCCGAAGTAGGCCTCAGGCTCTGAGCTGTCAGCACAGAGTCCGACACAGGGCTCAAACTCACAAACCATGAGATGACGACCTGAGCTGAAGTCAGATGCTTAACTGAATGAGCCTCCCAGGCACCCACTTTAATGAAATTTTAAATGACACCATTCAAAGTGCACTTGCTACCTTGCAAACTCAGAGAGAGAGAAAGAAATGTGAAGAATCAGGAAGTGGTTAAGAGTTGGCTGCTGAGTTTTACCGTAATTTGGCTTTGGAGGGTTTTTGTTCATTGGGTGAAGTGAGCACAGCATATTTGCCTGCCATTTACCACAGTAGACAATGGGCCTCTGGGAGCCAAAACTCTTTCTGACCAATGAGTTGGAATTTTACTAGGACCGCCAAGATGAGATTTGCTATTTCAAGGACTAGGAGTTATCTTTTATTTTCACAACTAGGTAATTATCACATCATTCAACTTTGCCCTCCAAGATATGTAGAAAATACCCAAATATAGTTGAGAGAGAAAGGGTGATAGCCAAAGTGTATAATCCTTTCCCTTTAAAAAATATGTTTAAATTATGCTTTATGATTTTTTTTAAATTTTAGTGAGGGGGCAGCAAGTGGGGGAGAGGGGCAGAGGGAAAGAGAGAGAATCTTAAGCAGGATTCACACTCAGTTTGGAGCCCAACACAGGTCTGGGTCACATGATCCTACAATCATGACCTGACCCAAAATCAAGAATCTGATGCTCAACTGACTGAGCCACCCAGGTGCTCAATAGTCTCTTTCTCTCTGAATGCTGAATAGTAAATTTTCAACGTGAATGGGGGATAAACATGCATGCATACATACATACATACATACATACATACATACGTATACCACTAAGAAAGCCATGAGTTGTTAGACATGAACTATTTTCCATCATCTTTGTCTTCTAGTTATATTCATGCCTCAAGGTGTTTGTTGATTGCAATGCACGATCTTGCTGTGTGAGGTACAAATTGTTGTGTGATCAGTTTTCCGTGAAAGTCTTTCCTCATATCTGTCTTAACCACAAGATGCAAATGTTGAATTCAAGGATGTAGAGCTAAGAGCCTTCAGGTCCAATAACTGTCAACTAGAAGTTATATTTTCTGTTGGGGAGAAATCCCCATATGATGGCAATGACTTTGCATTGGTAAGGGAAAGAATACTTTCATGCCTTCGTGGTTCTTGCCTTTTTTCTGTCTCACCAAACTCAAGACTCAGGTCATGTGCACGTTTATCAAGAAAACACCTTTTTTTTTCCAGAAAATAAAAACGCCCTGGAAGACAAGTGTGATGCATTGAGGTCTGTGAAAGCCACAAAGGAAGCAAAAGTCAAACAGCTGAAGGAGAAAGCACATAACCTGGAAGAATTCTATGAACAAAGAAAAATGCCTACAAAAAAGTAACATGGGGGCGCTTGGGTGGCTCAGTCGGTTGAACGTCCAAATTCGGCTCAGGTCATGATCTCACGGTCCATGAGTTCAAGCCCCATGTCGGGCTCTGTGTTGACAGTTCAGAGCCTGGAGCTTGCTTTGGATTCTATATCTTCCTCTGGCCCTACCCAACTCGCACTCTGTCTCTATCAAAAAATGAATAAACATTAAAAAAAATTTAGAAAAGTAAGATGTTCATGTGAGAACTGTCACAAGGACCGGATTGTATGGGAGAAGATGGCAGCCAGTAGAGATAATTGTATTTCTTTTGGAACTGTGTCCAGAGTATTTTTGCCCAATGCATTCAGTAGTATTGGACCTTCCCTTCCTACCTTGCTTTCTGTAATGTAACCTGCATTTTCCTTTCTGTCCTAAGTGCTTGCCACACATTGTGTCATGTTTTGGGGGTGGAAGAGGGAAGGTACCATCATTAATAACTTTAATACCTGGATCCACTCTGGATCCACCTACACTGTCCTACAGGTTTCAATCGCATCACACTGTTTTGTCACCCAGCAATTAGGTCATTTTTCTTCAGGACCAGACATGGGTCAAAAATGTGTGGGGAAAAAAAATGAATTATCTTGCTGCAGAAACAATGGAAGTTGCTTTCTGGAAAGTGGGTAGGGGTACAAGCAGTACTGGATCCCTGCATCCATTCTGCCAGTGAGATTGCTCACTGCAGGCCCAATCCCTAAGAAAGTCAAGTTGTTTCCTGTGCCCTGATTTTTTAAGTGTAACTCTTCTGAGTCTTGGCCAAAGCCCGCAGCTTCACTAGGGCTCATCTTTGCTGGCCGCCCCTGAACTACACTTGTTTACTTCTAAGTCTGTGCCCATAAAGTTGTTCAGCTTCTTTGCCATTCAAATGTATGCCCCCCACCTCAATGATGAGTCCTAGGGAGTTTGGGTCCAACTGCCAGGCTGGCTTTGTCCTGGGCTTCCTTCTTCTCCATCTTGGTCTTGTGTGTCTTTGTGGGGTTGTCAGACACTTGGTGCATTCAGTAACATGTTTCCTCCTTTGTACAGTATTTCCTTTTGTTCTCAGGAGGAGATGCGGGACTTTAGAGTCCCTCACTCGTGTTGGAAAATGAAGTCTTCTCTTCCCTGGAGACTCACCTTATATTTGTCCTTCCCACAGCTGGGGCTGGGGTTAGGGCTTGCTCTGTCTCACTGGCATCTTGTTTTTGTTAACTCGTAAGCACTTTCTGTGAGTGGGTGCAGCACCCTGACCACCTCTCTATCTTCAACCCCTTACAACAGAGCCACTACATTACAACCACTCCAGCGAGCATTTGCCGAAGGACTGCCTGAGAGGCCAGAAGGAAATGCATGTGCCTTTCTCTGTCTAGTGCTTTTGTGTCATTTTCTAAGAGATTTTCAATTTTGCATGTGATTCTTGAGTACATCAAGTGTCAAGTTGAAACCATCTCAATCAACACCACAAAGAAAATAGTCTGAGGGTAACACAGCAACCCAGCCTTGCCAAGCATTGCCTTTTGCTGCCTTCATTATCAATGGAATGAGTCTTGTTAAAGTAGATTTGGCTCCATGAAGTTGAGAGTTTTCCACCTGAAATCTCTTTCCTGGAAGTAATCCCAGACTGTGTGACAGTTCATATCATGTTGTACGTCAGGAGATGATGTTGTTCTAAGATTGGCCTTTTGAAGGTGGAGGCAGGGGTTGCAGTCCTGAACTCTAGCGATGTCTGGGAGTGAGCTGCAATGTTAGTGAAACCATAATCTGGAAGGTCGTCTTTCAGGTGATTGCCTGTGTCATGGTACAACTTTTGGACTGAGAATCAGGGCTCCCCACGGAGGTATAAGACTAGTGATGATCCCCTGCTTCATCCTAATGGGTACAGTTGGTCAGATATGGTTTTTCACTCACTGATGAAATGAGTCTTCACCATCTCAAACAAAAGACCAACTCTGGGAAGGCACAAAGTACAATGTTATTTGATGACTTTATGATAAAGGAGAGGAAACGAGAACTAGAAAGACAGTTCCAATAGTAGAGACGTGGCAGCAGACAGAAGTTGAATTTTCTTGAACTTAAATGGGGTGTTCACTTCATTTCTCTGATTGGGTTGTCAGTCTGTGCATTTATGGGAGAAGTGGGGGAAGGGATATTTGCATAGGACTTCAAGAGTGCTGGGAGGTAAAAAGGGAGAACCTCTGGACCTTGTTCCTGACTGTGTATGTATCTTTCCCATCATAGGAAGCTGAAAATGACACTGTGAACTGGTGGCAAAGAAGAATCAGCTGGCAGCTGCAGGTAAAATTTGAAAATAGCTACTTAAGGGGCGCCTGGGTGGCTCAGTCATTTAAGCATCCAACTTCAGCTCAGGTCATAATTTCACAGTCCGGGAGTTTGAGCCCCGTGTCAGGCTCTGTGCTGACAGATCAGAGCCTGGAGCCTGTTTCAGATTCTGTTACATCTCTCTCTGTCCCTCCCCCGCTCATGCATGTGCTCACTCTCTCTCTGTCTCAAAAATAAACATTAGGAAAAAAAAGAAAATAGCTACAGAAGAAATAAACAAGTACAAGTGAGTTCAGCTAGTAATTACCAGCATCTCATGAAACCGCTGTTCATTTTTTGGTTTTTAATCTTTGTGCAGTGTTTAAAGTCAACATATGCATAGAGTATTAACAGATAAAAAAGGTAAGTTTAGAAAGAATAAAACAATTAAGTTTCTAAACATTTGCAGATCTCAAGTAGTGGCCAGACTGTGTGGAAACTTTGTCCATGCTAACATTCCTCGGAGGTGGTGTCAATTGTCATCATATGTAGGAAAGCAGTGTGTCATACAATGAATCATACCCATCAACGTGGTAGTGCCATTTCATGGCCCTCATCTTTGCAACCCTGGGAAACATGGTGAGGATATAAGTTATAGAAGAATAGATCTTTATGATAAAAGACACTTGTCACATGATGAGTTAGAGAAAGATTGAAAATGGGAAGGAATTCTATGAACTCTGAACCCTACAGGCATGGAATAATGAGTAAGGAAAAGATGTAACAATAGCTTTGATCCTACTGGTCATTGATAATCATGTGCAAAGTGTTTCATGTGTAAGAATAAATTGTATCCTGGGACAAATATGAGGTTGTTGGGAAGCGTGGGCAGCTTATTTAAAATCATACCCAATATCGGGCCTTATCTGACAAGAGCAATTGTAACTCACAGGCAACAAATTGAACAAACACGGGAACAGCTGCAGCAGGCAGAGCTCCCCTTTAGATACCAGGTAACCTGAGTTCTGCCTGACATACTGAACCCTTAGCACCTCACGCGGGTGAGTGTAGTGGCCCTTGGAATCCCTGACCACGGGCTTTTCATTGTTGGCTTTTTCAGCTTGCAGTTCATGAGAAGAATGCTCAGGACAACTAGGTAAGTGTTTTCTTGTTTCCTCCTCTTTCTTTGGTGCACAGTGTGGCACCACCTTCCGACTGAAGGTGGATGTGTTTTTTCTCCCCCAGATCAAGACTCAGATCTGGGACAGGGAGATGGCGGAGCAGGGCAGGGAGGTCGCTTACTTGAAATACAGGTGTGGTCATTTGACTTGCGTTTTTATGGGTGTTTCCAGGGATGACGCCTGCACTGTTTGTTGTCTAGTAGACGACGCAGTGTTGCAACTCTTATAGAAGTCCATTATTTTTCTGTATCCAAGACTGGATGGGATGGAAGCAAAGAGGCTGCCTGAGGGATACATGAGGCAGAAACCAATCACTGCAAGAACCCTCCACGGAGAGGTAAGGAGCACGTTGTGATGTGCCACAGTCTAATTTCTGCTGTGCAGCCTGTTCCTGTGTGTGATCATCATGTGGTCTGGAAAGAATCACAAGCAGTAAGGACGGCAGGTGGTCTGAAGGGGTGACAGAAGGGTGTTCTCCTCTGCTGCCGCAGACAGTGAGGCACTTGTCCCTGTGACTGGTGGAGCTCATGCCCCTCCTCTGACGGTGACCCTCCCACCTCCTCTAGCATCCCGGTGTCTGAAGAGCCTGGAAACTTTCTTCCCACCCGGACACAATACGAAGACTTTAGTTTATTTGAGGAGAAGGTCATTTATTCACTAGTTTTAACAGTCTTTCTTTTTGTTTGTTTTGGGAACTGTAGCCCTACATCCCTCATTTCAAGTTCCATAAAGCTTAGCTTAGTCCTCTGATGGTATCAGTGCAACTCTGCAGCTTCACTGCTAACTTCTGACAGTTTTCCTTTTCTCGATAGTGTCAAATTAGTCTTTCCTTATATACTAACTGCTCTCATGTGGAAGGCAGCTTGTAGATAAGCTGGGAGATTGAACAATTTGCCTGAAGCCTGAAGAAATGCACCCTTCTTGAGGACTCATTGAGGATATACACCAAACCAGTATTCTCAATGTTATTCTTTTTTGTTAATTTTATTTATTTTGAGAGACGCATAGACAGAATGCCAAGCAGGCACCACACTGTCAGTGAGGAACCCAATGCTGGGCTTGAATTCACAAGCTGTGAGATCGTGACCTGAGCCAAAATTAAGAGTTGGATGCTGAATCCAAGCATCCTCAGATTAATTCTTGATCTGTAATGGAATCGTGATTTCCCATGATGTATACTGAGAAAACTGTTTTACTGGTGAATTCTAAATTGCTAGTTTGCCTGGCCTGTCCACAGTTATGTGATTAATTATGAAACAACATGAACTAGGGCACCATGAGGTCTTTATCAAGGTGAGGGGATGGTTCTCCCCCTTATCCTTGGGGACCTGACCATAGGGAAAAGTTTAAGATATTTGAGGAATGAGTTGAGGGATTGTTTTCATTCCGCACAGTCCTCTAAAAGCAGAATAAACCTCTGTCCCTTCTAGGGTCTTTAGTAGATCGAGAAACTGCTGAAACCTTTGTGGGTTACAGCGGCTCTGACTGTACCAAGAATGCATACAAGGACAAGGTAAATGCCAGGGCCATTCTCAGTTGTAACTCTTTTGGGAAACCCTCATCTTTATGTACAGCATGCTCCCCTGGCCTTGTCTCATTTTGCGTGTTGTGTGATATGTCTGTTTGTTCTTTCTTTTCCAAATGCACACTCATAACCCAGGAGCCCACAGGCTTCTCAATTTTTAGTCTGTCAGCTTTCTGTGGTAAGTTTAGAAGCCAAAAGCGCTTAGAGACTGAGTACCTTAAGGTTTTTCCATGAGTTTCAGGAAATAATGAGAAGAGGATGACTGCACACTCCAAACAGAGGTCTCCCGGCCTGGGTGATCCCTTCCAGACCTCACCTCTGTGGGAACAGTGTGGCTGCTGTGTCTTCCTTTCTTGATTCTGGCTAGGAGATGAACCTGTTAGAAACGACATCATGACTCCAACTTTTTATTATGTGCCCTGTGCCATTTAGAGTGGTCATAGAGAAAGCCAATGTCATCACCTTTCTGTCTTTGTTGGTAAATGACTTGTCTGGAATCCTCCAGCTATACCTTAGGTAAAAAACAATTTGAACACTGTGTCCTTCAGTTGTGTTTCTATGAGCAGTTTCTGGTTGTGTCCCCAGTCACTGTTAGAGCTGATATAATCTCATGACACATACCAGTTTTATACCAAAACACTTGCATGAAATCTGTTATGTGAATTTCTCCCTCTTTTTTTCCGTTGCACATAACTACTCTGTGTCCTTTAGTATGCTTAAAGTCAGAATTCCCTATGAATTAAGAAGAACACATCTGAACTTTGTAGACATTCACCACAAGTAACTCGTTCTTCACAGAAGACTCTCATTCCCCTGCAAGATTCCAGGCATCCTCCACTCCCCAGAGGTCTCCGAGGCCTTTGACAACACTTCAAGAAGGAAGACTCCTTTCTCAGGGAGAGGACCAGAGGAGGCACAGTGAGGGTCCGGCTGCAGAACGTTTTGCCAGGAGTGGCTGTGATTCCATGAGCAGAATATGAGTCGTTTATTCCCAATCATTTTTTTGTGTGTGTGTGTTCTTAATATAGCAAAAGCAGAGCATCTGGAGTCGCCGTAGAGGAGGGATGCAGGGTGAACCTGGACATCGATGGCTGCCTGTCGGGAGAATGCTACTTCATTAATCTGTAATTACTTCTGTTAACCCTCTAGGACAGGACCCTTGCCATTTTACTTCCGCAGACATGGGCAATGATGTGTGGTGGCAATAGGTTAACCTCTTGCATCTACTACCCCAAGCTGTAGGTGGTATCCAGTGGCAGGGACAGACTTTTCAGGTACTGATGCTACTCTCTTGGATCCTGGTGGTAGAGAGGTGGCAGGTGCTGACACCTTCTTCTCTGGGTTACAGCTGCTTTTGGTATTTGTTCTCTTGTCTGGCATATGGATGTAGCTGTCACTTCTGTTCTGCAGGGAGGTCTGGATCCTGGGGACCTCCTCCGTTAACTGGATGATTCTGCATGCCCTACCCTAGACATGCCCCGCCCCATGGACTATTAGGCACGTCCACCTCCTGAACCTTAGTGGCCCTGAGGCCACCCGGAACCCCTCCACCTGCAACACTTGGTAAGATGATCTAAGCACTAGGATTTGACTCTAAAACACACTCACCTTATTTTGTTGCTGTTAGGTCTTGGGCCAAGGTGCAGAGGCGGTACCACAGACCATTGTGATGCAAGGGGAATGTGTCTGCTGCCATTACCATATTCCTCAAGTTGCTCAGGATCTCATCTTTGTCCTTTCCCCCACCATGGGTTGGTACAGGCATCTCTTGTGGAAAAGGAATGGGGCCGTATGCAGAAAAGCAGACATAGCGCTTCAGCAGAAATGCCCTGTACACAGTCCACTTGCTGGGATCTGTGAGGCATGAGGCACAATGTAACGTACGTCCATCTAGTTGTGCTCACAGCCATCCATAGTTGTTCTATGAGTGATGAATACATCTGAATCAGGGCTTTTAGGAGTCTTCATCAAGTTATAAGGGATGGTTCTTCAAGTTCTTTTTGGGTATCACCGGAGGCATGTGGGACACCCTGTGCATGTAATTTGGGATCTCACTGGGACAAAGAGTTTAAGTTGATGGAAGTATGAGGGGAGGGTTTTTTGTTTTGTTTTTGACCTCCAAACAGTCTACTCAAGTCAGAATAAACCTCCATCTCTTCTAGAGCTTTCTGCAGGTCCAGAAGTAGGTGTCACAACCAAGAGTGACATCGACACTGGCTCTGCCAAAACTACCAAGAAGCACAAAGTAAATACTGTGGCCATTTTCAGTTCTAAGTCTTTACGGACAGCCACATCTTTCTGTACAGGACACTCTCCTGCCATTGTCTCTGGTTTGTGTGAAGTATGGCCTGTCTGCTGTTTTTGTTTTTTTTTTTCCCAAATGCAAAACCTTTACCACCGAGTCTATGGGATTCCCTATTTTCCAGCTGGCATCTCTTTGTGGTAACTTTAGAAGCTAAGCGTGCTTAAGGGTGAGAACCATAGGGCTTTTCCAATGTGTTCCTGGAATAAATCAAGGAGGATGACACCACACTCCACTTGGAAGTCTCCTACCTTGCCTCATTCTTTGTGGATCTCCTCAATGTGGAATCATTGCTCTTGCTGTTTCTTCCTCTCCTGTTTCCTTCTATTGAGGGTTTTAACGTGCTCAGAAAAATCTGTGGGTATCCTTACAATTTGAAAATGCAAACTGCCTTCACTCCAACTTATATTTTTGTATGTGTCATTTACAATGGTCTTAGACAAAGTAAATTTCATACCCATCAGCATTTTGGTAAACATGCTGTCCAGAGTCCCTTCAGGTGTGCCCTGGGCACAAATATCTGAACTATAAGAGGTGGCATATTTGCCATAGAAAACATGCACTGAAACTTAAGTTGTGAAGAGAAAAAATCCAAAATTACCTGTGTGTCAAGTCCCCACGGTGTCCTTCACTTGTGTTCACATGAGCACATTCTCTCGTGTCCTGTGTCACAGGTACAGCTAAAACATGGAAACTTACACCAGACATCAAAGTGCATTTGTGTTAATTTTGTCTTTTAGAATTTCCGCTCATTTTTCCAGAGGACACAATTACCCTGCAAAGTGTACTGCACTTAAGCTGAGAAGTACCTCTGAATTCAAATAAATTAGCTGAACCCAACTAACATGTATAGGCTACCTGTTTCTCTAAGAGCATGCTTTCCCAGGTCCTCTACAGGCCCTCACTGTGCCCATGGATAGCACTTCCAGAGAGGAGGAGATCCCATTGTCGGGACAGTAGTTTGGACACAGGCAGGGGCTTAGAGGCAGAACTTTGAGCCACGAGGGCTATGATTCCATGTGTGGACACTGGCTTTGTCATTCCTTCTCATTCTGTAGTTCTTCACATACACAATAAACAGCCTCTGTGGTGGAGGGGATGAAGGGTGGAGTGTGATCCTGGACATAGTTGACTTCCTATCTGGAATATGCTACTTTGTTAATTTAGTATTCAGCCTATAAATCTTCTAGGAAAAGGACGCTTGCTGTTTCTATGTTTCCAGACACGTGGGGACATTAGTTTACCCCAATCACATCCTCTTCCCACCCCAAAGCTGTAAGTGGAACCCAAAGTATGGGTAGAGATTTTGGCACTGATGCTGCCCTCTTGGAACCTGGTGGTGGGGAAGCTAGTAGGATATGAGCACTGCTGCTTTGGGTTTCCGCTTTTTGCTGGTGTTGGTGCTCGGTTCTGTCCTATGAACATACCTCTCATTTCTTTTCCGCAGGCTATTTTGTATGCAAGAGTCCTGGTCCTTTCCCAGGATTGCCTTGCAGGCTGTACCCTGTGGACCACCCTTCACCTCCAGTCATGGGCTATAGGCCACATCCCCCTCCTCCACCTACTCTATTTGTTAAGATGACCTGAACTGGATGAGTGGCTGGTAAAGTATATTCATCTTCTTCATGATTGACTTTGTGGCAATGATGTAGAGATGGTTGTGAGTCTTGGCAATCCAACTACAAACTGCCTGAGGACACCGTAGCATATCTCAAGTTTCTCAGGACATACATACAATGGGCAGTGTCATGTCCCTGTAATACAGTGAGCTATACGTTTCTCTTGTCAAATGAAAGAGGATTTTTTACACAAAAGCAGACGTATCAGCAGTACTGGGGCGTATGCTGGAGACACAATGTGTTGGGTTCTCTAACTTTTAGAGCATCAGGTGTCCTGTGTGAAAGAAGGACATTCATTAAACGATGCAGACCTTGTGGTCACCATGATGGAAACACCAGTGAAGGATCCAGTGCAAAACCAGGGGAGACTTGAATCATACAGGAATAGAAGGGAAGTTGAGCACAGTAAGCAGAGTTTGAGGAGGTGCAGAGGGGAGGGTGTTGGGGTCAGTGAGATGCAGTTGGAGGTCATTCCTGGCCACAGCCTGAGCAGGGAGTGTGAGGTCCATACGGAGCTGCTATGTGGGACCGCTCTCAGTGCACAATGCACTGTTCATCTCCAAAATGTCAGTGTGTTGCCAAAGTGCACGCAGGTAATCACCTAAAAAGATTCTTGTCTCCCTGGATTTTCCTGAAGGTTCTACATATTTGTGGGGGGAAAAGAGCCCTGGAGATATGGGGAATTTAACTTGTTCTTATGAAAATGTTGTATGCCCAAGTTCATATCCCTCAGTGAGACTAAAAGTGGAGACAGGTTCTAGATCAGCTGAGTCATCCTACAATTCAGGGCTGGCCAGATGCCACGCCTGCTGGACCCCTGTCATCACCCTGACTACAGCTTTGCATCTCCTCAAACTTCTCTCACAATATCCTGAGGCTTTGCCTGTGTTCCTGCTGTCTCAGCCCTAATAACAGTTCTCAGTGGGACCTACACAGAGCCTCAGCTGTGTTCTCTCTGAAAACAGGGGTAATATTTGTTTCTAAGAACAAGAGAAAAAGAAGACATTCAGTGTATAAAGCATCTGCAAAATCTCTGGGAACACGCTTCTCACAGTTTCAGTTAAGATATCTCCACACAATGATCTTCCAAAAAAGATGGTCACAGGAGTTCATTAAACTAGGACTGTTAACAACTCAGCCCAGGGAGTGGGAATCACGGTTTTAAAAAATAAGACAATGTCCCTCGTTTTTCTATTAGAATTCGGGCCCTGCCACACAGTGAAAGAAATCTAATTATGAGAATGTGTACATTCAGAGACCTAGATCTGAAGACAATCATTTTCTATTACACATAATCTCACAGATGCAGCCACACACTACAGTGTTCATCTGAGGCCACAGCCACAGATAAACTACAGAAGACAGAATGCATGTAGGAAAACATAAGATCACAGGGAAATAAACCCAAATCTCTTTGCCTTGTAGGACAACTCTTTTGAAATTTGAAGAGGACTGTGCATGGTGACAGACTATCATGTTTGTATATACATTTTAAGAAGGTGTCAGATCTACCTGAATGCTTTCCATGCCCATCCTGTCCCCTCCACTTTGTCCTTCCTACTGTCCCCTAATCCACCTTTCATCGTTATGTCTCTGTGTCAGCGTCTGCTTCTAGGACCATCTACTCTCACTCCCCATTGGTGCACACAGTGGGGTTCCTGTACACACAGGTAACAAAGTACTGGAAATGGTGGAGGGAGTTTTCTGGGGTGATGGGACCTTCCTATATCTAGGTGCTTATGCTCATTTATTTTGGAAATATTCCCTGAGTCCATGATGCCTTCGGGTCAGATAGGTATCTGTCCTTAGGAAATGGCTGAGATCTAATGGTGGAGAAGGATGAGGGACCAGCAGTGACTGTGGTAGAGGAGTGAGGGTCAGACCCATGCCCAGGATGCCAGGTGTCCACAGACAGCACCACGTGTAGGAGGACTCTGAGGAGCAGAGATTTCTTGATCAGACCCATGGACTACATAATCATCCTGCAGTTTCCTCACTGAGCGATGGCCAGAGCAGAAGGACAGCAGCTGGAGGACACCCTGATCATGGCTGGAGTGGAGCAGTGGGCCTGGGGGATTGAGTCAGGGAAAGGGACAGGCAGAAGGCAGCAACAGGGAGTTTGAGAGACACAGGAAAGAGAAGAGAAGGGACCCTTCTCTGCTGACTTCACCTACATTTCTGTGTGACCAAAATGAGACGCTTGTCTCCCAGGGAAGGGAAGAGTGCTGGCAAAAAGACAGAATGACATACTCAGCTCAAGTGCCCAGGGTATCTGCCTTGCTCTTGAGTACCTAACACAGGAAGCACGTGCTTTCTGTCATGATTGGAACTGCAGCTCGTACCATTTAGTGAAAATCAATCCAATTATGCATCCCTCAGCATTAAAGTACTCCAACAAAATTAAGTGAACAGACTGAAAGATACAACACAGGATAAAGTCCAAAGGTAGAATGACTGCAATACTTTCGGGAATACAGTCTATCAGAAAAGGAGGTAGCTACCCTAGTGCAGGCCTTCAGACACCTGGGCAATATCTGAAAATGTAAAAAACAAAAAAAAAATTCCTTACTCCAAAAGCAACATTAGCGACCCAGAAAACCGCCAGAGGATTAGCAGAACGGAGTCTCCAGAGCCAAGCGCAGACGAGAGGCCCACGGAAGAGGGTAGGAAGGGCGGCGAGGCGGTGCGCGCTCCACGGACCGGCGGGAGGGAGCCGGGGCGGAGGGGCGGCTCGCCGGCCAAGCGGAGCCCCCGAGTCTGGCTGGCAAAAGCGGAGGGGCCTGACGGACTGTGTTCCGACAGCAAGCGCGACTTAGCATCTGGGAGTTCATAAGTTAACAGCTCTGCTCGGAAAGCGGGAAGGCTGGAGGACAAAGGGAGGGAGAGCTGCTGAGCCCCCGGACGGCAGAGCTCAGCTTGGCGGGGAACAAAGGCGCTCGCCAGCGCCATCTCCCCCGCCCATCCCCCAGCCAAAATCCCAAAGAGAACCAGTTCCTGCCAGGGAACTTGCTCGCTCCGCGCAAACACCCAACTCTGTGCTTCTGCGGAACCAAACCTCCGGCAGCGGATCTGACTCCCTCCCGCTGCCACAGGGCCCCTCCTGAAGTGGATCACCTAAGGAGAAGCGAGCTAAGCCTGCCCCTCCAGCCCCCGTGCACCTTGCCTACCCACCCCAGCTAATACGCCAGATCCCCAGCACCACAAGCCTGGCAGTGTGCAAGTAGCCCAGACGGGCCACGCCACCCCCACAGTGAATCCCGCCCCTAGGAGAGGGGAAGAGAAGGCACACACCAGTCTGACTGTGGCCCCAGCGGTGGGCTGGGGGCAGACATCAGGTCGGACTGCGGCCCCGCCCACCAACTCCAGTTATACACCACAGCACAGGGGAAGTGTCCTGCAGGTCCTCACCACTCCAGGGACTATCCAAAATGACCAAACGGAAGAATTCCCCTCAGAAGAATCTCCAGGAAATAACAACAGCTAATGAACTGATCAAAAAGGATTTAAATAATATAACAGAAAGTGAATTTAGAATAATAGTCATAAAATAAATCGCTGGGCTTGAAAACAGTATACAGGACAGCAGAGAATCTCTTGCCACAGAGATCAAGGGTCTAAGGAACAGTCACGAGGAGCTGAAAAACGCTTTAAACGAAATGCAAAACAAAATGGAAACCACGACGGCTCGGCTTGAAGAGGCAGAGGAGAGAATAGGTGAACTAGAAGATAAAGTTATGGAAAAAGAGGAAGCTGAGAGAAAGAGAGATAAAAAAATCCAGGAATATGAGGGGAAAATTAGAGAACTAAGTGATACACTAAAAAGAAATAATATACACATAATTGGTATCCCAGAGGAGGAAGAGAGAGGGAAAGGTGCTGAAGGGGTACTTGAACAAATTATAGCTGAGAACTTCCCTGAACTGGGGAAGGAAAAAGGCATTGAAATCCAAGAGGCACAGAGAACTCCCTTCAGACGTAACTTGAATCGATCTTCTGCACGACATATCATAGTGAAACTTGCAAAATACAAGGATAAAGAGAAAATTCTGAAAGCAGCAAGGGATAAACGTGCCCTCACATATAAAGGGAGACCTATAAGACTCGTGACTGATCTCTCCTTTGAAACCTGGCAGGCCAGAAAGGCTTGGCACGATATCTACAGTGTGCTAAACAGGAAAAATATGCAGCCGAGAATCCTTTATCCAGCAAGTCTGTCATTTAGAATAGAAGGAGAGATAAAGGTCTTCCCAAACAAACAAAAACTGAAGGAATTTGTCACCACGAAACCAGCCCTACAAGAGATCCTAAGGGGGATCCTGTGAGACAAAGTACCAGAGACATCACTACAAGCATAAAACATACAGACATCACAATGACTCTAAACCCGTATCTTTCTATAATAACACTGAATGTAAATGGATTAAATGCGCCAATTAAAAGACATAGGGTATCAGAATGGATAAAAAAACAAGACCCATCTATTTGCTGTCTACAAGAGACTCATTTTAGATCTGAGGACACCTTTAGATTGAGAGTGAGGGGATGGAGAACTATTTATCATGCTACTGGAAGCCAAAAGAAAGCTGGAGTAGCCATACTTATATCAGACAAACTAGACTTTAAATTAAAGGCTGTAACAAGAGATGAAGAAGGGCATTATATAATAATCACAGGGTCTATCCACCAGGAAGAGCTAACTATTATAAATGTCTATGCGCCAAATACCGGAGCCCCCAGATATATAAAACAATTACTCATAAACATAAGCAACCTTATTGATAAGAATGTGGTAATTGCAGGGGACTTTAACACCCCACTTACAGAAATGGATAGATCATCTAGACACACGGTCAATAAAGAAACAAGGGCCCTGAATGATACATTGGATCAGATGGACTTGACAGATATATTTAGAACTCTGCATCCCAAAGCAACAGAATATACTTTCTTCTCGAGTGCACATGGAACATTCTCCAAGATAGATCATATACTGGGTCACAAAACAGCCCTTCATAAGTTTACAAGAATTGAAATTATACCATGCATACTTTCAGACCACAATGCTATGAAGCTTGAAATCAACCACAGGAAAAAGTCTGGAAAACCTCCAAAAGCGTGGAGGTTAAAGAACACCCTACTAACGAATGAGTGGGTCAACCAGGCAATTAGAGAAGAAATTAAAAAATATATGGAAACAAACGAAAATGAAAATACAACAATCCAAACGCTTTGGGACGCAGCGAAGGCAGTCCTGAGAGGAAAATACATTGCAATCCAGGCCTATCTCAAGAAACAAGAAAAATCCCAAATACAAAATCTAACAGCACACCTAAAGGAAATAGAAGCAGAACAGCAAAGGCAGCCTAAACCCAGCAGAAGAAGAGAAATAATAAAGATCAGAGCAGAAATAAACAATATAGAATCTAAAAAAACTGTAGAGCAGATCAACGAAACCAAGAGTTGGTTTTTTGAAAAAATAAACAAAATTGACAAACCTCTAGCCAGGCTTCTCAAAAAGAAAAGGGAGATGACCCAAATAGATAAAATCATGAATGAAAATGGAATTATTACAACCAATCCCTCAGAGATACAAACAATTATCAGGGAATACTATGAAAAATTATATGCCAACAAATTGGACAACCTGGAAGAAATGGACAAATTCCTAAACACCCACACTCTTCCAAAACTCAATCAGGAGAAAATAGAAAGCTTGAACAGACCCATAACCAGCGAAGAAATTGAATCGGTTATCAAAAATCTCCCAACAAATAAGAGTCCAGGACCAGATGGCTTCCCAGGGGAGTTCTACCAGACGTTTAAAGCAGAGATAATACCTATCCTTCTCAAGCTATTCCAAGAAATAGAAAGGGAAGGAAAACTTCCAGACTCATTCTATGAAGCCAGTATTACTTTGATTCCTAAACCAGACAGAGACCCAGTAAAAAAAGAGAACTACAGGCCAATATCTCTGATGAATATGGATGCAAAAATTCTCAATAAGATACTAGCAAATCGAATTCAACAGCATATAAAAAGAATTATTCACCATGATCAGGTGGGATTCATTCCTGGGATGCAGGGCTGGTTCAACATTCGCAAATCGATCAACGTGATACATCACATTAACAAAAAAAAAAAGAACCATATGATCCTGTCAATCGATGCAGAAAAGGCCTTTGACAAAATCCAGCACCCTTTCTTAATAAAAACCCTTGAGAAAGTCGGGATAGAAGGAACATACTTAAAGATCATAAAGGCCATTTATGAAAAGCCCACAGCTAACATCATCCTCAACGGGGAAAAACTGAGAGCTTTTTCCCTGAGATCAGGAACACGACAGGGATGCCCACTCTCACCGCTGTTGTTTAATATAGTGCTGGAAGTGCTAGCATCAGCAATCAGACAACAAAAGGAAATCAAAGGCATCAAAATTGGCAAAGATGAAGTCAAGCTTTCGCTTTTTGCAGATGACATGATATTATACATGGAAAATCCGATAGACTCCACCAAAAGTCTGCTAGAACTGATACATGAATTCAGCAAAGTTGCAGGATACAAAATCAATGTGCAGAAATCAGTTGCATTCTTATACACTAACAATGAAGCAACAGAAAGACAAATGAAGAAACTGATCCCATTCACAATTGCACCAAGAAGCATAAAATACCTAGGAATAAATCTAACCAAAGATGTAAAAGATCTGTATGCTGAAAACTATAGAAAGCTTATGCAGGTAATTGAAGAAGATATAAAGAAATGGAAAGACATTCCCTGCTCATGGATTGGAAGAATAAATATTGTCAAAATGTCAATACTACCCAAAGCTATCTACACATTCAATGCAATCCCAATCAAAATTGCACCAGCATTCTTCTCGAAACTAGAACAAGCAATCCTAAAATTCATATGGAACCACAAAAGGCCCCGAATAGCCAAAGTAATTTTGAAGAAGAAGACCAAAGCAGGAGGCATCACAATCCCAGACTTTAGCCTCGACTACAAAGCTGTAATCATCAAGACAGCATGGTATTGGCATAAAAACAGACACATAGACCAATGGAATAGAATAGAAACCCCAGAACTAGACCCACAAACGTATGGCCAACTCATCTTTGACAAAGCAGGAAAGAACATCCAATGGAAAAAAGACAGTCTCTTTAACAAATGGTGCTGGGAGAACTGGACAGCAACATGCAGAAGGTTGAAACTAGACCACTTTCTCACACCATTCACAAAAATAAACTCAAAATGGATAAAGGACCTGAATGTGAGACAGGAAACCATCAAAACCTTAGAGGAGAAAGCAGGAAAAGACCTCTCTGACCTCAGCTGTAGCAATCTCTTACTCGGCACATCCCCAAAGGCAAGGGAATTAAAAGCAAAAGTGGATTACTGGGACCGTATGAAGATAAAAAGCTTCTGCACAGCAAAGGAAACAACCAACAAAACTAAAAGGCAACCAACGGAATGGGAAAAGATATTTGCAAATGGCACATCAGAAAAAGGGCTAGTATCCAAAATCTATAAAGAGCTCATCAAACTCCACACCCGAAAAACAAATAACCCAGTGAAGAAATGGGCAGAAAACATGAATAGACACTTCTCTAAAGAAGACATCCGGATGGCCAACAGGCACATGAAAAGATGTTCAACGTCGCTCCTTATCAGGGAAATACAAATCAAAACCACACTCAGATATCACCTCACGCCAGTCAGAGTGGCCAAAATGAAGAAATCAGGAGACTATAGATGCTGGAGAGGATGTGGAGAAATGGGAACCCTCTTGCACTGTTGGTGGGAATGCAAATTGGTGCAGCCGCTCTGGAAAGCAGTGTGGAGGTTCCTCAGAAAATTAAAAATAGACCTACCCTATGACCCAGCAATAGCACTGCTAGGAATTTATCCAAGGGATACAGGAGTACTGATGCATAGGGGCACTTGTACCCCAATGTTTATAGCAGCACTCTCAACAATAGCCAAATTATGGAAAGAGCCTAAATGTCCATCAAATGATGAATGGATAAAGAAATTGTGGTTTATATACACAATGGAATACTACATGGCAATGAGAAAAAATGAAATATGGCCTTTTGTAGCAACATGGATGGAACTGGAGAGTGTGATGCTAAGTGAAATAAGCCATACAGAGAAAGACAGATACCATATGGTTTCACTCTTATGTGGATCCTGAGAAACGTAACAGAAACCCATGGGGGAGGGGAAGGAAAAAAAAAAAAAAAAAGGAGGTTAGAGTGGGAGAGAGCCAAAGCATAAGAGACTGTTAAAAACTGAGAACAAACTGAGGGTTGATGGGGGGTGGGAGGGAGGGCAGGGTGGGTGATGGGTATTGAGGAGGGCACCTTTTGAGATGAGCACTGGGTATTGTATGGAAACCAATTTGACAGTAAATTTCATATATTAAAAAAAATAAAAATTAAAAAAAAATCTAAAAAAAAAAAAGCAACATTAGCTCTAGACACAAAGGGATCATGATTTAAGGTTTAGAGAGAAAGCATGTGACTTCATGGTGCTGTATCCATGAGATCAATTCTCATCAAATTATACCCTTTAATTTGAGGCTCTTTGTTATATGTAAATTATACCTCATTAAAGAGAGTTTCAAAGCACAAAATACTAGAAGCAAATGTGGGAACTTTCCTTTCAAATCCTGAAGTGCATGGGTGAGATGAGTCTTTCTGCCCATGTCTCAAAAATCCAAAATAATAAGACACTTAAAAAATTAATAGCAGACTAAGCAGACCCTGAGCTCACACTGTCCCATGTTTTCAACTGCATAACATCCACATCCAAGTCCATGAACCAGAGAACGATCCAAAGACTGGCAGAACAAACTCCACACCTAAATAGAAGCTGCATCAGAAAGGTGGAGTCTGGCTGCCTGCAGAAGGGGCAGAAAAAGTGAGCCCTCACACCAGGGAAGACTAATCTCCATAACATTGGGCATTAAAACCCAGGGGGGCTGAATTCCCTTGAGTTTAGATCCTGGGCTTTGGAGGTCAGCTGACCCAGCACTGGGTGATCCAGGAGGATGAGTGATAGCCAGGTCCCTGCCTGTGTAGAGAGGCAACGTAAACATGGCATTTCACACAATGCTTAGGCCACAGGAGACACATGTATTCATGCTGATTCTTGATTCTTGACTCAGCTGGCCTGCCTGGGTCCCACTGACACCACTGACAGCAAGCACAGCCCACAACAGGCACGCATTCAGTGCAGACCTCCGCACTGAAAGGAAAAGTAACCCAGACACAACAGCAGGGAGTGAGCAATACCCATACGATATCCTCCTGAAGGTCCAGGTTCTATAAACGGAGATGTGCACTGCTGAGGACTCCAGGACCTCTTCTTCATAACGGCATTAATTTCAAGATCAGAAGGCACAGCTGACTTTCCTAACACAGAGAAATAGAGCCAGAGAGACAGACAAAATGGACACACAGAGATGTTTATCCAAAGTGAAAGACCTAGTCAAAGCCACAGCCAGAGATCTAAGCCAAAGACATATAAGTAACATACCTGATACAGAATTTAAAGCAATGATCATAAGGATACTCACTGGAGTTGTGGAATGAGTAGAAGAGTGAGACCCCTGACAGAGGTAAGATATAACATAGTTACACACTGAGGACATAATAAAGGAGAAACATGCTTGCTGGAATGAACAGAGGGATGGAAGAAGCAGCCGAACAAACTAGTGACCTTGAAGACTAAGTGATGGAAATTAATCACACTGAACCAAAGAGAGAGAACAGAATTCTGCAACGTGAGACGAGACTAAGGGAACTCAGTAACTACAGGAAAGATAATAGTATTCATATTGTAGGAGTCCCAGAAGGAAGAGAAAATGGGGAAGAAAATTTATTTGAGGAAACAATAGCTGAAAACTTCCCTAATTGGGGGAGGAAAACAAACATCCACATCCAGGAGACTAGAGAACTCCCATCAAAATCAGGCCAACACACAAACCTATTGTAAGGAAACTTACAAATTAGGGTGAGAGTAAAGAAAAACTCATAAAAGCAGCAAAACAGTCCTTAACTTAGAAGGGAAGACCCATGAGGCTAGCTACATATTTCTGAAAAGAAACTTGGCAAGCCAGAGTGACATCACATATTCAAAGTGCTGAATGGAAAAATCAGCAGCCAAGAATACTCTATTCAGCAAGGCTATCTTTCAGGATGAAGGAGACACAGACTTTCACAAAGAAAAACTAAAGGAGTTTGTACCACTAAACCAGTCCTGCAAGAAATATTAAGAGGGATTCTTTGAGTGGAAATGAGAGACCAACAGTGACAGTATAGAGGTAGAAGACAAGTTCAAGTAAAAAATGAACATTTCTGGAAAAAAATCAGTTAAAATACTCAGAGAAATGGATCTGAAATATAATAACATCTGCCAAAAACCTAGGGAGGAGAAAGTAATGGGTTCAAAGGTAAATGACCATCAACTTAATACAAACTGCTAAATGCAGAAGAGGTTATATAAACACCTAACAGTAGCCATATCCTAAAACCAGTCATAAATATGCTAAGAATAAAGAAATCAAAATATATCACTAAAGAAAATAAGCAATACATGAAACAAAGGCAAGAAAGGATCAGAGAAAATCATTAGAAACCACAACAAAACAGGCAATAAAATGGCAATACATATATACATAGCAATCAATTTTGAAGGGAAATGGAGTGAATGCTCCAGTCTAGAGAGGTAGGGTCTAAGAATGGATGACAAAACAAAACAGATTCTGATGCCTACAAGTGACCCACTTTACACCTCAAGAATGATAGGATAGAGAAACATCACACAAATGAATGTCAAAAGAAAGCTGGGGTGGCAATATTTGTATCAGAAAAAATACACTCAAAAAAGTACATAACAAGAGACAGAGGAGGACAGTATATAACAGTAAATGGTACAATCCCAAAAGAAGATATAACAACTGTAAATATATCCCACAATTAAATGGGATTTATTCCCAAGCTACAAAGGTGGTTCAATATTCGCAAATCAATCAATATGATACAATACATCAACAGGAGAAAGGATAAGAACCAGATGATCAGGAAATCCGGGTGGCTGATCCTTTAACAGTCTGAAATCAGCTCAGGTCATGACTTCATGATTCCTGAGTTCAAGTCCTGCGTCAGACTCTGTGCTGAAAGCTCAGATCCAAGAGCCTCCTTCGAATTCTATGTCTCCCTCTCTCTCTGCCCCTCCCTGCTCACGCTCTCTCTCAAAATTAGTAAACGTTAAAAGAAAAGAAGCATACAGTCATTTCAATACATGCAGAAAGGAACATTTGACAAAGTACAACATCCGTTCATGCATGTAACCCCCTAAAGTAGGTTTACAGGAAACATACATTAACATCATAAAGGTTATCTATGAAAACCCTGCAGTTATAATCAACCTTAATGGGGAAAATCTGAGAGCTTTTCCTGTAAGGTCAGGAAGAAGACAAGGATGTTTACTCATACCACTTTTAGTAAACAAATTACTGGAAGTCCTAGCCACAGCCAGCAGACAAACAAAATGAAACTATTTGCAGATTACATGACACTATATATAGAAAACCCTAAAGAGTCCACCCAATAACTGCTAGAACTGATAAATGAATTCAGCAATGTCACAGGATGCAAAATCATTGTACAGAAATCTGTTGCATTTGTAGACCATACAGAAGCAGTAGAAAGAGACATTAAGAAAACAGTCCCATTTACAGTCATACAACAAAAATAAGATATCTATAAATCTAACCAAAGTGGTGAGCGACCTATACTCAGAAAAGTATAAAACAGTGATGAAAGAAATTCAAGATGACACAAAGAAATGGAAGGACATTCCATACTCACGGATCAGAAGTACAAATATAGTGAAAATGTCTATACTTCCCAAAGCAATTGACAGAATTAGTGCAATTTCCATCAAATTACCGACAGCAGTTTTCACAGAACGACAACAGTCCTAAAATTTGTATGGAACCAAAAAAGACCCCAATCTTCAGAGTAAACAATCTTTATGTGAAGTGATAATTATGGATGGCACTATGCCTCTGGATCTTCTGCTCCAAAACACAATAACTCTGGCTTAAGCATTTGAACAAACGTTAGACATATCCCAACCAAGGATCATTCTACAAAATACATTCTACAAACATACCCTCAAAACTTTGCACCTTATGAAAAATATGGAAAAATCTAAAAATTGTCATGGCCAAGTGGAGCCTAAGGAGACAGGATGACTGTAATGTGCCAGCTGGGATGAGTCTGGGCTAGGAGAGGTTAAAAACCGAAGCAATCTGAACACAAATATAAACTTTACTTCATACTACCATATCTCTTTGATACATTGATTGTGATCATGTACCAACCATTATGACATCAATAGTGAGAAAACAGTCTGATGTATGTGGATACTCAGTATTATGCTCCCAATTTTTTTTGGTAACTAGAAACCCATCATGAAAGAATAGATTATTAGTAATCATGGTTTTTCTACACATAAGATTACATAACCAGTTCCAGTATTAGTTACTAGTGATGTACATGTACCTATTGTTCTTACTATTGTTTAATTTAAATAATAGCATTCATGGTACATAAAACTGAACGCATGATAAACACTTCATAGAAACATCTACTTTACATATTTTAAGATAATAACGTATGTATATACCACTCTATTATGTGGTATGTAAATGTTTTTCTGATCTTGAACGAGCATGTCATTGAATGGCTTTCCATAAAGGTGGTTATGCTAGATAATGAATGATACTCAGATTTTACAGGATGTACGTCACATCATGCCTGAACATCGTCAAAAATAAAAACATACACGTGGCCAGATGAAGCATTGTGACTGGCTCACTTATTGTAAAGAACCCTTGCTTTAATATTTTCACGTATATTTTTAGCAGGAATACAAGAGAATCAAATATTTCCAAATCGAAGAGATATTCAAAGACTGGAAGAACGATAGGGAGTTCAAAGGGTTTCAGAAGGATAAGATGTGACCATGAAGGGGGAGTCACAGGCAAGCAGCTTTCTCTGGTCCACACTGACATGTTTGCATGAGGATATGTGACTTGCCAAAGGGTAAGTCCCAGAAGTACAAGAGGGAAAGACAACGCTTTAGGGCGGGGTGACTTGGAAAGGGTGCTTCTGTGCCTAAGTGATGGGTCAGCAACCTGGCTGGGGGTCCCTGCGTCAAAGACTTCAAAAGGTCAGCAGTAACCTATACTCACAAAGATCTCAGTAACATAGATCAAAGTAACTTAGAGCCACAAAGATCTTAGAACCACAGAGTCGATCTTTACCTATGATTAGGAGATGGTCACAGTTTCACAGGATATGATCTTTGGGCCGGCAGTAGATGCCTAAAATATTATTTAGGGCTATACATTTAATGAAAAAAATGTATGTGTAAAAATTTGGGTTTGGAATGTTAAGAAAAATCACAGGCCCGTCATGGAGTTACTTACGTTAAGGCCACATGTCACTAAACCTAATTTCATTCCTGCAGGAATGTAACCTTTAACCAGTCAGCAAAGAATTTCCTAGTCAGTGCTGGAAATTTAACTGATAGATCCCTGCCATTCCCCTCAGAGAGGCAGTCTTGCCTAAATAAGGTATTCCATGCCACTATTTTTTTTTTAAGTTTATTCAAGTTAGAGACAGGGAGCACATGCAAAAGAGGGGCAAGACAACAGGGAAAGAGAGAATCCCACAACCAAGAGGTCATGATCTGAGCCAGGTTCAAGAGTCAGACACTTAACCAAGCCATCCAGGCACCCTGAGAATGTGGAGTTTCAAAGGTTAGCAGTCTTGGCTGGGATACAGCCATGAGGGCACTGGCCTACTCCTGAAGAGAAAGCGCAAACAACTTGCAGGCAGATGTCATTGAAACAGTGATCTGTACAACACCTGGTGCACACACTGGGGGAGATTATACACTCATCGTGGAGAGCATCCCTGTGAAGCAGTGTTCACAATGAGGGGACAAAGAGCTAGGACAGAGGAGCTGCGTGGCACCATTACCCTGCTCTGCAAACCCCCCCAGCAAAAAAAAACACAGAGCCATCTGCTGGAACCAAGGCAATCCCCACACTGGGTGCCTAAGCTGCTTACGACAACCCCAACTTCCTGTGTTCTGGCGAGACTGGCCTTCAAGGTCATTCAATCTTGCTTCAGTCCCAATGGAGCTGGCCCCTTCCCCAGAAGACCAGGGGAAGCCCATGACCATACCACCTCTCTTGACCAGACAGTTATGCAGGGCTTCACTTCTAGTGGCAATCATTTCAAGTCTCACTTAACAAGCAGATTGGAGCAGACCTAGATAAGTCTCACAACATTCTGGCCAAGGACCATACATTGCTCATACAACTGGCTTGAAGGATAGTGCAGCCAGAACACAAAACAGTGCATGCAACACACACCACAGACACTCCATGATGTGCCAGGCCCTGGACACTAGATGATCTCCTCTTCATAAAGCCCTTCATCCCAGAGGCAGGTAACATAATGAGCTTTGGTAACAGAGAAGGTAAATACTCAACCAAAATGCCAAGATAAGAGGAATGCATCCCAAATGAAAGAACAAGATAAGGTCATGGCCAGAGACATGGAAGGAACATTTCCAAACTCATTCTATGAGGCCGGCATGGCCTTGAGTCCAAACTGGACAAAGACCCCACCGGAAAGGAAAACTACAGACCAATTTCCCTGATGAACCTGGATGCGAAAATTCTCAACAAAAAGTAGCAAACCGGATCCAACAATACATAAAAAGGATTATTCAGGACAATGAGGTGGATTTTATTCCTGGAATGCACAATAGATTCAATATCTGCAAATCAACTGATGTGATACATCACATTGATAAAAGAAAGGATAACAACCACATGATCCTCTCAATAGATGCAGAACAAACGTTTGACAAAATGCAGCAGCATCCTTTCTTGGTGAAAAAAAAAAAAACCTCATGAAAGGAGGGATAGAAGTATCATTCCTCAACATGAGAATATCCAGATATGAAAGTCCCACAGCTAATATCATCTTCAGTGGTGAAAAACTGAGCTTTCCCCCTAAGGTCAGTAACACGACGGGGATGTCCACTCTCAGCACTGTTATTCACCATACTGTTGGAAGTCTTAGCCTCAGCAATTAGACATCAAAAAGAATACAAGGTGTCCAAGTTGGCTAGGAGGAATCAATATTTCCCTGCTCACAGACACGATACTCTCCGTGGAAAATCTGAACGACTCCACCAAAAAACTTCTAGGATTGATACAGGAATTCAGGAAAGTATCAGAATATACAATCAATATGCAGAAGTTGATTGCATTTCTATACACCAGTAATGAATCAACAGAGAAATCAAGGAATTGATGTCATTTACAACTGCACTGAAAACCATAAAATACCCAGGGATAAACCCAACCAAAGAGGGAAAAGATCAGTACAGTTAAAACAATAGAGGGTCTCCTGGGTGGCTCAGTCGGTTAAGTGCCGTCTTCGGTTCTGGGCATGATCCTGCATTTGTGGGATTGAGTCCCTTGACGGGCTCTGTGCTGACAGCTCAGAGTCTGGAGCCTACCTCAGAGTCTGTGTCTCCCTCTATCTCTCTCTGCCCTCCCACCCCCCCACCGCTCATGCGCTCTCACTTGCTCGCTCACTCTCTCAAATATAAATAAACATTAAAAAATTAAAAGAACAAACCATACAGCGTCTATAAAAGAAGTTGAAGAAGACACAAAGAAATGAAAAAAAAATCCCATGTACATGGATTAGAAGAACAAATATTGTTAAAATGTCAATACTATCCAAAGCAATCGACAAATTCAATGTAATTCCTATCAAAATAACACCAGCATTTTTCACAGAGCTAGAGACAACAATCCTAAAATTGTATGGAACCAGAAAAGATCCCAAAGAGCCAAAGTAATGTTGAAAAAGAAAAACAAAGATGGAGACATTACAACTCTGGACTTTATGGTGCATTAGAAAGCCGCAATCATCAAGACAGTATGGTACGGGCACAAGAACAGACACATAGATCAAAGGACCAGAATATGGAACCCAGAAATGGAGCCTCAAACATATGACTGAATAATCTTTCACAAAGCAGGAAAGAATATCCAAAGGAAAAAGAAGAGTCTCTTCAGCAAATGGTACTGGGAAACCTGGACAGTGACAAGTATGAACCTGGACTATGTTCTTAAACTTCTCTCTCTCTCTCTCTCTCTCTCTCTCTCTCTCACACACACACACACACACACACACACACACACACACACACACCTCAAAATGGATGAAACATCTAAATGTAAGACAGGAAACCATCAAAATCCTAGTGGAGAAAACAGGCAACCTACCTCTTTGATCCTGACCGCAACAACTTCTTGCTTGTCATTTCTCCAAAAGCAAGGGCAATAAAACCAAAATAAACTATTGGGACCTCAAGATAAAAAGCTTCTGCACAGCAGAGGAAACAATCAGGAAAACTAAAAGGAAACTTAATGGAATGGGAGAAGATATTTACAGGTGACATATCAGATAAAGGGTTAGTATCCAAAATCTATCAAGAACTTATCACACTCAACACCCAAAAACCAAATAATCCAGAGAAGAAATGGGCAAAAGACATGAAGAGACACTTTAACAGGACATCCAGATTGGTCACACGTGAAAAGATGCTCAACCTCATTCCTCATAAGTGAAATACACATCAAAACCACAATGAGATATCCCCTCACGCCGATCAGAATAGCTAAAATTAACATCTCAGGAAACGACAGATGTTGGCAAGGATGCGAAGGGAAAGCTTTTGCAATGCTGGTGGGAATGCAAAATGGTGTAGCCACTCTGGAAAATAGTATGGAGATTCGCTACAAAAACCAAAATAGAACTGCACTAGGACCCAGCAATTGCACTACTAGGTTTTTACACAAAGGATACATTAATGCTGACTCCAAGTGGCACATGCACTCTAATGTTTATAGCAGCATTATCAACAATAGCTACATTATGCAAAGAGGCCAAATGACCATTGACAGATGAATGGATAAAGAAGATGTATATTCATACAATGGAATATTACACGGTGATCAAAAGGAGTGAAATCTTGCTATTTTCAACAACGTTTAGTGAACTGGACTTTATTATGATAAGCAAAATATGTCAGAGAAAGACACACATCATATTAAATTCCACAGATGAGAGAATTCATAACACTGAAGAACGTAGTGAAAGGAAAGCAAAAATAAGATACAAACAGAGATGGAGTCAAACGATAAGACACCGTTAAATAGAGGGAAGAAGCTCAGGGTTCCTGGAGGGTTACTGAATAGGGGTATGGGCTAAATGGGTGATGGGCATTAGAGACAGCACTTAGGATGAGTACTGGATATATTTTGTAATTGACAGATCACTAAATTCTAATCCTGAAACTATTCCACTATAAGGTAACTAACTTGGGCTTAAATTTTAAAAAAGAAAAAAATATTAAAAATAAGTAAAGAAATATACTACCAGTCAAAAGTAAAGAATATATAAATCGGGCTCTTTTAGTGGAAATGAAAGACCAAAATTGTTACAGACAAGAAAGGATCAGAGAAAACATCAAGATACAATGGTAAAACAACTAGTAGGTCACTAAATATATACCTATCAATAATTACTCTAATGTAAATCGATAAATGCTCCAATCAAAAGACATTGGATAGGGAGACAGAATGGACACAAAAAAAAAAAAAAAAAAGAAAGAAAAGAAAAAAAAGAAACAAACAAACAACAACAACAAAAAAAAACCAAGGCCTATCTAGGTGCTGCCTACAAAGCCTTATTTGGACTTAAGTCACCTGCAGATTTAAATTGAGGGAATGAAAAAACATTTATCATGCCAATAATATCAAAAGAAACCCAGTACCAATACTTATATCGGGCAAAAAAACTTTAAAATTGAGACTGTAGTTTGGTACCCTTTAGGTCAATACCTAGTAGTAAAATTGCATGCACCCAATATTTATAGCAGCTTTATCAACAGTAGCTAAATTATGGAGAAAGCCCAAGTATCCAACAAGTGATGAAGGTATAAAGAAGTTGTGGGGTCTGTGTATGTGTGTGTCTGTGTATTCATGTATACACGTGTGTGTGTGTGTGTACGTGTATATATTCATACATACATACATACATACATACGTATATACAATCAAATATGTCTCGGCTTCAAAAAGAATGAAATCCTGTCATTTGCAACGATGTGGATGGATCTAGAATGTGTTATGCTAAGTGAAATATGTCAATCAGAGAAAGACAAATATATCATTTCACTCATGTGTAATTGAAGAAACAAAACAGATGAAAACATGGGAAGGGGGCAGGAAAAGAGAAGAGTGGTAACAAACCACATGTGTCTCTTAATGATAGAGAAAAAAAAGTGAAGATTCATGGAGGGAGATGGGTCAGCTCTGGGCTAGATGGGGGACCTGTATTAAGAAGAGCACTTGTTGTGATGAGCACTGGGTGTTGTATGTAAGGGATGAATCACTGAATTCTACTCACGAATCCGAGAATGCACTGTATGTCAACTAAGACTTAAATTTAAAAAATAAATAAAGCTGTAACAAGAGATGAAGACGAACACTATCTCATACTAAAGGGGACAACCAAACAAGAAGATCCAATGATTGTAAATTTTGATGCCCCCAACATGCAACCACCAAGTATATAAAACATTTAACAACAACAATAAAAGAACTCATTTATAATAATATAACGATATTAGAGGACTTTAACACATAACTCACATCGATGGACAGAACCTGTAAACAGAAAACCAACAAGGAAACAATGGCTTTGAATGACACACTGGACCAGATGGGTTTAACAGATATATTCAGAACACTCCATACTAAAATGACAGAGTACACATTCTTTTCAAGTGCACATGGGGCATTCTCCATAATTGATCACATTCTAGGTCACAAATCAGGCCTCAACAGGTACCCAAAGACAGAGATCAGACCAAGCATTTTTTTCTGACCACAAAGCTAAGAAACTTGAAGTTAACCACGTGTGCGCACGCACGCGCACACACACACACACACACACACACACACACACACACACTAAGGGGGAAAGGCCACAATTAAAGGGAGGTTAAATAACATGCTACCAAATGAATGGGTCAAACAGGAAATCAATGAGAAAATACACCGAAACTAATGAAAATGAAAATACACTGGTAAAAGTATTTGGAATGCGGCAGAAGCAGTCTATGATGGAAGTATATAGCAGCACAAGCCTACCATAAAGAGCAAGAAAAATCCCAAACAATCCTAACTTATAACTAAAGGAATGAGAAGAACAGCCGAAGGAAGGAAATAATAGAGATTAAGGCAGAAATAAGGAATATAGAAACCAAAAAGACACTAGAGCAAATCAATGAAACCAGGGGCTGGTTCCTTGAAAACAGTAATCAACATGAAAACCTCCTAGGCATACTTTTCACAAAGAAGAAGGAAAGGACTCAAATAAAATCACAAATAACACAGGAGAAATAACAGTCAACACCACAAAAATACAGTTAGAAGATAATATTATGAAAATCTATATGCAACAAATTGGACACTCTGAGAAAAATGGAACAATCCCTAGAAACACACAAACTACCAAAACTGAAACGGAAAGATACATAAAATCTGAAAACAGAAAGAAATCAAATCAGTAATAAAAAATTTCCCCCCAACACAAGAGTTCAGGGCCAGATGGCTTCACTAATGAATTCCACCATTACAATTATTACTATTATTATTATTATTATTATTATTATACAAAAAATTATTACAAAAAATAAAAAAAGAAGGAAAACTTACAAATTCATCTTATGAGGCCATCATTACCTTGATACCAAAACCAGTTAAAGCCTCCACTAAAAATGAAAACTGCCGGGGCTCCTGTGTGGCTCGGTGGGTTTGGTGTCCAAATCTTAATTTTGGATTAGGACATTATCTTGCAGCGCATGGATTCGAGTCCCACGTTGGACCCTGTGCTGACAGTGTGGAGCATGGCCAGGATTCTCCCTCTCCCTGTCTCTCTGCCCCTCCCTCACTTTTATGTACCCTATGTCTCTAAGTAAATAAATACTTTAAATATGTTTTAAAAAATTTAAATAAAACTACAGACCAATATCCCGATGAATATGTATGCATAAATTCACATCAAGATACCTTCAAATTAAAGTCAATAATACATTAATAGAATCATTTACCATAATCAAGTGGGATATATTCCCGGACTGCAAGGGTGGTTCCACATTCACAGATCAATCAACATGATGCACCACAGTAATAGAAGAAAGGATAAGAACAATATGATGCTTTCAAGACATGCAGGAAAACGATTTGACAAAATGTCACGTCCATTCATGATAAAACCCCCTAGCAAGTATATTGGTACTCAACCTACCTGCACATAATAAAGGCCATCTATGAAAAACCCACAGCTCATCTCATCCTCAATGGGGAAAAATTGAAATTTTTCTTCCAAGGTCAGGGACAAGATGGGGATGATCCCTCTCACCACTGTTATTCCACATAGTACTGTAAGTTATAGCCACAGCAATCAGACAACAAAAAGAAATAAGAAGCATCCAAACTGGCAAGGAAGAAATAGAACTTTCACTATTTGGAAATGACATGATACTCTCTATAGAAAACATGAAAGATTCCCCTCAAAATTGTTAGAATTGATACATGAATTCAACAAATCAAAATATACAGAAATCAATGTACATAAATCTATTGCATTTCTGTAGACAAATAATGAATTAACAGAAAGAGAAAGTAAGGGGTCAATCCCATTGACAGGTGCACCAAATACCCCAAGATACCTGGAATAAACCTAACCAAAGAGGTAAAAGATCTGTACTCTAAAGGCTTTGAAACACTGATGAAAGAAATGGAAGAGGACGGAAAGAAATGGAAGAGGACGCAAAGAAAAGGAAATACATTTCATGTTCACGGATAGGAAGAACAAAATACTGTTAAAAGGTCTACACTCCACAAAACAATCTACACATGTAATGAAATCCCTATCACACAAACAAAACATTTGTCACAGAACTAGAACAAATAGTCCCAAAATATGTATGGAGTGACAAAGACCCCAAACAGCCAAAAGAAATTGAAGACCAAAACTAAAGCTGGAGACATCACGCTTCTAGACTTTAGGTTATATTACAAAGCTGTACTGAACAGAACAGTATGGTACTGGCAACCAACAACAACAACAAAAACATAGACGCAGAGACCAATAGAATGGAAACCCAGGCATGAACTCATACATATATGGTCAATTAATTCTCAACAAAGCAGGAAAGGATATCCAATGGGTAAAAAAAGATACTCTTGGGACACATGTGTGTCTCCACAGCGTGTGACCGTGGATTCAGCTCCAACCATGATCTCAGGGCAGTGCAGAGCATGCGTGGGATTCTCTCTCTCCATTTCTCTCTGACCCTCTTCTGCATGTTCTCTCTCTCTCTCTCTCTCAAAAATAAATACATAAACTTAAAAAAAGTCTCCTCAACATGTGGTTTTGGAAAAACTAGACAGCAACCTGCAAAACAAAACAAAAACACAACCGGACCACTTTCTTACAACATACACAAAAATAAATCCAACATGAATAAAGAACTATGTGTGAAACCTGAAACCATAAAAATCCCAGAGGATACCTAACACAGGCAGTATCTTATTTGACATTGTCTGTACAAACATCTTTGTAGATATATCTCCTGAGGTAAGGGAAACACAAGCAAAAATAATGGGACTTCATAAAAATAAAAAGCTTCTGTCACAAAGGAAATAATCAACAAAACTAAAACACCTACAGAATAATATTTGTAAACGACATCTGATAAAGGTTTACTGTCCAAAATATATAAAGTTATACAGCACCCAAAAAATGAGAAATCCAATTAAAAATGGGCAGATGACATGAATGGACATTTTCCCAAGGTGACATAAACATAGCCAAGAGACACATGAAAAGATGCTCAGCATTACTCGTCTTCAGGGAAATACAATTCAAAAGTACAATGAGATAACACGGCACATCTGTCAGAATGACTAAAATCAATGAATGATGAAACAGCAGGTGTTGACAAGGCTGTGGGGAAAGAGAAACCTTCTTGCATTGTGGGAAGGAATGAAAACTGGTGCAGCCACTCTGGAAAACATCATGGAGATTCGTCAAAAAAAAAATGGAAATAGAACTATGTTACGATCCAGCAATTTCACTATGAGGTATTTACAGAAAGAATACAAAAATAATTCTTCAAAGGGATACATGCACCATGATGTTTACAGCAGCATTTTCTACACCAAATTACGGAAACTGACCAAGCATCCATCAACTGATGAATAAAACTGAGAGGTAGTATATGGAATGTAATATTATTTAGCCGTAAAAACATGAAATCTTGTCATTTTCCACGAGGTGGATGGAGCGAGAGAATGTTATGCTGGGTGAAATAAGCCTATCAGAGAAACACAAATACCAGATGATTTCACTAACACATGGAAATAAAACAAAACAAAGGGGGGGGGGAGGAGACAGTGACAAACAGACTCTTAACTAGAAAACAAACTGAGGGGTTCCACAGTGAGGTGGGGGAATGGATGAAACAGCTGCTGGGGATTAAGAAGTGCACCTGGGATGAGCACCAGGTGACGCGTGGACGTGTTGCTCTATATTGTACTCCTGAAACTAATATTACACTGTATGTTTACTAAGTGCAATTTAAAGTAAAAGATAACATAAGGTTAAGACACCTACCTACCAGGTTTTCTGTAGTTTTCAATCACTTCATTAGGTTGGAAAAATAACCATAAATTTTTTAAAAAGCATGTATGATGTGGGGGACAGTTTGTGCCCTTACCTCGGTCTCTGGTTCCAGCAGGACTCGGAAAGTGGGTCCCAGCTCATTCTTCTAGAAGGTCCTGAGACAAACATTTCGTGTATTCATGTCCTAATGGAATGCAGCTCCCGTTCTTCTGAATTTGTCAGGGTTTCTTCCTGGAAACAAGCCTGAATCTTGAACAAACCATCGACTGCATCTATGAGGTGATGTCGTGGGACCCCGCAATCCACGAGTCCTTTAATAAAATACGTCCGGTAAGTGGAGGAATGAAACACGGGAACAGCCCAGAAAATGCAAGGGCCTGTGCTGCTTAGCAACCAGCTTGCCCAGGGAAACCACCCAGCGCCCCCTCCTCAGCACTCAGTACAAAAAGGCAGCTTCTCTCTGGCGACTCAGGAGATGCCAAGTTGTTGCAAAGCTCCCAAGGTCTCCCCTGGGGCGGGCGGCAGAACCCGCTGGAAACGCAGCTCTGCTCTCTGTCCTGAGACAGCGGCAGAGGCCCTGAGTCCTCTGGGAGCAACAGCAGCCCTTCCTGCTCTGAAGTACCCTGGGTCAGAAAAGCCGATGGTGCGCCCTCTGCTGGCCATCACTGCCTAGGCAGAGGAACCCGCCCCTCCGGGTCTGTGGTGCTTGAGCTCTCTCTGCTGGCTACCATGGGAATTCCTGCAATGTTGAAGGCCCTTGTCGCTCAGCTGAGGGACTGAAGGTGCTCTGGGCAACTCAGCCTGTTCTCCACAATGGGAAGGGTCTTAGTGACAGGGCCTGGGACACAAAGAAACCTTTTCCTTCTCCTTTTTTTTGAGTGAAGAATGAAACAGAATTTATTAACATAATGACATCATTTGTAATGTTTTAAGCAATGTCCACAGAAAAATAGACCACCAATTTACACATGCTGAGCAAGTAATTGTGTTTGCCACCAGACTATTTAGGTTAGATAAAGAATTGACACCTTAGAGAGAGATAACCGCTTCCAGCTATGGAATGAGTGAGTCCTAGGGATACAAGGGACAGCCAATGGAATAGAGTCAATCCTGTAATAATATTGTTGCATGCTTTCACAGGATAGCTACACTTGTGCTGAAGTACAACATAATTTATAGACATATGGAATGACTAAAATGTATGCCTAAAACTAATACAACAAATGTGTGAAGAATATTTCAATTAAAAGTCGACATCCTTTACGCTATCTTTAATTTCTGTTTTTTTGCCAATGAACTATCATTCCTGGGGCGCTTGGGTGGCTTAGTCAGTTAGGCGTCTGACTTCCCCTCAGGTCATGATCTTGCAGTCCATGAGATTGAGCCCTGAGTCAGGTTCTGTCCTGACAGCTCAGAGCCTGGAGCTTGCCCCAGATTCGGTGTCTCCTTCTCTCTCCCCCCTTCCTCCCTCAGGCTGTCTCCAAAAAAGAAAAACAGAAACATTATAAATTTAAAAAATCATTCCTAATTTAGAATCTGTGAAACTCCATTTATACCAGATTCTCTAATATCACATCTTGATGTTGAGAGCTTATCTAAATAGTCACTAATAATATCTTTGATGACACATATGTGACAGGGTCAGAATGCAACTTACAGGGAGCTACACATCTGTTATGAATTTACTGTATGTATACTTGGCTAATATTTCCAATGAAATGTGCTTTAGGGATATAGATGTATGAAATAATGTCCATCAGTCATATATGTCCAATTCCTATAGGACCATTATGCCTTCAATTACTAATTGTCATCTCTTCAAAATTAAAAGAAAGCTGGGACAAGAAAATGTCTTTGAATTTGATGTAAGAGAAGAATATGGTGTTTTAAAGGGTTCACCTACCATCTGGCATCCTCAGTTTGGCAGTGGACAGGAGGATAGAAACCCACAATCTTGATGCACACCGCTAGTTCCAGAGGGAGAATATGGACCTTCTTGTCAAATACTTTTTATCAATATCAGCAGTTCAACTCTGCCAGGTACAGACTGCCGGACCTGGGGGCAACACAATGCCTGATGCCTGGGTTCAGAACATGAGGAAGACCAGCTGGTAGGGAGTGCTGGGGAAATCCAACAGGGCCTGGGGCAGTGAGGGAGATGGATCCGGGTCCCCTCCCCACAGGGTAGGCTCTGGCGTTTACCTGCCAATGAGCAGCACACTCTCCCTCAAGACATCCCTCTCTATGACAGAACATGAGGCTGTGCCCCCACAATTCCAGGAGAAATGAGGGATACCCATCTTTTCAAATGCAATAGCCTCTGCAAAGCTTGGCCCCAGGGATGTTGGAGTCTTGGAGTCACGGAAAACTGATGCCCATGATACCTACCATTTCTGCCCCAGCACTCAGAGACACTTCATACATCCCCTCTCCCCTGGCCCATCTCACCCCATCCACATTCCTGGACCAGGTCTCTACTTTCCCCCTTGTACTTCCTCTTTGTCTCTGTTTCTCTCTAACCACATCTCTATTTCTTCCTTTCACTCTCTAGGACTTGCCCAATACCCCTATCACAAATTCAGTGTCTCTCTCCCTGCCTGTCCCTTTCTCCACCTCTCCCCAGGCTTCAGGATATCTGCTCTGTGCATGCAGCCCTGTCCAGGAGCACAGGGCATTCCTGTCTCTCCCTCTCTCATGTTTTGTTTTGTCCCAGGCCCTGATCACAATGAAGGAGAATCCCCTGTACAGCAGCTGCTCATGTTGACATTTGCTAGAGCAATGCTGGCAGCATGTGGATAGCCAGACATTTACCCTTGGTGGCCCAGCCATGACCCAAAAGCTCCTGGAGGGCTGGCTGCTTCCCTAAGCTGGGAGGAAAAAGGGGCTCACAGGGTTCAGTGTCCCTGGGACAAAGTGGATTGGCTTGGCCGATGAGAAGGAGCCATATGCTTACACACAACTCTCCTGGGTGGTGTCCAAGGAACCTATCTCAGACCATGGAGCTCTGCCCTCCCCATCCCTCAATAAGGCAACAGGGGAAGTTTTGTGAGACATCATGTGACTCACCACAAAAGCTGTGCCATTTACCCCCTTGGAGGCCACCTGGATTGGTGCTATTGGGGGCAGCTGGTAAGGTGCACAAGGGCACAAGAACTGAGTTAATGCAAGGCCTCCTTACTGGTCTCCTGAATCCATTCCTCACCATCGGAAGAGACCCTTTCCTGGAGACAGATACCTGCCCTCCTCATCAGCACAAACCCCATCAACTAGCACGCACGCCGTGTGCTCATGAGTATCTATCTACAGATATAACAACCACCACCAGATCTTCCTAAAGGATGTATCCAACTCCTCAGATGGAACCATAGGTCCCTTCCAGGCATTACAACCCCGAAGAATGATCTGTCTTCTTCCACCAATCGTGTACATACTATGTGTTGGCTAACTGCATATACAGGAACCCCAAAGTGTACACTTGATGGGGAATGAGTGTTGATTTTCCTGGAAGCAGACGCTGACACAGAAACACAACTGTGACAAGTGTATTAGGGGACATTAGGAAGGACAAAGTGGAGTGGACAGGGTGGTCAGGGAAAGCATTCAGACCAAGGGGCAGATTAGACACCATCTCTAAATATATAATAACCATAGCTGGTTTGTAATGGTTCAGTGTCCTCTTCAAATTTCAAACGGATTGCCCTCTATGTCAAAGTGATTTTGAGTTATTGCAAAGGGATCTTCTGTTCTCCTCTATGCATTTTGTCTTCTACAATACATCTGTGGCCTTGGATGAGCACATATTTGTGTGGCTGCATTTGTGTGTCTACCCCAGATCTTAGATGTAGATGCCTGAATATACACATTATCATACTTATCTTTTCCTTCTTTGTAAAGTAAGACCTGAATTTCAATAGAAAAAACACAGGTGTCTTTGTTGTATCTTTTGAAAGAGAAATTGCCAATCTCCCAACCTCAGGCATTATACCCTTAGTTTCATGAAACTGAATGAACATCTGTTGATGATCTTCTGTGTGCAGATACATTCATTTCCACCCTGAGAAGGGTGAATGCCCACTCATCCCATACATTTTACAAATTCCTTATGTGCTTAACCACCTCTTCATCGCACTGACCTCAGAGACCAACATTGTTCCTGCTTCTCAGATTACAATGCTGAGGCTCTGAGATGGCCCCACTGAGAGATGGCATTAGGGCTGAGACAGCAGGATCTCAGGCAGTGCCTCTAGAAATTGTGAGGGAAGTTTCAGAGATACAAATCTTCATGCAGGGTCATGACAGTAGGTTCAGGGGTGTGGTAACAAGATTCCAGCAGGGGCGTTTCCTGGTCAACCCTGAATTCCTGCTAAGAGTCTGATTCAGGCTGAAGGCCAAGGTAGCCACACAGCTAATCTACAACCCTTCATCACATTTAGTCTCACAGAGGCACACAAACTTAGGCAGACAAGCATCCCATAAGAACCAAGTTAAACCACAATTCTCCAGGGCATTCTTTCACAAGGATCCAGAACCTTCAGGAGAACCTCCAAGGGAAACAACAGTCTTTATTTAGATAATGAACTAGGTGCACTTTGGCCACAATGACATTTCAGAGAGGATACCTGCATGAACTATCCTTGAACCCATACAGCAGCTCTGGGTGGATGTTACTCGTCGCTCACTCTCCCTGCCCAGGTTGTGGACCCTGCCACAAATGGCCTCCAATTCCATCTCACTGAGTCCAACACCGTCCCCTCTGCACCATCTCAGCTCTCCCTTCTCATGAACAGTCTCCAATTCATTCCCATGAGATTCATGTCTCCGTCTCTTGTACTTGAGGACCCATTATTGGAGCTGCCATTATTGTAGACCAGAAGTTCCATGTAATTTAACGCATGTGACTCTCTCCCCATTAGGACAGTTGAAGCCCCTGATGGAAAAGGGTTTGCCTCATCTCTCACAGAGCCAGGGATATGGACTGTGTACTGGGCACATCTGCAGAACTAATATGCCTGCTTTTCTATTAAAAGACTCTTTCCTTCTCCACAAAGTATATATGCAGCCCAGCTCAGTAATGGAAATGACACAGCCCAACATATGTATGTCCTGAGAAACTTGAGGAATCTTAACAGTGTCCTCATCCAGCAGCACCCTTGCATTACAAAGCATGTGAGGCCATCTCTACGTCTTCTCAAAGACTCAACAACACAAGAGCTGAACGTGCTGAACATGTCAACTCATACAGCTCAGTTCATCTCACAAATAGTCGAGGTGGAGGTGGTGGGTCCTGTCCCTGAGAACATCAAGGAGCTGGAGGCAGCCCATAGAGCCCATGAACAGTGATAAAGGGTATCTGTGGGGGATGGACCTGGGAAAGAAGGAGGTCCTCTTGCACCCATAGGGACCTACAGAAGTGACAGGTGTGTTGGTATGACAGACAGAAGCAGAACGCCCACAGGAGCTGAAACACAATGAAGCAGGTGTCAGCACCTGGCCCCTTGTTCATTCATGGGTTCTAGTAGAACAGAGCATCAGTGTCAGAAAACTCTACCCTTCCATGAGGTCCCACCTATAGCCTGAAAGTACCAGATGCCACAAGTAAAAACTACTGTCGCCACACATCACTGCCCATGTTTACAAATGCAGAAAGCCAAGGAGTCCTATTCTAGAAGATTGATGGCAGTAATGCCAGTCTAATAAAGGAACGTATTCCAGAGAGGCAGGCTTCTGTGTCCAGGACCCCTCTGGTGTCCTCTTCCACCAGATCTGAAGACTTTTTCTTTGCACATTGAGAACAGACAGAACATGAAGGAATGAAAGAAATGACCAGAACCACACAGAGATCCAGGGCCACCCCAAGGTCAAAGCTCTACCTGCCATCCCACGCCTGTCCTCACTCTGCTTCCCTCCCTGACAAAGACATCTTCTGTGCAAGGCCACAGGGACATCTGAGGAGATGGGGATTCCTGGAGTCCTGCATGGGGCCTGGAAATGTGTTTTCTGAGGAAACACATTACCTGTGCATATTCATTGGTCTCAAGTATGTTTATCTTAATTCACAGGTAATTCAGCTTTTAAATACAATATGAGTTGCAGAGCTATTTTGTGCCATTGTAAAAGGGAGGTAGAAATTCTACATAAAAGAATGAACAGAAACATGTCTCAGTTTCAGGGGCAAAACTCCCATAAGGTATCATGAGACAAAGTACCAATTACAACTGCTCCCAGGACACAAGAGAACCTACTCATATAAACACAACTGAAGAACTCTGTGAGGTATTGGCCCTGCAGGTAATCACTGATTCTCTCCCTTCACTGCAGTTCCACGTACATTTTTTATTACACGTGCCACTTCTTAAAATTCAGAGTATTTCCACCTAGGGGACAACTGGAGAAATTCTCTATTGTACATTTACCAACACAGAAGGACCAGTAATGAATTCTGAAATTTTTCTAAGAACCCTCAGCACTGCACAAAGCACACAATATAATGTTGGAAAGAGTTTTTATCTATTCCAGTCATGAGGCTCATAGCAGACATTCTGAACAAATTCATGGCCTACACTGAAATAGGAAAAAATGAAAATAATCAGGATAATCCCGTGTAAAGAAGGTGCGGAAGGAGTCAGACGCTCCAGAAGACTTGAGGGTGCAGTGAAGTGTCATCCTCCTCAAGTTATTTCCACAAACGCTAAGTGAGAGCCACGTGGTCTTCAGCCTCCATGTACTTGTGGCGTCCAGAGGCACTAGCTAACATGATGATGTTACATTGGAGAAGCCTGGAGGCTTGTGACCACGTAAATCAAACAGTAAAGACACCAGAGGACAAAGAAAACCAGACAAGGCCAGATAAAAGTTTCCAGAAAGCATTGCAACTGAAACGGGCAACAGAATTTACCTTGTCTTTCTCTGCATCCTTGGTAGAGACAAAACTGATATTTCCCATGGGAGCTGCATCACGTCTTAGGTCTCATAAAGGATGGAGGTGGATGGAGGTTGATTCTGACTTGCATAGACTGTGTGGAAGAAAAACAAGCCATTCGCAACATGTTTCATTATATTCAACTCATTCACACTCTCAGGTCCCTTACCAGGGACAGACCGTTTTTCATGTGCCTCGGGTGACCCTTGAGGACAAGAGGGAGATCTGATCCTGTCTCTTGAGGAAGGTTTACAGGGCCCTGGTTCAGGTGTTTTTATAACTAATCAAGCAGCTGTGAACAGCTCAGGTGTCAACTTGCTAGAAAGTATGTTAGGGGTGTGTTTCATCCCTCAGAGAGCCCAGCACATGGTCTCTGTACAAGCTACATACTAGGGAGTGTTATGTCTGTCAGCATGTGTAAGGCCTCTTTCCTTCTCAGAGACACGTGTTGCCCAGCTCACTAGGTGTAAATGACTGCCCATTTCATGCATTTCCTGAGAAATTGAAGCACATTACACTGTCCTCAGGCTGACCTGAAAGCCCTGTGGTGCCATCACTGCATCTTCTCCAAACACATAACAAGTAATAGACAAAACATGTTTTATAAGTCAACTCATACTGATCATATCATCTTTCCACATGGTGGAGGAGGAAGATAAGGTCCCAGAGGACCCCAGTTTGGAGAAGGTGGGGGTGGTCCAAAGCCCATGGGTGGTGATAAATGTCAGCCTACGGGGTATGACATGGAGGGCACTTCTGGGAAAGGAGGAAATATCCTGGAAACCACGTGGACCTGCAGGACAGAAATTAAACTTTTGAGATGTGTTAGGGTAAAAGGTGAAAAATCCAACACCAACACCAACACTAACATACCTAAACCCAATGAAGCCGAATGGCACCTGTCTCCTTCCTCTCACCTGGTTTCAATAGGGCAGCATCAGTGCTTCTAAACTCCACCCTTCCCACTGGGTCCCACCTAGAATTTCTAAGAGTTGGAGGAGACAAAGCAGTGCGTTGCTGGCAGCATGGTACTAGCTGTGCCTGCAAATGTAGGGAAGGAAGTAGCTAGTCTTAAAGGATCAGAGGGATAATTCCAGACTACTAAAGAAAGTCTGTTCCACACACACAGGCCTCTATGTCCAGGACTACTCTCCACCCAACCCTTCACCACCTCAACAGCTCCGTGTTGGCATAGTAAGAGCTGAAACGATGAGGAAGCATTTTGTTTCCATACTATTCATTTACATCTTTAATCCATTTCAAGTTAATTCTTGGAGTGGTATAACATAAGGTGCTAAGCTTTATTCTTATACATGTGAATATTCAATTTCCCCAGCCCCAGTTATTCAAGAGACTACCCTTCTCCACTGTGTATTCTTGACTCCCTTGTCAAATACTAGTTTACTGTGCATGCAAGGGTTTAGTTTGGGCTCTCAATTTCCGTTCCATTGTCTTGTGTGTGTGCTTATGCCAGTGACATACCTGATTTCTTTGTGTTAGAATGCAGCTTGAAATCAAGAAGTGTGGTGCCTCCTATTTTGTCCTTTCTTGCATTGGCTACTTGGGGTCTTTTTGTGGTTCCAAATACATTTTAGGATATGTTTTTCTAATTGCATAAAAATTGCATTGGAGTCTTGATAAAGATTGCACTGAATCTCTAGATGGCTTTGGGTAGTATGGACATTGTATCTATATTAATTCCTCCGAAAGATGGACGTGGGATGGCTTTTCACTGACTTGTGCGTTCTCCTGTTTATTTCATCCAAATTGAATTTCTCCCATTTCTGTACACGGGTGTTATAGTTTTTTGTAGAGAGATCTTTCACTTCCTTGGCTAAATTTATTCCTATACAGTTTATTGTTTTTGATGCTATTGTAAATGGATTGTTTTCTTTTCTTCTTAGATAATTTGGTTAGTGTATAGGAAAGCTACAGAATTTGACATGGTGACTTTCTAGTTTGGAACTTTAATGCATTTCTTGATTAGACATTAACAAGTTCTTTTACACTGAACTTTATTTCATTCTTTTACCTTATTAAAAAAAAGTCATGTTATTTGGGAATAGCTGATACAGTATGTTACATTAGTTTCAGATGAACAACATAGTGATTGGACAAGTGTATACATTCTGATACGCTAACACAGGTGCAGCTACAATCTGTCACCATGCATCACTATTCCAGTACCATTCTCAATGTTCCCTATGCTATATCTTCTATCTGTAATTTATTATTCCATAACCAGAAGCCTGCATCACCCAATCCCCTTCACATATCTAGGGCATCCTTGTCTTTTACCTGATCTTAGAGGAAAATCTTTCACAATTTCACTATTGAGTATGATGTTAGATATGTGCTTCACATACATGGCCTTTCTTATGTTGAGATATGTTCCCTCTACAGGGAATTTTTAAAGAGTTTTTTAGCACAAATAGATACCAAATTTTCTCAGAACTTTTTTTTCTGTGTCTATTGATATCGTCACAGGAGTTTTCTTTTTAATTTTTAAAATGTATGGGGCACCTGGGTGGTTCAGTTGGTTGAGCGTCCGACTTTGATTCACGTCATGATCTCACAGTCTATGGGTTCGAACCCCGTATCAGACTCTGTGCTGACAGCTCAGAGCCTGAAGCCTGCTTCGGATTCTGTGTCTCTCTCTCTGTCCTTCCCCTGATCATGCCCAATCTCTCTCTCTCTCTCTCTCTCTCTCTCTCTCTCTCTCTCTCTGTCAAAAATAAATAAACATTAAGAAAAAATTTAAAAATGTATTTATTTTAGTTTAAATTTATTTATGTATTTCTTTAGTTATTTTTTCAAGTTTCTATTTAAATTCCAGTTGGTTAACATACAGTGTAATGTTAGTTTCAGGTATAGAATGTAGTCATCCATCACTTACATACAACACCCAGTGTTCCTCACTACTAGCGCCCTCCTTAGCCCATCACCCATTTAACCCATCCCCCTGCCCACCTCCCTTCTAGTAATCCTCCGTTTTCTATTTATAGTTAAGAGTCTGGTTTCTGGTTGGTTTTTCTTTCATTCAATTATGTGAGGGGTCATATTTATTGATTTGCATTTCTGAAACACCCTTCCTCTACAGGGAAAAAAAAAACCTACATCACGGTCAATGATCCTTTTCATGTGATCCTGAATTTGGTTTGCCTGTATGTCACTGGGAATTATTCATCTATATTCATCACGGGAATACTGGCCTATAGTTTTCTGTTCAGGTAGTATCCTTTTCTGGCTTCCTACCAGGGTAATTCCAGTCTCATTAAATGAGTTTATGGTGTTCATTCCTTTTGAATCAGTGAGAGGACTGCTGTTATTTCTTCTACAAACGTTTGGTCACATTCACCAGTGAATCTACCTGGTCCTGGGCTTTTCTTCCCTGAGAGAATTTCGATTACTGATTCAATTTACTTACTTTGGTTATCTTCTTGTATTGATGCAGTCTTCCTTTAATGGGTCTGTGCAAACCTTCTATTTCTTCCTGATACAGTCTTAGTATATTGTGTGTTTCTAAGAACCTATCCATTTCTTCTGGGTAGGCGGTTTGCTGGCATCTAATTTAGCCATGGTCGCCTCTTTGTCTCCTTTATGTTTCTTTGGTATCAGGTGTAATGTCTACACTTTTATTTATAATTATTTTGAGTTGGGTCCTCTCTCTGTCTTAGCATAGTCGATGTATAATCTTGAAAATTTTGTTTCACTCTTCAGAAAACCCACTTTTGGTCTTCTTCATATTTTCTATTGATCTCATGGTCTCAAATTCATTCGTTTCCACTCTCATATGGATTAATTTCTCCCTTTTGAGAACATTGGACATTGGTAGATTGTTGTTTTTTTCTAGTTCTTTTAAGTTAAAGGTAGATTGTTCATTTGAGTCCCAAATCTATCCTCCACGCATGCAAATCCAGTGACTCATTAGAGAAACTTCATAGGTCTCTCCTGTCCTATTTCTCATTCTCAGAACTCTGAGAAATGGAACCAGAAAATTTATTTGAAGACACAATAGATGAAAACTTCCTTAATGCGGGGAATGAAACAGACCCAGAAGCAGGAGGCACAAAGAACCCCCAAAATATTCAACAGAAGCAGATCCACATCAAGTCCTAGTAATTAAAATGCAAAATGTCGTGATAAAGAAAAAATTTAACAGCAGGAAAACAAAAGATGACAATTACCTACAAGAGAAACCCCATAAGGTTATCACTGGATGTTTTTCAGAAGAAACTTTGAAACTGTAAGTGAGCAGCACGGTATGGTAAAGGTGCTGAATGGATAACATCTGCAGCCAAAGAGAGTCTATCCACAACACTATCATTCAGATGGAAGGAGAGATCAAGAGGTTCCAGAATAAATACTCAGCGAGTTCACAACCAACAAACCACCCCTGCAAGAAATGTTAAAGGGGACTCTTTAAGTGGAAAAGAAACACCTAAAGTGACAATATTAAAGTGCGAAACGCAAAAGCAATAAAAATGAGTATATCTGTAAAACATCAGCCAAAGTATTCGCGATATGAAAGGTTTTGAAATATGACACTACATATCTACAACACGGGGAGGAGAGGAGTAAAGAACTGGTTCAAACTTAAACAACTATCAACTTAATATAGACTTCTATATGCACAAGTGGTTAGGTACAATCCTAATAATAACCACAAATCAAACACCACCAATACATATGTAGACTATAAAGACAAGCAATTTCAACTGTGGTACTAAAGAAACCCAGCAAACCATAAAAAAGAGAAAGAGAAGAAAGGATCAAAAAGATTCAGAAACAACCATCACCAAGTAATAAAAGGACAAGTACATGTCTATCAATTACTTTGAAAGGAAACAGAATAAATGCTCAAATCAAAGGCACTGGGTGACAGACAGGGGCACCTGGATGGCTCAATCACTTGAGATTTTGACTCTTGATTTTGGCTCAGGCTATGATTCCAGGATCATCGGATTAAGCCCCAATTGGGCTCTGCACTGAGCATGGAACTTGCTTAAGATACATCCTCACTCTCATTCTCTTTCTCTCTATCTTCCCCCATTCCCCCCACCCTGCCCTCCCATCCCCGTGCTCTCTCTCCTCATAATAAAAGGCACTAGGTGAGAGAATGAATGAAATATAGGACCTATCTAACCTCTACCTACAAGAGAGTAATTATAGAACTAAAGTAACAAAAGAAAACAGCAGTAGTCATACCTATATCAGACAAATAGATTTAAAAATAAAACTCTAATAAGAGAGAAAGAAGGACACTATAATGACAAAAGGTATAATCCAACAAAAGATACAACAATTGTAAACATATATGTGCTCAACCTGAGACATCCAATACACAAAACAGTCAAAACCTAAAGTAAAGAATTGATACTCATACAATCATAGTAGGGCACTTAAAAACCACAAAGACATCAAGGGAGATATCATTCCATCAGAATATATACATTTGTATATTTTCTAATAACACCATGCAACATGGGTTCCAGAATCGGTGAAGAAATACTCGACATGGAACGTGGAATATCACCATGTCATTTCCAAAGCGCGACTGCACCTACACGAGATGATTTCTAAAGCACACCCTAAAGGTGGCACATACATTTGTCTAGCCTTGGAACACAGAGAATAATCCTGACGGGCACACACCCTTGTGTACTCCACTCAGGCCTTTGGGGAGACACCTATTCTGATCTGGGGTAAATGCCTGGAGCCCCAAGGGACCTAACCCTAAACATAATGGTAAACCTAACCAGAATCCTCACCCTACACCTAACCCTATATATCACACTAACTCTACAACAGATCCACATCGGAGCATGTGTCCTCATATCAGCCTTCCATGGAATTCAAAACACTGATGTCACTTCGACCCTGGCAATTTCTGAAGACCGAACCATAAACCTATGACACCACGCGCCTGGGGTTGAGAAGCAGTACAGGGTCACCCTACATGGAACCTGGAACCTCACCATGTCGTTTCCCAGGCATGGCTGCAGCTGCCAGAGAGGATTCCTGAGGTCTACCCGACCAGGGGCCCATAGAGCTGTGTGGCCTTGAAAGCCAAACTCTGATCCTGAACGGCACCCTCCTTTGTGCCCTCACTTCAGCCCTCTGGGAAGACCACTGCACTGCTGTGGGTTCAGCGCTTGGAGACTTCTGGGACCTAACCCTAACCCTGACCTACCCATAACCGGAACCCTCCACCAAACGCTAAGCTGCCTCCAACCATAACCCTACACTTGGGCGGCACCTTCTCATGGGCCCTCACTTCAGCCCTCGAGGGAGATCACAAGACTGTAGTCGCTTTTGCCCTGGCGACGTCCCTGGACCGAACCCTAACCCTAGCTAAGGCTCTCTTCCCACGGGGACCCAATACCAAAGTCTGACAACACCACGCGCCTGGGGTGCAAAATCGAGGCAGGGACACGCGGCATGAAACCTGGAAGCTCACCATGTGGTTTCACAGGCCCAGCTGCAGCTGCCCGAGAGGATACCTGAGGCCTCCCCAACCAGAGGCCCATAGAGTTGTGTGGCCTTGGAAGCCAACATCTGATCCTGACTGGCACCCTCCCTGGTGCCCTCAAACCAGCCCTCGGGGAGAACACTACACGACTGTGGGTTCAGTGCATGGAGCCTCCTGGGACCTAACCCAAACCCTGACCCTACCCCTAACCTGAACCCTCCATTGAAAACTAAGCCTGCCTCAAACCCTAACCCTACCCTTGAGCCGCACCGTCGCATGGACCCTCACTTCAGCCCTCGAGGGTGATCACGAGACTGGAGTCGCTTGGGCCCTGGTGCCATGCCTGGACCAAACCGTGACCCTAGCTAAGGCTCTCTCCCCATGTGGATGGAATACCAAATTCTGACAACACCTCGTGCCTGGGGTCCAGAAGCGGTGCAGGATCACTCGGCATTGAACTTGGAAGCTCAACATGTAGTTTCCCAGTCCCAGCTGTGGCTGCCCGATAGGATTCCTGAGGCCTTCCCGACCAGGGGCCCACAGATTTGTGTGACTTTGAAGCCAAAGACTGATCCTGACCGGCACCCTCCCTTGTACCCTCAACTCAGTCTTTCTGGGAGTTCACTGCACTGCTGGGGGTTCAGCGCCTGGAGCCTCCTGGTACCTAACCCTACCCCTGACCGGAACCCTCCACCGAAAACTAAGTTGCCTCGAACCCTAACCCTACACGTGGGCGGCACCATCGCAGGGGCCCTCACTTCAGCCCTCGAGTGAGATCACAAGACTAGAGTCGCTTCGGCCCTGGCGACATCCCTGGACCAAACCCTAACCCTAACTAAGGCTCTCTCCCCATGGGGACCCAATACCAAAGTCTGACAACACCACGCGCCTAGGGTGCAGAATCAGGGCAGGATCACTTGGCATGGAACCTGGAAGCTAACCATGTCATTTCCCAAGCCCTACTGCAGGTGACACAGAGGATGCCTGAGGCCTCCCTGACCAGGGGCCCAAAGATTTGTGTGACCTTGGAAGCCAAAGACTGATCCTGAATGGCAACCTCCCTTGTGCCCTCTACTCAGTCTTTTGGGGAGACCACTGTACTGTTGTGGGTTCATCTCCTGGAGCCGCCTGGGACCTAACCCAAATCCTGAACCTACCCCTAACCGGAACCCTCCACCGAAACCTAAGCTGACTTGAACCCTAACCCTAAACTTGAGCCGCACTGTCGTATGGGCCCTCCCTTCATCACTCGAGGGAGATCACAAGACCGGAGTCGCTTTCGCCCTGGCGACTTCCCTGGACCAAACCGTAAACCTAGCTAAGGCTCTCTCCCCATGGGGATCCAATACCAAAGTCTGACAACACCACGCGCCAGGGGTGCAGAATCAGGGCAGGGTCACACGGCATGGAACCTGGAAGCTCACCATGTCCTTTCCCAGGCCGGGCTGCAGCTCTCCAGATGATTCCTGAATCCTCCCTGACCAGGGGCCCATTGACTTGTGTGGCCTAGGAAGCCAAAGACTGATCCTGCCCGAAGACCTCCCTTGTGCCCTCAACTCAGCCCTTCGGGGAGACCAATTCACTCCTGTGGGTTCAGCGCCTGAAGCCTCCTGGGACCTAACCCTAACCCTAACCCTACACCTATTCAGAACCTCCACTGTAACCTAAGCTGGCCTCGAAACCTAACCCTACACTTGAGCCGCACCATCGCATGGGCCCTACTTAGCCCTCAAGGGAGATCACGAGACTGGAGTCGCTTCGGCCTGGCAATGTCCCCGACCGAAATATAACCCTAGCTAAGGCTCTCTCCCCATGAGATCCCAATACCAAAGTCTGACAACAACACGTGCCTGGGGTCCAGAAGCGATGCAGGGTCACTCTGCATGGAACCTGGAAGCTCACCTTGTCAAATCCCAGGCCCAGCTGCAGCTGCCCGAGAGGATGCCTGTGGCCTCCCCGACCAGGGGCCCATAGAGTTGTGTGGCCTTGGAAGCCAACGTCTGATCCTGACCTGCAACCTTCCTTGTGCCCTCTACTCAGTCTTTCAGGGAGACCACTGCACTGCTGTGGGTTCAGCGCCTGGAGACTCCTGGGACCTAACCCTAAAGCTAACCCTACCCCTAACCGCAACCCTCCACCGAAACCTAAGCCGGTCTTGAACGCTAACCCTACATTGAGCCGCATGTCACATGGGCCCTCACTTCAGCCCTCGAGGGAGATCTTGAGACTGGAGTCGCTTCGGCCATGGCGACGACCCTGGATGGAACCCTAACCCTAGCTAAGGCTCTCTTACCATGGGGACCCAATACCAAACTCTGACAACACCACGCGCCAGGGGTCCAGAAGAGATGCAGAGTCGCTTCGGCCATGGCGACGACCCTGGATGGAACCCTAACCCTAGCTAAGGCTCTCTTACCATGGGGACCCAATACCAAAGTGTCAACACCACAAGCCGGGGTGCAGAATCGGGACAGACACACTCGGCATGGAACCTGGAAGCTCACCATGTGGTTTCCCAGGCCTGGCTACAGCTGCCTAACCCTAACCCTAACCGTACCCTGAACCGGACCCTCCACCGCAACCTAAGCCTGCCTCGAACCCTAACCCTGCAATGGAGCCCCCTGCTGGCATGGGCCCTCACTTCAGCCCTGGACCAAACCCTAACCCTAGCTAAGGCTGCCTCCCCATGGGGACCCAAGTCCAACGTGTGAGAACACCAGGCGCCTGGGGTCCAGAAGCGGTGCAGGCTGACTCGGCATGGAACCTGGAAGCTCACCATGTCGTTTCCCAGGCCCGGCTGCAGCGGCCCGAGGGGATTCCGGAGGCCTCCTGGACCAGGGGCCCAATCACGTGTGTGGACTTGGCAGCCAAAGACGGATCCTGACCGGCAGCCTCCCTTGTGCCCTCAACTCAGCCCTTCGGGGAGACCACTGCACTGCTGTGGTTTCAACACATGGAGCCTCCTGGGTCCTAAACTTAACCCTAACCCTACCCCTAACCTGAACCCTCCACCTAAACCTAAGCCGGCCTCGAACCCTAACCCTACACTTGAGCCGAACCGTCGCATGGACCCTCACTTCAGCCCTCGAGGGAGATCTCGAGACTGGAGTGGCTTCCGCCCTGGCAAAGTCCCTGGACCGAACCCTAACCCTAGCTAAGGCTCTCTCCCATGAGAACCCAATACCAAACTCTGACAACACCACGCACCAGGGGTCCAGAAGAGATGCAGAGTCACTCGGCATGGAACCTGGAGGCTGACCATGTCATTTCCCAACCCGGCTGCAGCTGCCCAAGAGGATTCCTGGGGCCTCCTCGACCAGGGGCCCATAGAGTTGTGTGGCCTTGGAAGCCAAAGACTTATCCTCATCGGCACCCTCCCTTGTGTCCTCAACTGAGCCCTTCGGGGAGACCACTGCACTGCTGTGGGTTCAGCGCGTGGAGACTCCTGGGACCTAACCCTAACCCTAACCCTAGTCCTAACTGGGACCCTCCACCAAAACCTAAGCCAGCCTCGAACCCTAATCCTACACTTGAAGCGCACCGTCGCATGAGCCCTCCCTTCAGCCCTCCAGGGATTTCACGAGACTGGAGTCGCTTCAGCCCTGGCAACGTCCCCAGACCGAACCCTAACCCTAGCTAAGTCTCTCTCCGCATGGGGACCCAATACCAAAGTCTGACAACACCATGCACCTGGGGTGCAGAAGCGGTGCAGGGTCACTCAGCATGGAACCCGGAGGCTCACCATGTCGTTTCCCAGGCCCAGCCACAGCTGCGCCAGAGAATTCCTGAGGCCTACCCGACCAGTGGCCCATAGAGTTCTGTGGCCTTGGAAGCCAAAGACCTATCCTGACTGGCACCCTCCCTTGTTCACTCAAATGAGCCCTTCGGGGAGACCACTGCACTGCTGTTGGTTCAGCGCCTCGAGCCTCCTGGGACCTAACCCTACCCCTAACCAGGACCCTCAACCGAAACCTAAGCCTATCTCCAACCCTAACCCTACACTTGACCCTCACCATCGCATGGCCCTCACTTCAGTCCTCTAGGGAGATCATGAGACTGGAGTCGCTTTGGCCCTGGTGACGTCCAGGGATCGAACCCTAACCCTAGCTAAGGTTCTCTCCCCATGGGGACCCAATACCAAAGTCTGACAACACCACGCGCCTGGGGTCCGGAAGTGGTTCAGGCTCCCTCGGCATGGAACCTGGAAGCACAATCAAGGCCATAGAGACATCTCTCTTGGACATGGTGTTATTCACACTGTACAATGACCTACTGGACATTTCTACAGTTCACGAGGGAACTCTTGCCACCTGCCTCAAAGACACCAGTTGAGAAGAATGCAAAATACACTGACGAAAAGAAAGTGATGTGAATTGTCCACCTTCAGAATATTGTCTCCTTGAAAAGGAATGCGGGTTGGGGCGCCTGGGTGGCTCAGTCGGTTGGGCGGCCAACTTCGGCTCAGGTCATGATCTTGCAGTCCGTGAGCTCTAGCCCTGCGTCGGGCTCTGTGCTGACAGCTCAGAGCCTGGAGCCTGCTTCATATTCTGTGTCTCCCTCTCTCTGACCCTCCCCTGTTCATGCTCTGTCTCTCCCTGTCTCAAGAATAAATAAACGTTAAAAAAAATAAAAAGAAAAAGAAAAAAGGAATGCGGGGAAAGGTTGGGAAGGGAAAAGAGTGAAAGGAAGGAAAACTGAGTTCATAGGATGCAGTAATGCCGGCACCCCTGATTTCCTGCTAGACATAAACTCCCATCTTATTTGCAGCAGGATACCATCACACTACACCTGAATTCTCCTCCCAATATTTCCTACCCAATATCTAGAGTTTTAACAACAAAATATATACATTTAGCAGTCATGTCGCTACGATGGGACTGAAATGTAAAGGACAATGAAAATAAACCCTGAGATTTCCACAAAGTGAAGGAAGGTGCAGATCACAGAAATCAAGGCAGAAGGGAGAAACACAATTTTTAATGATTACTACAATAAAAGTATTGTTGGTGTTAAATGTCCTCAGAGAAAGAAAATTATCCCCACTGCCTGACACATTTGTTCTTACAACAGTGTTTGTAACAATTAATTCCTGAAAGTCTTACTCTCCTGTGATCTTCTGTCTTTGTCCACACATTCCAACACAAACGTCTACATTCTTCTGCAGCGTGTCCCACTTGGCATCCTTTGACCCTTTCCCACACTTAAGTGCATCACAGTTGTCCCCCAGTTCCCTTTTGCTGTCTGTCAAGCATAAAACAGTGTACCTGAGGGGCGCCTTGGTGGCTCAATCGGCTGAGTGTCCGACTTCAGCTCAGGTCATGATCTCATGGCTCGTGAGTTCGAACCCTGCATCGGGCTCAGTGCTGACAGCTCAGAGCCTGGAGCCTGCTTCGGATTCTGTATCTCCCTCTCTCTCTCTGCCCCTAACCCACTTGTATTCTGTCTCTCTCTCAAAAATAAATAAACATTAAAAATTAACAACAAAAAAAAAAACCCCAACAGTGTACTTGAGTGTGTGCACCTGTTACCACGAGTGTGGCCATGAAGGGGGAGAGGAGAAAGGACAGGATTCCCAAGGCAGGAAGCCACTTTTTACCTTCCCAGACCAAACTCATTCTATCAAGTGCAGTTTTCTTCCCTCCAAGCAACACCTCTTCCAGGTTACATTTATGAGACGTCAAGACTCCCTGCATTGAACCCTTGATGCGTGCACCAGTATCTCCTGACTTTAAGACAGATTTGAGAAAGGTGGAGTGACTATAGAAGAACGTGAATGTACTTACCACTACTAAAATGTACACTTAAATATTTATGATGGGAAACTTTCTAATGCATGTATTTTACCAGTTAAAGAAGAGAAACTCAAAAAGAAAGTAATGATGTTCATTTCTGATTTATATAACATTTGATAGTAAATTTTTTTTACCTGATTCTTGTGGATCTTAACCTGAGCATTTTCTTTCTGCACAGCCAGTTTCTTCAGACTTCAATTTCACTTCCTGTTCTTCACACTTCAATTTCACTTCTCTGGTATGAACTTCGTAAAGGGAGAGGTGAATCTGAACAAAACATTCTTTCTAGTGACTTCTTCCCAAGAAGAAGATCACTCAGTAGATAACATATAAATCGAATATTCTAAGACATGAAAGATTTGTTTTTCTTCAAAGCTAAAGTGTACAATGGAGATCCTGCAGGAAATAGAGGGAATTTACTTCTGAAACTTCTGAAGTGTTTACTAAAATAGCACCTTTCAAGTTCTTTGTAGATTTTTCCTTTCCCCCATTTGCAATTAGGATAGAAACCAAAAGTGTACAAAGAAGCACTGTCAATAGAACATACCCCACAGTTAGTCCCTGTATCATTAAAAACAGTCAATCCAGTTTGGGCCAAAGAGAAAAGACAGACACATAAAGAAATGAAGGATGAAGAGAACAGTGGAAGATGTAAATGTTTCACGCAACTATCTTGGTTTCCAGTCAATGGAACTGTGACTGGATGACAATGAAAAAGCGAAGAAAGTGTAAAATATTTCAAGCCAAACAGCTCCAATGAATGACTTTTCTTTATGGAAGAGAAATATTGTCACCAGATTCTCTCAAAATTCTCTGCTCTACATTAAGAGGAACAGAACCATTCAACATGGCAAGAAACCTCTAGTGCTCTCTCCCACCAGCACTAAATGATATAAAAATTAAGCCAGGGTTATGAAAACAAATGCTGCCTAACTCCTAAATAAAAGAGGTACTATAGTGTTACTGCTTGAAACAGTAGTGAACAGCATGGAGGGTTGAGGGGCTCAATTCACCCAATGACCAAAAGGGCGCAAACGTCAAATTATGATCACTCGGGAAGCCCCAATTCTTGACATTCTGATTTCTCTCAGATTGCAATGAAGCGTGTGCACTTGGAATGATGTTATTAAAAAATTCATTAGTGCACTCAAGTGTCTCACTGTTATTCTTCAACAAAACACATAGTCATCAGGAATACTTACTCGTTACTTTTACTTCCATTTTTAAAGGACAAAGAAGGTATTTTAATATTTTTTATTTATTTTTTGAAAGAGAGAGTGAGCAGGGGAAGGGCAAAGAGAGACAGAGGGAGAGAATCCCAAACAGGTCCCCACCATCAGCACGAAGCCCGATGCAGGACTCAAACTCACAAATCATGAGAACATGACCTGAGCTGAAACCAAGAGTTGGATGTTTAACCAACTGAGCCACTCAGGTGCCCCAGGACAAAGAAGGGATTTTTATCTTACATCTATGTGCTTTGTAAGAGGGAAGCTTATTTTGCCACATGGTTTCTTGAGCACATTTCTTCGCTCCATTGATCTACACAAATATGTAATAAAGGATTCAGAATTCAAAACTATTAACTACGTTGACATAAAAACTTATCTTTGGTGGGTAAGTCATTACAGAAATAAAGAATGGTATTTTACATGTGTGATGATTGCTTTGAATTTAGCCTGGTAGACAATGGAATGAAATGGGACATCAGGATGAAAGAGGAGATGGCAAAATCAGTGAACCAGAAGTGAACACAATTCCAGGTGAAATCATGAAAATGAAAAAAGGGGGGAGGATGGTTATACCTTCTATTCACAAATGGACATTTTTTCTGCATGTTTTGCATTTTCCTTCATGTAGTACTTAATCTTCTCGGAAATTTGATCTAAATTAACCAAAAAGATAAAAGAGCAATCTCTCAAGATTAGTACCAAAACCAGGAAAATCAAACCACCCATTGTGTCAACAGCAAAGGCATATGATCTGGCACTGTGGTCACATATAACATTTTGGCATTACTGTGGTCCCTGAAGAAAGCAAGTTTTAGTTAGTGGCACTTTATTTTTCCTTCTCTCATTCTTTCCTTCTTCCTCTCTCTCTCCCTCTCTCTGTTTCTCTCTATATATCTCTCCTCTTTCTTTTTCTTTTAGAGAGAAAGAACACATGAGCGGGTGAAAGGTATGGAGAGAGAGAGAATCTTAAGCATATTCCAGGCTCAGTGCGGAGTCCGAGGCAGGGTTCGATCCCATGACCCTGCGATCATTTCCTGAGCCAAAATCAAAAGTCAGATACACAACCGACTGAGCCACCCAGGTGTTCCCTAATATCCCATCATTAAGCAACATTCTTCTTAGAATATATGAACAGCTCAAATTGCTCTGACATCACCAGAGGAGAAATGGGGAAAAATCAAGTATCCTACATACTTATATTCTGTCCTTCATGATCAAATAAACAAGTCAGTGCAATTACTTTAAAAAAAAAGTCAAAAAGAAAAAATAACCTGCCTAATTTCTTCCACGTTTTCCCCCACTTTCACCCACCCTTTAAAAATAATGAAAGGGGCACCTGGGTGACTCAGTCAGTTGAGATCCAGCTTTAGCACAGGTCATCATCTTACCGCTCATGAGTTCAAGCCCCATATCAGGCTCGCTGCTGTCAACACAGAGCCTGTTTCAGATCTTCTTTCCTCCTCTCCCTCTGCCCCCTCCTCACTTGCACTCTCACTCTCTCTCAAAATTAAATAAATCCTTTAAATAGATATATAGATAAATAAATAAACAACAATAACAATAAAAATAACAATAACAAGAGAGCGTGCACCTGGGCGCCTAATCAGTTAATTTTGGCTCAGGTCATGATCTCACGGTTGGTGAGATTGAGCCCCATGTGAGGCTCTGTACTGAAAGCATGGAGGCTGCTTGGGATTCTCTCTCTCTCCCTCTCTCTCTGCCCCTCAACCACTCATGCACACACTCTCTCTCTCTCAAAATAAGTAAATAAACATTTAAACAAATACTGAGAGACAAAATATTCTAAGTGTCACTTTTTGGCCCTCAGAGGCCTCCAATATCTTTCTGCTGCTCCACAGGGTCCCATCCATGAGAACCAGGGCGGGATGCTCACTCAGGTGGATATGGCCTTGGAATCAAACACACTTGGGTAAAATGTCAGCTTTACTACTTAGTAGCTAGAACCCTGGATAACTCCCCAAATCACAAGATGGTGAAAGCCCAAGATGCAAAGGTTACCACCTGCATCACTGGTAAACACCATGCAGGAAACACTCACCTTACAGGTGGATAGCACATGGACAGCACCTAGAACAGGGCCCAGCACTCCATAATCTTCTGACAGGCATTGAATTCTATTGTTTGGTCCCAAACTGCAAACTTACCTGCTATTTGTACAATGGGAGAGCTCTGATGCCCTGAGGTCGCCATTCTCTATACTAGCAGTGCTATATTCCCCATAGCAACGCCAGCATTTGAGGACCCACTATGTGCCAAATCCCTTAATCAGCACAGTCCGTGAAGCCTATACACAATCCATTAGCCCCATTTTGCATCTTGTTCACTTCCACTCGCTCTCCACTGGCATTAGAGGCTCTCTCCACCCAGGACTTGTAACACATGTTTTAAACCTCTCTAGTGACACACACGTGGCCTGGCAATATCTGACTTCTTCTCTAAGCCTTGAGCTTCTTGACAGGCTCAGAGAGTGCCTTAATCTGTGCATTTCCCCCAGTAGGCAGGTCACGCCAATATACTCCTGCCACTGGATTCTTAAACATTTCTGACCAGAGGTAAACTCATCTGCTTCTAATTGTCCGATTTTTTCCTCTACTTGGTCACCTGTCTCAGTTGGTGGCTACTCAATCTGTGTTGTCACTTAGGATACAAACAAGAAGGCTAAGGGGCTAACTAGTTAAGGGGCTAACTATACCTGATAAGTCAATGTCTTTACTTCTAGCGGAATTAGAAACCACAGTGAACAGCTGTATTAAGAAAAGATTACAGAGCACCTGGGTGGCTCAGTCGGTTGAGCATCCAACCCTTGATTTTGGCTCAGGTCATGATCTCATGGTTTGTGACATCGAGCCCCACGTCAGGATTTTGAATCTTTTAAAAAGAGATTTAAAAAGAATAGATTACAAGGAAAATAGAAGCCTGAAATCTTACCTTCATATATTCGACTCTTTACCTAGAAGAGGGATAAAGAAAACTAAATTTGATGTAAAAACGATATTTTTTATAAAAGTATAGTTCGTGACAAAAAAGTCAAAATCATAATCCAATGTGGTGTTATAATAAAGGTGTGGTTCAGCAAAATAAATTATTTTTTAAGTGTTGCAATTCTAGTATAGTTAATATACAGTGTTATGTTCGATTCGGGTACACATATTGGGATTCAACAATGCTGTACATTACTCAGGGCTCATCATGGTAAGTGTACTCTTTAATCCTCATCACCTATTTCTCCCATCCCACCCACTCTTCTCCCCTCTGGTAACCATCACTTTGTTCTCTAAAGTTAGGAATCTCTTTCTTGGTTCATCTCTCTCTTTTTCCCCGCTTTGCTCATTTGTTCTGTTTCTTAAATTCCACATATGAGTGAAATCATATGGTATTTATCTTTAACTTAGCATTATATCCTCTATATCAATCCATGTTGTTGCACATGGCAAGATTTCCTTCCTTTTCATGGCTGAGTAATATTCTAGTGTGTGTGTGTGTGTGTGTGTGTGTGTGTGTGTGTGTTAATGGATATATCACCTCTTCTTCATCCACTTATCTATGGATGGACACTTGGGCTGCTGCCACAATTTAGCTATCATAAATAACGCTGCAGTAAACATAGGGGTGTGTCATAGACTCTAAGTCTAAAGTTCTCTTTTGGCCAGCAAAAGAGCGGATGCAGGATTCAAACGAGACACGGCTAATGTCCAGGAAAAAGACAAGAGCGCTGAATAAGGGTCCTTGCCTCGTATTTATTCAGATCAGAAGGCTTGCAAACGTGATGGGTGTGTACAAAGAGACAAAGAAACTAGGAACATTAACTTGTGGATATGACAGGGAAAAGGGGATTTTGAAGATATACAGTGTTTGGGGTTTGGGTCAATATAAAACAAAATCCAGGCACCGGGCAGATGGGTAGATGGCTGTTAACAGCAGACAGGAGGCCCGTGCCTATTTATCTTTGCCAGCCTAGGGGATGACACAGATAGGGGGAATAACCTCAGGGTTAATAAGCCATCTTTTCTTTTGTTAACCATCTCCATTCTGGGCTGCTTTGCCTGCAGCGCAGTGGTCTGAAGTCCAATTCACCAATTTGCCTCCCCTGGCCCTATTCTCCTATAAAAGCAGCTTTCTGCTATGGTACTAAATTTGAGGTGGTTTCACCCTGAATATCTAAACTTGTTATTCCTGTGAATTAGGCACCTTTGCGCCATTTCTATTTCAGGCCTTTGCCTCTATTTTGGGGGGCTCAGCACCCCCTCCCTATTGTGGGCTGTCTTTGCACCCCCCTATTCTTGGAATGCCAATCTGCTTTACCCAAACTTGGGTGCAAGCATTATACTGACTTTGTATTTCTTTGTGACTTGTTAATCCATTGGTGTAAGCCCGGGGGATTCCTAAGCTTATCCGCCACAGGGATGCATCTATCTTTTATAAGTAGTTTTTTTTTTTTTTTTTATTCTTTGGGTAGATACCCAGTAGTGCAGTTACTGCATCACAAATTAATTCTATTTTCAATTATCTGAGGAAATTCCATACTGTTTTTCAAAATGGCAATAGCAATTTGCATTCCCAGCAAAAGTGCATGAGGGTTCCTTTTTCTCCACATTCTCTCCAACACTAGTTTTTTTTCCTGTCTTATTGATTTTAGCCATTCTGATAGGTGTAATGTGATATCACGTGGTAGTTTTGATTTGCCTTTCCCTGACCATGAATGATCTTGAACATCTTTTCGTGTATCTGTTGGCCATCTGAATGTCTCCTTCGTGGAAATGTCTGTTTGTGACTTTGGCCCATTTGTAAATTGTACTATTTGTTTTCTGGCTGTTGAGTTGTATAATTTCTTCATATATTTTGGGTACTAACCCTTTATCAGCGATGTCATTTGCAAATAACTTCTCCCATTTAGTAAGTTGCTTTTCAGTTTTGTTGATTGTTTCCATTGCTGAGCAGGAGCGATTTATTTTGATATAGCCCCAATAGTTTAATTTTGTTTTTATTTCCTCTGTCTCAGGAAACACTCTAGAAAAATGTAGCCAAGGCCTAGCATACTAAAACCTTAGAAGTAGAATAAGCTATAGAAAGAATTTCCTTTCTACTTGCTGATATTTCAACAACCATTTCTAAGGAAGAGAATTAAAGTAGATATCTTATTTTTGACCAAAAGCTATGTTTCCATTCTATTAAACAGATACCAAACTACTAATCTTCAATAATGGAAATGGCAGACTTATTTTAATTTAATAACCAATGCACTATTTACTTCCAATTATTTTTTGTCAAGTCCAATAGCCACAATAAACTCCAGAACCACAAATTGTTTCAGAGTATCAGACAAAACAAAAGTAAAGGCAAAATCTTTGGACTACAAGATGCCTCTGACCCATGAGACACACGGGAAAAATGTTTCCTTCATTTGGCTATTTCCTGAACTGACAAACAATTCTGTCAAATCAGGTCCTATGACTTTTCCCACATCACCAACAACAAAGGTTTTCAAATCAGAAAGGAAGGGGGAGATGGCTAGAGAAAACACACAAGCAACAACAGAAATGAAAACAAACGTTTTCAGAAAGTGCAGAAAGTGCTTTCTTGAACAGAGTCATTCCCTGAAGACATTATAAAATTATAGCAGGTACTTGAGATGTCACAGCAAGATCTGAACAAAGTAAATAAAATCATAGGAAGTCGGTTCTCAGACCACAAATGACTCAAACTAGACATCAAGAACAAAAAGTTCTTAGTTGGAGAATGACAAAAAAACATGAGATTAAACAACAAGTTTCTCAAAAAGACATGGATTAGAGTGGAGTTGGGTGGGGGGATGGGTGAAAGAGGTCAAGTAGATCAAGAAAACACTTGTGATGAGCACTGAGAAATGCATGAAATCACTGAATCATGTGGAACACCTGAAACTGATATTACACTGTATGTTAATTATAGTTGAATTTTTTAAAAAGTCCATATAGGTCAAAGAAGACATTTCTACAGAAATTTTAACATATTTTGATCTAAATGATAATGGAAATTGAACGTATTAGAGGGAAATCTGTAATACTGAGTGCATATAAAAGGTCCAGTGACTATAAAATTTTCTGCTTACTTATGATTACAAGTCTATGTATAAGGTACTTTAGTATACTCGCAGCAAAAACAGCTCTCCAGAGGTAAATTAGACAAGCACAAGTTCCCATGGATGCAGTAATAATGTTATGTTTCCACAGAATTTCAAACACATCAGAGCCAAGAGAGAAATGGTCAGGCAAAATATGGACAGGCTGAAATAATATCGGAGATGATGAGGAATCTTAAAGATGTTTACAATATATCTGTCACAAAGAATCATCTTTATAAACCCTCTACCGGCCTCCAGGAGGTTATAGGCACACCTCTCAAATGTCTCCTCATGTAAGAGCAAGAGGACAGATGGCTTACAAAGGAGCAGGAACAAACTTGTGGGGTGATGACTGTGTTTGCTATCTTACTGTGGCCATGGTTTCATTGCTGCTTATATATGTCAAATATCGACAAACTGTATTCTTTAAAAAGGTGTTGTTGGGGCGCCTGGGTGGCGCAGTCGGTTAAGCGTCCGACTTCAGCCAGGTCACGATCTCGCGGTCCGTGAGTTCGAGCCCCGCATCAGGCTCTGGGCTGATGGCTCGGAGCCTGGAGCCTGTTTCCGATTCTGTGTCTCCCTCTCTCTCTGCCCCTCCCCTGTTCATGCTCTGTCTCTCTCTGTCCCAAAAATAAATAAAAAACGTTGAAAAAAAATTAAAAAAAAAAAAAAAAAAAGGTGTTGTTATTCTATACAAATTATACGACACTGAAGCTGTAGGAAAGATGTAATAGGCAACACTGAGAAATTTTATTTCGCTGACAAACATATTGCAACTGTGTTTTAATAGTAGGAATTTGTAAGCCAAAGTAAAATAGAAAAATTAAGAAAATGCAAATTTATAGTAGATAAGAAGTCAATGACTTCTATTGTATTTTCACAAAATACCTGGATAAAATCCTTCGGAATATCTCCAAATTATGCCCAAAATTCATGGAAGAATGGAAGGAAGTAAAACACAAAGTTTACCAATACGGATATATCTGAGATAGATGGGCAACTGCTATTATAATAATATGGGATTATTTTTCCAAAAAAATAAATTACATATTATGGTTCACATTTTGATGTTTTCTTTCAATATTCACTTTGATTCTGAACCACAGTTCAAAATGTCAGATTTCTGAGGTACACAAAGATTTGCACAATCAGGTGATCGTGTATATTTTGATAATGTCTGTGGGATTTTAAGTTACTGGAACACACATCTCCAAATAGCCAATGAAAGGAATTCATGTTTCTATTTCATGGTATTGTGCCAAAATCAATCAATAGCAACTCTGAAAAATGATCTCTCAAAGAATATAAAATTCTTGGCTATGGTCACCAAAACAACAGAATACATCTCATTCTACAAAAACCAGACTTAGAAGCATTTTAGGAGCAAAACACTCACAATGCAACTCACACTAATTCACATACCACGCTTAATTTTGTGCAAAGGAACCTGTCTAGAAAGTAGCCTCTGAAATCTATAACATTTTCATCTTCAGCTCTCAGAGATGAGGTCACAAAAATGTATAATGGTGGAAAGTAGACACCCACTGTCTTTGACTAGCCACTGTCTGAAAGAAAGAAGTAGCTGTCAGCACAATGGTTGGTCATGGGGCTCACATGCACCAAAGACAGAGGCCATCTTTTCACGAAGGTAAAAAATCTTCGGCTGTGGGCACTCTTGGTGCATCTGGCAGCTGTCTGGCTGCTGATATCATTAGGTGACGCTGAACTCGATTAGATCCAATGGGGCCAATAACACTAGGTTCTCATAGTCAATGACCATGAGTAGGTGGAGGTGGAAAATGCAAGACAAGTTAGTTAATGGAAGAATTCAGAGATGAGGTAGGGAGAGAGAGCTGAACCAATCTGTGAGAAGCAGCCTAGGTACAGCGGGGAAATTCTCATAAAGACGATCAAGAATTTTCCTCCTTCATGGTCTCAAAACAAATAGAATCGATTCTATCTAGATGGGAGGCATTCGTGTGGAATGATTCTGCCTTAATGCAAGGGTTATTCCTGACTACTGAGACTTTCCAGATCCTGCTCTAAGGATCTGGTACATGCCAATCTAAAGAAATCTACTTATCTCTATGTGTTCCCTGTCTGTCTGTCAGCCTCTCTCACTCTCATAGGGGTACAAGTTTTTCTTTTCTTTTCTTTTTTTTCATTGGTGGTTATGGGGTTTTTTTTTTATTACTTATATTTTTTAATTTACATCCAAATTAGTTAGCATATAGTGAAACAATGATTTCAGGAGTAGATTCCATAGTGCCGCTTACCTATTTGGCCCATCCTCACTCCCACAACCCCTCCAGAAACCCTCAGTTTGTTCTCCATATTTATAAGTCTCTTCTGTTTTGTCCCCCTCCATTTTTTTATATTATTTTTGTTTCCCTTTCCTTACGTTCATGTGTTTTGTCTCTTAAAGTCCTCATATGAGTGAAGTCATATGATTTTTGTCTTTCTCTGACTGACTAATTTCACTTAGCATAATACCCTCCAGTGCCATCCACGTAGTTGCAAATGGCAAGATTTCATTCTTTTTGATTGCTGAGTAATACTCCATTGTACACAGATACCACCTCTTCTTTATCCATTCATTCATCGATGGACATTTGGGTTCTTTCCATACTTTGGCTATTGTTGATAGTGCTGCTATAAATATAGGGGTGCATGTGTCCCTTTGAAACAGCACACCTGTATCCCGTGGATAAATGCCTAGTAGTGCAATTGCTGGGTCGTAGGGTAGTTCTATTTTTAGTTTTTTGAGGAACCTCCATACTGTTTTCCAGAGTGACTGCACCAGCTTGCATTCCCAACAACAATGCAAGAGAGATCCTCTTTCTCCACATCCTCGCCAATATCTGTTGTTGCCAGAGTTGTTCATGTTAGCCATTCTGACAGGTGTAAGGTCGCATCTCTTTGTGGTTTTAATTTGTATTTCCCTGATGAGGAGTGATGAGCATTTTTTCATGTGTCGGTTGGCCATCTGGATGTCTTCCTTGGAGAAGTGTCTATTCACATCTTTCACCCATTTCTTCACTGGATTCTTTGTTTTTTTGGGTGTTGAGTTTGGTAAATTCTTTATAGATTTTGGATACTAACCCTTTATCTGATATGTCACTTGCAAATATCTTCTCTCATTTTGTCGGTTGCCTTTTAGTTTTGCTGATTGTTTCCTTCACTGTGCAGAAGCTTTTTATTTTGATGAGGTCCCAGTAGTTCGTTTCTGCTTTTGTTTCCCTTGCCTCCAGAGACGTGTGGAGTAAGAAGTTGCTGCGGCCAAGATCAAAGAGGTTTTTGCCTGCTTTCTCCTCGAGGATTTTGATGGCTTCCTGTCTTACACTGAGGTCTTTTATCAATTTTGAGTTTATTTTTGTGTATGGTCTAAGAAAGTGGTCCAGGTTCATTCTTCTGCATGTCGCTGTCCAGTTTTCCCAGCATCACTTGCTGAAGAGACTGTCTTTATTCCATTGGATAGTCTTTCCTGCTTTGTCAAAGTTAGTTGGCCATACGTTTGTGGGTCCATTTCTGGGTTCTCTATTCTGTTCCATTGATCTGAGTGTCTGTTCTTGTGCCACTACCATACTGTCTTCATGATTACAGCTTTGTAATACAGCTTGAAGTCTGGGCTTGTGATGCCTCCTGCTTTGGTTTTCTTTTTCAAGATTGCTTTGGCTATTCGGGGTCTTTTCTGGTTCCATTCAAATTGTGGTATGGTTTGTTGTGGCTCTGTGAAGAATGCTGGTGTTATTTTGATAGGTATTGCATTGAATATGTAGATTGCTTTGGGTAGTATCGACATTTTAACAATATTTGTTCTTCCTATCCAGGAACATGGAATCTTTTTCTTTTTGTGTGCGTCATCTTCAGTGTCTTTCATAAGCTTTCTATAGTTTTCAGCATATAGATTTTTCATCTCTTTGGTTAGATTTATTCCTAGGTATTTTATGGGTTTTTGTGCAACTGTAAATGGGATCGATTCCTTGATTTCTCTTTCTGTTGCTTCATTGTTGGTGTATAGGAATGCAACCGATTCCTGTGCATTGATTTTATATCCTGCCACTTTGCTGAATTCATGGATCAGTTCTAGCAGTTTTTTTGGTGGAATCTTTTGGGTTTTCCATATAGAGTATCGTGTCATCTGCGAAGAGTGAAAGTTTGACCTCCTCCTGGCCAATTTGGATGCCTTTTATTTCTTTGTGTTGTCTGATTGCAGAGGCTAAGACTTCCAATACTATGTTGAATAATGGTGGTGAGAGTGGGCATCCTTGTCTTGTTCCTGACAAGGAACAAGGGGGAAAACTCTCAATTTTTCCCCATTGAGGATGATATTAGCGTTGGGTCATTCATATATGGCTTTTATGATATCTAGGTATGATCCTTCCATCTGTACTTACTTGAGGGTTTTATCAAGAAAAGATGCTGTGTTTTGACAAATGCTTTCTCTGCATCTATTGAGAGGATCATGTGATTCTTGTCCTTTCTTTTATTGATACGATGAATCACATTGATTATTTTGTGGATATTGTACGAACCCTGCATCCCAAGTATAAATCCCACTTGATTGTGTGGACTAATTTTTTAAATGGGTTGTTGGATCCGTTTGGCTAATATCTTGTGGAACATTTTTGTGTCCATATTCATCAGGGAAATTGGTGTTTAGTTCTCCTTTTTAGTGGGGTCTTTGGTTTTGGAATCAAGGTAATGCTGACTTCATAGAATGAGTCTGGAAGTTTCCTTCCATTTCTATTTTTTGGAACAGCTTCAAGAAAATAGGTATTAACCCTTCTTTAAATATTTGGTAGAATTCCCCTAGAAAGCCATCTGGCGCTGGACTCTTGTTTTTTTAGGGGAGATTTTCAGGTACAAATTTGATTCCATTACTGGTTACGGGTCTGTTCAACTTTTCTGTTTCTTCTTGTTTAAGTTTTGGTAGTGTATATGTTTCTAGGAATTTGTCCATTTCTTCCAGATTACCCATTTTATTGGCGAATAATTGCTCATAATATTTTCTTATTATCTTTGGTATTTCTGCTGTGTTGGTTGTGATCTCTTTCATTCTTGATTTTATTTATTTGGGTCCTTTCCTTTTTCTTCATCAAACTGGCTGGTGGTTTATCAATTTTGTTAATTCTTTCAAAGAACCAGCTTCTGGTTTCATTGATCTGTTCTACTGGTGTTTTTTTGGTTTCAATGGCATGAATTTCTGCTCTAATCTTTATTATTTTCTGTCTTCTCCTGGTTTGGGGTTTTATTTGCTGTTCTTTTTCCAGCTCCTTAAGGCATAAAGTTACGTTGTGTACCTGAGATCTTTCTTCCTTCTGTAGGAAGGCCTGGGTTGCTATATACTTTCTTCTTATGACCACGTTTGCTGCATCCCAGAGGTTTTGGGTTGTGGTGTTATCATTTTCATTGACTTCCATATACTTTTTAATTTACTCTTTAACTGCTTGGTTAGTCCATTCATTCCTTAGTAGGATGTTCTTCAGTCTCCAAATATTTGTTACCTTTCCAAATTTTTTCTTGTGGTTGATTTCAAGTTTCATAGCATTGTGGTCTGAAAATATGCACGGTATGATCTCGATCTTTTTGTACTTACCTAGGGCTGATTTGTGTCCCAGTATATGGTCTATTCTGGAGAACGTTCCATGTGCACTGGAGAAGAATGTACATTCTGCTGCTTTAGGATGAAATGTTCTGAATATACCTGTTAAGTCCATCTGGTCCAGTGTGTCATTCAAAGCCATTGTTTCCTTGTTGATTTTTGATTAGATGATCTGTCCATTCTGTGAGTGGGGTGTTGAAGTCTCCTACTATTATGGTATTACTATCAATGAGTTTCTTTATGTTTGCGATTAATTGATTTATATATTTGGGTGCTGACACATTTGGCACATAAGTGTTTACAATTGTGAGGTGTTCTTGGTGGATACACTCCTTGATTATGATATAATGCTCTTCTGCATCTCTTGATACAGTCTTTATTTCAAAGTATAAATTGTCTGATATAAATATGGCTACTCCAGCTTTCTTTTGTTAACCATTAGCATGATAGATGGTTCTCCATCCCCTTACTTTCAATCTGAAGGTGTCTTTAGGTCTAATGTGTGTCTCTTGTAAACAGCATATACATGGATCTTGTTTTCTTATCCATTCTGTTACCCTATGTCTTTTGATTGGAGCATTGAGTCCATTGACGTTTAGAGTGGGTACTGAAAGATATGAATTTATTGCCCTTATGATGCTTGTAGAGTTGGAGTTCCTGGTGGTGTTCTCTGGTTCTTTCTAATGTTTTCCTATTTTTGGTATTTATTTATTTTTATATATATTGTTTTCATCTTTTCTCCCTTCAGAAAGTTACCCTTAAAATTTCTTGCAGGGCTGGTTTACTGATCACAAACTCCTTTAATTTTTGTTTGTCTGGGAAACTTTTTATTTCTCCTTCTATTTTGAATGACAACCTTGCTGAATAAAGAATTCTTGGCTGCATATTTTTCTGAATCAGCACACTGAATATATCCCACCACTCCTTTCTGTCCTGCCAAGTTTCTGTGGATAGGTCTGCTGCAAACATAAACTATCTTCCCTTATAGGTTAGGAATTTTTTTTCCCTTGCTGCTTTCATGATTCTCTCCTTGCCTGAATATTTTGTGATATACCTTGTTGATGGTCGGTTTTTATTGAATCTAATGGAGGTCCTCTGTGCTTCCTGGATTTTGATGTCTGTGTCTTTCCCCAGGATAGGAAAGTTTTCCACTATGATTTGTTCACATAACCTTTTTACCCCTATTTCTTTCTCTTCCTCTTCTGGGACCCCTATGATTTTGATGTTCCTTTTTAATGAGTCACTGATTTCTCTAGTTCTTAAATTGTGCTCTTTTGCCTTAATCTCCCTCTTTTTTTCTGCCTCATTATTCTGTATAAGTTTGTCCTCTATATCGCTGCTTCTCTGTTCTGCCTCATCCATCCTTGCCACTGCAGCATCCATCCATGATTGCAGCTCATTTATACCATTTGTAATTTCATTCTGGCTATTTTTTATTTCTTTTATCTCTGCAGAAAGGGATTCTAATCTATTTTTGACTCCAGCTAGTATTCTTATTATCATTATTCTAAATTATGGTTCAGACATCTTGCTTGTATCTGTGTTGGTTAAATCCCTGGCTGTCATTCCTTCGTGCTCTTTCTTTTGGGGTGAATTCCTTCGTTTTGTCATTTTGAAGGGAGAAAAGGAATTAATGAGGTAGAAAAATTGAAATTAAAAAAATTAAAATTAAAAAAGCATTAAAATCAAAAATTAAACACACACACACAAATCAAATAGATGAAGCTAGATCCTAGGTGTGTTTTGGTCTGGGTGTTGAAAGTGGTTTGACATATTAGAGAAAAATAAAGGGGGGAGGGAAAAAAAGGGAAATCGTTTGAGAATTTGAAAAAATGGAATACCCTGAAGTAGACTAAAATGAGATGATGGGGGTAATATAGAATTTGAAAAAATATACACAAAAGTAAATAATATAGTATAAAAAATTAAAGAAAAATATTTTCAATAAAAATTTTACAAATATGAAATTTTTCATTTTCTGTATTTAAGAAAAAAGAAAAGAAATGAAAAAGAAAAAAGATTTTAAAAAGGAAAAAAGAAAAGAAAAAGAAATCATTTGAAAATTTGAAAAAGTGAATATGCTGTAGTAGACTAAAATAAAATGATGGGAGTAAGATAGAATTTGAAAAAATTTACATAAAAGCAAAAATATAGTAATAAAAATTAAATAAAAATATTTTTAAAAGAGATTGAAAGTAAAAATGAAGTTTTTCTCTTTCTGAATTCAAGAAAAAGAAATGAAAAAGAGAAAAAAATAAAAAGAAAGAAAGGAAAGGAAATTGTTTGAAAATTTGAAAAGGTGATTACACTGAAGTAGACTAAAATAAAATGATGGAAGTAAAGTAGAATTTGAAAAAATTTACACAAAATTTAAAAATATAGCAATAAAAATTAAAGACAGATATTTTTAATAAAAATTGAAAATAAAAATGAATTTTTTCTCTTTCTGTATTCAAGAAAAAATCATAAAAGAGAAAAAGGAAAAAGAAAAAAAGAAAAAAATTGAATAGATGAACCTGTTAACAGATTGAAGTAGGACTGAAATTGTTTCATTTTCCCCTAGAAGTCAGTCTATGTAGCTCTTTATAGTTCATAAATTAAGCCAGGCTTGTGCTCTTGAAGAGTGAAGTTGGCCCAGTTGGTCAGGGCTCAGTGTAACAGTTCCGCTCTTCACTAGATTGTGCTGTTAACCTACTGGGGTGAATTGTTGCGGTGCTCGTAGGTGTGTATGCGCTTGCGTGGGAGCTGTGAAAATGGTGCCACCCAGCAACCCAGTCTGTTCTCCTGGATCAGTAATCGCGCACTGGTCCTCCATCTTCAGCTCTCATCCACTCCCCACTTTTTCACTCTCTGTGAAAGAGGTACAAGCAGTACCTCTCTCCTGAGTTTTGTCTCAGATGCAGCTGTTTTACCTAGCCCCTTACTTCCAAAGGACTGCAGCTTTGACCCATTCCGCCCCTCTGTGGGAGGGTCTCACTGAGCAATGGCCGAATGAGCAATGGCCCAATGTCAGCTACACCCAGGAATGCCCGCTAGACCCTGCTGTTGCCCGTGCCCTGAGACTGCGGCCAGGTGCCAGCCCACCCCAGAAAAAGTTCGTGAGACAGTGTAGCAGTAGTGTTTCAGGGATTATGGAAAATCACAACACACATCTGGTACCAGGCTTCACCCTTAATGACCTTGCCCCAGCACCAGTGAATGTGGCCGCCTTCTGGGGTCTGCTGGAACCAAGTGGCTTCAACAGTCTCCATCAAATGTCCTTCCAGCAGTGGAACCACTTTTCTCCATGTGGCCCGAGAACTTCTGGGCCCCATTCTGTTCCTGGGGATTCATCTTTCCCACCAGAGCACCGCCAGGTATCCAGCTGCAGAGTTGCAGCCTTTGCGCTCCCCTTGTTTACAGTCTTAATGGAATTTAAACTCTCTCCTTTCTCCTTTCTCCCTTTTTAGTTTAGTCCCTGCAGCTGTTTCCAATTTTTCACTTTCTCTCCAGCTGCTTTTGGGGAGGGGTGCTTTTCCCGTATGCTCCCCCCCAGTCTCCATCCTCTCTCTATCTGCAAAAGGGGTTCCCCTATGTTTCGCGGCTTCTCACTCCCCAAGTTCAGCTCTCTGCACTTCATACCTGATGAATTGTGTGGTTCAGGTTGTGCAGATTATTGTTTTAATCCTCCAATCAGTTTTCTAGGATGGTTTAGTGTTGGTCTGGCTGTATTTCATGGACATGAGACACACAAAAACTTTCATGCTGTTCCGCCATCTTGGCTCCTCCCTCAAATTTTGCTTTTCAATTAGAGAGTAAAATAGTCACACTGGGAACCAGGTATTTCATTATATTTGGACAATCCTAAGGACGATCAGAACCCTTCTTGCTTTGAGTAAATCAACACTCTGCACATACTTAGCTAAAGAAAGGACAACAATTCATTCACTTCCCAATCGTGTTGCTCCTCATGACTTTCCTATCATAAATGTCCAAGCAACATGCAGCCACTTAGTTTCTGCTGGGCTTATGAGGCTCCCATCAACACAGTTGGACACAGAGTCCTGGGGACGGCCTCCAAGACCAGAGGCAAAGGGATGACTCAGATGTTGCTAAAATTCAACAAACCAGGAAGCACAGAGTCCAAAGACATTTCACTTTTTAACACTCTTGTACCAACACTAGTGCTCCAGTTACCACTGTTCCCAGGGCTACCAAACTTCAAAAATATGAACAACGTGCTGATAGGAAAAAGAAACTATATATAAGATGGACTACATATAAGCTCACAAAGCTTGAAGCAGGATCTTAACAGGGCTTCCAGGAGTCAGTCTAAGACCCACAGGTCCTATTAAATAAGAGTTCTTGACATTTTTAAAAACAACTTTAGTGAAATAATTCACACATCATAGAAACACCTATTTAAGTCAGTCAGCTCAATAGCTTTTAGTATCTTCAAAATCCTTCCTTCTTGACACTATGAACCCACTATGTTCGGGTTTACATCCTGTCAACATTGCTCTTTCTGGACCAAGCAGCACAGACAGAACCCAGAACTTGATATGGACAGCTGTGGCCACAACCACTTCAGACTGGTGGAGAAACCTGCCCTGTGGTTCTCAGTCTTCAGGAAGAAATGCAGTTCTTCTGAAGTTCCCATCAAAAGCCCCATGGAAAAGCTATTGTTTAACCACAGTATGAAAGAACCCAATAGGAAGGAAGAATCCACCAATGTCCCATGTTTACTCACATTTGTGTTTGGGCAGCCAGGACACCCAAGCACAAGGAGCCAGAAAAACAGCCTCTGCACCTTCCTGTCCTGGTCCTTTATGGGGACTCTAAGGTTCCAGGCAGGAGGTGGACATGGGAGATGGGGTGTAGGTGAGCAATGGAGGAGTGGGGAGGGGCAGGAAAGAGGGGAGGGGTGGTAATTGGGGATGGGGTAGGAGTATAAAAGGGGGGTAGGGTTAGGGAAGGGGTGTGTCAGGAGAAGAAGGGGGTCAGGGATAGTATCAGGATCAGATCAAGTACAAGAGGGGAGGGGGGAGGGTCAGACAGGTTAGTAGGTCAGCAGGTCAGTAAATCACTAGGTGAGCAGGACACAAGCAGCAGGTTAAGGGGACTCTCAGGAGCAGGTGGAGCAGAGGAAGATCCTTCTTCTTCCAAGCCCTCACCTGTCTGGGTGTTGCTTTAGCAACCCAGAGCCTTTATACTCTCTCTTGACCAATCAGCTGCCCTCACCCCTGGTAGAGCAATATGGACACCCTGTGTGACCTCATTTGTAAAAAGCTGCTTCCTAAGACCAAGCCGGAGGCATCACAATTCCAGAGTTTAGCCTCTACTACAAAGCTGTAATCATCAAGACAGCATGGTATTGGCACAAAAACAGACACATAGACCAATGGAATAGAATAGAAACCCCAGAACTAGACCCTCAAACGTATGGCCAACTAATCTTTGACAAAGCAGGAAAGAATATCCAATGGAAAAAAGACAGTCTCTTTAACAAATGGTGCTGGGAGAACTGGACAGCAACATACAGAAGATAGAAACTAGACCACTTTCTCACACCATTCACAAAAATAAACTCAAAATGGATAAAGGACCTGAATGTGAGACAGGAAACCATCAAAACCCTAGAAGAGAAAGCAGGAAAAGACCTCTCTGACCTCAGCCGTAGCAATTTCTTACTTGACACATCCCCAAAGGCAAGGGAATTAAAAGCAAAAATGAACTACTGGGACCTTATGAAGATAAAAAGCTTCTGCACAGCAAAGGAAACAACCAACAAAACTAAAAGGCAACCAACGGAATGGGAAAAGATATTTGCAAATGACATATCAGACAAAAAGCTGGTATCCAAAATCTATAAAGAGCTCACCAAAGTCCACACCTGAAAAACAAATAATCCAGTGAAGAAATGGGCAGAAAACATGAACAGACACTTCTCTAAAGAAGACATCCAGATGGCCAATAGGCACATGAAAAGATGCTCAACGTCACTCCTCATCAGGGAAATACAAATCAAAACCACACTCAGATACCACCTCACGCCAGTCAGAGTGGCCAAAATGAAGAAATCAGGAGACTATAGATGCTGGAGAGGATGTGGAGAAATGGGAACCCTCTTGCACTGTTGGTGGGAATGCAAATTGGTGCAGCCACTCTGGAAAACAGTGTGGAGGTTCCTCAGAAAATTAAAAATAGACCTACCCTATAACCCAGCAATAGCACTGCTAGGAATTTACCCAAGGGATACAGGAGTACTGATGCATAGGGGCACTTGTACCCCAATGTTTATAGCAGCACTCTCAACAATAGCCAAATTATGGAAAGAGCCTAAATGTCCATCAACTGATGAATGGATAAAGAAATTGTGGTTTCTATACACAATGGAGTACTACGTGGCAATGAGAAAGAATGAAATATGGCCCTTTGTAGCAATATGGATGGAACTGGAGAGTGTGATGCTAAGTGAAATAAGCCATACAGAGAAAGACAGATACCATATGGTTTCACTCTTATGTGGATCCTGAGAAACTTAACAGAAACCCATGGGGGAGGGGAAGGAAAAAAATAAAAAGAGGTTAGAGTGGAAGAGAGCCAAAGCATAAGAGACTGTTAAAAACTGAGAACAAACTGAGGGTTGATGGGGGGTGGGAGGGAGGGGAGGGTGGGTGATGGGTGTTGTGGAGGGCACCTTTTGGGATGAGCACTGGGTGTTGTATGGGAACCAATTTGACAATAAACTTCATATATTGGGGAAAAAAAGCCGCCTCCTGCCTGGTGCACCACCACGTGCCATCCCAACGACAGTTCCTCTCTGGAAACTTGGCCGACCTTCTGGTTTCTGGGCCCTCCCAACCCAGCTCCCTGTCACCTCCTCTGAGTGCTCTCTCCTTCCTTTCTGAACTCCCAACTTCCATGGGCAATAGCTGAACAACCGAGAAAGCAAAGGAGGACAGAACTGCAAAAACAATCAAATACATAAGCAGACAGGAAGGTTTAACCCTCTCTCAGTAAGTCAAGGCAGATAGAACATCCATAAGATAGAGATCTTGATAGTAAACCATCTGAATCCCACAGCTATATCTATACATGTGTCCACATGGACATAACACTGTAGAGGACACACTCACGTCAGGCACAGTTATAAAAATTCACCCTATTCATTATGGCCATAAGGGAAATTTCAAAGGAATGAAATGACTTCAGAGGAAGGAAATCATACAAAGCATGTTTTGGTAATAGAATGTGCTAGAAATCACTAATAAGGAGGTAACTAGAAATTCCCAAACGTTCAGAAATTGAGAAGTTCCTCTAGAAGTAGAATATGAGTCAAGAAATCCCAAAGAAAAAGAGCTATATTTGAACTGAATGATAGGAGCACAATAAAATTGTAATAAAAAATGTCTCCTCGCCTGGAATGTCCTGGAATATTGGTGTGAGAAGATTGTCTGGTCCCCACATCGTCTCTAATTGACCTAGACATTTTAATGCCACAAACAGCGGTAGCTCTGTCACTTATCTGTGTGACCCTCCTACCTACTGGCGTGGGCTGTACATAATGAACTTTACAGGAGGTGGGGGGTAGGGGGAGATCCAGCTAACTCACAAGGGATCTCCTGCAATCTCCAGGAATGAGAGCATTGTAAGAGATATAGTTCCTCAGCTTTTCCCCTGGGGGACCCGGGACAACACCCAGACTGTTGGCAGCGCCAGGTGTGCGGGGCAGGGAAAGCCAAGCAGGTGGGCAGGGGCCAGGGACCCAGGTGACTAGACAAACCTCCTGTGATCATCTCTCCTGAGCTCTGTCCTGAGCTGAGCTTCCTAAATAGTTTCTCTACGTGATTGACTCAATGATTCCCCAACTGAAAATCACTGCTCTAAATTCCCTCACTTTTATTTTATGTAAATTTACTGTAACAGGAACCACTCTGGCACTGCTAAAATAGCAAAGCAAAGGTTCCAACCTAAATATAAAGAAACCATACAAAACAACCAAAACCAAAACAAAGCAGGAGTGAAAAACCAATAGTGTTACATTCCCTTTAGATCCTGCTGCCTGCCTAAAGAGCCCCAGTGTTGGGTTGTCCTGGTCATACAAGGAGAGGCTAGCTCCAGAGATGGTGGAGTCTGACTGGCCCAAAAGTGAATGGGAGAGAGGCCCTGTCTATAAGGGGGCCTAGGGAATTCCAAGAAGGGTGGCCAGGGTCACCCTGATTATAACTGGAGCAGGGACCAGGGAAAGAAGAGGCAGTGAACAGAGTCTGGGGGGCCTTGAACAAGTGAGATCATTCATGGAGGTGAGGAATTGTCCCCAAAGCCAATGTCAGCCTCCCATCTGGGGAGCTTTTCATTGCTCCTGGTAGCAGGGCCAGGAGCCTAGAGTTTGAGATCCAGTGTGTTGCTTACCAGCTGTGTGAGCCTGGGCTGGTTTCCCTCAGTAAAATGGGAGTGTCCATGCCTGTGTCCAGAACTGTGCTGAGGACAAGAGGAAGCCACGTGCTGACTACTAGTGGATATCAGCATCATCACCTCCCTGGGGCATGTGTCTTCCCAGTCTGGTGCGTTAAAATTTGCACAGCTGTTAAAGGCAACAAAGGTGAAAACCACAGTTCCCTCCAGTTTCAGGCCTGTGCCAAGCCTTTGCCTTTGCAGACATCACCTCTCAGGACCCAGCGGCAGTGCCGTCTCTAACCCCGTGCACAGATGGGGAACCAGGCTCAGAGCCCTCAAGAGGAAGGCTGGACCCAGGCTGCAAAAAGGCTCACTGCTGACTTGGGTCTGGGAGGGGATGTTGGGAGAGTGGGAAGCTGGGGCCTGGGGACTCCAGAGGGAGCAGGGGCCACAAAGATGCTTGGCCCCATCATCCAGCTTTGCTCCAGGTCAGCCTGTACAAAAGCTGAGGCCAAACCAGACAGCAAGGTCACAGCCCAGCTCATGCACCTCAGGATGATGGTCATTCACCTCTGTGGTGATAATGCTATCATATACTAGTCCTGATGATGCCATTAGTGCTATTATTGTTGTGGGAGAGGGCGCAGCCCACTTTGACACACCCAAGGACTCTGGAAAGGCTCGCCTGTCTCCCTCACTTGACCTGGCCTCATGCAACACCCCCACTCTAAGTGTACCCTGTCTCTACCCTGTGCCCCCGTCCCTGTGGCCACCCTACCCTGGCCACTCTCTGGAATCCAGGCCTGGGCACAACCTTCCATAAGGCACTGACATGGGGCACATGCCCAGCACAGGGTTGGAACCAGGAAAACAACTCCTTCCATGACAACTTAGATGGGACAGGTCATGCCAGGGTCTGTGCACACCTTCTTCTTGCAGTGACCTCCACTGGAGTGCCAGAGCTGTCCTGAAGTGTGTGTGTGTGTGTGTGTGTGTGTGTGTGTGCACGCGCGCGTGCGCAATCTACATCATGCACCTGTGAGTCGGAGTTCTGTGTCTGTGGGTGTATTGACTGTGGACATAAATTTCCTGTTATTTGGTTGTTTTCATGTTTTCTGATGAGATTTTGGGGTGTCAGTGGGATTCGTGGGGAGAGAATTTTTGAAGTAGTTTTTGGTGCAAAAACGTGATTTTATTAAAGCACGGGGACAGGACCAGTGGCCCTGGCTGAAGAGCTGCCCAGGCACCATGAGGAGAGACTAGTTATATACTATGGAGCTGGGGGGAGGTCAAGTCCAAAGGAAGTTTCCAATGAGACTTTCATATGCTAAAGAAGACTCCCAGGATACTGGCGACCTAGCTATTGTCAAACTAGGGTTGTTTGCCCTCTAGCAAAGCATTAACATTAAGACATAGGGAGTTCCTGGAGAAATATTTCACTCTGCTGGCCTCAAGTATCTGTCAATAGGCTGCAGGTTATAAGGAAATTTAGTTCTATCTGCCATTTCCTTCTGCCTTAGTTTCCTACATCCCTACGGAGGGATGATGTTGGGGATCTAGGAAACCAAGTCCATAGGTTTCTGGAGATTAGTCTATTGATAAGATTGCCTTTTTCAAATGATTTACTGTTGTTTGTAAATAGGTGGCTACAGGCCGTGAAGGACTATAATCTCTATCAGTTAACCATTTGTTTTTTTCCTTTTGCTTTGTTTTTGGGCAGCTTGGGAGTACCCAAGGGATATCACACACATCCCACCTGGGGGTGGGAGTGGGGTTTTGAGGCCTGGAAGGTTGTCTTATGCTCCCTCATCATTTTCCTCTTGTGTTTATCTGTATGCATGTGTATCTGTGTCTGTGTCTTTGAATAAGCATATATCTGCTGTGCAAATCTCTGTGTCTGTGACTATTATATGCATCTCTCAGGTACATGTGTCCCTGTGGGAGTATCTGTGTGTATCTGTATTTCGTGTCTGTGTGTGTACTGGTTGTATGTGTGAATTTGCTGAATTGGGCTGCCCCCAGAGCCTGCAGCCTGGAATTTGCAAAGATGGATTATTAATCTCATCCAAAAGTATTTGAGAATAAGGTTCGTATTCTCCTTCTGGAACTGTGACGGAAGCAGGCTGGAACGCTGGCGGAAAAACCAAGTGGCACTCGGAGATCTTGGTGGATTGAAGATTTATTTTACACGAGCGGGCTCAGAGGAGACTGTTTCTCCAAAGGTCTTAGCCCGGAATGCAAGTGGGGAGGGTAATTTATAGCCGAGAGAGCCTCCATATCTGTGGGGGGTTTCATGCGCAAAGCAAACAAAGGAAGAAGAACCCAGAGGAGGGTCTCTAAGCTAGAGACCAGAGTTCGTTTTAGTCCAATCAGCCATCTTTGGTGTACTTTATCCACTTCTCCAACATTAAGAGGCAGCAGATCCATGGGATCGTGAATGGAGCAATGAGCCACAGTCTTGCAAACAAGTGGAATCACCCCCCTAGGCTGCCTTCGGTCCTTTTACCCTTTCCCAGCCACCTCACTAGCTCTGGCCCTCACTTTACCCTCCAGCAGGGCATGGGAAAGACAGGCAGAGATGGACACCTGGGTCCACAGGAGTGTCCCCCATGACCTTTGAGTCCTAGTTGTTGAACAGGCAGAAGGAGTCACCCAGGGCCCTTGGAACCAGGAGGGAGAATCTGGCCCTGGAGTCTTCTCCGATGGGACTTGGGAAGAATTAAGGAGGGACAGCATTTGGTGCCAGTTCATTTGTTGGAAAAATAAATAAAATACTGTGCCAAAGATGGCTGATGGGACTAAAACAAGGTTTGGTCTCTAGCTTAGAGACCCCTCCTCTGGGTTCTTCTTCCTTTGTTTTCTGCGTGTGGGAAAACCCCCACAGATATGCAAGCTGACAACTATAAATTGCCCTCCCCACTTGCATTTGGCACTCAGATCTTTGGAGAAATGGTCTCCTCTGAGGACGCTGGTTTTAAATAAATCTCTGATCCATCAAGATCTCCGAGTGCCACTTGGTTTTTCCGCTGGCATTCCAGCCTGGTTCCTTAACATATCTGGTTCCCTGACCAGGAAACCCAACTGTGCTGGCCCAGTGTTGCCACCAGTTTGGAAGAATGGCAAGGTGGTGACAGAGCGAAGGATCGCAAAGGAGAAGGTGTACCTGCCTGAATTGTGGCAGTCTCCTACTTGGTCGCCTTGGGCCAGCCCTCCTCTGTTGTTCCCGCTGGACTCAAAGAGACCTGGTAGGCGAGGACCTGGACCTGACGTTGGAACCAGTAAGGCCAGGGCCCCAAAGAAGTCAGGCCCACCCAAAAGGGTGGAAGGAGGGACCTGATCAATCCTTGGAGGCCTTAACAGGTCTCACAGGTAGAGAATTTTGCAGGAAGTAATGTAATAGACTCTGACTCGTGTGTGTGTGTGTGTGTGTGTGTGTGTGTGAGAGAGAGAGAGAGAGAGAGAGAGAGAGAGAGAGAGAGAGAGAGAATGTGCGACTTGACCAGGCTTGCCAGTCGAGTTAGAGTTTGTGGCTCCACGGACAGGCACCCTTAGGGTCCCCAAAAGTCTATGAAGTCTGAATGGGCTCTCCTGTGTTGTGGTGAGCATATAAGGTCTAGGGCAGTATCAGATCAGATTCCGATCGCAAATCACAAAGCTGAGTCTGCTATGGCCAAACCTCACCTAAAGTTTCACTCGGGAATGCGACCAGAGGAGTATCTGATTGGTCATCTCATCCGAGGGGATACCCTTCCTTTGTCTGTCTTTGCAACACCGAACACAAGAAAGAAATTAATAATGGGATCAAAACAGAGTAAGCCTACGATTTTAGAGGTCATGCTCAAAAAAAGTTTAAAGGGATTTTCAGGCAATTACGGGGTGAAAATGGCACCCGGGAAGTTAAGGACCTTTTGTGAACTAGAATGGCCCATATTCAATGTAGGATGGCCCTCAGAAGGGACATTAGATGCTCAAATAGTGCAGCAGGTTTGGCTAATAGTCACAGGGAACCCAGGCCACCCTGATCAATTTCCATACATTGACTCCTGGCTTGAAATTGCCCAAAACCCCCCAACTTGGGTGTGATTCATCATTAGGAAACAGAGCCAGGCAAAGGTTTTAGCCACTTTATCCGGAGACTCACCCAGGGAGCCAAAGAAGTGACCCACCGCTCCTCTAATATTTAAAGGAGATGCGAGGGAAGATATCATCTTCCCACCTCCTTATGACTCGTCAAGCTCCCTCCCCACTTCCCCTGAGATTGAAACTCCTCCCCCATCTGTCTATCCTCGGCCACTGCCAGAGTCATCTGTTTCCCACGCCCATCTCCCCAGCCCTCTTGGACCCAGAGAATATTCCCCCACAAGGGCCAGCAGCCAGATTGTGCCCCAGACCCAGACCTAATGCTCTCAAAATGTCTGTAAGGGAGATTAGAGAACCTGAAAGACAGAATGAGGATGTAACAGTCCAGCCCAGCCATTCCATGATATATTATCAACCTTTCTCTACAACCAACCCCCTCAATTGGAAACACAACACTCCATCATACTCTGAAAAGCCACAAGCAATGGTTGACTTGATGGAGTCCCTCTTCCAGACCCACCAACCAACTTGGGAAGATTGTCAACAGTTACTCTGTACTCTGTTTAATACAGAAGGAAAAAAATAAATAATGAGAGAAACACAACAGTACCTAGAAGATCACGCACCTCCGGGAATTAATAACCCTGCTGTCTGGCCTCAAGGTGCCACACCTGAAGAATGCCCAACATGGGATTTTACCACAGAAGAAGGACAAGGCCACATCTGATGATACCAGGAAGCCCTCCTTCAGGGAATCCAAGCTGGAGCCAAAAAGCCCATAAACATGACTAAAATATAGCCAGTCACACAACAGCCTGGGGAGTTTCCCAGAGACTACTATGAAAAATTATGTGAAACATACCGTGTATGTGCTCCGTTTGACCCCGAGGCACCAGAAAGTCAACAAATTGTAAATACCTCTTTTGTGGCACAGGCCGCCCCAGATATCAGAAGAAAACTCCAGAAGCTGGAGGGCTTTGCCAGGATGAATATCACTCAGCTGATAGAGGTCGCCAGTACAGTTTTCATACACAGAGAAGTCACAGCCGAAAGAGAAGTGGAGAGAAGACTAAAAAAGAAGGCCACCCTTCTTAAAGCAGCACTAAAGGAAACAGACACTGCAAAGATGGTAAGACCCCAACCACCAAAAAGGAGGAAGCCCACAGCCCCCTTAGCAAGGACCAATGTGCATACTGCAAAGAAAAAGGACTTTGGAAGAATAAATGTCCAAATCGAAAGGGGCCCTCAAAACCCAGCCAATATCAGGAGGAACCTCAAGATGAGAACTTTGTTGGTCTGGCGGGGATAGAATTGGACTGAGGGGGACCGGACTCTTTCTCTCTTGGCCTCCATGAGCCCAAGGTGGAAATGAAGGTAGGGGGCCAAACAGTAACTTTCATGGTTGACACTGGGGCTGAACACTCGGTTGTTATTTCCTAGGTGGTGCCCTTCAGCCAAAAGACGGCAACCATACTTGGGGCTACTGGGATACGGGCGATGCAGAAGCCCTTTGTCGAGCTTGACAATGTGAACTTGGGAGTCACAAGGTCCAGCATGAGTTCCTCTACTTACCTGACTGCGCGATTCCTCTCCTAGGCCAGGGTCTGCTCTCCAGACTTGGGGCCCAGATAACTTTTGAACCCACTGGACATAGTAGCCTCCAATTAAACCCAAGGCAGAAGGAAACCCTGGTCTTGGTGATTACCCTGCCAAGGGAAGAAGAATGGAGACTATTTTGTGCTCAGACCCTACCCTGTAGCCCCTCAGAATTCAGGCTTACACTCCCCTCTGTATGGGCTGAAGATAACCCACCTGGACTAGCTTACAGTTGGGGCCCCACCGTTGTTGACCTGATCCCTGGAGCCCAACCTCAGAGACAAAGGCAGTACTCTCTTCCACTCGAGGCTAGAATGGGTATACAAGAGCACCTGACCAAGCTCAGAGAAGCAGGTATTCTAGTTGAGTGCCAATCGGCTTGGAATACCCCGCTCTTGCCTGTCAAGAAACCAGGAGGAGGATACTGACCAGTACAGGATTTGAGGTCCATTAGCAAAGTGACTGTTTCCTTACACCCAGTGGTTCTGAACCCATATACTCTCCCCAGACACATTCTGGGGTCAGCCAAATGGTTTACATGCCTCAACCTAAAGGATGCTTTCTTCTGCCTCCGCCTGGCTCCTCAAAGTCAACCATTGTTTGCCTTTGAATAGACTGAGCCCGTTACAAGGCCCCAGAGGCAGCTGATCTGGACACAATTTCTCCAAGGTTTCAAGAACTCACCCACTCTTTCTGGGGAAGCACTAGCTACAGACCTTGCTGACTTCCCAAGGGAAACCACAGGGTGTGTTCTCCTTCAATATGTAGATGACCTCCTCCATGCCAGCAACACCCAAGAAGACTGTATGAAAGGTACCAAGGCCTTCCTGCAGCTCCTGTCCTACTTGGGGTACCAAGCCTCTTGGAAGAAGGCACAGATTTGTCAGCAGTAGGTCCGATACTTAGGCTTCCTCCTCACAAAAGGAAAAAGAGAACTAGGACCAGAAAGGAAGAAAGTTATCACCACACTGCCACAGCCCCAAACAAAATGAGGCTTGTGTGAATTTTAGGGGCCACAGGATTCTGTTGCATTTGGATTCCTGGATTCTCAGCCATAGTGAGGCCCCTCTGTGACCTGTTGGGAGGGCCAGACCGGGAGCCCCTCACATGGACTCAGGAGGCAAGGGCCACTTTCACAGAAATAAAGTTGGCTCTGGGACAAGCCCCAGCCCTGGGTTTGCCCGACATAGAGAGGCCCTTTAATCTCTTCATACATGAAAAGGACAAAATAGCCCTTGGAGTGCTCACTCAGACCATGGGGCCTTGGCAATGGCCAGTGGCCTACCTGTCAAAAAAACTTGACCCTGTGGCTGCAGGATGGCCACCGTGCCTCAGAGCACTGGCAGCCACAGTCCTGCTCAACAAGGAGGCAGACAAACTCACACTGGGACAAATGCTTAATGTTAAGGTCCCACATGTGGTCATGTCCCTCATGAACACCCAAGGATATCTTTTCCTCTCCAATTCTCAACTGACACAATACCAAGGCCTTCTCTATGAAAACCCAAGGGTCACTCTCGAAACAGTAAGAACACTAAACCCAGCCACCTTCCTTCCCACGGAGGAGGGAGAACCTGACCATGACTGTTCCAAAGTAGTGGATGAAGTCTATGCCAGCCGCCCGGACCTCCAAGACCAGGCCATAACAAGCCTGGAGATCACCCTGTTCAGTGATGGGGGCAGCTATTTACAAGAGGGCAGCCGAAGAGCAGGATATGCGGTAACCACAACCACTGAAGTTCTGGAGGCCAAGGCCTTGACAGAAGGATAGTTGGCACAATGGGCTGAACTGTATGCCTTAACCCAAGCCCTCATCCTTAGCAAATGTAAATGAGTTAACATCTACACTGATTCCTGGTATGCCTTCACTACTGTGCATGTACACAGGCCACCTATAAAGAAAGAGGCCTCCTTACTGCTGCAGGGAAAACTATCAAAAACAAGGAAGAAATACTAAAGCTTCTTGAGGCCATATGGCTGCCAGACAAGGTAGCTATCCTACACTGTAAGGGACATCAGAAAGGAGATGACCCCATAACTCAAGGAAATCTCCTGGCTGACAAAACAGCCAGAGCGGCCGCCTGTGATGACCCAGGTGAAGCTTCTACCTACACTATGACTCTTGCGCCCCAGAGGGAAGCCTCCCCATCCCTGTACACAAATGAAGAAAGAAGTTGGGCCTTGATAGAAGGGAGCACACTAAGCAAAGAGGGATGGGGGGGGGGTCATGCCAAATGGGCACATCTTTGTTCCGCCATCTATGGGAAAATACCTAGTGAAGGAATATCACCAACTCATGCACCAGGGAAAACTGCACTGGAAGCCCTCCTCAAAAAGAACTACTATATCAGCCAGCTGCTGGCATTATGCCAAGCTGTCAGTGAACAATGTGCAACGTGTGCCAAAATAATGCTTGGTCTGCCCCATGGCCCCCACCTGGCACGCAAAGGATGGGGGCCACTCCTTTTGAAGACTCATACAACCAAATAAAGGGTTCAGGTACCTTCTTGTAATAATCTGCACATATTCGGGATGGGTCAAAGCATTCCCGACCAGAAAGGAATGAAGTTGCAAGGTGGCCAAAGCCCTTCTATGGGAGATTGTGCCTTGGTTTGGTCTACCCTTAACCATACACAGTGATAATGGACCTGCATTTATGGCAGACATTATACAAACTCTGACAAAGTCCCTCAACATTACCTGGAAACTGCACACTGCTTACTGATCCCAGAGCTCAGGAAAAGTAAAGCGGATGAATCGCACCCTCAAGGAAACCCTGGCTAAGTTTCCACCAAGAGACTAATCTCCCATGGCCAGATTTACTACTGCTGGCCCTCCTGCATGCCTGATGCATGCCTGAGGCACTGGGATTCTCCCCTTTTGAGTTATTATATGGGTGAACCCCCCCCCACCATGTTTAGGAAAACTCCCAGGAGACCTACACCAGATTGGAGACAAAGGAATAAGAGAACAGCTCCAGACCTTGGGGCACTCCTAAATAAGTTACAGAGATACACCATAGAGAGGGCCCCAATTTCCTTAGGGACCCCTGTTCACCCCTTTCAGCCAGGAGACTCTGTGTGGGTCAAAGATTGGAAGAGAGAACCTCTTAGACCATGGTGGACTGTGCCACATACTGCTATTCTAACAACTCCAGCAACCTTAAAGTTTCAGGTATCATCCCATGGGTCCATCACTCCAGAGTTAACAAGGCCAACTCAGAAGAACCCACAACCTGGCAAAGTGATCCAGATCCAGTCAACCCACTTAAACTGTCCCTCCAAAGGCAAACTGGCCCCTGAGACCTCCAGCCCTGCTCCAGCCACACCCCAGAAGCTGGCTGGCTTGCGCATGGCAGAAGTCTGAGGAATCAATGCATGAACCTAGCCCAGGGGTTTGGATGAAACTCTGCTGGCCCTTGCCCCTTACTGATGCCATAGCCCTGATCTTCTTATTGTTGGGCTGATAGAGACTACACCAACAAGCTGGACATGGGACAAAAGATGCATGTTGGGTCCCACATACTTCCTTTGGATGGGGGGATTATTAAGTATTGCCAGCGTATTATGATAACCTCTCTCACCCTCAAACTGCCGCTTACCCACTTTGCCCCCAGGATTGCTATATGATAATAAGGGGATCAAGAGTGTTCAGGGCCTTCACCTACCTCCACAAAGATTGCTACAAGAGAAAAACACCCACTCTCTGTCAGTTACCCAGTGCCCCAAGGGCTAAGTATTGGACCATAGAGATAACCCAAAATGTCAGGAACCCATGTCATAACAAGGGCCTCCAGAGAGGGAAGCTTGCTTGCTACACTTACCTTCCTCAATGGGGGATCTCAGATGGAGGAGGGGTGCAAGACAGGGCCCTTCAAAAAGTTATAAAGGATACCCAGGATAGGATAATACAAGCCATAAATGCGACCACTCCCCTGGCAGCCTAGCAAGGTTTGAAACTTTCAGCCCTCAATCAGATGCTTACCAATTCCCCACTCCAGCATTGGGCCAACACTACTCTACAAGTCCTCCATAAAATAGATAATCACACCCAAACCTGCTGGATGTGCTTGCCCCTCAGTCAGAGGGTTTACTTAGCCACTCCCATACCTTTGTCCTGAAAAGCTCCTGAAAATCTCAAAACCAACACCTGTGTCTTAACTGAACCCCTGGCCACTGGGATCCATCTCACAAATGCCGACAATCTAATCTGCACAGTCCCTGAAGGTATGAATTGTACCTCTCTATGTAGAAGAAATGTAACTTTAAAGAGGAATGCAACCCTGTGTTCAACCCGTGGGGTGTTCTATCTGTGTTCTAATTCAGCCTACTGATGCTTAGAGGCCAACTGGACTCAAATATGTTATTCCATCTTCCTAACCCCAGAGATATCCATATACACTGAAGATCAGCTCTTAACAGCCTTTAGCCCCAAGTCCCAGGCTAAACAGGCTGTCCTGCTACCCATTCTGATAGGAACAGGAATTGTGATAGGAATAGGAACCAGAATAGGAGGCAAAAGTTCAACTGTTGGACTATACCATAGACTATCTCAAGAGATAAATGAAGACATGGAACGGGTGGCAGATTCTCCGGTAACCTTACAAAACCAAATGAACTGTCTGGCGGCAGTGACCCTCCAAAATAGGCAAGCTCTCAACCTCCTCACTTCAGAAAAAGGAGAAACTTGAATCTTTCTGGGGGAGGAATGTTGGTATTTTGTAAACCAGTCTGGAATAGTTACAACTAAGGTTAAGGAACTCAAGGAAATAATTCAAGGTAGACAACAGAAAAGTATCAATCAATGGGAAGGATGAGATCTCAGAGACTGGGCATCCTGGCTTCCCGCCCTGGTGGGTCCTCTCCTCTCCATAATTTTACTTGTATCCATCAGTCCTTGTATACTGAATGCTGTGGTACATTTTGCTGAAAACACTGTTGCTTGCCAAACTACTGCACGTATCTTAGCCCTCTGAGAGTATCAACCTATAAAACTGAAAGGTGATGCCTATTAAAGTTTTTTTTTAAGGCATCAAAAAGGGGGAATGTTGAAAAAGTAAAGTATGCCAAAGATGGCCGACGGGGCTAAAACAAACTCTGGTCTCCAGCTTAGAGACCCCTCATCCGGGTTCTTCTTCCTTTGTTTGCCATGCGCGTGAAAACCCCGGCAGATATGGAAGCTGTTGGCTATAAATTACCCCCCACACACACACTTGCATTCCAGGCTAACACTTTTGGAGAAACAGTCTCCACTCAGCCCTCCAGTGTAAAATAAATCTCCAACCCACCAAGATCTCCGAGTGCCACTTGGTTTTTCTGCCAGCATTCCAGCCTGGTTCCATAACAATAGCAATGGACAGATCATCTAAACAGAAAGTCAACAAGGAAACAATGGTTTTGAATGACACACTGGACCAGATGGACTTAACATATATATTCAAAACATTTTATATCAAAGCACCAGAATATATATTGTTCTCCAGTGCACATGGAACATTCTGCAGAATAGATCACATACTGGGGACACAAATCAGCCCTCAACAAGTACAAAAAGATCAAGATCATACCATGCATATTTTCAGACCACAACGCTATGAAACTCAAAATCAACCATGAGAAAAAATTTGGAAAGAAAACAAATACTTGGAGACTAAAGAAAATCCTACTAAAGAATGAATGAGCTAACCAAGAAGTTAAAGAGGAAATTAAGAAATACATGGAAGCCAATGAAAATGATAACACTACAGCCCAAAACCTCTGTGAAGCAGCAAAGGTAGTCATAAGAGGGAAGTATATAGCAATCCAGGCCTTCCTAAAGAAGGAATAAAGGTCTCAGATACACAATCTAAACTTACACCTTAAAGAGCTGGAAAAAGAACAGCAAATAAAACCCAAAACCATTAGAAGACAAGAAATGATAAAGATTAGAGCAAAAATCAATGTTGTTGAAATCAATGCTAAAGAAGAAAAAAACAGTAGAACAGATCAATGAAACCAGAAGCTGGTTGTCTGAAAGAGTTAACAAAATTGATAAGCCACTAGCCAGTTAAATCAAAAAGAGAAAGGAAAAGACCCAAATGAATAAATTCAAGAATGAAAGAGGAGAGATCACAACCAACACAGCAGAAATAAAACCAATAATAAGAGAATATTACGAACAATTATACCCCCAATAAATGGGAAATATGAAAGAAATGGACAAATTCCTAGAAATATATAAACTATAAAAACTGAAAAAAAAGAAATAGAAAGTTTGAACAGACCCATAACCAGTAAAGAAATCGAATTACTAATCAAAAATCTCCAAAAACATGGGGCGCCTGTGTGGCTCAGTCGGTTGAGCGTCTGACTTCGGCTCAGGTCATGATCTCGCGGTCTGTCAGTTTGAGCCCCGCATTGGGCTCTGTGCTGACAGCTCAGAGCCTAGAGCCTGCTTTGGATTCTGTGTCTCCCTCTCTCTCTCTCTCTTTCTCTCTCTGCCCCTCCCCTGCTCATGCTCTGTCTCTCTCTCTCTCTCTCTCTCTCTCTCTCTCTGTCAAAAATAAATAAACATTAAGGAAAAAAAAAATTTTTTTTAATCTCCAAACAAGAGCCCAGGGCCAGATAGCTTTCGGGGGGGAATTCTACAAAACATTTCAGGAAGAGTTAATAGCTATTCTCTTGAAGCTCTTCCAAAACATAGAAATGGAAGGAAAACTTCCAAACTCTTTCTATGAAGCCAGATTTACCTTGATTCCAAAACCAAAGACCCCACTAAAAAGGAGAACTAAACACCAATTTCCCTGATGAATATGGACACAAAAATGTTCCACAAGATATTAGCCAAACGGATCCAACAACCCATTTAAAAAATTAGTCCACACAATCAAGTGGGATTTATACCTGGGATGCAGGGTTCGTACAATATCCACAAAATAATCAATGTGATTCATCGTATCAATAAAAGAAAGGACAAGAATCACATGATCCTCTCAATAGATGCAGAGAAAGCATTTGTCAAAACACAGCATCTTTTCTTGATAAAACCCTCAAGTAAGTACAGATGGAAGGATCATACCTAGATATCATAAAAGCCATATATGAATGACCCAACGCTAATATCATCCTCAATGGGAAAAAATTGAGAGCTTTCCCCCTTGTTCCTTGTCAGGAACAAGACAAGGATGCCCACTCTCACCACCATTATTCAACATAGTATTGGAAGTCTTAGCCTCTGCAATCAGACAACACAAAGAAATAAAAGGCATCCAAATTGGCCAGGAGGAGGTCAAACTTTCACTCTTCGCAGATGACACGATACTCTATATGGAAAACCCAAAAGATTCCACCAAAAAAACTGCTAGAACTGATCCATGAATTCAGCAAAGTGGCAGGATATAAAATCAATGCACAGGAATCGGTTGCATTCCTATACACCAACAATGAAGCAACAGAAAGAGAAATCAAGGAATCGATCCCATTTACAGTTGCACAAAAACCCATAAAATACCTAGGAATAAATCTAACCAAAGAGATGAAAAATCTATATGCTGAAAACTATAGAAAGCTTATGAAAGACACTGAAGATGACGCACACAAAAAGAAAAAGATTCCATGTTCCTGGATAGGAAGAACAAATATTGTTAAAATGTCGATACTACCCAAAGCAATCTACATATTCAATGCAATACCTATCAAAATAACACCAGCATTCTTCACAGAGCCACAACAAACCATACCACAATTTGAATGGAACCAGAAAAGACCCCGAATAGCCAAAGCAATCTTGAAAAAGAAAACCAAAGCAGGAGGCATCACAAGCCCAGACTTCAAGCTGTATTACAAAGCTGTAATCATGAAGACAGTATGGTAGTGGCACAAGAACAGACACTCAGATCAATGGAACAGAATAGAGAACCCAGAAATGGACCCACAAACGTATGGCCAACTAACTTTGACAAAGCAGGAAAGACTATCCAATGGAATAAAGACAGTCTCTTCAGCAAGTGATGCTGGGAAAACTGGACAGCGACATGCAGAAGAATGAACCTGGACCACTTTCTTAGACCATACACAAAAATAAACTCAAAATTGATAAAAGACCTCAGTGTAAGACAGGAAGCCATCAAAATCCTCGAGGAGAAAGCAGGCAAAAACCTCTTTGATCTTGGCCGCAGCAACTTCTTACTCCACACGTCTCTGGAGGCAAGGGAAACAAAAGCAGAAACGAACTACTGGGACCTCATCAAAATAAAAAGCTTCTGCACAGTGAAGGAAACAATCAGCAAAACTAAAAGGCAACCGACAAAATGAGAGAAGATATTTGCAAGTGACATATCAGATAAAGGGTTAGTATCCAAAATCTATAAAGAATTTACCAAACTCAACACCCAAAAAAACAAAGAATCCAGTGAAGAAATGGGTGAAAGATGTGAATAGACACTTCTCCAAGGAAGACATCCAGATGGCCAACCGACACATGAAAAAATGCTCATCACTCCTCATCAGGGAAATACAAATTAAAACCACAAAGAGATGCGACCTTACACCTGTCAGAATGGCTAACATGAACAACTCTGGCAACAACAGATATTGGCGAGGATGTGGAGAAAGAGGATCTCTCTTGCATTGTTGTTGGGAATGCAAGCTGGTGCAGTCACTCTGGAAAACAGTATGGAGGTTCCTCAAAAAACTAAAAATAGAACTACCCTACGACCCAGCAATTGCACTACTAGGCATTTATCCACGGGATACAGGTGTGCTGTTTCAAAGGGACACATGCACCCCTATATTTATAGCAGCACTATCAACAATAGCCAAAGTATGGAAAGAACCCAAATGTCCATCGATGAATGAATGGATAAAGAAGAGGTGGTATCTGTGTACAATGGAGTATTACTCAGCAATCAAAAAGAATGAAATCTTGCCATTTGCAACTACGTGGATGGCACTGGAGGGTATTATGCTAAGTGAAATTAGTCAGTCAGAGAAAGACAAAAATCATATGACTTCACTCATATGAGGACTTTAAGAGACAAAACACATGAACGTAAGGAAAGGGAAACAAAAATAATATAAAAACAGGGATGGGGACAAAACAGAAGGGACTCATAAATATGGAGAACTGAGGATTACTGGAGGGGTTGTGGAAGGGGGGGATGGGCTAAATGAGTAAGGGGAACTAAGGAATCTACTCCTGAAATCATTGTTTCATTATATGCTAATTTGGATGTAAATTTTTAAAAAATAAAAAAACTTTTAAAAAGAGAAGAAAAATAAATAAATAAATAAATAAATAAATAATTTTTTTAAAAAAGCAAATAAAAGAGACCTCAAATTAATTTTTTGATCAATAAAAAAAATAGGTCTACAACAATAATATATACCAAACCTTACTAGCTAAGATAGTATGCTTAGCTCTTCCAAGTTATTAAAAGATTAATGCTTTCACTCAGCTTAATGGTCAACCTGATATATGATGGGTTCCTAGGGAAAGAACAGTTATTTATGCTTGGAGATTCAGGCTATTTCTTTGTTTTAATCAGCAGTCATTGTAAGTATGTTACTGTCTACAGATTTATTCTAGGCCTTTTTTCTATGTTTTAGTTTATATTTGAGAGAGAGAGAGAGTGAGATAGAGCAAGTGGGGGAGGGGCAGAGAGAGGGAGACACAGAATTTGAAGCAGGCTCCAGGCTCCCACCTGTCAGCACAGAGCCCGACATGGGGCTCAAAGTCATGAGCAGTGAGATCATGACCTAAGCCGAAGTCAGACGCTTAACCAACTGAGTGACCCAGATGCCCCTAGACCTATATTAAATTCGCAAATTAATATCAGACTCCAAATGCATTGATTATTATCTAAGCCTTTACTCATTCACAAGGTGCATTTACTTTGAACAAAATTTATTTTAATAAGATGCTCTAGTCTTCTGTTTTTAGGAGCTACACATAGAAGCAGAGAACCAACAGCTTCCTTACACACAACTTAACAGCCTTCTCTACCCCCCTGATACCAATTGAAAACAACCATTACATGGCCACTTGATCAACATCCATAAGCTCAGGACAATGATTTGGAAATGCCAAATGAAACCAGAGCTCAACAGGTGTGAGGAGTCACACCATGACCTATACTATTTCCATCTACATGTCCAAATGACAGCTATTAACAGCTGCTTTCCTGTCAATTCAATGATTACACAACTTGCATGCATGCAAATATAACATACTTTTTAAAGCAAAGCTCACTCTAAAATATAAAATCTATGGAGAAAAATCCTAAGTTCTATTTTAAGCAATCAGCTGCACGCAAAGAAAGAACGATAGTCTCCTAACTGTAAATAACTGACTTTCAAAGTCTACGATGGTTTTTCACCAATAGAGCTTAGGCATGTTACCAAGAACACATGGTAAACTCTTACAACAAAGGCAGTGACCTTTTCCTTTATATTTTAGGATAAAATAACAGCTATTGCCTTGACATTATGAATTCATTGTATAATTCTGACCTCCTAAAAAGGAAAAAACTCTCTTAGTATTCTTAGTGGCTAAATTCTGTCAAGGGAAGAATACATTTATTTTTTTAATTTTTTTAACATTTATTTATTTTTGAGACAGAGAGAGAGCATGAACAGGGGAGGGTCAGAGAAAGAGGGAGACACACAGAATCTGAAATAGGCTCCAGGCTCCGAGCTGTCAGCACAGAGCCCGACGTGGGGCTCAAACCCACGGACCACGAGATCATGACCTGAGCCGAAGTCGGACGCTCAACCGACTGAGCCACCCAGGCGCCCCAAGGGAAGAATACATTTAGATAATCATTAAGGGTAACAGAAATTGCAGCAGTTAAAAAAAAAAAAGGATATGAGATTCAACTTCAACCTGTGGGTATAATTACTCAGATTCGAAACTTAATCCCATTTCTGAAATGTAAAACCAGCTTTACAGGTACCATTGCTTGTACCTGGTACTTTACAGGTACCAGGTCAGGCTGAAGTATGACTTTTCCCCATTCATCTTGGGGACAGTGTGGTAGATGAAAGAAACTGGGCTTTGGAGCCCATGAGAACAAAGTTATCAAAATGACAGCACTTACTAGTACTGTGATCTCAGAAACATAACCTATTCTCTTTCGAGCCTCAGATTGTAGATTTTTTCAAAATGAGAGTAATCATACTTACCTCACCTGGAGGTTATGGTGTACATGCTAAGGATGTAACTCCAGTGCCAGCCAGGAACTTAGAGTATAGTGGTAGAGGGAAAGTGCAAGCCTATACAAATAAATAAATAGAGTTATAACTTGGGCTAAGGGAAAACTGGGATTAGCACTGTGTGAGCAAATAATGGGGGCAAGGGAATATGGAAAAAAAAAAAAAACGCATGTGAGTAGTGACTAGGTACTACAGATAGAAACCTGTTATGGAATGGATTTGCCTCCAAAATCTATACGTTGAAGTACTAACTACCCATGTGACTGTATTTGGATACCAGATCTTGAAAGGTAAAGCCAAGGTGAATGAGCTCATTTGGGGGGAGGGACCCTAATCTGATAACGTGTCCTATAAGAAGAGAGTGGGCATCTACACACACAGAAGGAAGACCACGTGAAGACACTGGGAAGGACGTCATCCACCAGCCATGGAGAGAGGAGACCCACCCTGCCCACACCCTGATCTAAAGTGTGAGAAAATAAATAAATCAATTTCTGTTGCCTAAGCCACCCAGTCTGTGGTACTTTGTGATGGCGGACCCAGGAAACTAATAAGAAATCCCAACACTTATTCAGAGAATGGTGTTTGAGCCTTTGTAGGGGTTAGGCACTGTTCTAGGGCCTTAAGGAAACAGCCCTAAACAAAGCTAGTTTGGTCTTTGGACCCCATGGAGACGACATTCTGGCAGGGACTGCAGCAGGCGACAGACAGCAAGCAAGAAAAACAGATGATGCCAAGGGCCAGGAAGAAAAAGAATGCGGGGAAGGCAGATAGGGTGTTCCGGTCGGAGAAGGAGCAGTTTTCCGTTTTAGAGAGCTAGCAGAGACCCCACTGAGCAGGTGACGTCAGAGCAAAGATATGACAGAAATGAGGGAGTATGTCATGTGGGCATGTGGGAGAACATTCCAGAGAGAGAGAGGCAAAGTGAGTGCAAAGACCTAAAGCAGGAGTGTGTGCCTGACATGTTCAGGGAGCAGGGAGGGGGCGGGTGTGGCCACAGCCCAGTAAACAAGGGGAGGGGGAGAGGAGATGCCTTCAGGGAGGTAGCAGAGGCTGGGGAGGGTAGCACCTGTGTGGTGCACAATTGGAGTCAGGTGTATGGAGACATGAAGGGCTGGGGGCAGGGCATAAAGCCTTGCAGGCCCCAGCTGCTGGTAGATAGAAGCCTGAGGCTGGCTGAGATCACCCCAGAGTAAGGACAGGCAGAAAGTTGATGGGAGGTGGGAAGAAGATGAGGACAGATCAACACAGACACTGGTGAGCAGCAGCCCGGGTGCGGGTGGAGGAAGGAAGGAATTTTTAAAGTAATTACGTGTGTCTGTAAAATGGTGCCACGTAGTCTGCAAACTGGAGGTTGAGACTTCACCGTGAGCTTCAGCGATGTGTCGTTCATTAATGAGATGACAACTAGGAACAAGTGGGAGAGGAAGCCCTCTCAGACTCAGCTGACAGAGAGAAGGTCTGCAGGTGCCAGCACGTGCAATGCTAGGATGTAGGAAGACAAAACAGGTGGTGGTGGATGGGAAGTGATTGCTCCCCATGGGCCAGGAGAAACAGCTGCAGGTGCACAGGATGACAGGGTCCCAAGGAAACCCCCGGTGTGCAGGAGAGAGTGAAGCCGTGCAAGGGCCGCGTTAGCGAGATGGCTTCCTCCCTTAGGAACAGGGCTCAACTGTGGCAATGGGGCACCAGCCAGAGCCATGGGGACAGATGTAGCAAGGTGGGTGGCTGTGAGGTTGCTGGGACTGTGTGTGATTGAGAAACACGGTGAAGATGCCCTATGTTCTCTCTGTCTGTAGAAAGGGATCACGGCCAGGATATCGAAAGTGATGCACACGAGAAACAGAGCATTGAGCCCTCCACAGGGACCCCCATGTTGTCCTCTTACAGCAGACATTCCCACCTTCTTCCTGCCCCCATCACCTCCGTGATGCCTGGCAATCCCTCATCTGCTCTCCATTTCTATGATTTTGTCACCTCAAGAATATTATACAAGTGGAATCGAAAAGCACATGACCTTTTTAGGATTAGCTTTTTCCCCTCTGGGCATAATTCTCCAGAGATTTGGTCCTGCTGCAGTGTCTATCAGCAGTGCGTGCCCTGGCACTGCTCACCGGTGAGCAACCCACCTCACGGGGCTAACATGGTTTGGCTATCTCCCTATGGAAGGACACGTTGTACTAGGCTGGACAATAGCCCTCAATAGCCTCCAAGTCCTAATACCTGGAATCTAACTCCCATCGATGGGACCTAGTTAAGGATCTTGAGTCCTGGTTTGTCTGAGTGAGCCCTAGATGGAATCACGAGCATCCTTAGAGAGACTTGACAAACGAGGAGCACTGTGTCCAGGGAGACAGACTGGGGTGATGTGGACACAAGCCAAGGGAGGTTGGTGGCCACTGGGCACTGGGAGCTACCAGAGGGAAGAGATCCACTGTCCCCTGGAGCCCTGGGGTCTCCAGAGGGAGTATAGCCCTGCTGACAACTTAGTCTTAATGATGCAAATTTCTCCAGAACTGTGAGAGAACACAATTTTGTTCTCATAGGCCACCAAGTTTGTGGTAAAAGAGCAGGTGTGTGCAGAACAGGTCCCCATTCCCATCTCCCTCGGACTTTGGAGTCTTCCTTCCCTGAGAAAGTCAGGGATGCTCTGATATTACAACCTAGTTGACTGCAGGCAGCCATTGAGTCATTATTATGACCGTTCCCACTTCTCAAGGCAACACATTAAATTATATTTCCTGTGGGAGGAACTGTGTATCCATGTCCGGCCAATCCTATGTCACCCTTTTGGTTTAATACTCTTTGAATCCACTCCCATACTTGTTCCCCAGTCTCCTACCAGTGCGAAGTGGTAATACCCTGCCACTCCCTTGCATGGGCACCTGATCCTGAATAACCTGATCCCATACCTCCGTTTGGAGTACACTGGCATCCCGTTATTTTCCAGGAAGTAAACACAGATGATAGACGTGGGGCCTGAAGATCACTGCTCTCTGTCATGACAGTATTGTCTTAGGTGAAACCATTGAAACCTTTTCTCTAGGGGTTCTTGGGGTGGGGTAAGACAATTTTCCTCAGATGAGGGGGAGCTGCTTCTCTTGGCAACAAAACACAAGATACTCACCTCATGAGGCCATACATTTTCTGATGTTTCTCCCTTGCTTTGTATCCTATTTCCTGCATATACCCCAGACACCCAAAACTGACCCCAGACAGGCTCTGTAACTGCCCCCATGGCTACAGTGATGACTCCACCCACGATCCTCCAGCATGCTGTCCTCCATCACTCCGCACCAGCACTAGTGGTAATGTGAGCAAATGTGAAATCACCTCTTGCCACCAATGACCAGTATCCACTTCTGCCAACGAGGAAGCTACTTGTATGTGCACCAGAGAGAAGAGCAGTCCAGTCCCAGAGTGCCAGTTTCAGGCAGTTTCCTGCGGCCACTCGCAGTACAAACTACCACTTGTGCAGGACTGCAACAGGAGATAGACCGCACACCCAAAAGCAGTGAGTGAAGAGCGCTGTAAGGGTAAGGGAACCTCCAGGAGATGGTGGAGAGGGCAAAGTGACCATGCTAAGCAAAGGCAAGATGTTTCCACGAAGAAGAAAGTGCAAGGAAAAGTGGTTCCTGATCCCGTGAGATTTATCTGGAGATGAGGGTCGTGTGGGGAGATGTGATACAGAGGAACACGACTACAGAAGCCCCCCGTTATCCATGAGGATATGTCTGGAGACCCCAGGTGGATCCCTGAAACCACAGACAGTACAAATACTATAGTGGTCATGAAGGGGTGCTGGCGGCACACCCCCACAATGCCAATGAAAGGGTCCAGGATGCCGATGTGGGGGTGCAGATGGTTCACACCTACTTGGCCCCTAAAGGGGTGTTGTCGGTTCACCCCTACATGGCCCATGAAGAGGCGCAGGCATGATATATCTACATGGCTGGTGAAAGGGCACAGAAGGGGTGCAACCATAACAAGCCTCCATCACGGATGAGGGGTGCAAGCATCACACCTCCCCATCACTGATGTAGGTGTATGGAGCCTGTCCTAGAAGGGCAAAAAATATGATTCGCATACTGTAGCCAGCTGTTAGGGATGTGGTGATGAGCATTTGTACTAGGGCTCAGGCATTGGTATATGATCTTAAGATCTAAATACCAAAAATAGACAACCAACTCCTAACTTTGGGTGAATTTCACAATAGAACAATAATGCTAGTATGTGCAACAAGAAATATCTGTCCTTGCATAAGCTTCTATCAGAGCGCATAACCACGGATAGTTAACAATAAGATAAAAATAACCTAACTATAAAGTCAACATCAAACCAATTGTTAACCCAACACAGATAGGCAATCAGGAAAGATGAAAAGAAGTAAAAGGAACTCAGGGAACACAAACCCCACCTGTTTACCAATCACATCACCTCTAACATTTCTAGTATTGGAGGCCCTGACTACCCAAGGACATTCGTGAAAAGGCTGTGGTATCCTGACCATGCAAAGGTAGCATAATCACTTGTTCCCTAAATAGTGACTCATATGAACGGCCACACGAGGGTTTTACTGTCTCTTCCAATTCGTGAAATGGACCTTCCCATGAGGAGACAGGAATAGGACAAGACCCTATGGAGCTTTAATTCACTGGCCCAAAGAGACTACATCAATACAACCAATAGGGACAACAGATCTCCCCATGGACCAAAAATTTAGGTTGGGGTGACCTCGGAGAATAAAATCCCCTCTGAGGGATTTAGATTTATACTTACCAGTCAACAGTACAACCTCACTTATTGATCCAAAATACTTGATCAATGCTGTAGGTACTATACATGTACCCTGGCAGAGTTTCCTTTGGGGGTGGGTGGTTGTTGTCTTCACGTTCAGTGCAGGGTTATGAAACGGTGGTGGTGGTGGTGTTTTCTCCTTTTCCATAAAGAGTTCCAAGGCGACAATTATGTGGGAGCCAAGCGGTAGCTGGGCTGCTCCTGGATCCCTTGCTGCTTCGGGTTCCCTGTTGGGTGTCCTAGCAGTGGCCTAGCAGAAAAAAAATAAGAGAAGATGACAGAACACACTCAGGTAACTGAAGATGTGAATGAAGAGCCTACTGAAGTACCACCAGAAGACAATGGGACAGTGCTGCTGTCCACAGTTACAGTCCAGTTTCCTGGAGCATGTGGGATGCGCTAGAGGAATGCAGTGTCACAGTACTTGAGAGGTCTCTGGACAGTAGAAGAAACGCTGCACGACCCCAATGCTGGCTGGGGAAATGTGGTATATGTCGTCACCTATATCAAAGATAACAAAAGAACAATGGACGAGACAGATGCCTGCTTCTTCAGGAATGAAAGTGAAAAGATCCATCCAGGAAATGTCTGATTGAAAATGCTTTTAGGTACATTTTTTGGGAGAGAAAGAGAGACAGAGAGACAGAGAGGGAGAGACAGAACACAAATGGGGAAGGGGCAGAGACAGAGAGAGAGAGAGACAGTTTCTGAAGCAGGCTCCACATTCAGAGCCATCAGCATAGAGGCTGACCCAGGGCTCAAAACCACAAACTGAGAGACCATGACCTGAGCCGAAGTGGGACTCTTAACCCAATGAGCCACCCGGGCTCCCAGAAAACATCTGACGTAAAAGGAAAATCACCATTACATCACTGATGAAGGGGCGCAGATGGAGCACCTGCGTGAAGCCCACCAGGACCAAGTGGGTGTGCGACCATGACTTAAGACTTACCCTGACCCCTAACGTTAATCCTAACCATAACCCTTACCTTAAGGAATGCCTGCTTCTTCAGCTGTGGAAGAGAAAGGAGCCATTTGTGAAACATCAGATTTAATAGTGGCATCACTACCTCCTCGCTGAGGGGAGGCCCAGCGCATGGGTGACACCTTCACATGCAGAGGGACTGGCAGGTCGCATGCAAGAACCCCCTCCTGCATGCAGGGGAGGCAGGCCGGTACGGGAAACCCTACCAGGCTAAGAGGGGGCAGGACGATGGTGTGAAAAATCTCCCGCACAGAGAGGGTAGGGCTATTGCCTGAATGCCCTCCCTCACCGAATGGGGGGCAGTGTCCACGTGTGAACACCCTCTGGCTTAGAGTGGGGGTGCAAGCATGACCTACCCCTTACCCTAGCCCTAACCCTAACCCTAACCCCTAGCCCTAACCCCTAACTCTAACCCTAACCGTGTTTTTCCCTGATACCTAGAACCTGCAGTGGGTCATGTCTCCAACAAAACTGACTGCCACATGTGGAGAGTGCCCACATGGACACCTGGTTTTCCCCTCTAACCATCAATTCCACAGTAATTGGTATTGTCATTAGAGGGGTGGGACCCTTTGGAACAAGAGGGGCTTCTCTTGTTAAATTCGGCCAGCAGTGAGCGCTAAGACACCCGGGGCCGTGAGCCTGAGCTGCGGGTCCCCAGCAGCAGGGATGGTCCCTGCAGCTGCCGCAAGCCCCTGGGAGGCAGGACATCTGAGAGACGGTGACCGACCATCTGGGCTGTGAGGCACGTGCTGTCTGCTGCTTACTCGCTCCGCTGGGCACTGCCTCCTCTTTCTCAGACCCGAAGCCCCGGGGAAGAAGACACCTGATGTTCCTCCACACCCTCAGGATCCCAGGCTCCCAATTATTTTTAAAGGTCTGAAGGCATCAGAGAGCCAGCCAAGAAGGGAGCAATTAGGAGACAGATTCAAGAAAAGCCATACTTGTAGGGACGTAGGCCTGGATTCGGGCATTTTTGCCCAGGTCGGGGCTGAATGAATTAGCAGTGCTTGTGACATCCTGGGGGAGGTGGGAGGGAGAACATGGGATGCCAGCTCCCAGGGGCACCCGTGGTGATCTCCTGCACTTGGATTGGAACCCTGGGAGCAACACTGAATTACAGGTAAAGGTGTAAAAAAAAAAAAAAAAAAAAAGCAAAGATAATGCAAGCAGACTGTAGCCGGTGCTGAGACATCTGGGGGCTTAGGAGTTTGAAGTTTCTGATAATGTAATTAGGTGATCTGGATTGCTAGTCAGGAGGAGACTCAGGAGGACCTGTGGGCCTCATATTATTTCTAGAAGGAATTTTCAATGCATTGTCTACAATATTCAAATTTATACTGACACAAGAGGAGACCAGGTAACATTAACAAGAACAAGCAGAAAGAACAAGTGACAGAAATAGGTTCACAGGGGATCGGAGATTAGAATTAGAATATGCAGGGGAGCCTGGGGGCTCGGTCATTTCAACGTGCATCTCTTGATTTCAGCTCAGGTCATGATTTCGGCTCAGGTCATGATGGAGCCCAAGTTTTACACATTGAGTACACATTTGAGTACACAATTTATTTGCAAAACTGTTTCTAGCTTTAATATTACAAAGCTTCTTTTACATTTTAGGCTGCAAACGTAAAGCAGTATCTCCATTCCTTCATCAAAAATGTATTGACTGCTTATTCCATGGCAGGCACTGGTCTGAGCACTGGGAAGCAGATGAATATAGCATGGTCTATCTTCCTCAACGTAAGGCCTGTAAGATTCAGTCCACTGTGTTTATTTAACATATTTACAACACTAGCCATTCTGTTTACAGCTATCCATCCTACCTTATCCCTTCCCCAGATAAAAAAAATAAGCACTGTTCAAATTTAAGATTTACTATGTTAAAAAAACAATTCAACTGCAGCACCGGGGTGATCAGTCGATTGAGTGTCCGACTTTGGCTCATGGATTGGAGCCCCACCTTGGGCTCTGTGCTGACAACTCAGAGCCTGGAGCCTGCTTTGGATTCTATGCCTCCCCCCTCCTCTCTCCCTGTCTTTCCCTCACTCGTGCTGTTTCTCTGTGTCAAAAATAAACATTTAAAAAAAAAATTCAACTGAGTAAATTTGAAGATTTGATTGGCTTTATTAAGCAATACGTAAGTTGGGCAGCATCTCTTCTGGCAAACAGAAAGTTACTCCCAGGAGTTATACAAAATGGAAAGTTTTTAGAGGATGGAAGGTGCAGCAAGAAGTTATTAGCACAAGAAAAGAAAGAATTGCTTCAAGCCACCTTCCCTTAGGGGGAAGCAAGGGGTTCCTATTAGGCAGATGACCTCAACTTCTTTGGGGGCTGGAAAAGGCCCATGGTACAAAGTACCTCACTGTGACCAGCAAATCCCAGATTGATTGGCTTAAAATTCAATTCCTTAAAACTACAATTAAGTCTTAGTTTCTCATCCTGGGTGCAAGTGTCTCCACCTTGGGCCTGTGGTTTCCTTTTTAACAGTATTGTTCTGCAACCAACCTCCAGAACTTTTTCATCTTGTAAAACTGAAAAATCTACACCCATTCAACAACTTCCCACCTCCCTCTCCCCACTAGGGCCTGGCAACCACCATTCTACCTTTTGTCTCCATGATTTTTGCTATTCTAGATAGCTCCTATCAATATAACTGAGACAGAGAAATGGAAGAAAGTCTCCATCTCTGCTATTTCTCTGCAAAGCCCCATTCACACATTCTCTATATTTCACCTTGCATCTGAGTAAACCAAAGAAGCTATGTTTCTACCCCAAGGGAGAAACAAGAAAGTTAATCATTCTCTGAGTTTTGTCCTAGGCCCCCAAATACCTGATAACATCTAAAAAGAACCAGATCCCAAACATATTCCAAGACATTAGCTTTTAACAAACTTCTGCAGACACTGGCATTAATACCCCCTACCTTCCATGATTTATGAAATAACACCTATTATTCACCTATCATTCACCTTTGGTCAGACCCTACCCTGGATTCCTGAAGGAACACTTACCCTGGACCCCTTTCCACTATAAACCCCTAACACTCACTATCCTTTCCTTTCCAAGTTTCCCAGAGAACAAACTGAGGATTGATGGAGGGAGGTGGGTGAGGGATGGGCTAGATGGGTGATGGGTACTATGGAGGGTACTTGTGATGGGGGCTAGGTGTTATATATAGTGATGAACCATGGAATTCTACACCTGAAACCAATAGTGCACTGTAGGCTAACTAACTAGAATTTAAATAAAAATCTGAAAACAGAACAAAAAACAAAAATGATTTTCCTCAAGAAGAGGAAGCCCAGGTACACTGAGAAGCAGTTGTGTGAAAAGAAGTGAAATGTTATGCCTGACACTGTAACACTGTAAGGAGTGCTCCGTATACTGGTTGCACTGCTCTGTTCATAATGGTTAATACTAGACAAACAGTAGACAAATGCGGCAGCAAATCAGTTGTTTTCCCAGAATATTGGCCTCCTTGCGTGTGTAGTTTGAGTACACATTCCAAACGTACTACTGAGTTTCTTCCAGCCTGATCAAAAGTTTCTTTTTTTCTTTGCTCTGAATAAAGCTGAACCATGGGTTCTCTATAGAAGGTGGTATTTGGGGCTTTCCTCCTGTTTTTAAAGAAATTTCTGCTTATTTTATTGTCTACTTAACTTTAGTTTAATTACCTTTTATTTTTTTAATGTTTATTTATTTTTGAGGGAGAGACAGAGAGTGAGCGGGCAGAGGAGAGAGAGAGAAGAAGACACAGAATCCAAAGCAGGCTCCAGGCTCTGAGCTGTCAGCACAGAGCCTGATGGGGGCTCGAACTCACAAATTGTGAGATCGTGACCTAAGCCAAAGTCAGATGATCAGCCGACTGAGTCACCCAGGCACCCCAGTTTAATGACCTTTTAAAAGTGGCATTGTAGGGGCGCCTGAGTTGCTCAGTTGATTAAGTATGCAACTCTGGATTTCAGCTCAGGTCATGATATCAAAGTTCATGAGTTGGAGCCCCATGTCAGGCTCTGTGCTGATAGCTCAGAGCCTGGAACCTGCTTCGGATTCTGTGTCTCCCTCTCTCTCTGCCCCTCCCCAACTCACGCTCTGTCTCTCTCTCTCTCTCAAAAATAAATAAAACTAAAAAAAAAAAAAAAAGAAAAGATGTTTCCATAACACAATGTAGGTCATAACTGCAATGTTACATGAGCAAAACTGTTTTGCTTAGAACCCACTTACAGTCTGTAACTCAGAAAGCTTTACTTCCTCAGAAAACATGAAGTCAATAAGCAGTTTATTTGAAGATATGGCATTAGATAATCTGCATATGAATATACATATATTATTCTGAAATTACATTACATCTGGGACTGATTGCAGCATCAGGAAGAGAGTTGGGCAATGCAAAGTTGGAGCAGGTGCCGATGTCCTGGGGCTCTGACTCAGCAGGTTTGCCAGGTCCCAGCTCTGAAAGTTCACCACTATCTCAGGTGACAAAGACTGTAACAGAGGATAATTTGATGTAGTCTAGACTATATTTGCAGTTAGCTGTGTTTCCCCAGTGGCCAGGCTCATTATCCAGAGTTGGAAGCCTACCATCTAACTAACATTTATGGATTATTCAACTGTATTTCCACCCACTCTCAGAATAAATCACAGTTTGTGGGTTTGAGCCCCACATTGGGATCTGTGCTGACAGCCGGACCCTGCTTGGGATTCTCTGTCTCCCTCTCTCTCTCCACCCTTCCCTCTCTCTCAAAATACATAAATAAACTTTTAGAAAAAGCCAATTACCATACTAGCAAAATGAGTTTATTCAGGGATAGCAGAAGAATTGCAATTCAGGACAAACCATAGCCAAGTTGGGAGAACAAAGTGAAGGTCAATTTTCATGATTTTTTTTTGTTTTGTAGTTTTTTGTTTTTGAGGGAGGAGGGGGGAAGCAGCGAGAGAGATGGAGATAATCCCAAGCATCCTCCACACTGTTAGCGCAAAGACGGATTTGGGACTTGATCTCACGACCTCGAGATCATGACCTGAGCTTATATCAAGAGTTGGATACATAACCAGACTGAGCCACTCAAGCATCCCTTTTATGAGGTTTTAAGAGGAAACTGGGAAAGGCTGTTTTGAACAAAAGTATATCTGAGAAGAAAAAGACTCTGAGGTTGTGGTGATTTCTCATCTGCAAGCAGTGGTTAATGTGTTGTTGCTGGAGCAAAGAGAGATCCTTCCTTTTCTTAAAATTCCTACCTGTGTCCTTCCTTATTGAAATAAAAATTATCTTCCTTCTTCCTGCTGATTGTGCAGGCTGCAGCAAGTGGGGTGTGCATGTTAGCCCCCGTGCAGGACTTCCCAACTCCGTTCTTTTTTTTTAAGCTATTTTTTTCCTCTTCTTCTTTTTAATGTTTATTTATTTTTGACAGAGAGAGAGAGAGACAGAAAGAGAGAGCACAAGCAAGGGAGGGGCAGAGAGAAGGGGGAACAGATATCCAAAGTGGGCTCCACGCTGTCAGCGCAGAGCTCAATGCACGGCTCAAACTTGTGAACCATGAGATCATGACCCTCTGAGCCAAAATCAGATGCTTAACCAACCGAGCCACCCTCCCAACCCATTCTTAACTGAGGCTTTCTTTATTTATTTTCACATAACTGTAACAAAAATAAGAAAAAGAGAAAATAAGTATTGGAGAGAATGTGGAGAAACTGGAACCCTCTTACATTTCTGTAGAAATGTAAAACAGTGTACCAGTGTGGGAAACAGCTTGGAGGTTTCTCCAAAAGCTAAACATAGAATTACAAACCAGCACTTGCACCTCTGGATATATACCCAAAAGAACTGAAAATGGAGTTCAAGAAAACCTTGTACAGAAATGTCCATGGCAGCACTATTAATGACATTCAAAAGGTAGAAAGAGCCCAAACACCCATCACATGATGCACAAATAAACAAATATGGCATATAAATACAATAAAATGTTATTTAGTTTTAAAAACGAAGAAAATTCTGTGGTATGTTACAGCATGAATAAAACGTGAAGACATTTGTACTAAGTGAAATAAGCCATTCATACACACACACATACAATACTACATAATTCCACCTTGTGAGATTCCTAAAGTAGTCAGATTCATAGAAATGGAAAAAAGAATGCTGATCATCAGCAGCTGGCGGGAGGCGGGGGGTGAGGAGTCACTGGGGAGTGATTGCTGGGAGTGATTGCTTGCTGGGGGCCCAGTCTCCTTTGGTGGAATAAAAATGATGTGGAACTAGGTGAAGGTGATGGTTGCACAACCTTGTGAATGTACTACATACTTTAAAATAGTTAATTTTGGGGTGCCTGGGTGGCTCAGTCAGTTAAGCATCTGACTTTGGCTCAGGTCATGATCACGGTTCATGGGTTTGAGCCCCGCGTTGGGTTCTGTGCTGGCAGCTCAGAGCCTGGAGCCTGTTTCAGATTGTGTCTCCCTCTCTCTCTGTCCCTCCCCTACTCCCACTCTGTTTCTCTCTCTCTCTCTCTCTCTCTCTCTCTCAAAAATAAACATTAAAAAAATTTTAATGGCTAATTTTGTGTTACATAAATTACACCTCAACTTAAAAAAAAGTGCAGGAAGGCCTTCTTTATGGTGAGCAAAGGCCTGGAGACAAGTGTGCAGATCAAGAAAAAAAAAGAAAGGGTGCCTGGTTGGCTCAGTCGGTTGAGTGTCCAACTTTGGCTCAGGTCATGACCTTGTGATTCCTGAGTTGAGCCCCATATCCAGCTCACTGCTGTCAGTGCAGCACCCACTTCGTATCCCATCTCCCTCTCTCTCTGCCCCTCCCCTGTTTGTGTTCTCTCTCTCTCTCTCAAAATTAAATAAACCTTTTTTAAAAAAGAAATGAAAATAGAAAAAGACCTTTGGCATAGTGTAGGTGTGTAGGCTAGGAGCTGAGAAGAGGTCACTCAGCCAGCCAGCCTTCATTACTGAGCAGGCATTGACCATTGTCATCCTTATCTGAAACTCAGGCTTTATTTTGTGCTTTTCTTATCATAAGTACCTAGTGTTATTTCCCAAGTCTATACTAATGCTTTCTTAATTGTTGCAACCAATATCTTGTCTTGGAAAACCAAGCTGCTTGGAAAACCAAGATAAAGAACTGCAAACAGCTTTGGCCTGGAGAAGAGGTGATATGCAGAAAATGGAACAAAAGTTGAGATCATAGCCTTCAGGAAAACCTGTGGGGCAAGCACTCACTCAGAAGCCCAATAAAAGTCTAGACTCCCAGCATTCACTCAGCTGGGCTGATAACCTCTTGTTAAATGGAAATCTGGAGAACTTGGGGACACCTGGTCTATACTGAGAAGCACACACACACACACACACGCACACACACACACAGAGCAGATGTTGGCCTGTACAGTGGAATTCTGGAAAGGCTCATGACCCAGAACACAGGGCGTGCCTCCAGGCACAGCACCTGCCAACTCTGAGAAGAGTGACAAATCTCTATCTGGGCAGCCATTCTACCACAACATTCAGGGAGAGGAATTCACACAAAGGTCAGACCAGCATCTCAAAATCTGGCTCACAACCCTTGCCTTTGAAATCCCAAAAGCTGCAGGGGAGATCATATGAAAAGTACCACACTAGTAGTTTCCTGGGGAGCCTGGGGCTTGGTAGAAACTGTGGTTGGTTCTGGCTGGTGGCAGCCTGCCCTAGCACCAAGCACATGAACTTTCTGGTTTTCCAGGGTTGTTGATGATGACATCAGAGCACAGCTTGGAAAACCAATGGACCATGGCTGTACGTTGACAGTATGTTGGCTTTGTTCACAGCAGACTTCCTAATGCCAAGACCATTATTAGGCACATAGTAGGTGACAAAAAAAAATAATATGTATCTGAATGACTGAGCCATAGAGAAGCTTGATCCCAGGTGCAAATTAGGAGACCTCATTGAACCTGCAAGTTCACGTCACTAGAATACAGTAAAAAGAAAGCTGAAAGACCCCAACCCTCACTAAACCCAGAGTGGGGAGCATCATTGCAATTCCTTCATTACAACTCATTCAAGTTGTTTTGTTTTGGTTTTCATCCTTCTATTTTCAGATAGTAGCTTGTCACTTATTTGTAAAAAATGCCTTCACAAAAAAATTTAAAGGAATCAGAAAAATACAGCCTAAAGAGTTTCCTGGGTCCCCTTCTGGATCTTGTATACTCCACCAAGTTTCACTTTTAATATTGGAAAAGTAGCAGCTGTGGGAATGGACTTCTAAATGCCTTACTGGCCACACACCGCAAAGGCCGAAATGTGATAGAATGCACTCTGTAGGTGCTAAGTGCTCACCAAGACCCCACATGATTAGCCCTATTTTGCACATAGGAGAAAGATGAAAGTCATGATCTTTGCATACTGAGGTATGTGGACACTCACAAGAATGGGTTGGGGCCATGTTGCCTGCCCAGTGTTCATTCCCTAAGGCATAACGACTTCACTAGGGCATCATATGACGTGGCACTTGCTTCCTTACAGCAAGCTCTGACCTCCACACTGTCCCTCCTGTCCTGCTCCCCTTTGTCACACCAGAGGATCCCAGCAGCCCCATCTAGTGTACGTCCACATACTCTGCTCACGTTGCCTGCTTCCATCTGACTTGGCCTCACAGTCCATCCATCACTTCAGTTTTTAGTTTTCCTTCTGAAACACTTTAGAATTCAGCCATTCACCATCCCCACTGTCACTTCTCACCTAGGCCCTGACCACAGCCTCCTGACAGTCTCCTTGTCTCCACTCTGGCCCATACATCCTATGTGCTACACTAGAATGGAAGAGATCATTGCACAAGGCAAATCGCTGACTGTGTCATTCTTGAAACCTCTGATGGACTCTACCACATCTGGAGAGAAGTTGACATGGCCCCATAGAGGCCACATCTCTTGGCTTCATCTTCCTCTCTGCTTCTCTCACTTATAGTGCTCTAGCCACACTGTCCTTTGTCCCTCTCTCAGCCACCCCAAACTTATCCCCTTTCTGGGCCTTACACAGGGCCTTCTGTTTTGAACACTCACCTTTCAGATCACCTCATAACTGCTTCCTCATTGTCATTCAGGTCTTAATTAAAGTGTCTGCTTTTCAGAGATGCCATCTCAAACACCAAATAAAAACACTTTCACAAATTCTTATCTTTTCCATGGTAATTAATAGTACCTGACATGATCTTATTCATTTCTTTAAATGTTTATTCCCTCTCTTTTCAGAAGAATAAGCTGCTATGGGACTCTGGCTTGTGATTAGAACAATGCCCAGCTTGGGCACGTAGGTGGCTCAGTCAGTTAAGTATCTGACTCTTGATTTCAGCTCAGGTCATGATCTCACAGTCTTGATATCAAGCTCCATGCTGGGCTCTGTGCTGAGTGTGGAGCCTACTTGAGATTCTCTCTCCCCCTCTTTCTTTCTGTCCCTCCCCTGCTCACACTTGTATTCTCCGCCCCCATCTTTCTGTCTCAAAAAAAAAAAAAAAGAACAATGCCCATCTCACAATAGGGAATCAAAACACGGAGGAAGAGAAAAAACGTACCAATTTGTTCACATTGGTTTCTGTGAGCATGCGGAAGGCAAGTGAGTTGAGAAAAAAGCAAGACTGTAAAATTTTTAAAAACGACCATGATAAGAATGAATGTATAGTGATACATGTTTTATACATGCATAAAACTGAACATGTGTGAATATGTTTGTGTTATTAATGAAAAAATTACTTATGACTCTTGTTAAAGATAGTAAGGAAACTTTAAAGGGAACACTACAATGGGATTTTGTAGTTGGGGAGAGAGAAAGGGTTCAACTCATAACACAACAAAGAAAAATGGGAATTTATAGCCAAGTAGGTCGGTGGATAGAAAACTGAGAGGAAGCATCAGGGGTTAGAGACAATTCTGGCCAAACAGGATCCTGCTGAGTCCTAACAGGATTCCCACTGAAGGCAGTCTGGGGTGATCAATGTAAACCTCAACACCCCTTGGACTTCAGTAGTCAGCATCATTGTCAACTAGTGAATCGCATGCTGAGAGCAAGTAGTCCCTATAGGGGAGTATCTGTGGGCATGAGTCACAGGAAATACACGATGGGGCCCACTGGGAGTAGAAGCCAAGGGTGTCAACAGGGAAGACAAAGAGTATCAAAGACAAAAGTCACCCAGGAGAGCCCTGTCTCAACTGCCCAGCAGCCTCTGCCAGCTTTCATGAAGCAAGATAGCCTGGAGTTATGGTCCCAATGAGCAGGTGGATGCCCCAGAGGCATGACCGATTCCTCAGCCCTCTCTACCATGCAGCACTGGAACTGCCTGGGAGAGCCTTACATGCAAGCAGAAAAGTCCCCAGATTAAGATGTATGAATCTTCCAAACATTTTAAAATAACTACAGGTGTGTAAAAGACCAACCATCTCTGTCCTCCCAGGGCTGTCCTGGTTTTAACACTGAATGTCCCATAGTTGGTCAGCTAATTAGAGACTCTGAGGCAGGAGATGGGTTTGAGCATCACTCTCCTCTTCCTGTTACACTGATATCATGAGATGCTATTTAATAAACAAAATTTGGTTTCTACAAGAAAGCCAGACATTGAATTAATAGGTTGTGCTCATATTTGGCAATTAAATGGGACTATATATAGTCTGCATGGTTACCTTATTTCTGTTATACAATGACACCAAGTATCACAATGAATTTTTGTTAATGTCTCTACTACTGGATTGCTAGGTCTTGAAAAGCTTTATACTCCTATGAAAACATTTGTATGAAGAATTTTATTCTCCACATACTATTTCAAACAACTTACTCTGAAATTCCATTACTGAGAATTTTTGGATGGAGGAGGAGGGAGGCAATACCTTTTGGTTGTTCCATTTCTTATATGGATTGCATTGTCAATGAAACTACATCACTCTTTGAAAATTAGATAAAATGCTATCAGGGTTAGGGTTAGATTTCTCTGGTCATTCGATATTTTATTATCTATAATCATTCAACACAACTGTTTGGTCAAAGTGTATTCATTAATCAATGGATTATATATCTATCTGTTTTGGCAATTTAGATTGTATTTTATTCTGAGTTTTATCTTCTCCATTTTATGGGTTTTAATAGGGCCAATGGCTTTCAAGTTGGATTATAAGAAACCTTAGGTTTCTACATAGTGTACAATTGGCCATTGGTTTTAATTCAGATCATGTTACTTGTTCATTTCCAGTAAAATTAACATACAGTGTTATATTAGTTTCAGATGTATATAGTTGTATTTTTATGGAAACAAAGCTGAACTTGGGATTACACTCTGACCAAAGGCTCACTAACAGCAAATAAATTATAACCTGATAAGTAATGTCTTAAAGGCAAAGATACTATAATAATCCACTTTGAACATTTAAGGTGTCATGCTCCCCATCATTGTCTTTGAGATTATGAAAGAATAGTAGATTACAGATCACCCTTATTTAATAGATGAGAACACTGTGTCTCACGGATATGAAGTAACTTGGTCAAAGTGACATTGTTTTTAGTGGCTGAACTTTTGAGAATTGGAAAATAATTGGGGCATTGTTTGAGCTTCACAATGGTGTTGTAATCCAGTTTCAAGCAGCTAAGTCAATGTATGAGGGCAAGGACTTCATAAATTCAACAGCAAAAATGTTCTAACAGGAAATGAGAGACAACTTTATTCAGCATTTTCTTTCTCTTTTTTTTTTTGCAAAAGATTTAAAATAAGAATTAATAAGTTTGATTCACTAAGAGAACTGTGGAATACTTTCATAATTTCTTAAAGAATTGTAGTGAAAACGGAGTATCCCAAGATTTCCCAGCCTGTTAGCAGCACAGTGCTACCACATGAACACAAATGCCATGATCTCACAGCTCTGAGCACTTTACCACCAGATGCACCTGCTCACACTGGCATTCCAGGCTAGCCTTCCCACTGTATTCTGAGGCTTCTCTCTGGTGGTGATACTTTTCACTGTGATGTTCTCATGCCCTTTGAGCCCTGGATGCAAGGCCAATGGTGGAGGTTCAGCTTTCTTGTTGCCCGACAGCTCCCAGATGAGATGAATGTTCCTCTTTCACTCCAGGTCAAGGAGGGTCATCTGGGCCACAATCTTCCCAAAGCCTATTGAAACTATATTAATTACATGGAGCTGTTTTGCTCATTACTTATTCAATTTGACATATCCAATTTGTAAGATAATATTAAATTGTGGTCACGAACTCTGGAGTCATTCTACATGTTTGAATCCTGGTACCACCACTTACTGATGGTGTGGCCTTGAGTGCCATAACTAATCTCTCTGCTTCTGTTTTCCTGAATTTTATTTTTATTTTTTTAATAAATGTTTGTTTGTTTGGAGAGAGAGTGTGTGTGCACAAGCTGGGGAAGGACAGAGAGAGAAGGAGAGAGAGAATCCCAAGCAGGCTCCATGCTATCAGCACAGAGCTGACGTGGAGCTCAAACCTACGAAACGCAGGACCATGACCTGAGCTGCTTAAGACCAAGCAAGACTCAGCTGCTTAACTAACTAGCCACCCAGGCGCCCCTTTCCTGCATTTTAAATGCAGACAATGCCTGCAGGTTTCTCATGATGCACTGACTGTGTATTAAACGGTTAGTACAGGCCTGACATTCAGTTAACTCTCAGTAAATGTGCTTTTATTCTTTCTATATGTTGACACTGGTATACAATTGTGAATAAGACACAGATTTGTCCTCAAAATACTTCTAGTCCAGTTTATTTGGGTGAGTTGAGTTTATTTCAATTCAACTATTTGTCAATAGATAATAGAAAGTATTTTTCTTAAAAAGGTGAGAAATATAGAAAGAATATATATACAAAGAATATACGCAAAGAAATATAGAAATTACAAATAATTATAATGAGTACAATAAATAAGTAGTGTGCACAAGGTAAAAGGCAGCAGCCACAGAGAAAGAGACCAGGAACTTTAAATTTTATTGTTATGTTAGCCTAAAAGTAAAAATGTCAGTTACTTTACTAGCAAAATGGGTTTATTTAGGAATAGCAGAGAATTGTAATCATAACATGCAAGCTATAGTAAAACAAAAGGCAAGTCCAATAAACAAAGCAGAGAAATGTGGTTTCATGGAGAATATGGGGTAGGTTGGTTGGGAGGTGTTGTTTTGAATGAAAGTTTATTGAAGAATAGCAAGAATTCAGGGTGAGGAGTTTCTCATTAGCTGAGCTGCAGGGATAGTTAATTTCTTGCAGGAGATGCAGTGAACATCTTTTCCTGTTGGAGCCAGCATTTTGTTTGAAGAGCGCATGCACAGACGGAAGTAAACCCAAAGATAAAGACACTAAATTACCAAGAGATAAGAAGGTATGAATTAAGGCAGTGTGAGTAAGCAGGTGGAGAACGACTTGAGATAGAATAAATAGGACATGATGGTTGCTTGCATGTGTGGGTAGAGAAAGAGAGGTAGGATATTAGAAAGGCTATAAAGTAACATTTGATAATTGATTATGAGGGAGTGGCAAGGAGGAGGAGCTGACCTACATCAGCAATAATTCCCACTTTAGGCATAGAGATTGTATCAAGTGGCAGCCGCACATATTCAGCATGTCAATATGTGAGAGAAGTAGGGCAAGCAGGAAAGTCCTGAAGTTCCTCGCCTTTTGCATAGTTCACACACATTGCAGAATGAACTCTTCATCTACCTGGCTCATTCAAAATTCCATCCTTTCTTATGAAACGTTTGCCTGTTCAATCTGGTTCTGAACCATTTGTGTATGCATGGCAGCCTAACATACTTTTTTCAAAAGGTAAATTACATTTGACTTTAAACCAAATTTACTATATTGAATAGCTCTGTGATGCAAGGAATTGAGAAGATTGAGTAAGGATAGTTCTCCATAAATAAGAGGGGAATGAATAAGGTGAAACCTTTCAAACAACAGACAGATATAAAAACATAGATATGTGTATACATGAGAGGGCCTAGATGCATTGATGCCTCAGTGGCGACAAGCACACTCACCACACAAATCTTGGGTTTTTTTTTTTTTAATTGTTTAAGTCTATTTATTTTGAGAAAGGGGAGGGGCAGAGAGAGGGGGAGAGAGAGAATCCCAAGCAGGCTCTGTGCTGTCAGCTGAGAGCCCAACATGAGGCTTGATCTTACCGATGTGAGATCATGACGTGAGCCAAAATCAAGAGTCAGATGCTCAACGGACTGAGCCACCCAGGTGCCCCCAAACTTGTTTTCTAAGTACCGGTCTCTAATAAAAGGAATAGGAAACAGCTGATTCTAGGGATGGTCTGAGAAAGTACAAGATGAATCTGAAGCATCTTGTAGAGTCAGAAAATAACAAAGTTCTTTTAAAAAAAAGAAAAGTAATTTCTGTAAAGGACATAGGAGAAAACCTGAAAGAGCCCCCAATGGCCAAAGATAGAACAATCTGAACAAAATAATGATAGAATTCTAGGTTGAGGCTGTTTTTCTTCTTTCATTACTCTAAAAATGCTGCTCCACTGTCTCTAGCTTGCATTGTTACTGAGAAAAATATGTCTCATTCTTATTTTTGCTCTTCTGTATGTGATGTGTCTCTTTTGGGAGGCTTCTTTTAAGATTTTCTGTTTTTAACTAGTTTTAAGCAATTTGGTTTTGATGTGCTTTGGTGTAGTTTTCCTCATGTTTCTTGTCCTTAGGGATTATGGAGCCTCTTGGGTCTGTGGGTTTATAGATTTCATCAAATTCATAAAGTTTTGGCCATTATTTCTTCAAATACTTTCTATGCCCCTCCCCATTCTCCTCTGGGGACTCAAATTATATATTAAGCTAGTGTGTGAATCTGGCACACACTGAGGCACTCCACTTCTTTTCCAGTTTTTATTTTCATTCTGTTTCATTTTGCATAGCTTCCATTGCTGTTTTCAAGTTCACTAATGTCTCTGCAAAGGCTAAACTGTTATCTGCAAACAAAGATAACTTCGTCTGTCATTTAGATGTCTTTTATTTCTTTTTCTTGTTGAGTTTCTCTGGCCAGGACTTCTATTATTAAAGAGAGTGGCTAGGTGGGCATCCCTACCTTGTGCCAGATCTTAGGTGGGAAGTTTTCATTTTTTCCCCATTTGTTATGATGTTAGATGAGGGCTTTTTCATATATGACCTTATTGTGTTGAGTTAGGTTCCTTCTATGCCTATTTTGTTAAGTCTTAATGACGAACAATATTGCGTTTTGTCAAATGTTTTCTCTGTATCTGTTTAGGTGATTAGGTGGGTTTTTTCTTTCATTTTGTTTATGTGGTATATTGTGTTTATTGTGTACATTGAACCACCCTTGTGTCCCAGGGATAAATTCCACTGGTCATGTGTATGGTCCTTTTAATGTGCTCTTGAATTTGGCTTGCTAATTTTTATTGAGGATATTTTCATCTGTGTTCATCAGAAATATTGGCCTGTAGTTTTCTTGTGGTGCCTTGGTCTGGTTTGGTATTCAGGTGGTGTGGTTCTCATAAAATGAGATTTGAAGTATTCCCTATTTCATTTTTTTTAAACAGTTTAAGAAAGAATGGTATTAATTATTCTTCAAATGTTTGGTAGAATTCACCTATGAAGCCACCTTGTCCTGATTTTTTTTGTTGTTGGAAGACTTTTGATTACTGATTCAACCTCTTTTATTATTGATCTGCTCAGACTTCCTACTTCTGATTCAGCTTTCATAGGTTATATGTTTCTAGGAAGCTATCTATTTCTTCTAGCTTACCAATTTTGGTGGCATATAATTTTTTATAACAGTCTGTTAAGATTTTTTTTTCTTGAGATTTTTTTTGTAGTTTTGTGTCATATCTATTGGCAACTTGTTTTTTTTTTTTTTTTTAATTCTCAAGCTAGTTAACATACAGTGTAGCCTTGGCTTCAGGAGTAGAACCCAGTGGTCCATCACTTACATATAACACCCAGCGCTCATCCCAACAAGTGCCCTCCTTAATGCCCATCGCCCATTACCCCACCCCCACCCCCATCAACCCTCAGTTTGTTTTCCGTATTTAAGAGTCTCTTGTGGTTTGCCTCCCTCTGTTTTCATCTTATTTTTCTTTCCCCTCCCCTATGAGCATCTGTTAAGTTTCTCAAATTCCACATATGAATGAAATCATACGACACCTGTCTTTCTCTGACTGACTTATTTCACTTAGTTAGCATCATACCCTCCAATTCATCCACATTGTTGCAAATTGCAAGATTTTATTTTTTTTAGCACTGAGTAGTATTCCATTGTATACATATACCACATCTTTTTTTAAATTTTTTAATGTTTATTTATTTTTTTTTTAATTTTTTTTTCAACATTTTTAATTTATTTTTGGGACAGAGAGAGACAGAGCATGAACGGGGGAGGGGCAGAGAGAGAGGGAGACACAGAATCGGAAACAGGCTCCAGGCTCCGAGCCATCAGCCCAGAGCCTGACGCGGGGCTCGAACTCACGGACCGCGAGATCGTGACCTGGCTGAAGTCGGACGTTTAACCGACTGCGCCACCCAGGCGCCCCTAATGTTTATTTTTGAGAGAGAGACAGTGTGAGAAGGGAAGGAGCAGAGAGAGAGGAAGACACAGAATCTGAAGCAGGCTCCAGGTTCTGAGCTGTCAGCACAGAGCCCAACATGGGCTCATGAACTCATGAACTGCAAAAGATCACGACCTAAGCCAAAGTCAGACTTTTAACTGACTGAGCCACCCAGGCACCCCCATATACCACATCTTCTTAATCCATTCATCAGTTGATGGACATTTGGCCTCTTTTCATAATTTGGCTATTGTTGATAGTGCTGCTATTAACATTGAGATGCATTGCCCCTTTGAATCAGCATTTTTTTTTTTTTTATCCTTTGGATAACTTCCTAGTAGTGCAACTGCTGGGTCATAGGGTAATTTTATTTTTAATTTTTTGAGGAACCTCCATACTGTTTTCCAGGGCGGCTAGACCAGTTTGCATTCTCACCAACAGTGCAATAGGGTTTCCCTTTCTCCACATCCTCACCAACATCTGTTGTTGCCTGAGTTATTAATTTTAGCCATTCTGACTGGTGTGAGGTGGTATCTCATTGTGGTTTTGATTTATATTTCCCTGATGATGAGTGATGTTAAGCATCTTTTCATATGTCTGTTTGCCCTCTTGATGTCTTTTTGGAAAAGTGTCTATTCTGCCCATTTCTTCACTGGATTATTGGGGGGGGGGTTGACTTTGGTAAGCTCTCTATAAATTTTTGATACTAACTCTTTATCAAATATGTCATTTGCAAATATCTTCTTCCATTCCATCAGTTGCCTTTTAGTTTTGTTGAATATTCTTTTTATTTATAAGCCATCACTATATTGCATCATCTTTCATTTCTGAATTTATTATTTTAGCCTCCTCTTTTTCTTGTCTAGCTTAAAAAATTGTTAATTTTGTTAATCTTTTGTTAATTGACTTAGTCGTTGATTTTTTTCTATTTTTTTCTGCCCTAATATTTATCATTTCCTTCCTAACTTTATGCTTAGTTTGTTCTTTTTCTAGTTTCTTAAGGTGTAAGTTAGATTGTTTATTTGAGGTTTTGTTCTTTTTTTAATGGAGGTGTTTATTGTTATAAACATCCCTCTTAGTGTTGCTTTAGCTTTACTCCATAAGTTTTGGTATAATGTATTTTAATCTTCATTTGTCTCGAGATACTTTTAAAATTCCTTCTTGATTTCCTCCTTGACCCAGTGGTTTCAAGAACATGGTGTTTAGTTTCCATGTATTTGTAAAAATTTCCCATTGTCTTGATATTTTTTGGTTCCTAGTTTCATTCCATTGTGGTCAGAAAAGATAATTGGAATGATTTTGATATTCTCAAATTTGTTAAGATTTGTTTTATGATCTAACTTGTGATCTAACCTGAAGAATGTTCTGTGTGTCCGAAAATGTGTATTCTTGGGCTGCTGGGTGGCTGGGTTCTGTTAGATCCATTTAGACATAATGTTGCTCAAGTCATCTCTTTCTTTATTGATTTTTCTGTCTGGATATTCTATCCATTATTGTAAGTGGGGTATTTAATTCCCACTTTTGAGAGAGAGAGACAGAGACAGACAGAGACAGAGACAGAGGCAGAGACAGAGACAGAGACAGAGTACGAACAGGGAAGGGGCAGAGAGAGAGGGAGACAAAGAATCCAAAGCAAGCTCTAGGCTCTGAGCCATCAGCACAGAGCCCAACAGGGGCTCCATGAACTCATGAATTGTAAGTTCATGACCTGAGCTAAAGTCAGACACTTAACCAACTGAGGCACCCAGGCGCCTCTCCCCTATTATTTTATGGCTGCCTATTTCTCCTTTCAGGTATATAAAATTTGTTTTTATATATTTAGGTGCTCAGATGTTGAGTGTGTACATAGTTATAATTGTTATATCTTACTACTGAACTGACCATTTCATCCTTATATTATTACCTTGTCTTTAAAGGCAGGTTTTGATTTAAAGTCTATTTTATATGATATAATTTATAACCACCCCTACTTTCTGTCGGTTGCCATTTACATAGATATCTTTTCCCATCCTTTCACTTTCAGCCTAAATCTAAAAGAGTGTCTTGTAGACAACATACTACTGCATCATGCTTTTTTAACCATTCAATCACTCTATGCCTCTTGACTGGTGATGCTAATTCGAATATATTTAAAGTAATTATTGATAAATGAGGACTTACTATTGCCATTTTGTCTTGTTTTGCAGTTCTTTTGCCTCTCTCTTCCACTCTTGCTGTCTTCCTTCGTTATTGATTTATATTTTAGTGATTTTCTTTGATTCCTTTATCTTTATCTTTTGTGTATTTATTATAGGTTTTTTCTTTGTAGTTAATTTGAGGCTTGCATAGAATAGTCTGTAGTTATAACCCTGTTTTAAATTTCAGTTGCATAACAAAAACTGTACACTTTTATCCTCCCCCACATACATTGTGTTCTTGTACTCAGTTTACTTCATTTTATGTTGTGTATCCATGAACAAATTTTTCTCTTAACCATTAAGTCAGAGTTAAAAGTAATTTATAAACAACCATTACAGTGCAACCATTTGTTGTATATTTACCTTTACCAGTGAGAATTAAGCTTTCATGCTGCTGTTGAGCATGTTTTCATTTCTTTCTTTCTTTTTTGAGAGAGATAGATAGCAATTGCAAGTGGGGGAGAGGGGCTAGGGAGAGAGAGAGAGAATCTTAAGCATGCTCCACGCTCAGCACAGAGCTTGACACAGGGTTCAATTGCATGACCCTGGGATCACAACCTGAGCCAAAATCAAAAGTCAGATTTGCTCAACCAACTGAACTACCCAGGCACCCTGAACATGTTTTCACTTTAATTTGAAGACTCCTTTAAGCATTTCTTGTAAGACAGGTCTAGTGGTGTTAAACTTCCTCAGTTTTTGCTTGTCTAGGAATGTCTTTATCACTCCTTCATTTTCAAAGGAAAATTTTGCTGGATATAGTTATTCTTGGCTGGCAGTTTTTTCTTTTAGTACTTTGAATATATCTTCCCACTCTCCCAGCTTGCAAGGTTTGTGCTGAGAAATCCACTGATAATATTTAAAAAGTTCCTTTAATTGTGATAACTGGCTCTTCTCTTGCTGCTTTCAAAACACTATTTTTGTCACTGATTTTTGAAAGTTTGGTTCTAATGTATCTCTGTGTTTTCTTGTTTTTTATTTTTTTTAATGTTTATTTATTTTTGACAGAGATAGAGAGACAGAGAATGAGCGGTGAAGGGACAGAGAGAGAGGGAGACACAGAACCAAAGCAGGCTCCAGGCTCTGAGCTGTCAGCACAGAGCCCAATGCGGCGCTTGAATTCACAGACCGCGAGATCATGACCTGAGCCAAAGTCACCCCTGTGTTTTCTTCTTTGTATTTATCCTGTTTGGAAACTTTTCAGCCTCCTTAATCTGGATATCTATTTCTCTCCCAAGATTTGGGAAATTTTCAGCCATTATTTCTTCTAGGATATATCGCTATGCCATTATTCATACATTGATTTTGTTGATGTTTCCCCATTAATATTGCAGATTTTCTTCACTGTTTTTCATTTTCCCACTCTGATTGGATACTTTTAAATGATCTTTGAGTTTGAAGACTCTTTCTTCTAAAGTCTGCTGTTGAAGCTACTGTGTTTTTCATTTCATTCAAATGTATTCTTCAGCATCAGAATTTCTATCTTAGTTCTCTTTTATAAGTTCCATCTCTTTGTGGAACTCACTTTACTCATATATTGTTTGCCTGATTTTGTTGAGTTGTCTGTGTTTTTTTGTGTGCTCACGGAACTTCTTTAAAACAGTATTTTGAATTCTTTGTCAGGAAATCCATAGATTTCCACTGGGGACTCTAACTGAAAAATTATTCTCTTTCATTGGTTGTTTCTTTTTTCCTTGATTTCCTGTGTGTGTGTGTGTGTGTGTGTGTGTGTGTGTGTGTGTGTGTTTCTGATAGCCTTATATTGACAACTGCATTTGAATTAAGTCCCCTCTTCCAGACTTTACAGAAAACTTTACTGGACAAAGACTTTCACCTACAGCTGGTTTTGAGGGTGCTAGCTAGGTGGGATTTGGCAACTCCAGCTCTGGGAGAGTGCAGCAGTGTGGACTCCTAGCAACTCTGTCAGCTGAGATTAGCATCAGTCAACACTGCAGAGGTCCTTGGCAGCCAAGGCTGCAGGTGAACACGGCACAGCAAGGACGGGTGCAGTCCTCAGTGGCAAAGAATGCTGAGGTTCTCCTGCACTCCTTGTCCACAGCAGGGTTACTTAAAAAAATCTTTGATTTTAAATCTTTGATTTTAGTGTAATGCGGTATTAAGCTTACCTCAATCTTAAAATTCAGCTTTAAGACAGCGTGATTAATTCATTTAAATGGAGAAAAACCCAACAAAAATATATAGTCAAACTGAATAAACCCTTGTATTCCTCCTCTTAGGAAAAAGAACTGTATTAGTATATTTTGCTCTGACATGGTAATATTGATCATCAACAATTGTTAGAAGGTGAAGGAGGAACAGTAAAATATCTTCCAGACTTTTAAGACCAAAAAATGAAGCAAGCTACTCCATACCATTTACACAGTTTTATTCAGGGTAATGTAGTGACAACAATTTTGGGGTGGCTGGGAATCAGGCAGATGACAATCCAGGTGTTGTGCAGCTATTCTCTGCCAAGTCCAGACCTTAATCCACAGATTTTGCGGACCTAGTTAAAGTGGTGCCATATGTGTACTAGAGGGGAGAGAGGGGAATAAACAAGGTTATCTCTTTCTACTGGTTATCTAAAGTGGTGCCATCTGTGTGCCAGAGGGGAAGGAGAGAAAGAAACTATTTTATTTCTACTAATTATCTAAATAAATTTAGGGACAATCAGAACAAGCCTTCCTGCCTTCTGGTCAGGGCATATATTAATCTCCAAAGGGCCTGGAATACATATCACTACACCAACATAAACAAGAGGTAGGGCCAGAGATGCAGTCAATGTTGTCAGCATTCCTACCAACATTATAATGGCATCCTTATCTTGTACTTATTTTAAGATTAGTCTTAGTGGAATCACACCGTGTTCTACATATCCTATCAATGTTATAGCAAATTTCAGTGGATGCTATGGTAAATAAAAAATAAACTTTAAAAACCTCCATTGCTCTACTGTGAGTGTAGCTTAAGAAAATGTCCTACAAAATTTTCTGGTTTGGGGACCCAGGTAACAGGAAGTGATACTTTAGCTCATAAATGATATAATCATTATAATCAAATAGCATGGCATCGTGCATATATTTTGCTTTTTGTTTAGAAAACTATTTGTTTAAATTAAGTATTCATCCAGAAAAGTAGGCAAATCATGAATATAAAATTGATTAATTTTCACTAAATGTGCACATCTGTGTACCCAGCATCCAGATCCAGAAAGAGAACATGATCAGCCATATAGAAACCTCTACAATACTGATTACCCTGACTTTGAAAAACAAATTAATTTTTTTTGCATTTTTGAGTTATGTAAAAGGAATCATATTGTCTATATTCTTTTATGTCTGGCTTCTTTTGTTCAACATCATCTTGTGAGGTTCAAAATGCTACTGAGGAAGTTATAATTCATTCATTCTTGCCATTGCTATATGGTATTCCACTGTGGAAACCACCATGATGTAGGAGATCATGCATGTATTTTCTTTTCAAAATAATATACCGACTACATTACATTGTACAAATTCCTTTATGTAAAATAGGGTTTCTCAACCTCAGCACCACTGACATTTTGGACCTCATAATTCTTTGCTGTTAGGGACTATCCTATGCATTGTAGGATGTTTATTAGCATCCCTGGCCTCTTACTAACTGCTTCTCTCCAGGAGCCAATAAAATGACAATAAAAAAGGTTTCCAGAAATTGCCAAATACCCCCTGGGAAGCAGAATTACCCCAGGTTGAGGACCACAGGTTTGAAGAATGGGACAATTTTTTTTTTTTAATATATGAAATTTACTGTCAAATTGGTTTCCATACAACACCCAGTGCTCATCCCAAAAGGTGCCCTCCTCAATACCCATCACCCACCCTCCCCTCCCTCCCACCCCCCATCAACCCTCAGTTTGTTCTCAGTTTTTAACAGTCTCTAATGCTTTGGCTCTCTCCCACTCTAACCTCTTTTTTTTTTTTTTTTTCCTTCCCCTCCCCCATGGGTTTCTGTTATGTTTCTCAGGATCCACATAAGAGTGAAACCATATGGTATCTGTCTTTCTCTGTATGGCTTATTTCACTTAGCATCACACTCTCCAGTTCCATCCATGTTGCTACAAAAGGCCATATTTCATTTTTTCTCATTGCCACGTAGTATTCCATTGTGTATATAAACCACAATTTCTTTATCCAAGAATGGGACAATTTTATAGAACCTTGGGACTTGTATATGTGCCATTAGACAAAGTCTACTGAAAAAAAAAGTTCCTCTTGTCTTAGCTTAGATTTAAGCATGTGAGCAAATGTGGCCTACTCATAAGTAATGCAACAAATAGCAAAACCTACTATTTCTTTTATTCCTTTAAAATATAAGAGTTTAATTGTTTTTATTTAAATCCCAGTTAGTTAACATATGGTGTAATAGTAGTTTCAGGTTACTTTATAGTGACTCAACACTTCCATACATCACCTGGTGTTCATCCCAAGTACACTTGTTAATCCCCAAGATACAGACTACAGAGAACACGCTGATGGACACCAGGGGGAGGTCGGTGGGAGTATGACAGAAATAGGAGATTGGGGATTAAGGAGTGCTCTTGTTGTGATAACCCAATACTGTTTCAACAAGTGAAAAAGCATCAACAGCACATTAAAAGAAGCAACAAAGTAAAGGCTTTAAGTGTGTGTGAGTGATTATTTTCAAATGTTACTTAACTTTTCCCACAGGCATCAAGAGAATATCCAGAAAGAAACAGAAAACAATTGAGAGCTTTACATTAATCCTCTCAACAAATCATCTCAATTATGTCTATGTATAATTACATACTGTGGTGTGGGAGGCCGGACCCCGGTGCCAGGCTGAGACCGGGTCGAGCAACGGCTCCCTGTTGACTCAGCCAACCCGGTGGTTCCCCCTCCCATTCCCCCACTTGCAAAGGCATACGAAAGCCTTGTGAAGGCTGAGAAATCTAATTCCTGAAGCCTGTGGTCTGTGGGTGTTGGCAGTAATGTTACCCCCCTTTTTCTACCCCGGGTCAAATAGAAACAAACATGGGAACTGTGTTTTGCTAGCAATCTATCAACAAGGTCTTGCTGTGACCCGTTTAGAAACTTCACAAGGTACACAGAACTAAGTGTTTTGGTTGGCAGCGATCATGTGAAACCTGTTTATTCTTAGAATGACCTGACCCATAAGAGTCTTGATATAAAAGATTGTGTACAGCAACAATAAAGCCGTCACTTGGGCCATCAGCCCAGGGGACCCTCCTGTTCCCAAACTGGCTTCTCTTCTCTTTTTTTTCTTACATTCCCCTACCCTCAGGACCCTGATCTCGGTGTTTTTTGCACCGGTCGCAACACTGTGGTTTTTGAAATTAATCATCACAACAATCCCAACAAGGTAGGTATTAATACCCCAAATTTGTTTATGGGGAGAACGAGGATTAGGGAGGTTAAATAACTTTCTTAAGGCTGCACAAGCAATAAGAGGTGAAGAGATTCCAGCTCAAGTCAGTCTTTCAGCTACTACTGTCACCATTTCCTTTAATCTATTTCTTAAGATTTGTGAATTAAAGACCACAGGTTTTTTAAAATATTAAATATCTGATCCACATGCACCTCAACTAAAAATTCCAGCTGAAGTTCTAAATGTTGGCATAGACATACCAGGTAAGAACAAGAGATTGCATCCTCACCCTTGTATATAATTCCTTGGGTTGATACCCATTCTGCTTGTATCTATGAACGTTTCTTTTTTAAGTTTTTTTTATGTGAGAGAGAGAGAGAGAGAGAGAGCATGAGCAAGGGAGGAGCAGAAAGAGAGAGAGAGAGAGAGAGAGAGAGAGAGAGAGAGAGAGAGAATCCCAAGGATACTCCATGCTCATGGGGCTCGATCTCACAACAGTGAGATCATAACCTGAGCTGAAATTAAGAGTCTGATGCTGAACTGACTGAGCCACCCAGGAGCCCCCTATGAACATTTCTGCCTTCCAAAACATGATTAGCAACATACAATATACTGTATGAGTCCAGTAAAATTAAGTAGGAAAGACTTCCAATCCATACTAGGGGGCCTTCTTTCCTAAATACACCCTGTTTGAAACAGTATTATCCTGTTTTAATTTCTTCTACAAGCATTTATAGAGCATTTCCTCTGTTCTGGGCACCAAGCCAGGCCATGGGACTACAAAGACAAATGAGAGAAGTTTCTTTTTCTAAAGAAGTGTATGGTAAGCAGAATTCCAAAATGGTCCTCAAGATTCCTGTATTCTGGTGTGCAAACCCCCCCACTTGAGTCCAGGCAGGACCAGTGAATCTAATGAGATATCACTTCTGTGATTAGGCTACTAATAATCAGTTGACTTTGAGTTAATCAAAAGGAAGGCTGTCCTGGATGGCCCTGACCTACTCAAGTGAACTCCTTAAAAGATGAAGTATCAGGGGCGCCTGGGTGGCGCAGTCGGTTAAGCGTCCGACTTCAGCCAGGTCACGATCTCGCGGTCCGTGAGTTCGAGCCCCGCGTCAGGCTCTGGGCTGATGGCTCGGAGCCTGGAGCCTGTTTCCGATTCTGTGTCTCCCTCTCTCTCTGCTCCTCCCCCGTTCATGCTCTGTCTCTCTCTGTCCCAAAAATAAATAAAAAAAAAACGTTGAAAAAAAAGATGAAGTATCAGAGAAGTGTGAAGGAGCAAACTGTCGTGGATAGGACCACTTAGCAAGTATCTGAGAGCAGCTTCTACGTGATGAGAGCAGGAGCTAATAGCCAGCAAGAACATGGGACCCATAGTCACAGGACCACAAGGAAATGAATTCTAGCAATAACTTGAGAGAGCTTGGAAGCAGATCCTTATGTAGTTCAGCTTCCATATGAGTATGTGGTCAGATGACATCTTGATTTTATCCTTGTGAGACCCTCAGCAAAGCCAGTTAAAGTCTGTCAGATTCTTGACCCACAGACACTGAGATAATTCATTGGTGCTCACTTAAGTTGCTACATTTGTAGTAATTTGCTATGTAGCTATAGGAAAGTAACAAAAAAGTGCATAATTCATATTTTTTTAGATTGGGAAATTGGTCAGTTTTCTTCTTCTGATTATAAAAGTATACTAAAATATAGTCCCAAATCAGAAATTTATATGAAAAATATTCTTAGTTCTAAAGCCAATCATTATTAAAGAAGTACTTTAATTTTTTTAAGTTTATTTATTTATTTTGAGAGAGAGAGGAGCGGGCGCGACAGAGAGCGAGGAGGAGAGGGGGCGGGAAGAGGGAGAGAGAGAGAGAGAGAAAATCCCTGCACTCTGTCAGCACAGAGCCTGGTGCAGGGCTTGAACTCACAAACCATGAGATCATGACCTGAGTGGAAATAAAGAGTTGGACACTTAACCAACTGAGCCAGCCAGATGCCCCATTCTTTTTTAAATTAATGTTTTTAAAAATATCAAACATATTATTGTTTTACGATCTTTCTATGCTACACTATTGTATGCATATTTCATGTTCATGTGCGTCTTTAAAAATCAGTAAAGAAAAAAGCAGCACTTCCCAAACTGTGTCCTACACATCTTCAATATACTAATCAGTGTTTCAAGAATAAAAATGTTTGAGGAACACTTCTTACTATATTTTCTCATTAGAAAAATCATGATATGGGGTGCCTGGGTGGCTCAGTCAGTTGAGTGTCCGACTTCGGCTCAGCTCATGATCTCATAGTTTGTGGGTTAAAGCCCTGCATCAGGCTCTGTGCTGACAGCTCAGAGCCTGGAGCCTGCTTCAGATTCTGTGGTTCTCTCTCTCTCTCTCTCTCTCTCTCTCTCTCTGCCCCTCCCCCACTCATGCTCTGCCTCTCTCTGTCTCAAAAATAAAATAAACATTTAAAAAAATGAAAAAAAGAAAAAAAAAAAACACAAAAGGAGAGGTGCCCAGGTGGCTCAGTCAGTTAAGCATTTAACTCTTGGTTTTGGCTCAGGTCATGATCTCACAGTTCGTGGGTTTGAGCCCCATATCAGACTCTGTGCTGACAGCATGGAGCCTGCTTGGGATTTCTCTCTCCCTCTCTCTCTCTGCCCCTCCACAGCTCTCTCTCTCTCAAAAAATAAACATAAAAATGTTTTAAAAATAAATAAAACTAGAGGAAATCTGGCAACAAAAAAGAAAACATTTTAATTTTGTAATTATTTAACACATAGTTATTTCCTACCAGGGGAACACTCTTCCTCTTGCATACCTATTAACATCCTGAGAAGCATCTTTTCATTAATAATATGAATTCAAACAATTGAAGATATCTAAACCACTCTTGGATGAAACAAGGTAACACGCATCTTTCCATGAGCACTATTACTTTCTTAGAGCCTAGGATGTTGGATTAAATTATGTGGACTCCCAGGTCTTTTTTTTTTTTTAATTTTTAAAAATATTTATTTTTGAGAGAGAGAGAGAGAGAGAGAGAGAGAGAGACAGAGTGTGAGTGGGGGAGGGGCAGAGAGAGAGGGAGACACAGTAATCTGAAACAGGCTCCAGACTCTGAGCTGTCAGCACAGAGTCTGACGTGGGGCTCAACCTGGGGAACAGTGAGATCATGACCTGAGCCAAAATTGGATGCTTAACCTACTGAACCACCAAGGTGTCCCTGGATTCCCAGGTCTTTGACCTTGATCAGTGCTGAATCAATTAAGAGGTAAGGATAAGGGTCTACTTAAATCCTATGGTATAACTGTTAACATAATGCAATTACACAATTCACCTCTTAAAAATTACTTTTATGACTGTCCAGATCAAGGGACCACCTCACAGTGCTTTCATCAAATACTACTTACAGTGGTATATTTCTGCCAATGCATTTCAACTGGGATTTTAACAAATTGGTATGCATTTGGAGGATAATCAGGAAAGATGACAGGTTTATTTTGACATTTTAAGCAATTGCAATTAGACATTTTTATATACACAAAGCAGGCAGAGGCAGGAGGAAAGCATGGCTGAAAGAGGCAAGCAGTCTTTAGCTCAATGAAAGGATAATGAGAGCTATCCATAAGTGAATTGGGTGTGTTTAACACATCTCTTCTCTGGCTATGTTTAAGTAGAAGTTAGATGACAACCTGGCTAAGATATTGTTGGGAAATTTCTTAGTCTCAATTCAATGCTGGTGACTTCTAAAATTCGATCAGTCTCCTATTGTGAACTAAAGTGTCTTTAATCAAGGCCGAGTAGCAGTACAGTCCCTGCATTAGGGGGCAATTACGTTGATTGCTTGAGATTAAGAAAACAATAGTGTTCTTTCAGGAAAAGCCAATTTTGGACATCAATGTGCTTTGGGAAGCACAGTCTGAACAGTCTCTGTAGGTCAAGTGCTACAGACTGAATTGTGTCCTCCCAAAAATGTGAATGTTGAAGCCCAAACCTCCAATGTGATGGTATTTGGACATAGGGTCTTTGAGAGGTGGTGAGTTTTAGATGAGATCATGAAGGCAGGGTGTTCATGATGAGATCAATGACCTTATAAGAGAAACCAAAGAGCTTGTCCTTGTGAGGACACAGTAAGGAGGCCATCTCTAAGCCGGGGGAAAAAAGCTCTCATCAGAACGTGACTGTTAAGTCATCCAGTCTGTGGTATTTGTTATGCTGCCTGAGCTAAGACACCAAGGTTATACTAGCTCAAGGCCTGGGAGGGACCTAAGCCAGTTTATACAGTATGTCAGAGCAGACAAAAATATTTAGGATTGTGCATTAACTGTTTGGAACTTTAAAAATAAACTTTAAAAATAAAACTGCCAGTTACTTTACCAGCAAAGATGGGTTTATTCAGAAATATCAACGAATTGCAATTCAGGGCAAGGAAGCAAGCTACTGGCAAAACCATAGACATCCCCAAGAACAAAGGAGAGGAATGTTCTCTTGCAGAGAAAGTTGGGAAAGCTATTACAAACAAAAAGTTCGTTTGAGTAAACGAGGAGTTTGAAGTATAATGGCTTTTCATTGGAGCTTGGGAGAGAAGAACCTTTCTTCCTCCTGCTGGGACAATAACTAGTAGCTAAAGCACCGCGGATTTGCAATTGGGTCTCTTCTTGTCGGGTCTACAGTTGACCCAAGGGATAGGGCATGAGAGCTCCCCCTTCCGGTTTCCTTTTATTAATTCTCACGGTAATAACACAAGATGTAAATCAGTAGTGGACTGATGGCACTTACTTCATTCTCGGTTAAGTCCATCTGGGTCTAATGAGGAGGAAGACACGAGGCCTTCAGGGTTTCAAGGTACTCGTCTCCTCTCAAGGAGGCACTGAATGAATGCTGAACTATCTAAGCAGGAGAAAATACTCTGAGTGTATCGTGTATCAGTACTCCAAATTGTGCAGCTCACAAGGTGTCTGAGTGGCCAGTGATGACGATATTAGCATTTATGAAGCCCGGATTCGTGTTCACTTTCCCTAGATATTCCATACGCTAAGTTCTGTGCTGCTGAGTAACCCGTGCATAACCCGCCGTGCTGGAGCCATCAGTGGCCCGAGACTGGACCAGGGGCCCTCCGGTTTCCTAACACCGTCCTTTCCCCGCACCCCACAGCCTGACTGGGCTCGCCCTCAGCTTGTTCGGATTTCGCAGAGGAACAGACTGCCTGGTCACAGTACATATAGCGCTTTCCCAGTTCTGGACTCCAGACTGGAGAGGGGTGTCCTTCCGTGTCAGGATGTGTCCATTTCTGTGCCTGAAGAGGACACCAGGAGCCGTTCCACAAGCGCCGAAATTACAAAACAGTCGTCCATCTAAGTCACTTCCCCAGACTGGACAGTGTTTCCGGAAACAGCACGGCCGCCTGGCCGTGGGAGATGACATACTTCCGGCGGGCGGCCGCGTGAGCACGCCCCGGCGGCCTCGGAGGCGTGGAGGTGGGGCCTGAGGTGGGCGGGGCGCTGCCGGAGGCCTCCGGCGCGGGCGCCCAGCTCCAGGCGGGAGCTGGGGCGCGGGGCGGGGCCTTGTGACCGTCCGGGGCCGCCCCTGACGCCGCTAGCCGCTGCGAGAGTCGCGGTCGTTGCGGCGGGTGCGACCGGCGGCCTCTGCATTTGCGCTCCCGGCCTCGCCTCCTTGGTGGCTCCGGCCTCAGCCGCCCTTACAGCCCTCGGCGTCGCCGCTGGCGCCGCCACCCGACCCGCAGGCCGCCGCGGGCCACGGAGCCCATGAGGGCGCGGGCCCCGCCGCCGCGTCCGCGGCGTCGTCGTCGTCCCGGAGCACCCCGAGCCGGCGCGGGCATGGCCGCGGCATGAGCGCGGAGCCGCCGCCGGAGCCGGAGGACGCGGCGGCGTCGGAGCCCGCGGCGGGAGCCATGCCAGAGAAGCGCCCGGGCGCGCAGGCCGCCGGCGGCCTCTCGGTGAGCGCGGGTGCGGCCCAGGGAGCCTGGGCGGGGCCGGGGTGCGGAGCCCGGGGATGAGGGGGGGGGGGGGGGTGTACGTGGACAGGCCGCGTGGGCCCCGGCTCTCGGGCAGCCCGTCCTTTCCGGGGCCACTCCTGCGCCTCGCCAGACAAACCTTCAGGTGGTTTGTTGTCTCGGGAAGCACTGTGCGCGGGGCCCCGAGGAGAAGTGGCTTAGTCCTTTCGGGAACTTCCAGACGTGTGGCAGGCGGTTCCACTTCCGTGGTGCAGTTCCCGGCCCGGCCTCCTCGGGCGTGTGCGGGCCTGTCGGCCGGGAACGCTCGGGCCGCTCTCCCTCCGGGTTTCCGCCGGGTTCGGGTGGCCGCCGGGGCGCTGATTTCATAGGCCCGGGTTCGGCAGAGCCCGCTGGCTCAGAGGCGCCTCCGGTTCGTTATGGGGGAGTAGAAAACATAGAGCTCCAGTCTTCCTTAAAGACCCTGGGTTTTTCTGCTCTATTCAGGACAGGAAATACAGAAACGTTACAGGGTAACACCAAGGAAACGTTTTGCCAAAGAAAACCAGAAATTTTAGGAAAGTTAAATGTATGCGGGCGACTTTTTTTTTTCTTTTTTATAAATTTTGCTTTACAGATTTTTAGCTTACATACCTATATTTGCTTTTAGGAGACGCTAGATGATTATTACTTGGTGATACGAGCCTGCATTAACAGAATTGGGAGGAGGGGGAAGTAGAATGGAGCCCGAAGAGCTGGTTCTGGTACTGGTCCTGTGAGAACGGTGTGCCCTGCCACTCGGTGCCTCATCCATAAAAGGAGAGGAGAGCCTAGTAGTAGTGTTGAAGGGCCCTCCTTGCTCAAGTGAGTTCTCATTTTTGAAAAAGCGTTAAGGGTTCCTCATTTCAAAGACAAGATGTCTGGAAAGGGAGGTTTATTTCATGGTGAGAGGAAATTCCATAGAATTGGTTTTTCTCGTTTTGTTTCTGATTATTTAAAAAGGAGACCTCATATTCCTGCCCCTCAACTGAGCCAAACCGCCGGGTCCTCCTGGGTCTGCATGGACAGACCATAATTACTCATCAGCCACCAAGCTAGTAACACGGGAAACAGCTTCCCTCATCCGTTGCTGTACTTAAGGACACCCAGTACTTTGCCAAGTGTAGCTAATTTTACCAGGCGAAGATTTTAGGTTGTTGGCTTCCTCTGCATCCCTCTGGTTCAGTTCCTCAGCGTTTTTGACTTAGCGTTTGACTTCTCTCTCGGGACCCTTGCTAACCTCACCATCAGTTCTTGGTTGATTAGTGTCACAATTACTGCTGTCCTTAAGTTTTTTCATTGGTTCTCCTTGGCTTTTTGGATAAAAATAAATAACCCAGCAGGTTGAAGCATTGTAGCATAGTGATTAAGTGAGCATGCTCAGAATCCCAGTCCCCACCTTTTGTTACCTGCACAAGTTACATAACATCTCCGAATTAATAATAGTATTTACCTCAGAGGATTGCTAGGGTTACTGCAACCTTGTACCTAGTAAGTTCTCAATAAATATTGGCTGTTACTGTTTCTCAATATTTTCAGCATGAATGGTCAGAATGTATACGTGATTCCTGACAAGTCATTTACTAAAAATTAAACCTGATGATTTGGGGGCGCCTGGGTGGCTCAGTCGGTTGAGTGTCCGACTCTTGATTTTGGCTCAGGTCATGCTTTTACGTTCGTGGGTTTGAGCCCTGTGTGGGGTTCCGTGCTGACAGTGCAGAGCCTGCTTGGGATTCTCCCTCCCTCTCTCTGTGTCCCTCCCCTGCTCTCTCTCTCTCTCTCTCTCTCTAAATAAACTTAAAAAAAAAAAGTTGATAATTTTATATGCTTAGAGCTGGAACTTTTGAAGGATGTTTACTCAAAGAAGTTTACTCAAGGAAACCTAGACTCTATTCCCTGGTTCCTTCTCCTGTGGGACCCTGATGCTAACCTGCTAATTTGGGCACAGATAGATTGCTACCCAGTCTTTCCTGGTCTCTGAGGGTGCATGGACTCCGTATTGATGAACTGCAGTGAATACTGACAGTGAATTTTCTTGATACTTACTGTACTTAGATGATTAGCATGGGCAGGTGGCAGAGTTCAGACACTGGTGCTCGTTTGGAATGTGTGGTGGCTGGGAAAGCAAGTGAATGCCTTTGTAATTTTTTTTTTATTTTATTTATTTTTTTTTAACGTTTATTTATTTTTGAGACAGAGAGAGACAGAGCATGAACGGGGGAGGGTCACAGAGAGAGGGAGACACAGAATCTGAAGCAGCTACAGGCTCTGAGCTGTCAGCTCAGAGCCCGACGCGGGGCTCGAACTCACGGAGTGTGAGATCGTGACCTGAGCCGAAGTCGGCCACTCAACCGACTGAGCCACCCAGGCGCCCCGTGAATACCTTTAAATGTTCATGTTGTATGCTGGGACCACAAATTATGCATCTTTCTGCTTACCTTTCTGTCTAGTATCATTTCCACATGCTACGTTCTGCAGCTGGGCCTGGAGCCTGACTGTGAGATCATGACCTGAGCCGAAATTGAGTCTGATGCTTAACAGACTGAACCACCCAGATGCCCCTGCTTGACTTTTTAATACAATAGTTTTGTATTTGTTTATCTTTTAAAAATAGCTTCATTGAAATATAATTGACATAGTAACAACTATATATGTTTATACAGGTTTGTATTTTGACATGTGTATTCGCTTGTGGAATCATTACCACAATCAAGACAGTGAATATATCCATCACTCCCAGAAGTTTCCTTGTGCCCATTTTATATCTTCTCTCCACCTACTTCACAGGCAAACATTTATCTACTTACTGTCAGTATATATTACTGTTAATTTTCTAGCATATGCTCTTTTTGCTTTGGCTTTTTTTTTTTTTTTAACTCAGCATGAGTTGAGATTTATCCATGTTGTATAAATCAGTGCATTCCTTTTTGTTGCTGAGTAGTATTCCATTGTATGGACATACCATACCACAATTTGTTTATCCATTCAGCTGTTGATGAACATTTGCTTCATCACTAAGGCTTGGCAGTACAAATAAAGTTGCTATGAGCGTTTGTCTACCAGTCTTTGTATGGGATATACTTTTAAGTAAATACTTAGAGTGCAGTGGCTAAATCATATGGTAGGTATATTGTTTAACTTTTAAAGGAAACTGCCAAACCATTCTCTAAAGTTATTTTACAGTTTTACATTGTCACTAGCACTATGACAGTTCCACTTCATCTACATCCTCAACACTTGGTCAATTTTAGCCCTTGTAATAGATCTGTATTTTAATTGTTTTATTTTGTTTTTAATTTGCATGTCCCTCTGGCTAATGATATTCAACATCTTTCCATAAACTTATTTGTCATCTTTATATCCTCTTGGTGAAGCGTCTGTTCGAGTCTTTTGCCTATTTTTATTGTTAGGTTGTTTATCTTATAATTGATTTTTAAGAGTACTTCATAGATTTAGGATGTAAGTCCTTTATCAGATATATGCTTTGCAAATATTTTCTTTAAAAAAACTTCTTTTTTTAATGTTTATTTATTTTTGAGACAGAGAAAGAGCATGAACGGGGAAGGATCAGAGAGAGGGAGACACAGAATCTGAAGCAGGCTCCAGGCTCCGAGCTGTCAGCACAGAGCCCGACGCGAGGCCCAAACTCTCGGACCATGAGATCATGACCTGAGCCAAAGTCAGATGCCCAATCGAGTGAGCCACCCAGGCGCCCCACAAATGTTTTCTTTTAAGCTGTGCTTTTAGAAGAACAGAGTGTTTGGGGCGCCTGGGTGGCTCGGTCAGTTAAGCATCCGACTTTGGCTCAGGTCATGATTTCGCGGTTTGTGAGTTTGAGCCCATAGTCCCACTCTGTGTTGACAGCTTTGGGCCTGGAGCCTACTTAGGATTCTGTGTCTCCCTCTCTCTCTGCCCCTCCCCTGCTTGTGCTCTCTCTTTCTTTCTCTCTCTCTCTCTCTCTCTCAAAAATTAACATTAAAAAATTTTTTAGAAGAGCAGAATGTTTAATTTTGATGAAATTTATCAATTTGTTCTTTTATGGATTGGTTTTGGTTTATATCTAAGAAATGCTTGCCTAACTCAATATCACAAGGATTTCCTTCAGTTTTTAGAAGCTTTTTAGATTTTACAATTAGTTTTATGACCATTTTGAATTATTTTTTAATATGGTGCAAAGTATGGATGGAAGTTCTCTTTTTGTGTATGGATAACTGTTGCATCATTTGTTGAAAAGACTTTCTTATTCACTAAAGTTGCACTTCAGTCAAAATTCAGTTATTCATATATGTCAGTCTATTCTGTATTCTGTTTTATCTGTAAATCAATACTGCTTAATCTGTATTATTAGAGGTATATATTAATACTTGAAACAAGTACTGTTAGGCTTCCACACTTGTTCTCTTTTAAAATTGTTTGGCTATTCTATGTCCTTTGCATTTTAGAATTCTGGAATCAGATTTTCAATTTTTACAAACAAACCCTGCTTATATTTTCATTGGGATTGTGTTGATTCTGAAAATGAGTTTAGGAAGAATTGAAAACATTGAATCTTCTCATTCATGAAAGAGGTATCCCTCCGTTTATTTTAGATCTTTAAAATTTCCCACCTGTGTTTTGGAGTTTTCAGTGTACAGGCCTTTCACATCATTTGTCAGAGTATACCCCATTTCAAATTTTTTGATGCTGTTGTACAATAGTGTAAATATTAAATATGTAAATTCTTAAAAATTCAAATTCATAATTGTTGCCAATATATAGAAACACAGTGGCTTCAAGAAATTCTTGGGGCGCCTGGGTGGCGCAGTCGGTTAAGCGTCCGACTTCAGCCAGGTCACGATCTCGCGGTCCGTGAGTTCGAGCCCTGCGTCGGGCTCTGGGATGATGGCTCGGAGCCTGGAGCCTGTTTCCGATTCTGTGTCTCCCTCTCTCTCTGCCCCTCCCCCGTTCATGCTCTGTCTCTCTCTGTCCCTAAAATAAATAAAAAAACGTTGAAAAAAAAAAAAAAAAGAAATTCTTAACATTGCAATATAATACATATATCATAAAATTGACCATTTCAACCATTTTTAATTGTGCAGCTTAGTAGTGTTAAATGTATTTACGTTATTGTGAAACCAATCTCTAGAACTTTTTCAGTTTGTAAAACGAAACCTCTATATCCATTAAATAGCATTTACCCTGTCCCTCATTCCCTAATAACCATCTTTCTGCTTTCAGTTTCTATAAGTCTGACTACTCTAGATACCTCATATAAGTGGAATCCTACACTGTATTTTTGTGACATTCAGCATAATGACCTCAATGTTGTTGTTGTTGACACATGTCGAAACATGTTGTCTTCAGGATTGCTGAAGGCATGTGTGGTATGTCTTGGAATTTCCTTCAAGATGGAATAATACTCTGTTTTATGTATATGCCACATTTTGTTTCTCCATTTATCTGTTGAGTATTTCATTGCTTCTGTTGTTTTGGCTATTGTGAATAATGCTTCTGTGAACATGATTGTACAAATATTTCTTTAAGACCCTGCTTTCAAATCTTTTGTATATCTATCCAGAAGTGGAATTATTAAATCATTGGGTAATTCCATTTTTAAGTTTTGAGGCACTGCCATGCTGTTTCCCATCGTAGTTGCACCATTTTAAATTCCCACCAGAAGTCCTTTGCTCAATTTTAAATTGGACTGTTACTTTGAGTTGTAGAGGTTCTTGATGTATTCTGAATATTACCTTCTTTTCAGGTACATGCATTACAAATATCTTCTCCATAGGTTGCCTTTTCACTCTGTTGATTGTATCCTTTGATGTGTGGAAGTTTTAAATTTTGGTAACATTCAATTTAATCTGTTTTTACTTTTGTTGCCTTTGTCTTTTGGTGTCATATTCAAGATCTCGTCAAATCCAATGTTACAGAGCTTTTCCCCTATGTTGTTTTGTGAGAGTTTTATGTCATACACTTAGTTAGGGTTTTGGTTCATTTTAAAAGTTTGTGGTTTTGACAAAGCCCAATATCTACTTTTTTCTTTTGTTGCTTGTTACTGTTGCTGCTTTGCAGTCATGTCTAAGAATCCATGATTAAATCCAAGATTTAGCTCTGTGTTTTCTTCCTAGTTTTGTGGTTTTAGCTTAGATCATTTATCTGGTTTGGGTTCTCTATATGGTGTGAGGTAGGGTTTCAGATTCATTCTTTATATGTGGAAATTCAGTGGTCTCAGCACCATTTGTTGAAGAAACTGTGCTTTTGTTTTGAGTGGATTTGGCACTCCTGCCAAAAATCAGCAGGATATAGATGTATCAGTTTATTTATGGAAACCCAGTTCTAGTCAGTTTGTGTATATGACAGCCTCTTTCTCTCTCCTGCTTCCATGTTGGGAGTCACTCACTGATGTTTACTGTGTACCGTGATCTGTGAGTTGGAGATCATGTTTGGGACCAACGGGAGTAGTTTTCACCCTTATCTTTTTCCAATTGAAGGCAGATGACCTGATTGATAAAAGTCAGGTGCTCTTGCTAGTCTCATCTTTTCAGGTCATGTTGAGAAAGCAAGTGAGGGGGTTGATGGAGATTGGTTTTTTTTTTGTCCAGGCACATACTAGCCCAGCCAGACTCCTTAGTGTGGGAACAGAGGTGGGTGGGTAAATAAAAGGCTGCACTTTGCCTGAGGAACTGCCTACATTTGTCTCCTGTCACCTCTTACTCAGGTTGCTGCAGTCCAGGCTACCTGTCATGTATGTGCTGATTCTGTTTATGAAAACTGTAGGCTAAGAAAGGTAGTGTAAGCAGTACAGTGGTTAGTAGCATACACTCTGGAGGTACGTGATTCTCTGGATGGAATACCAGCTGAGGCACTTAGTAACTCTATGACTTGGGCAAGTTACATGAATTCTCTGCATCTGACTTTTGTCATCTATAAAATGGGGATGATGATAGTTTTTATCTTGAAGACTACAGTGCAGAAAAAACGGTAGCATCTGTAATGTGCTTTGATCAGGTCTTGGCATGGTGTCTGTTGCTGCTTCTCCTGCTATTGTAGAATAATTTTTGCAGTATAGCTTAGATCTTTTTTTTTTAATGTTTATTTATTTTTTGAGAGATTGACAGAGTGTGAGCAGGGGAGGGGCAGAGAGAGAGAGAGAGAGAGAGAGAAAGACACAGAATCTGAAGCAGGCTCCAGACTGAGCTGTCAGCTCAAAGCCTGACGCGGAGCTTGAATCCACGAACCGTGAGATCATGACCTGAGCTGAAGTCAGGCGCTCAACCGACTGAGCCATCCAGGTGCCCCAGCTTAGATCTTTTGTAATGACTGTCTCTGAGCTGTGTCCTTGTTCTTTATAGTGTTCATTTCCATTTAAAGATTTATATTTCATTAAACGAGTACAGGATAGTATCTATTGATACCATTGTTGCCAACATCTAGCAGACATACTAGAGCTCAACACATACAAGCTGAGTGAATTAACCACTTGGATTTGAATATTTTCATTCTTAGATAAGGTTGATAGAGATAGGAATATTTACAAAAGTAGTCCTTGGCATCTTGGTTTGCTTTAAGTTGGGTGGTGGTTGGTAAATTATAGAGTTTGAAGACTTAAAAGCAGTTATCTTACAAATATTTAATCAATGCTTTGTCTGTCCAACCCCATAGTGATTGCATGTATTCAACTATTTAATTTAGTGCTGAGAAAATTTTCATAATTTTTGTGGAAAAGTTATTTCATCTAAAGAAGCCGTAAAATTGTTTTTCCTACTGGCATTTCAGTATTAGGAGGAAGAAAAGCAAAGCCTTTAGGTGTAATCATTTATTCGTTTTAAAACTTTTTATGTACTTCATCTTTGTGTTTATATTTAAAAAGATTTTTGATAAAGAATTTATTTTTGATGGAACATTTTACTAACCAGATAAATACAAAGGATATAGGCAAGAAGTAGTAAACTTCTATGTTATTAAAGTACTCAGAGCTTAGAGTGAAATATACTTCTCATATATGTCTTCAGCATTACTGCAGAGATTACTATGAATCTTATGGCAGTACATCCCAACTATGGAGTACTCGTTTTCTTTTTTTTTTTTTTTTTTTAATTTTTTTTTTTTCAACGTTTTTTATTTATTTTTGGGACAGAGAGAGACAGAGCATGAACGGGGGAGGGGCAGAGAGAGAGGGAGACACAGAATCGGAAACAGGCTCCAGGCTCCGAGCCATCAGCCCAGAGCCTGACGCGGGGCTCGAACTCACGGACCGCGAGATCGTGACCTGGCTGAAGTCGGACGCTTAACCGACTGCGCCACCCAGGCGCCCCTGGAGTACTCGTTTTCAATTAAAATATATTTTAAAATAATTTTTCTGCTTAGAAGTACAATAGAACCAACAGTTTACAGTTATAGTTCTTAGTTCCTCAGCTTATCCATAAAAATCAAGATCAAAATATTTCATTTTTAATAGGTTAACATTGTACATGGTGTAATGATAACTTGATGGTAAGTGGTTTACTATTGCACATGATAGGTAGTACAGAGATTGTGTGCTTATTTTAGCAGTGTAATATCACCAAAGACATGGTGGGCTCATTACATTCATATGCTCTGCTCTTCCCAGGGTAATAGTTTGGGGTCATAGGATTGACCACGTGTGGTCTCAGGATGGCTATGATGCTAAGTATCACATGCTTACACAACAGTGCCCTCAAACTGGAAACAGTAATGTTTTGATATATGTCCCTAGAAGAATGAAGGAAAGTCCATAAACCCTCCACGTATTTCCCCTCATACCTCATTGGCCATAATTGGTCCATGTAGTTCGTTCCTATCTTTAGTCATTGAATGATCCTGGTCAGGTTAACTAGTCAAGATTCAACTTCCGGACCTGAAGAATTCTCAAGGCTGCAGTCTCAGGAGGTGACTAGTCTGTTTATGCACACGGTTGCTGAAACATGAACACAGTTGGGAATTTGTTAGCAAATATGTCTTGGTGGTGTAGGAAGTCAACTTCTAACGTCATAAAAGCCAGTTATCTGCTGAGTTCAGGGTGCATTTAGAGAATTACTATTGAGATCCTTGCCTTTGAGAGGTGTTGTGTAGTACAGGAGAGAGACTAGTCGTATGTGGAAAAGAAGCTACAGGAATTTGGTAGGGAAGCACCTGCCTCTGTTCAGGGTGGTCAAGGAATGTCAGCAGCTTCTCAGATATTATATGGGGTTACTGATACTTATGATCTCCCCTTTGTGTTCTAGTTATTCACTTTGGGGTCAGCAAACTTTTTCTGTTAAGAACCTGATGGTAAATATTTTAGGCTTTTCTGCCATATAGTCTGTTGCAGCTACTCAGTGCTGTCAGTGTAGCACAAAAGCAGCCTTGGACATATGTAAATGAATGAGCATTGCTAAATTTCAGTAAAACATATTACAAAAACTGGTGATCGATTTAGGCTGTGGGCTGTAGTTTCCCAACCCCTGCTCAAATATTTCCCCTATTCTTTCCACCTTCAGGATGTTTTTGGTATTCTTGCCCATTAATTTTTTGAAACTTTATTTTAGAATAGTTTAGACTTACAGAAAAAAGGTTGTATAGAGAGGTTTCGTATACCTCACATCCATTTCCTTCTGTTATTAGCATCTTATATTAGTATGGTATATTTGTTAAAACTGATGAACCAATGTCCATACCTTACCATCATCTAAAGTCCATACTTATTCACATTTTCCTGGTTTTTACTAAATGCCCTTTTTCTGTTTCAGTATTTCATTACATTTAGTTTTCATGTCTCTGTAAGTTCTGGGCTATGATAGTTTCTCAGACTTTCCTTGTTTTTGATGACTTTCACAATTTTCATGAGTCCTGGTTATTTTGCAGAATGTCCCTCAAGTGGGATTCATCTGATGTTTCCTCACGATTAGGGTGGGATTACGGGTTTAGAGGAGGAAAGCCCACAGAAGTGAAGTGCCATTTTCATAACATATCAAGGATACACGTCACTGTTGACATTAACATTTTGTCTGAGGTAGTGTTTGTCACCTTTCTCTAGAAAGATACTCTTCTTCCCCTCTTTCTATGCTGTACTCTTCAGAAGAAAGTACATGCGGCCCACATTTAAGAAATGGGAGTTTTGCCTCACTTCCTTGAAGGCAAAACTTGAAGGAATTTCTTGCATTTGGAATTCCTCTGCACAGATTTGTCTTTTCTCCCCCACTTGTTTACTATGTCATCTTACTAGTATAGATTTGTAGATATGTATTTTATAATACATATATTTTATAACTTTATTAGCTATATATTTTCATATATAATGAAATATATATTTTATTATATTAGCTATAATCCAGTACTGTTTTGTTGCCTCATATTGCCACAGCTTTGGCCATTGGGAGCTCTTTGACATATCCCTATGTTTTTGGCGTTTCATTGGGGTGTTTTGTTTTTTATTTTTAGCAATATATTCTGGTACTACAAGATTTGCCAGATTTCTCTTGTATTTTTCCTGCCTTAGTCCTAGAATCAGCCATTTCTCTAAGGAGCTCTGGCTCCTTTTGTTGGAAAATTGTATTTGAAACCAAGATCAGGGCACCAGAACTGACTGCTCTTGGGCTGCTGGGATGTCATTACTTTTAGGTTCTCTCGGGTGACAGAGCAAGGAAAATATACATGTGTATATTAGCCTGTGTATACATGTTATCTATAAATAGTTCTGTATATGGTCATCTGTATCTATGTAAAATTAAAATGAGTTCATAGAGTTATCTCCAACTCTAATCTGTTATCACAGGGATCATTCTAGCTTTTTCCCTTGTTGATAACCTTCCGCTCCAGCAGTGAAAAAAGTAACTCCTACCATTTGCCATCCATTTACTTAATTGTTCAATTCCAGTACACTGATTTCAGAATGGTTATCTGTACCCTTGTGGGAACACATTTATCAATTAATACAGTGCTTAAATGTGGTACCTTTTGCCTTTTGGTCTTACAGACCCTACTCATCCCTAATGTTACTTAGATCACTAACTGTTGCCCCCACCCTCTTCAGTGAAGTTGATTCATGCATTTCTAATACAGTTACCTTTATCACACTCTGCAGTCCATGCTGAGATTCTCTGACCTCCTAAACATTTTTCAAAAAATTAACCTATACCAGGGTTCAAAGTCTGTGGGTTTTGAAAAACACATAGTGCTGTTTTCTACCATTACAGTATTAAACAAACATGAGTTTCACTGCCTGTGCTTCACCTGTTTAACCTTACCCCTCCACCCCTAGCAACCACTGATCTGTTTACCTCTCCAGTTTTACCTAAATGGAATCATACACTATATAGCCTTCCAGACTTTCTTCTTTTCACTTAGTAATATGCATTTAAGATCTATCATCCAACAATTGCATTGTTTTAATTTGCATTTTCATTTATTTTTTTTTTTAATGTTTATTTTTGAGACAGAGAGAGACAGAGCATGAACAGGGGAGGGTCAGAGAGAGGGAGACACAGAATCTGAAACAGGCTCCAGGCTCTGAGCTGTCAGCACAGAGCCCGACGCGGGGCTCGAACTCACGGACCACGAGATCATGACCCTAGCTGAAGTCGGCCGCTTAACCGACTGAGCCACCCAGGCGCCCCTTAATTTGCACTTTTAAATGACATATGTTGAGCATCTTTTCGTATACTTATTTGCCATTTCTGTATCATTTTTGGTTAGGTGTCTGTTAAGATCTGCCCCTCCCCCCACCCCGTTTTATAATTAGGAGATTTATTAACTCGTTTAGCAAGAAATCTGATGGAAAGACAGTTTCAGGATTGGTTCATTTAGCACTTAAGCAGCATAATCAAGGACCCAGGTACTTGGTGATTTCAGTGTATTGACTTGTCTGGCTCTCATGGTCTCAAGGTATTTGTCAGGGTTCCAGGCTGCACACACAGCCAAGAGGCAGAGTCAGCCTCTTTCTGCATCTTTGTGTCTCTTTTTTTTTTACCATTGCATTTTTATTGAGATATATTCACATAAAATTCACTGTATTCAAGTGTACGATCCAGGTATTTTTAGTATATTCACAAGGTTGTACAGCCATTACCACTGTCAGAATATTTTCATCTCCCCAGAATGAAACCCTGTACCCATTAGCAGTCATTCTTATCTTCCCCTACCTTCTGGCCCTGGTGACCACTAATCTGCTCTCTGTTCCAGTGGAATGTCTATTCTGGGCATTTCACATAAATGGAATAATACTATATGTTGTTGCCTTTGGTGCCTGGCTTCTCTGATTGAGCATAAAGTTTTCCAAGTTATCCATGTTGTAGCATAAATTTATACTTTATTCCTTTTTATAGCTGATTAATATTGCATTGTATGGATATACCACTTTTTGATTATCCATTCATCACTTGGTAGACATCTGGGTTGTTCCTACATTTGGTTACTATGAATAATGTTGCTGTGAACATTTGTTTACAGGTTTCTGTATACACATATTTTCAGTTGTCTTGGGTATTGGAGTACAATTGCTAGGTTATATGGTAACTCTGTTTAACATCTTGAGGAAATGCCAAACTATTTTCCATAGTGGGGTACCATTTTATATTCCCAACAGTTGTGTGTGAGGGTTCCTATTTAAATCCTCACCAGTACTTGTTAATATTTTTTTATTACATCCATTCTGGTGGGTCTGAAGTGGTATGTCACTATGGTTTTGATATGCATTTCCCTAGTGGCTAAGGATGTTGAACATCTTTTCATGTGTTTATTGACCAATTCTTTATTTTCTTCAGAGAAATGTTTATACAGGTCCTTTGCCCATTTTTAAACTGTGTGACTTGTCATTTTATAGGTGAATTGAAAGAGTTCTTGATTCAAGTCCCTGATCAGATACAAGTTTGTAAATACTTTCATCCACTCTGTGGCTTGTCTTTTCATTCTTTCAGCAGTGTCTTTCACAGAGCACAAGTTTTTAGTTTTAATGGAGTCCAGCGTGCCAAGTTTTTCTTGCATGGATGGTGCGGTTAGTGCTGTATATACAAACTCATGATGAAACTAAGGGACCTTAGTTTTAGGTCTGTGATCTATTTTGAGTTCCTTTTTTTTTTTTTTTAATTGTAAAATACACATAACATAAAATTCACCATTTTAGTCATTTTTAAGTATGTAGTTCAGTGGCATTTGTATATTAACATTGTTGGACAACCAGTACCATTGTCCATCTCCAGAACTTTTCATCATTGAAACTGAACTCTGTACCCATTAAAAAATAACTCATCATTTCCCTCTCCCCACCTAGTCCCTGGCAACCACCATTGTACTTTCTTTCTCTCTAAATCTCATATAACAGAATCATACAGTATTTGTCCTTGTACGACTGGCTTATTTCACTTAGCGTAATGCTGTCAACATTTAGCTGTGTTGTAGCAGTTGTCAGAATTCCCTTTTCAGGGCTGTATAATAATCCATCACCTTTTGGCTATTGTGAATATTTGGAATTGTGAATAACGGGTGTACAGATATCTCCTTGAGACCCTGCTTTCATTTCTTTTGGGTATATAGCCAGAAGTGAGTTACTGGATATTTGGTAATTGTATTTTTAATTTTTTTTAGGAACTCCCATAGTGTTTTCACATTGGCTATACCATTTTACATTGCCACAAAAGTGCACAAGTTTACATCCTTGCCAACACTTGTTGTTTTCAGGTTTTTAATTTTTTTTTCTTTTTAATCGTAGCCATCCTATTGAGCACAAGATAATATCTCAGTATTGTTTAGCTTTGCATTTCCCTAATGATAAGTGGTATGGAGCATCTTTTCATGTAATTTTTTGTCCTTTGCAGATTTTTAAATCAGTTTGTTTTTTTGGTGCTTGAACTTTAGGAGTTTATACGTATGTGCGTGCATGCTTCTGTGTGTATAATAATTCCTTACCAGATAGGTGATTTGCAAATATTTTCTTCCATTCTGTGGGTTGCCTCTTCACTCTGTTGATAATGCCCTTTGACGCGCAAAAGTTTTTCTTTTTGATCAAGTCAGATTATCTATTTTTTTCTTTTGTTGCCTGTTTTTTTTTTTTTTTTGGTGTCATGTTCAGAAAATCATTGTCAGGTCCATTGTCATGAGGCTTTCCTCCTGTGTTATCTTCTAAGAGTTTTATAGTTGGTAGCTTTTATGTTTAGGGCTTTGATTCATTTTGAATTAATTTTTTGTACATGAAGTGAGGTAAAAGGTCCAGCTTCATTATTTTGCATGTGAATATCCAGTGTTCCCAGGACCCTGCGTCGAAGGGACTATTCTTTTTCCACTGAATGGTCTTAGCACTCTTGTTGCAAATCATTTGGCCATTATACAAGTGTTTACTTCTGAACTCTCTATTATTATATCCCATTGGTCTTTGTTTTTATGCCAGTACTGCCCTGGTTTTTTTTTTTTTTTTAACATTTATTCATTCATATTTTAGAGAGTGAGAGAGTGTGAGTGGGGAAAGGAGCCAAGGGGGAAAGAGAATTTTAAGCATGGAACGTGATGTGGGGCTTGATCCCACGACCCTGGGATCATGACCTAAGCTGAAATCAAGAGTTGGGTGCTTGGGGCGCCTGGGTGGCTCAGTTGGTTGAGCATCTGACTTCAACTCAGGTCATGATCTTGTGGTTCATGGGTTCAGCCCTGCATGCTGACAGCTTAGAGCCTGGAGCCTGCTTCTGATTCTCTTTCTCCCTCTCTGCCCCTTCCCTGCCTGTGCTTGTTCGCTATCTCTCTCTCTCTCTCTCTCTCTCTCTCTCATAAATAAACAAAATTTAAAAAAAGAAAAAAGAATTGGGTGCTCAACTGAGCCATTTGGGTGCCTGAGTGCCATACTGTTTTGATTAGCTTTGTAGTGTGCTTTGAAAGCAGGAAATGTGAATACTGCAGTTTTTTGGGTTTTTTTTTAATGTTTATTTGAGAGAGAGAGAGAGAGAGAGAGTGAGCAGGGGAGCAGCACAGAGAGAGGGCGGGGAGAGAATCCGAAGCAGGCTCTGTGCTGCCAGTGCAGAGCCTGACGTGGGGCTCAATCCTACGAACTGAGAGATCATGACCTGACCTGAAATAGTCAGACACTTAACCAGCTGAGCCACCCAGGTGCCCCAGTTTTGTTTTTGTTTTTGTTTTTGTTTTTGTTTTTGTTTTTGTTTTTGTTTTTGTTTTTTAAACTGTTTTGACTTGTCAGGGTCACTTGAGATTCCATATGAATTTTTTTTTCAAGTTTTTATTTACATTCTAGCTTAAAAAAAAAGTACAAAATTGGTTTCAGGAGTAGAATCCAGTATTCATCACTTACATACAGTACCCAGGGGTCATCATAACAATGCCCTCCTAATACCCATTACTTATCTAGCCCATCCCCCACCCACCTTCCTCCATATAAATTTTAGAATGGATTTTTTATTTTTGCAAAAAAGGTCATGGCACTTAAGTAGGAATGACACTTAATCCACAGATCATTTAGGGCAGTTTTGACATCTAGACAACGTTGAATTTCCTGATTCTTGAACATAGAAGGTCTTTCCATTTATTTTTGCCTTCTTAATTCTTATCTGCAGTGTTTTGTAGTTTTCAGTGTTAAAGTTTTTTGCCTACTTGGTTCATTTTTCCTGAGAACTTATTCTTTTTGATGCTGTTGTAAAAAGAATTGGGTTTGTTTTTTGAGAAAGAGAGCAGGCGAGCATATGCAAGCAGGAGAGGGACAGAGGAAAAATCTCAAGAAGGCTCCATGCCAAGTGCAGAGCCCAATGTGGAGCTCAGTTTCACCACCGTGAGATCATGATCACAATTGTGAGATCATGACCTGAGCTGAAATAGAATCAGATGCTTAACCCACTGAGCCAGCCAGGCATCCCAAAAGAGTAGTTTTTGTAATTTTCATTGTTAGTGTATACAAATGCAACTGATTTTTGCACGTTGAATTTTTTGTCCTTCAATTTTGCTGAATTCACTTATTAGCTCTAAAGTGTTTTTGTGGAACCTTTAGGGTTTTCTATATGTAAGATGATGGCATCTGCAAACAAATGATTTTACTTTTTCTTTTCCAGTTTGGATTTTTTTTTTCCTTATGTAATTACTCTGGCTAGAACTCCCATTACTATGTTAAATAAAAGTGTTAAAAGCAGGCATCTTTTTCTTGTTCCTGATCTTAAAGGAAAAGTTTTCTCAGCCTTTCACTATTGACTGTGATGTTAGGTGTAGATTTTTCATATGTGCCATTTATTATATTGAGGTAATTTCCTTCTATCCTTTTTAAGATTTTTTTTAATCATGAAAAGCTATTAATTTTGTCAAGTGCTTTTTCTGCATCAGTGGAGATGATCGTGTATCCCCCAACCTCCTTCTTTTCAAAGTGGTGTGTCCTGCTGATTGATTTTCATTGTGAACTGTTCTTACATTCTTATAGTCCAGGGATAAATCTTACTTGGCCATGGTGTTAGATCCCCTTTAGCAAGCTGCTGAATTTAGTTTGCTACTACACTAAAACCTTGGTTTGTAAGCATAATTCGTTCCAGAAACATGCTTATAATTCAAAGCACATGTATATCAAAGCGAATTTCCCCATTAGAAATAATGGGAATGCAGATAATTCGTTCCACAACCCAAAAATATTCATATAAAAATGGTTACAATGCTGTAATATAATACAGAATAATAAAGTACAAAATATAAAGAAAAATAAATTCATCTGCACTTACCTTTGAAGACCTTAGTAGCTGGTGTGAGGGAGACAAGAGAGGAGGGTTATTGTGTAGAACGACTTTCATTATCACTAATGGAATCACTGCTATCCACTGGCTCATTGGAATCTTTTTCTGTATGAGGGCCATTTTATACACTCGCACAGATGTTGATGACAGTACAGTATTAATAAACTCTTGTCATGTATTTATTGTAACTGGCAATAAGGCAGCAGAGGAAAGGGTCTATATCTGCAGGCAGCCTGACCTAGAATGAAGCAAAGCATTTCTAAGCTCACTCTTGTAATGGAAAAGCAAAGAACTATCGATAGGTGCTTTGAAGTGGCAAAAAAATACACCAGTGCCAGTTTGGGCACCTTCCAGCGTTCTGAAAAATCACTGATCTCTGCCAAACACCACGGCCTGAGATGGAGCATGAGCATCTGAGCATGGGAGACATTCCCCCACAATCCTGCAGAGAGAGAGAGACAAACACACACACACACACACACACACACACACACACACAGGAGAACTATTGGCTCAGTTGTGATCATGTGATGTTCGGTGTCATATACTTCTATTGCAAGACATCACTCCTTTATCAAGTTAAAATTTATTAGAAGTGTTAGCTTGTCTTGTGGAACACTTGCAGAGCAAGTTACAATCCAAGGTTTTACTGTATTTTGTTAAGGATATTTGCATCAAAAGCATAAGGAAAATTAATCTGCAGTTGCCTTTTCTTGTAGTGTCTTTTTCTTTGGTACAGGTAAATGCTTCATTCATAGACTGTGTTAGGAAGTGTTCCCTCCTCTTCATTTTTGAGAAGACTTCCAGAGTGAATGATGTTAATTCTTCTTTAAATGTTTGGTAGAATTTACCAATGAAGCCATGAGGTCCAGGGCTTTTCTTTGGCAGAAGGTTTTTGATCACTTATTGAATACTAGTTCTGGATATGTGCAGATGTTCTATTTCTTCATGACTTAGTCTTGGTAGATTGTGTATTTCTAGGAATTTGTCCATTTCATCTAGTTTATCCAGTCCATTGGCTTATAGTTGCCCGTAGTACTCTTTCACTAATATAACCTCTTTTTCACTAAAGATTTGTTAATTTTCTTTTTAAGTTTTTTTTTAATCTTTATTTATTTTTGAGAGAGAGATAGAGCACGAGTAGGGGAGGAACAGAGAGTGACAGAGACACAGAATCCAAAGCAGGCTCCAGGCTCCAGGCTCCGAGCTATCAGCATAGAGCCCAACACGGGGCTGGAACTCAGAAACCGCGAGTTCATGACCTGAGCCGAAGTTGGAAGCTTAACCAACTGAGCTGCCCAGATGCCCCAAGATTTGTTAATTTTTTGATAGTTTCATAAATTGACTTCTATTGATTTTTGACATTTTTTGCTCTTCTACTCAGTATTACATTTATTTCCGCTCTAACCCTTTATTTCTTTTTTCTTTTCTAGTTCCTTACAGTGAACAGTTAAGTTACTGATTTCAGATATATATATTTTTTTTAATAATCGGGCATTTACGGCCATAAACTTCCCTCTAAGCATTGCTTCATCTGCATTCAACAAACTTTGATATATTTTCATTTTTGTTCATATGAAAGTTTTGTGACTTATGATTTCTTATTTGACCTATGGTTTATTTAGGTGTATGTTAATATCCACATATTTGTCAATTTTCTAAATTTCTTTATGTTACTAATTTCTAGTTTCATTACATTGTGGTCAAGATAACATAGTTTGTATTATTTCAGTCTTTTGAGTTTATTTAGACTTGTTTTATGGTATTTCTCTGTACACATGAGAAGAATGTACTGCTCTAGTTGGGTAGAGTTCTCAATAAATGTTAGGTCTAGTTAGTGTGGTGTTGCTAAAATTTTTACTTCATTGTTGATCTTCTAATTGTTCTATCCTTGTTAGAAGTAGGTATGGAAATCTCCAGTTATTACTGTTGAATTGTCTGTGCCTTTTAGTTTTTAAGGGTATGGGTGCCAGCAGGTAAGGGAGAATGAATGATTTAATGTTATATAATATAAATATATTTGGTATTTTCTATAAAGAAGTCCTATACATCAATATGAAAAATTACCTTCTCTAATGAAAAGTATGCAAAATGAACAATTTGTAGACAAAGAAATACAACTTTCTAAGAACCATAGGGAAGAAGTAGTATTTCACTTGTAATCAGGGAAATACAAAATAAAATGATATAACCATTAAAATATCTAATTAGAAAATATTAAAAAAAAATTTTTTTTTTAAGCTCCAGGCTTTGAGCTGTCAGCACAGAGCCCAACGCGGGACTTGAACTCATGGAGTGTGAGATCATGACCTGAGCTGAAGTCAGACGTTCAACCAACTGAGCCACCTAGGCGCCCCTCTAATTAGCAAATATTTAAAAATTACTTGTAGTCTTAGGATATGGGGAGACAGGTATTCTCAGACACTGGTAATGATACAAGTCACTCTTTAAAAAGTTTTTTTGACAACCTCTTTGAAGCTTTTTAGTTTCCTTATATTTTGTTATGAATACTACCCCTGTGTTCATCATCCTAACCTTAACAGTTAAAAACACACAAGGCCAAGCTTAGTTCACCTGCATTTTCTATAAACTGGTCCTTACATATCAGCTAAATTGAATCCAAGCTTTCTGTTTGTTTTATTTCATTTTGGGAAGAATACTTTATATGTGGTTTATTTCTTGTGTAACACATCACGCAGCAAATAACTCTCTTTGTGATGTTGTAATGATGAGGTTTTAGGTATTGTCAGCTTAATCATTCCCTTATAAAATGCCTTATCAGCTTTTAACCTAATTGTTTTAACAGGCATTAATGCTTGTTATCTAGTTGACTATTTCAGTGAGGCTTAGAAAGTGGCAGGATTTTAAATTAATCATTCCTTTGTCCATTATCAAAATTCTTAAAAAAGAAGAGCTTTTCCTAGTCAAATATTTGGTTATTCTAAGATACACAAAAAGCAGAAGGAATGCTTCCCTTTTTTTCCCCCCTCCTCATTTACCAGTTTTCAGAATGATGGCTTGGTTTTCTGGCATCCTCCTAAGATGAATGGACTTGTAAATTTGAACATATATGATCTGTTTCAGTCAATGATAGATATTACTCTTTTTACTCAGTCTTTGCCCAGTGGGAGTTCCTTCAGGTTGGTGCCTGAATCCTTTTGATATGACTGTAGTCTTTAGTAACATCTTTGCTTTTGGCAAGATATGTTCCAGAATCAGTGATATTTTTTGCCACAAACCTGGTATCAGCTGTTTGTCTAACAAGTCCTGTTTTCTTTTAGTGGGAACTGATAGTTGAAGACCACAATCCTGGGCCTAGGGAGTGTTCATTCCTATTGGGTTGCTCATTTTTTCTGTCTTCAGTGGCTAGAACTAGAAAATCCTAACTTTTTCATTAAGGTAATGCGTATCATAATGTATGTCGTTTTCTTAAAACCAAATTTCAAATTTCAGGTTTTTACTTCTCTGATTTGATACTTGTGTCTTTCTTTTATGGTGATAATCTTGGTTCCTATTGACCGTAGCATTGTGACTTATTCACTGTATTCCACTGTTTACATTTGAAAGTTTCAGAAGGTAAAAACAGTTCATCACTACCAGCATGATTACTTTTTACTCTTAGAATATAACTTCTAAAGGTGCTCATTCAAATTCTGTGTTTTAAAGTAACCAAACCACAACTTGATATATAGGTAGGATGACGTATTTAATTCGGATTTAATTTTGTTTTACAATTAGCTAAAGCATTACCTGGTTCCAAAGTTAAACATGAAACAATGTATGAAATCTAACTTCATCCTGTGGCTTTCACTCCCTTTTCTCCTTCCTGTATGTAATTGCGTGAATGCTTATTTTTCTTAACATCTTGTGTTTTGTTTAATATAAGCAAATAAATGTGTGTGATAGGTATTCATAGTCTTTGTTCCTCTCTGGCAAAAAAAAAAAAAAAAAGTGCCTATAAATTACATATTATTCTGTATTTGCTTTTGTTTTATTTTGTTTTACTTAGCATATCCTAGGCATTGCTCCGAAGTAGTATGTAGAGATATTTTTGCCACAGTACGATGCTCTAGTGTGTGGATTTAAAGTAGTCTGTTTTGCCAGTACTGAATGAACAGAGTCTCCCACCGCCCCTCACCCCCTTGCTTTTTGGTTACGATAGTGCTTCCATAGCCTAGTGCATGTGACACTTCGTATTTTTGCCATATTGTCTTTGTGAAGTTGTTTCTTCAGAGGATAAATATGTAAGTAATTTGGCTAGATATTGCGACATTGTACTATTTCTCATCCCCATTAGCAGTGTAAACTCATATTCTCAAATTTCTGAAATTCTGTGATTCTGATAAGAATTACATCTGAGTATAGCTTGATTTTTGCATTTTTCTTACTATGAATGAAGTTGTTGAAGGGCTGTTTGATATTATTTCTATGAGCTGTTCATATCTCTTGCCTGTTTTTTGTTGGGTTGTTCGTCTTGATTTTGTTTTTTTTTTTTTAACGTTTATTTATTATTGAGAGAGAGAGAGCATGAGCATGGGAGGGGCAGAGAGAGGGGGAGACACAGAATCTGAAGCAGACTCCAGGCTCTGAGTTGTCAGCACAGAGCCCAATGCGGGGCTCGAACTCACAAACCGCGAGATCATGACCTGAGCCGAAGTTGGACACTTTACTGACTGAGCCACCCAAGTGCCCCATCTTGATTTTTTTTTAAGAAACATTTTATATGTTGAAGAAATCAATTGATGAGCTGCAATAGTAAATTGAAATCTGTTCACCCACAGCTTTTTAATTACACTTGGTTCTTACTGATTATAAATTAAAATGTGTGTAACTTTGGCCCTCCAGTTCCACTCATAGGAATTTATCCCGGAATGCTACATTGTTGTATATATAAAAGGATATTGTCTCAACAGTTTCATCCCTAGGTATATAGCGAAGGAAATTAGAAACATATGTTCATACAAAAAATTGTACCTCAACATTTTTATCAGCATTATTCATAATAGCCAAACTTAGAAACGACCTAAGTGTCTGTTAACTGATGAATAAACAGGTAGCAATATGTCCATATAATGCAATATTATTCAGCCATAAAATTGAATGATGAACATGGATGATTCCTGAAAACATGCTAAATAGAGGAAGCAAGGCGCAATAGGCTACATGTTCTATGATTCCATTTATGAATTCCATTTATTTTTTATTCCAGAACAGGCAAATCTGTAGAGACAAAAAGTATTAGTCCTTGCCAGGAAATGGGGTGAGGAGAGAATGGGGAATGACTGCTAATAGATATGGGGTTTCTTTTTGGGGTAATGAAAAGTCACCTAATTATCTAACTTCAGAATAAGATAGTGGTGATAATTTTACAACCTTGTGAATATAACAAAAAAACGCTGAATTGTACAGTTGAAAACAGTGATTTTAATGGGACGTGAACTATAGCCCAATAAAAAGTTAAAAATGCTTATTATGAGTCTAATGAGAGCATTAAACAAATTCAAATTGAAGGACATTCTACAAAATAACTGGTAAAGAGGATAGCAGTAGTCCTCAACAGTGTCAAGAATACAAAAGTAAAAAATAAAAGCCTTACTCACTATCTCAGATTGGAAGAGCACAAGGAAACATGAGAACGAATTGCAGTGTGAAATCCAGGATTAGATCCTAAATCAGGAAAAATAAAACGTTAGTGGTTAAAAGGGTGATATTCAAATAACGTATGTAAATTAGCTACAGTAGTATAGCAATGTTAACTTCTAGGTTTGGATAATTGTACCATAGTTATAGAAGACATTAACATTTGGAAAAGTTGAGTGAAGGGTATACCAGAACTTTGTACTGGTTTTGCAGCCTTTTGATAGGTTTTAAGTTATTTAAAAATAAAAATAATTAATTGCAACAACATTAAAAAAGTGGAAACTCTCGGGGCACCTGGGTGCAGAGCCTCCTTACGATAACTCTCTCCCTCTCTCCCTCCCTGCCTTAAAAAAAAAAGGGGGGGAAACCCCATAGATAAGCATCAGTAGTGGAATGGTTAAAATGATGGGTACATTCAGGCAGTAGAATACTGTGTAGCTGTTATAAAGAATGAGGATTTGGATGCAGTGACATGGAGAGAAATAAAGGTAAAAAAGGTAACCTGTATATTCTGTTACCAGTTATGTAAAAGTATGTTTTTACTCGTGAATATACATGTAAATAAATATAAGACAGATTTCTAACTTTGTGAATACCTGTGGAGAATAGAACATGTATATTCCCTTATTGTAAGGTTTTACACCATTCATATGTCAGTGTAACTAACAGTTGTACTTTCTTTAAAAAAAAGTATGTTCCATAAAAAAAAGATGCCAAAAGACCACATTAGGTGGAAGAGAAATGCTAAGTCCAAGTATGTAGTTCTTTCAGTACTGGCTTTCATGAGTTTGATATTTTGTTTCCTTGTATTTAAGCGCATTGCTAACTTTTAGGGATATGTATGTAGTGATTTATTCGTTGGTTTCTGTGTCCCATTTTGAATGAAATCCCAGGGAATACTTGTTTTGCAGTGTTTTGTTTTGATGACTAGTTACAAACGTCTCTGTAGCCAGAGTGACTGTAAACCTCTAGTTACCTCTCTTTAGGAGAGAATTACAGTAGGCTTAATTAACAGGACTGAGTGTCAAGCAATACAACGTTAACTCCTCAAGTTAAAAAATATATATATTCATTGCTTACTGGTTTCTGTGACCGGTCTTTTAAACAGAATGCTGGGGACCATGCCTTTTTTTCACTTATAGGCTAACTTCAGTATGCTAGGCAAGTCATCACTACCGTAAAAAAGGAACCCACTGAGGTTTGCATCCTGGAGCAGGGGCTTACTGGCTCAATTTTAGAGGGATTTCCGTTTATTGATTTTCACAGTTATGGGTGGACTGAGGGATGAGATTGGATAGCTACAAAAGGGATCCCAAGAAAGTCTTAAGAGTTTAAAACTTAATCATGAGGTCAAGGGGGGTGCTGAATCAGTTAATGATCACTACATAAGAAACTAACCCCAAATTTAGTGGCTTTAAAACCACAACCATTAATGACAGTTCTTTGGATTAGGTCATCTTGGGCTTCTTCACTGGAGTTGCTTGGAGTGACTCCCGCTTCGTAGTCACCTGCAGGCTTGATGGGTTTGAGTGAACTAAGATTGCCTTTCTCCTGTGTCGTCCAGGTGGTGATGCTGTTCACCAGCTGGTCTAGGTAGCTCAGTAGAGAGGGCTTCATACACTTTCATCCTCCTGTGCCTAGAAGGCAGTTCCATGTGGTCTTGGAGGCCTCGGTTCGGAAGTCCATGTTGTCACTTCACCTAACATCTGTTGGTTAGAGCAAGTCGTTAAGCCAGCCCAGACCCAGGGAAGTGAAGAAATAGACTACCTTTTGGTGGCAGAGGCAGCACAGTCACATTGCAAAACGTGATGTGTACAGGGATGAGAGGAATTTGCGGCTCACTTTTTGCTGAGGTATATACCTATTTCCACAGGTATAATAGGATGACGTGAGCGTGGTACCAAGAAAGATTTGGAAAAGGCAGGGAAGAGAAGTCCAGATAGGGTTAAGAGGCCATTGCAGTCATTTGTGGGAAAGATGGTAATACCAGTGTATAAAGACATCACCATATGCTCGTCGTCTAAACATCTCCGTGTTCCATACTGATGTATAAAGGGGCATCGAGAGAGTAGACATTGAACTGATCCAGGGAGACCGCACTAGATCAGGCTCAACTGGATACAGGCAGTTGAGTTTTGCTAAAATCTTTCTGATTCGCTCACACGATTTAAGGAAGAAACTTCTGATACGTTTTTCATCAGCATACTGACCACCAAGAGCTTAGGAAGAATTGGAAGGAAGGCAGATTTATTTTTGTCACCTTCTTGTATCCAGTTGCCCACACTTAGTTCCCGCCGTACCAAGGCCTGCCTGTTACCCTCCCTTTCTCTGATGTGTCACTGGCATTGACTAAGGGATGAATGATGGTTCAATTCATTTATGTAGAAGTGAGAATAAGAAAGTGTTGGCATTTCAGAAGAGGTGTTTGTTAAACAATTTCTAAACGGTACATCTAAACATACAATATATAAACAAAAAGGTAGGTTGTCTGTTTTTTTGCAAGTTGTTAAAATAGCGTAATATCCTGAAGATACAGCACACAGATTAAGGTGTATATCTGTCTTTATGTTTAGTCAGCATTGCAGCCACATGGATCTCTATCCCAGTGGTCTCCACAAATAGAGCTTCATTGCTTGTGAAATCACCAAACCACAGAAACTGCAAACAAGAAACAGGGTTGCCTTCCTGTGTTTCTTAGGAAACAGTTTCCACTGTTTTCAGAGTTTTTTGAGATTCTTGTATGTGTGATGCTTAATGATTAAAATGAATGATTCAAAAGGAATGTTTGGGCTATCTGTTGACAGACTCACCCACTGGAAGCAATTGCTTTGTAGTGTTGGGTGGTGACTATCAGAATTTTCACCCAAATAATTAGAAATTATTGGGAAATACCATCTAATTTACTTCTCTAAAATTTATTTTTGCCACCAGTTCCACATTTTTTCTATAAATTTTAAAACAGATTCCAAACATACTCACGTTTCACAAACATACACATTAGTATGTATCTCTAAGAAAGAAAGATCTTTTAAAAACATGCCTTACTTCAATACCATTATTACAAGGAGTATAATTCTTTATTGTCAGCTAATAGTCTGTTTTCGAATTTCCATGATTGTCTCAGAATTGTCTTTTTTCCAGCTAGTTTGAGTCAAAACCCAAAGCCCCACATACTGCTTTTGGTTAATATTTCTGAAATTTCTGTCAATCTATGTGCTAACATAGTTCTCCCTCCTTTTTCTTTTTTTCTTGCCCATACCATTTCCTTGTTGAAGAAACTGGGTCATCTGTTTCAAAACTTTTTCTGCATTTTGGGTTTTGCTGTTTATTATTTATTTTTATTTTTTTAATGTTTATTTTTGAGATAGAAAGAGCACGAGTTGGGGAGGGACAGAAAGGGGGGACTGGGGGGGGGGGGCACAGCATCCGAAGCAGGCTCCGAGCTGTCAACAAGGAGCCCGATGTGGGGCTCAAACTCACCAACTGCAAGATCGTGACCTGAGCCGAAGTGGAGGCTTAACTGACTGAGCCACCTAGGTACCCCGGGTTTTGCTGTTTAAAAGATCAGAGAAGAAATCCTTCTTCCCTCCCATGTATGTTGTGGAGTGCTTACTATCTACTGTAGTGGGGTGAGAGGAGGGCTATTTGGGATACATCCTTCATAGCATTTAAGTTACCATTCCGTGGGAGGTAGATAAAAATGAATCCTACCGTTTGTTGGAATACTCTAGAAAACAAGAGCATAACAAGGGGATAGAAAGGTGGGAGACCTTGTGGGACCAGTGGGATGGGGGACTGAAGGCCCTGGAGCAGAGGAGTTCCCAGGATCTGATTTACATTTGAATGGATCCCTGGCTGCTGTGCAGTGGGTGAGGGAACAGGGCTGGAAAGCTACTCTGTAATCTGTGCTAGAGGTGGTGGAATTAGATGGAGGAGAGTGTGGGTAGAGCCAAGGGCAATGGCAAGGTTTCTGTCTCCAGCAGCAGGAATAACTTACACAGAGTCTCAGAAGGCTTAGCCACGGGTAGAGGCTGAACAGTTGCTTCCATTTCCATTCATTCTTCTGTTCGTAAAGGACAGTTGCAAAATAGTGCTTTTTGATGGTTATGTTCAAGGCCTTTTGGTTTTGGGGGAGGAGGAAATACTTTTTCTTTTAAACTTTGTAAAATGTTTTCTGTTTTTGCAAATGTCTTATTTAATGACATTTAAAAGTACTTACTTTTGGACATTGAAAAAAAATTGAGAAATTTACAAGTGTGAATTTTTTTTAATGTTTATTTTTGAGAGAGAGAACAAGAGCGGGGGGCTGGGCAGGGAGAGGGTGACAGAGGATCTGTGGCAGGCTCTGCGCTGACAACACAGAGCCTGATGCAGGGCTCAATCCCGTGAACCATGAGATCATGACCTGAGCCAAAATCAAGAGTGAGGCTGAGCCACTGAGGCGCCCCTAAGTTTGAATTTTTAATAACAATTGTTCTTGGCTCTGAAAATTTCCAAAACTCCAAAAACATTGAAATTCTATTCCCTTCGTCTAACTTTAGCAGTTAACATTTTGTAACATTTGCTTTAGGAAGTATGTATGTACCATTTTTTTGTTTGTTTGGCTAAACCATTTGATAATAAGGTGCAGACATCAAGAACCACCCATATTATTATCTAATATGTAGTCCAAATTCACATTTTATGGTTTTGTTCTCTTTTCATCAAGGATCTAGTCCAGGATCCCACATTTGGTTGTTGCAGCTCTTACCTCCTTCAATGTGTATGAATCTCCCTGCCTTTATTTTTTGTCTTTTATGACATTGACTTTTTTTTTTTTTTTTTAGATTCTTTTGAGAGAGAGTGCACGCACATGCATGCACACATGAGCCAGTGGGGGAGGGGCAGAGAGAAGAGGTAGGAGAGAAAATCCCAAGCAGGTTTTCCGGGCTATCAGTGCAATGCCCGATGTGGGCTCAGTCTCATGAACCCAGAGATCACAACTTGAGCTGAAATCAAGAGTTGGATGCTTAACCAACTGAGCCACCCAGGTGGCCCATTGACATGGACATTTTGTCTTATATAATGTTGTCTTATATAATGTCCCACGATCTAGATTTGTCTGATCATTTCCTTATGATTAGATTGCATTTAAACCATGTGGATATACTTTTACCTTTTAAAAAATTAAAGATATAAACATAGGAATAGTGTGGATTTTATAGAGTCTTTTGCAAGCATCACTTCTAGTTACTACCAAACAGTAGCAAGGCACCTAATCTTCTAGTGAGGATGTCACAAAGCCAAAGAACATTAAATTGAAGACAATTTAGATTTTTGTATGCAGAAGTCACAAACTGCAGAAAATTAGGAAAACAGGCACAGTCTTAAAACGCAATAGACACCGAAAGCTGGATTTTGACACTGTGGTATGGACTGTGTTTTCCTTATTGTTCTTCCTCTGCCCGCCATCATTTAAATCATTTAAATCATCTGTGCTGCCCTGGAAGCTCTTGAGTAAGAGACCCACGTACCCACATGTCATTACATAGCTAGGGAAACTTTAGGTTAGAGCAGCCACGTTGCGGAGGAATTAGTATGAGACAGAATAGTCAGGTCCCGAAACCTCAGTCTCTTAAAGCCCCAATTGGTTCTCAACCAGAACTCAGTTATTTGCATTGATGAGACAAGTAAAAACTTTTTAACCTTGGCATCTTCTGTGATGAGGCAAGATGAAGGAATCAGGCATACCGCAGAATGAAGTTTTATCTTACACAATATAGGTAGGTTTTAAGTTTATTTTGTGTAGCACTTTTTTTGTGTTAGATACTATTAGGGTAATGGATTTCTTACATATGTTTACTAGTTTTCATAATAACTTTCCTCCTTTTTTAGCTACAGGGCTTTGGCCGACCAAGTGTGTACCATGCTGCTATTGTCATCTTCCTAGAATTCTTTGCGTGGGGCTTGTTGACAACTCCAATGTTAACTGTAAGTATTGCTGAACAAGTTGGTTTTTTTGAAAGCAAAAGAGAGGTTCTTAAGCACATATCCTCAGGGTTGTATGTCTAGCTGTGTGTTTGAGAGTAGATTTGACAATGATTTAAGACTGCTTATTCCGCTGGGTTGTTTCCACTGTGTAGACTGTGAACTACCTGCAACAAAACACCTGGGCTCCTCATTAAATATTGTTAAGTAACAAGACATTCCCACTGAACCAGAATCTTGGAAGTGCTGTGAGTGAACTATCTGCATTTAGGAAGATCATTAAGCTGCACTAGAGGAACTTATCACAAAACTTTGTCAAAGTTTATAACTGACTTTGGATGTAATGGCCTTTGACTAAGAACATAGTAAATAGATTGGTGAGTCCCTTGTAACACAAGTGATAATTGTAAGAATGTGCAGATTTTCATTTTTGGTAGCTAGCTTACCTATTGCCATTTCTTTGCAGAGGCTGCATTCAATTTCTTAGCAATAACCTGGATATTTGATGTATAGTGTGGATAGAGGGAAGGGAGATGCTAAAGAAAACGTGGCTTGTAGATTTTAGGTGCTTTATCGCTAATGATTTTAATAAATACATTTTAAAATTGAAAAAAGGATATTTTAAAATTGGCCTGAAATTTCATTTTGTCTTAAATTGTTCTTTAAAACTCATTGGTGGTTAACTCTTCCCAGTTAACATTTTGCCTTAACCAAAGAATCCCTTTGTATACAGGTAAACTTTGTTCCCAAAATAGGTTTGGCAAATAGCTAACTTTAGAGGGTGGCTGTTAGCCTTATGTAGGACTTTGCTGTGTGGTTTTTAAATTTTTAATTCTTTTGGTGCATTAAAATAAAATTTGATTAATTAAAATTACTACTTGGATGGAACAGTCGACTTAAAAGATTGCCTCTTTTTAAACTTGTTTTATTCTGTCTTGTTGCACTGCCTTTTCCTTCCTAATGCTTTATTACAGAAGGTAATGGTTATTAGTTAATGGGGGTCCCCCATTTTAAGTTTCATGAGCCTGCTGTGTTCATCATTGGGCTGCCTTTGACACGGTGCTTAGTAGATGTTTTCTTTGAATAATAAATATATGCATTGTAGGCACACATGTGTGTCCTCAAGGGATTGTTTCTTTGAGACCTGTTTTTAGTGTGAATATAGACATGCCAGGCCACTCATTTTAAGGAATTACGTTATTTAAAAAAAATTTTTTTTTCAATGTTTGTTCATTTTTGAGAGACAGAGAAAGACAGAACGTGTGCAGGGGCAGAGACAGAGAGACAGACACACAGGATCTGAAGCAGGCCCAGGCTCTGAGCTGTCAGCACAGAGCCTGACATGAGGCTCGAACCCACGAGCCATGAGATCATGGCCTGAGCCGAAGTTGGGTGCTCAACTGACTGAGCTGCCCAGGTGCCCCTGAACTATGTTATTTTTGGTCCTAGCTCTCTGACTGCCTGTCCCCCTCAGCTTCTTTGTTAAGAGTTTTAAAAAGTATTTTTCTGATGCAGCCAGAAATCTGTAGTGGTTCAGCAGGTTTCTCAATATAGAGTTAATCCTATAATCATTCTCTAGTAAGACTTCAGAGTGAAATGAAGAATACTTGGGATACTTTTGAGGCCTTGTTAAGAATTCTGAGACCACCTTCCAGACAGTTCAAATCCTTGGGAACCTTTTTGGTCCTACAACAGATTGTCAGATCCGTTTTAATTTCAATTAATTATTTTATTTTATTTATTATTTTTAATGTTTATTTATTTTTGAGAGAGAGAGAGATCATGAGCAGGGGAGGGGCAGAGAGAGAGGGAGACAGGATCCGAAGTGGGCTCTGTGCTGACATCAGACAGCCTAATGTGGTGCTCAAACTCATGAACCGTGAGATCATGACCTGAGCTGAAGTCAGACGCTTAACCAGCTGAGCCACCCAGCCACCCCTAGTTAGTTAATTTTAATTTATCCCAAAGACTGATGTGCTTTTCTTCTTACTGCTCAATGCAGATAATTTTCCTGGTGGTTCTTTGTCCTTGTTAGACCTTGGAATGCAGCCTTCGAAGCCAGCTAAAATGCTGCTTTACTGCCTCTTTCCAGTTTCGAGCCAGTTTTGGTGCTTGCAAAGATTTGGTTAAAATAAACATTTATGTGTGTGGAATAGAGAGTTGCTAGCATCACTCTGACACACTTCATAGAAGTGTTGCTGAGTTAGTAGATGGGTTCATTCTCTTTTTCTGAGCTCTTGGAGTCAAGTAAGGCTAAATGTCCTCTACTGTCCTGTCTTCCCCAGCCTTTACACCATAGTTTGCTACATCTGTTTTTGTTCTGATGTTGCGGGGCTGGTTCCCTCTTCCTTTTGGGGGAAAAAAGGTTTTTTTTTTCTCTGGCATTTCCCTCCACTTTCTGCCTTTTCTGGTTGGACAGAGAACTGATAATGTTAGGTTGTTTGATGAGGAAGGAACAAAATTAGGGTTTATTTCATTGCAGCAGTTTGTTTATCATCTTTACGTTGGGTTCACTGTTGTCAGATAACTAGTTCTTGGCATCTTGCATCTGTCACCCACCATGATGTAACTGTTAGGATGACGGTTCATGTGTGGGTTCCATTCTAAAAAAAGTGTTTTTTTTAACATTTATCCATTTTTGAGAGACAGAGCTTGAGCAGGGGAGGGGCAGAGAGAGAGGGAGACACAGAATCCGAAGCAGGCTCCAGGCTCTGAGCTGTCAGCACAGAGTCCGATGCGGGGCTCAAACTCACAGACTGTGAGATCATGACCTGAGCCGAAGTCAGATGCTTAACCGACTGAGCCACCCAGGCACCCCTAGGGTTGGTTCTATTCTATAACTAGTGGACAGCACTCTGTCCTGTTTCCGTTGGGCGAGAAGTCATCTGAGGGAAGGATTTGGAGATCTAGAACAGAAGTCGTCTGAGGGAACGATTTGGAGATACAGAACAGTACCTACATACTAATATTTTGTTCAATCTGACTGTTTGCATTTTAGCACCAGTAGGAGCCCTCTGTCTGAAGTAGTAGAGAACAATTTACTCTTTCTTAGTCATTTTCTATGTGAGATTTGTTGCCTGTCACTTGTAGCCATGTCCTAGAGTACAACCGTAGTTTATTAAATACCATCAGAAAGTTCTCAGCCCCTAATACACTGAAGCAGATTTGTGAAGTTGACCTCACACATTGGCTTAACCTTCTAGTAGCAGTAGTTTGTACGTAAAAATGACTCTTTACGTCCCTGACTTACACTGTACCCTCTATTCAAAATGTGCATCCTCTTGGAGGGCCTAATCTCATTTTATTGCAAATAAAGTTATCTGATTAAACTAACATAAACATCTTCAGACATACTTAAATAGAGCACTATTTCAATAAAGATACACTTAATACTGGTCCCTGTGAGTGGAAAATTCTGTTCTTGGAATTTGCAGATTTTCTTTTGCAAGCTAGAGATTCAAGAATACAGTATTCCCCCACACCATCCTCTCCATATGGTGATCTAATAATCAGAGAGTGCCATTTAAACACTTTGCTGCCACATTCGGTTTCCTGTCCTTACTGTCAAAATATGTGCTCATTTATTCAACAAACCATATATTCTGTCTTGTCTCCACCTTATTTCCTCTTCAGTCCAGCCCTTCTTTTCCTTCACTTAATCATTTCCTTTTGGGAACTGAGGTAGGTAGAATGGGATGGGACTGTTGGGGCATTTGGAGCATAGTACACGGGTGCTTTGCTCTCCACGTAAAAGGAAGTCAAGTTCTAGCTTTAGTCACATGGAGACTGTCTTGCTTCCTGGAATCTGGGGGTTCAGGTCCATCTTATAGTTTTGATAGTTTTCTAATGGTTTTTTGACCAAGTACCCAGAATTTTCCCTCTTGTGCGCCTTATAATTATTAAAATGAGATAAGTGGCATTCAGTAAAAATGTTTATATGATCACAATGTGATAAATCTCTCTTTTCTCTTGCACAGCTGAGTGTTGTGATATAATGAGACTTAACTAAGCAGATGTACTGACTTTTGCTTGGCGTTTATTTCTCTCCTGTGTGCTCTGGGTGTATGTTATAGTCTGTTTATATCAGTAAACTTTTGAATGCTTAAAAAAAAAGCAGTGCTGATTTCCAACTTTGGTACAATTATAAGAAGAGTTGACATGAAGTATAACAGTTGGTAGGTCTCCTTTCTTAAAATTTGATATATAAAACATGCTGATTTTTTTCATAGGTTTTTTAGTGCTTATATCATTACGTTGCCCTCTGGCATCCATTTTATCTGATGGGAAGTCAGCTCTTCCTAAGTATTGTTGTTTTCCTTCCATCAGGGTCTGTAAAGTATGGCCTACAGGCCTAACCTGGCTTACTGCCTGTTTTTATGTGATCTGTGTGCTAAGGATGGTTTTTACTTTTTTTTTTTTTTTTTTTTTTTTTTTTTTGAGAGCGAGAGTGAGCATGAGCAGGGAACAGGAGAGGGAGAATCTAAATTTTTTTTTAATGTTTATTTTTGAGAGAGAGAGACAGCATGAGTGGGGCAGGAGCAGAGAGAGAGAGGGAGACACAGAATCCGAAGTAGGCTCCAGGCTCCAAGCTGTCAGCACAGAGCCCGACGTGGGGCTCGAACCCATGAACCGTGAGATCATGACCTGAACTGAAGTCGGACACTCAACCGACTAAGCCACCCAGGCGCCCCTGGGGAGAGGGAGAATCTTAAGCAGACTCAGGGCAGAGCCCGACATAGGGCCTCATCTCACAACTGTAAGATGAACTGAGCTGAAATCTAGAGTTGGATGATGTTTTATCGATGGAGCCACCCAGGTGCCCCAATTTTTACATTTTTAAATGTAAAATGTAAACATTTGGAAACAGTTGAAAGAAAATATGAAATTGATATGAAATTCAGGTAGAAGTAGCCATAAATAAAAATTTGTTGGACCTCAGTAGTGCCCATTGAATGTGGCTGCTTTGGTGCTGCAATGGCAGAGTTGAGTTGCAACACGGACCATGTACCCTGAAATATTTCCTATGTACTATATGTCCCTTTACAGAATAATTTATCGGTCCCTACTGTATGTGGTGAATTCATTTTCATTTTTTTTTCTTTTCTGTGCCTAGAGATTTTTCTCTTTGTCTTTTAATAATTTGTGCATTAAGGTGTCTAAGTGTGGATCTCTTTGTGTTACTTTTACTTGGGGTTTATTTAGCTGATAGGGTCTATAAATTAATATTTTTAATCAAACTTGGGAATTTTTTGGCCATTATTTCTTCAAGTATTGTTGTTGCCTCCTCTGTCCTTTTGTTTGGGGACTTCTATCACACACTTTTACGTTAATAATGTCACACAGGTCTCTGAAGCAGTGTTCAGGTTTTATCTTTTTTTCTTCCAAAAGTTACTGTCAGACTTTTGACATGATGGTATAAGGAGGTCAGCAAATTCTCTTCTAATAAAATTGGACAGAACAGTCAAACAACATTTCAGTGCTCTGGAATTCAAACACATACAACAAACCGAGAAGCATTGATTCATTCAACTACTGAACTTTAGGCAAAAACAGTGAGTTTGCAGTTCTGAGCTGCATCCTTTTGCTAAAATGTCCTCTCTCTCTCTCTCTCTCTCTCTCTCTCTCTCTCTCTGCCCCTCCCCTCCTTGTGCGCTCTCTCTTTCTCAAAATAAATAAATAAACTTTAAAAAAAGAAGAAGAAAGTACAAAGAGGTAAAAAGAAAATCCAGCTGAGTAAAGAGAACAGTTAAAGAAATAGTGAACAATAGTGTCAAATACTGAGAGGCAAAGAAATAAATGGAGTGAGCAATTGTCACTGTGAATATAACCACTCCTGAGTCCTGTGAATCCTTTTATCAGATCACTGAAATCTGTTCGGTTGATGAACATTTGGGTTTCCAGTCTTTGCCTCTTACATATATTGCTGTCGTGATATTTCTTGTAAAAGTCTTTTGATGATTGTGTATACACATTTCTTGTAATATATACTTAAGAGTAAAATTGCAGGGTTTCATTCAACTTCAGTATATATGTACTGCCAAAAGTTTTCCAGAGTAATTTTACCGATTTACCCTGCAGCTAGCCAGGCTTTAGTTTATGCAGTTCAGATTATTAATTTTTCCCCTTAAGGTTAGTGCTTTCTTAAAGTCTTGTTGAAGAAACCTTCTTCCCCAAAGTTTTATTGGTTTCTTTTTCACACATAGATCTGCCATCCATCTAGAAATAAGTCACTGTGTTTTGTAGGGGTCCTTTGTATAGATTCCTTTTGATTCCATATGAATAATGCATAGTTGAACCAGCATTTATTGAAAAAAATCTCCCTTTCCCCACTGTGTCAACTTTGTCATAAACCAGTCAACCAAATACATATGGATTTGTTTCTGAGTTTTATATTCTATTTATATATCTTACTCTATTGTCCTGTGTCAGTACCAGGCTGTGTTGATTTCTGTAGCAATATCTTGCTATCTTTTGTAACTTCTATAGCTTGGTTCTTCTTCCTCAAGATTGCCTTGGCTATTGTAGGCCTTTTATATATCTATATACATTTTATAATCAGCTATTCAATATTCACACAGTAACTTGATGGGAATTTTGATTGATTACATTGAGGATGGATTAATTGGAGAACTGATCTTTATAATATTGAGTCTTCTACATGGTATATCATCTTTATATCTAGTCTTTAAAATTTGAGTAATATTTTCTCTTAGTGCAGAGATTTTTCACCTGATTTATTCCTAGGTATTTGATGGTTTTTATAAATGGTACAGTTTTAGGGGCACCTGGCTGGCTCAGTCAGTTGAGTGTCCCACTTCAGCTCAGGTCATGATCTCACAGAGCCCGCATCAGGCTCTGTGCTGACAGCTCAGAGCCTGGAGCCTGCTTCGGATTCTGTGTCTCCCTCTCTCTCTGCCCCTCCCCTGCTTGTGCTCTGTCTCTGTCTCAAAAATAAATAACATTAAAATAAATTTAAAAACCATAAATAAATGGTATAGTTTTAAAGGTTTAATTTTCTATTATGTTGGTATATAAAACAATTTGTTTTTGTGTTTTCACCTTGTGTCTAGTGATTTTGCTAAACTCACTCATTAATCCTAAGTGTTTATCTGTAGATTTTTATATACATATTCACATATTTTGTGAATAGTGACAGTTAACTCCTTCCAGTCCTTTTTTTTTTCTTTCTTTCTTACTGCCTTACTGTGACATCCAGTACAGTGTTGAATAGAAGCAGTCGTAGTAGTGGACGTCCTTATCTCCTAGATGCTCTTTGGTGGAAAGTGATCTAAAATTTACCATTAAATGTGATATTTGCTGTAGATTCGTTTTTGTAGATAGTCTTTATCAGAGAAAGGAAGTTCACCTCTGTTCTGATTTTGCTTAGTGTTGTTACCCTGAATGGGTGTTAAATTTTAACAAATGAATTTTCTGCGTATAACCGGATAATAATCAGATTTTCCCCCTTATTTGGGTATTGTGGTTAGTTATATTGATTTTTGAATATTAGGCTACCCTTGCATAAATCCCACTCAGTTTTGATATAAATTTATTTTATAACTGGAAGCTTCATCCATTTCACCCTTCATCCCCTGCCTCTGGCAACTACCTGTCTGTTCTCTGTATCTATAAACTTGTTTGTTTTGTTTGCTTCCACATAAAAGTGAGATTTGCTTCCACAAAAAAATTGATATTTGTCTTTCACTTATTTCTCTTAACAAAATGCCCTCAGGGTCCATTGATGTTGTCTCAAATGGCAGAATTTCCTTCCTTTTTTTCTTTTTTTTTTTTTTTAATGTTGAATTTGAGAGAGAGACAGAGTGTGAGTGGGGGAGGGGCAGAGAGAGAGGGAGACACAGAACTCGAAGCAGGCTCCAGGCTCTGATCCGTCGGCATAGAGCCCAAAGAGGGGTCTTGACCTCACAAGCTGTAAGACCATGACTTGAGCCGAAGTTGGGCACTCAACCCACTTAGCCACCCAGGCACCCCTCCTTCCTTTTTTTAATGGCTGAGTAATATTCCCCTGTGTGTGTGTGACTTTTTTTATTTTTATTTTTAATTGAAATACAGTATAATATTATGTTAGTTTCAGGTGTACAACATTGTGATTTGACAATTCTATACATTGCAAAACGCTCACCACCATGATAGTTACCATCTGTCACCATACAAAGTTATAGTCTTGCTAAGTTCCCTATATTGTACATCCCTGGGACTTCTTTATTTTATAACTGGCAAAGTAATGTTACATTGTGTATATATATACCACATCTTCTTTATCCATTCATATATTAATGGAAACTTAAATTGCTTCCATGTCTTAGCTATTATAAATAATGCTTCAGTCAACATAGGGGTACATGTATCTTTTTGAATTAGTGTTTTTGTTTTCTTTAGGTAAATACCCAGGAGTGGAATTACTGGTTCATATGGTAATTCTATTTTTAATTTTTGAGGATCCTCCATACTCTTTTCCATAGTGGCTCCACGAATTTACAATCCCACCAACAGTGCATGAAGGTTTCCTTTTTCTCCGCATCCTTACCAACACTTGTTATTTCTTGGCTTTTTGATACTAGCCATTCATCTTACAGGTCTGACATGGTATCTCATTGTGCTTTTGATTTGCATTTCCCAATGATTAGTGATGTTCATGTGTCCATTGGCCATTTTTATGTCTTCTCTGCAAAAAATGTCTCTTCAGGTTTTCTGCCCATTTTAATTGGATTATTTGTGGATTTGGGTTTTTTTTTTGTTTTGTTTTTTGTTTTTTGGTATTGAGTTGTGTAAGTTCTTTCAATAATTTGAGTATTAACATACCCTTACTGATAGGTCTTTTGCAGTTACTTCTCACATTCCTTATTATCTTGTCATTAGTTGTGGTTTCCTTCACTGTGCAAAAGCTTTTTATTTTGGTGTAGTTCCAATAGTTTAAGAATTATCATTTCTAATCTTTTCAAAGGAGTTACTTTTGGTTTTGTTGATTTTCATTATTGAATGTTTAGATTTCATTTCATTGATTTCTGTTCTTTTATTACCTTATTTCATTATTTCTTTGGGTTGGATTTGCTGTTCTTTTTCTAGATTATTTTATTTTATTTTATTTTATTTTATTTTATTTTATTTTACTTATTTTTTTAACAAGTTTTAATTCACTTTATTTTTTTGTACAAAACTATGTGGTGGCCACAGCTGGAGCCTGGGTCCTCTGCACAGAGACTCTGGTGTGGGATTTTACAAGATGGTCAGTGAATTCCTGATAGGGAGACTTGGTGAACACAGTCTCTTTCCAAAGGTCAAGGGTGAGATAGCTGTAGGTCTTGGAAATGACATCAAAAGTAGCCTTGGCTAGAAAGGGGAAGACAACAGGAGCAGGTTGGTGGATTCTGCTGACAAGACCCCAGGTGCAGATAGCAACTGTTGCACTCCTAGGAACCGAGAGAGGCCACTTGGGGCCGGTCTATCATGCATTAGGAGGGCCTTCCTCTCTCTGAAAATATGCCAGCCACACACTGAGTATGATAGGGCAGAGCTGAGAGAGGTTTCTAGGTTCTTCACATGGAAGCTTAGAACATTGATTTCAGCCTTTTGTTGCTTTTCAGTTTTAATGTATTTAAAACTTTAAATTGGTCTCTAAGCATTGATGTGCTTATACTCATGAGTTTAATGTGTTGTATCTTTATTACCATTTAGTTTCTTCCTTTTTCTAATACTTCCTGTTACTTTGACTCATGGATTGTTGGAAGTGTATTGTCTTAATTTCCAAACATTTGGGGACTTTTCTAGATTGTTATATTATCAGAGAACATATTATGAATTATTTTAGTTCTTTTAAATTTGCTGACGCTTGTTTTGTATCGTAGTATATGGCTAAGTCTTATAAGTTTTCCATATGGCCTGAAAAGAACAAGTATTCCCTAGAATAGTGTTCTCTATATGGTAAGTATGTTAAATGTGTTCATTACGTTTGATATCTTTTATGTATTCACTGGTGTCTTTTGTCTACCTGTTCTGTCATCTTTCAAGAGAGATGTGTTTCTCTTCTACTTTTTGCGTTACTGTTTTGCAACTACATTCTGTATTTTTTAAGGACTGTAGTACATTGTAATATTTATACAGTCCATATTTACCTTGATATTTATCCATTCTGATGCTCTTCCTTTTTCTGGATTTCTGTGCTTTCTCCTGTAATCAGTTCTTCAAGATTTTTCTTGTTTTGCTTAGTCTGCATAGGTCCCTGTGCAGCACATTGTTTTTAATGTATGTAACATTTTCTTGAATGTCTTGGAGGACACTTGCACTTACTCTAAAACTTTCTTCTGTTTCCTACCATAATTTGGTTATTTAGCAGTGAAGTGGATTATCTTTTCCTATTTGTGTTCTTTTTTGTGCCTTTCAGAGGTTTTCAGATTTTTGTTGAATGTTTTATATGCTTATATTTACAAATGAGGGGGTAGATCAGAGATTGTGGAAACAAATGTCATCTGGGGCTAGGCAGGTAATGTAAACGTCAAGTGGGATAAAAACATTACATTTGGAAGATAGGCTCCATCAACCGCAGTGGCCACTGTCTGCTTACTCAGCTAATTGGTGATGTGCCAATTCAAGCCCCATGTTTTGAAATCTTCAGTTTCCCGTGACATGCTAGAAAAATCATAGGGAGTATGGTGAAATTTCCTGAAATTTACACATTGACAACTACATCACTTTGAAAAACACAAATACAAATCACAAAGGGCATCACTTTGCCAGTTTGCCACTGTGGCCTAGATTCCTCTGGTAGCTGGAGTATCGTTACCCAACCCGGGTGGAAAGCCCTATTCCTCAGAATTGAATGCAGGCATTGCTTATAGGAGCTCTTGATTTTTGACAATGTGGTTCAGAGATCCCTCTATTGTGATGAAGTGGTTTATTATTTGATTTTAAGGCTTTCTGCTACTCCTGGCAGCCGTTTCAAGAGGCCTTGGGCACTGTCTTGTTTAATCTCACCCATTCGGTTCTGCAGGTACCCTGTGTAGAAGTCTCGGTCCAGAGAACTTTGTTTTCTGTGTTTTTTAAATTTATTTTTATTTTTTAAAATGTTATATTTGAGAGCGAGCGAGCAAGGGAGGGGTGGAGATGGAGGGCAGAGGATCCCAAGCAGGCTCCACCTGATAGCACAGAGCCTGATGTGGGGCTCAAACTCACCAACTGTGAGGTCATGACCTGAGCCAAAACCAAGAGCAGATGCTTAACTGACTGAGCCACCCAGGCGCCCTCCCCGTTTTAAAAAATTTTACTTATTTTGAGAGAGAGCAAGCAGGGAAGGGGCAGAGAAAGGGAGAGAGAATCCCAAGCAGGCTCCACAATGTCAGCACAGAGCCCAGTGTGGGGCTAGAACTCATGAACCATGAGATCATGACCTGAGCCAAAGTCAGAGGCTTAACCCACTGAGCCCCCCAGGAACCCGTGAACTATGCTTTTTTTTTTTTTAATTTTCTTTCTTTGTTTCTTTAATATAATTTATCGTCAAATTCACTTCCATACAACACCCAGTCTTCATCTCAACAAGTGCCTTCCTCAACGCCCATCACCTACTTTCCCTTCTTCCCCACCCCTCATTAACCTGCAGTTTGTTCTCTGTATTTAAGAGACTCTTGTGGTTTGCCTCCCTCCCTCTCTGTTTGTAACTATTTTTTCCCCTTCCCCTCCCCCATGGTCTTCCGTTAAGTTTCTCAAGATCCACATACGAGTGAAAACATATGGTATCTGTCTTTCTCTGTATGACTTATTTCACTTAACATAATACCCTCCAGTTCCATCGATGTTGCTGCAAATGGCATGTTTTCATTCTTTCTCATTGCCACGTAGTATTCCATTCTATATATAAATCACATCTTCTTTTATCCATTCATCAGTTGATGGACATTTAGGCTCTTTCCATAATTTGGCTATTGTTGAAAATGCTGCTATAAACATTAGGATACATGTGCCCATGTGTATCAGCACTCCTGTATCCCTTGGGTAAATTCCTAGCAGTGCTCTTGCTGGGTCATAGGATAGTTCTATTTTTAATTTTTTGAGGGACCTCCACACTGTTTTCCAGAGCAGCTGCACCGGTTAGCACTCCTAGCAGCAGTGCAAGAGGGTTCCTCACCAGCATCTCTAGTCTCCTGATTTGTTCATTTTAGCCACTCTGACCGGTGTGAGGTGGTATCTCAGTGTGGCTTTGATTTGTATTTCCTTGATGAGGAGTAACGTTGAGCATCGTTTCATATGTCTGTTGACCATCTGGATGTCTTCTTTGGAAAAGTGTCTATTCATGTCTTCTACTCATTTCTTCACTGGATTATTTGTTTTTCAGGTGTGGAGTTTGGTAAGTTCTTTATAGATTTTGGATACTAGCCCTTTATTCAGTATGTCATTTGCAAATAATCTTCTCCCATTCTGTCGGTTGCCTTTTAGTTTGTTGATTGTTTCCTTTGCAGTGCAGAACTTTTTATCTTGATGAAGTCAAGTAGTTCATTTTTGCTTTTAATTTCCTTGCCTTTGGAGATGTGTCAAGCAAGAAATTGCTGCAGCTGAGGTCAAAGAGGTTGTTGCCTGTTTTCTGTAGACTTTTGATGGTTTCTGTCAGAACTATGCTTTTTGATTCTTATATTGGGCACAGATATGGAGGTCAGTAGCTTTGAGAGCAAGATACCAGGAGCTTATTTTGTAACCTGTTCAACTATGGATGTTTTTCCTCCTCCTCCAGATCTAACCTCCTCCCCACCCCCCACCCCCATCCCCCGACCTGATTTCTGGAAAGCATACTTTTTCAAAGATCTTTTTTTTCTACTTTCATATATTATTGTTCTTCGACTGTTTTAGAGTTTGTTGTCAGCCTTTTCCCATCTGCTGTAATCATCCAGAAGTGCCTCACTATTCTTAGCTTCCCAGGAATACTGTAAATTTAGTCTTATATCAATGAAATTTTAGGTAGAAGTACAGAAAAACAGCTGTGTGTGTGTGTGTGTGTGATGCTTAAAAGTGTTGGTGGTGAAAGATGTAGCCAGTTAACAATTTATGTTTGCCACAGAAGGTTTTGTAAGAAAAGCACCTGAGCACTGGGATGTAAGTTCTTGCCTTATTTAGATTTCTGCCTCATTATTTATTACATTTTCATATTTTTAGGATATTTTCCATATTTCACTGATACTTCAAATGTTTTTATTCCAGGGTTTGTCTTTTTTACATAACCTAACATTAACAGAGGCAAAAACCTTTCCCTTTAATTTGTTTTTGAATTTGTCTTGATGTTTGCTTTCTGTAGGTTCTACATGAAACATTTCCTCAACACACATTCCTCATGAATGGTCTCATTCAAGGTGTAAAGGTAAGAATGGTTTTTGTGTGGTTCACAAGGAACCAAAGGCAGGAATCCTTAGTAGTTTAACTCTGGAAGTTTAAATGGGATGTAGGGAAATAATCAGTATTTGTTCTGGAGACCTAAAGTGTGGGGAAATAGGTTCTGCTTACATAAATGGGTTAGGAAAAAGTTTAGGGCGGAAAGCCACCCCCATAGCACCTGAGGTTAGCTAGCAAGCTATTGTAATGGGATCATAAGTAATTTGTTCTATCACCTACAGGCAATTACTTTCCATCTGATGTCAATGTACTATTGTACTTTGATCACAAACTCCACTTGCCTCCCAGACCCTTTACACAAGTTAGTGATTACAACTTGATTATTTTCTTCACATTCACCACATGTGTAAGATCTTGAGTGCTCAATCAATACAGAGACAAAACTCCAGTTTGGACATTAGCCTCTCTTGTATTCAATTCTGCATCTGCTCTCTTGTTGGACAAGAGAAAACTCCAGACTCTTAGTCTGTGACACTAAAGCTAAACTTTTAACTGGATTATCAATGTCAAAGTGAAATGCAATCCAAGTCCATAAGGCATTGAATGGTTTACTTGTAAAAGCACTTTATAAAGAGTTTAATTTTGTGAGCTTTTAATTGCCCTGCCTGTCAACAGAATAAAATGGATAAATATTCTTGTCTTCTTTTGAGACAGATTCTGATATTGAGGAAGAAGGCAGCATCAACATTTAGTTGGCTGTATAGTCTTTTGTCAAGGCTGGTGTTCTAGTCACAACTGAGTTCTCAACCACTTCACCCTTAATACATTGTTTAAAAAAATTTTTTTTTAATTTTTATTCATTTTTGAGAGACAGACCGTGAGCGGGGGAGGGGCAGAGAGAGGGAGACACAGAATCGGAAGCAGGCTCCAGGCTCTGAGCTGTCAGCCCAGAGCCCGACGCGGGGCTCGAACCCATGAACTGTGAGATCATCTGAGCTGAAGTCAGATGCTTAACTGACTGAAACCCCCGGGTGCCCCGACCCTCAATTCATTATTTAAATTTTAATGTGATATTTATCAGAAAAGCTTATAAATAAGAGGTTAAAGTATAATGTTATATTCTACTCCCACTTCACAGTATAGTACACAGGTATAGCGTCTGATTCCTTCCCAGTTTAGATGGTACTGATCTGTGAACTAACACACTTAAAATTATGCCCTAATAATTTGCTGAATTTACATCTTTGAGCAGCATTATTTGTAATAAATACTGTTTATTCTTTGCCTATTTTCAAAAAGTATTTGAGAATGCTTACAATAATAGCATAAGTAAAATGGCGTCTTAAATAAAGGTTGAAGCAAGTTTTCAGTCCTCATTGAGAAGAGGAGTGTTATCAGGAACCTGGCATGTGGTGGCACCTGGGGGGTTCAGTCAGACCGTTGATTTCGGCCCAGGTCATGATCTCACAGTTTGTGAGCTTGAGCCCCATGTTGGGCTCTCCACTGACAGTGTGGAGCCTGCTTGGGATTCTCTCCCTTTCTCTCTGCCCCTCCTCTGCTTGTGCTCGCTTTCTCTCTCCCTCCCTCCCTCCCTCCCTCCCTCCCTCTCTCTCTCTCTCTCTCTCTCTCTCTCTCTGTAATAAGTAAACTTAAAAAAAACCTTTAAAAAAAAAAAAAGCGAAATCTGGCAAGTGGGCCTTTAAGCACCAGTTTTAGATTAGCATAGATCAAAAGGAAAATTAAATGAGAGAAAGCATTGATAAATATACAACATAAATTTATCCTTACAGCAGATTCTTGGGGAAGTTAATCTATAATCTATTGTCATGTGGACCAGCTACTAAAATGTGTTTTAGTCTGGTTCTGCAGAGTAAAATCAACTGGATGTATACTCTGAAGCCAAGCAGTATGCTGCACTTTGACCTAGAGACACTAACAGTGTTATTCTAAAAATATGTAAAATAAAAGGTATTTGGATTGATTCAGGGGCTTAGACAAGGACTTAGGCAACTTAGGTAAATATTGAACTTGACCTTATTGAGCTTTACTGGAACTTTAATGATTGGTTATTGTGTCAGGGATATGGATGTGACAGCACCTACATCAAAGTAGCTCGAATTGGATAGCTTAATGCGTGTGTAAGTACAGTGCAAGGAATGTGGCTTCAGATTGCTTCAGCTTTAAGTCTGTGTTCTGCACTTAGTACCTGTGATTTAGCTTCTCTGACCTCAGTTTCATTATTCATGAAATGAGAAAGATAAAAGATCTTCTAACAGGGTGATCATACAGATTAAATGAGCTGGTATATAAGCTGTTAGCACAATACCTCTGAGTGCCGAATAATAAATGTTGCAAAGAGAAATATGTAAAAACAAAAACTATTAGAAGGAAATCTTGATGACCATTTTCTTAACTATTTTTGGGAAAAGATTTTCTTTTCTTAGAAAAAATATATAAAGGAAAAGATTGAGTCATTTACATCAGTATTTTAACTTTGGTAAGTCAAACCACCATCATAAAAATGAACAGACAAATGACAAAACGTGTTATTTGCAACATGTATAGTAGACGGAGGACCACATAGAAGTGCCTTCCAGGTAAAACCATAGGAAAGTTACTGATATCCCAGAAGGGCAAGGAGGGATGTAGGCTGCCAGTTTACAAAAGATGTCAGTGTAAAAATAAGATTATCACTAGTAAGCAATGGATCCCAAATGGAAGGAGATTATATTTTCACATAAGCATTGGTAGAAAAGTTTAAACTGACAATAACTAGTTCAGTTTGTGGTAAATGGGGTCCCCGTACATGACTGATGAGAGAGTTAAGTTGGTATAGCTTTCCTAGAAGGCAGCGTTTTAGTAACCTCACAATATTCACTAATTTTAACAAAGGCTGTTCCATTTCTAGAAAATTGTTCTAATCAATAGAGTTATTCAAAGATTCAGGTAAAGGGCTGTTTGTAATAGTAAACATGGAAACCATTAAAATGGCTTAAAATTAGAAGAATAAGTACTTTGCAGCACAGGCATATGATGTAATAGCACATAAAGAACACGTTTCTGAAGACTACCATATAATGTGTGAGACAGAAAGGATATAGAGCTACAGTGTGGTTTTGCTTTGGTTTTTACCAAAATACATGTGTATAAGCAGGGGGAAAACCTGATTAAAAAGGAGTCCCCTGAAGTTTGAAACCATGTGAATGGATAATTTTTAGTTTTCTTCTTTATATTCTTTCTTTGTAGATTTTCTACAGTTAATTTATACTTCGTAAGTTTATAATCGTGATGCATGGGTGAGAAGGCTTTTATTTGGGGTGACTACCAGTAAAGGATACAAGAGGAGGGGCACCTGAGTGGCTCCGTCGGTTAAGCGTCCAACTTGGGCTCAGGTCATGATCTCACGGTTCATGGGTTCCAGCCCCATGTCGCAGTCTGTGCTGACAGCTCAGAGCCTGGAGCCTGCTTCAGATTCTGTGTGTCTCTCTCTCTTTCTACTCCTTCCCTGCTCACACTGTCTCTCTCTCTCTCACTCTCAAAAATTAGAAAAAAAATTAAAAAAAAATTTTTTTAAGTTAACATGCCAAACTAAGTTCCTGGTCTTCCCCTCAAGCCTGACCTGCTCACAAGCCTTCCTCATTTCAATTACTGGTCATGCCATTCTTGCTCGTATCAAAATCCCTGGAGTCATCTTGACTCCTTCTCTTCCCAAATCTATTCCATCAACAGATTCTGTGGTTCTACCTTCAAAGTAGGTCTGTAATGAAAATACTACCTGGTTTCAGTAGAGGTCCTGATACAATATAAGCCAGCTCATGGTATCGCTAACCAGTCCCATGCCCACTCCACTTTCTTCTCTGGCATCACCTCTGTTCTCTGCACTCCCACTGACCATAGCTTCCTCAGCTTGTGCTTGCTTGAGTGCTCTGCAGGTTCTGTTTATTCTGCTTGATTCTTTCTCCCAGATACTGGCCTCACTCCCTAACCTTTAACTCTTCACCCAGGTGTCATTTTTTAGTGAAGCCTTTACTGTCTGTTGTCTTGAATAATGTAACCTAGTCTCATCACTTCCAGTCTCCCTTCTCTGCTTTGTTTTTCTCCAGAAACATTATAATCTCACCTCTGACATGCTGTATATTCTGCTTTATCTTGTTACTGTTTGTCCTTCTCACCCTTCCTCTTTTAGACTGGAAGCTTCTGGAAAGCATGAATTTTTGTCTACTCCTGTCCCCAGAGGTTAGAACAGTTCTTGGCAAATGATAGGTGCTCATAAATATTATTGACTTAACATTTCTTTCCAGTCTTTTTCTCTGCATTTTTAAATAGTCAAGATCCAGCTCACATGGAGACTGTAACTATTTATCTTTGTTCTTGTATCAGCAGTCACTAATGATATAATAATTTCTCCATGACATTAGAAACTATATGAAATCTAGGCACCCCTCTTTTTACACATCCTGGTATGCACAAATTCCAGTTACTAAAGTTCAGTTAAAAAATACCAGCCCATTATCGTGGTGTATTAACTTTGAGTAACTGCTTGCAGTAGGAACTGCTCCTGGCTCCTCAGTCCACAGGACGCTAGTAACAGATGAACATCATCATCAGTGTCCATTCATGGCATTTCAAAATGTCAGTGACTGGTCTGAGTTCGTGCACAGACAACAAAGCGTGTGATTGTGTTGCCTCCTTGTCTCCAGTGATAAACCCACATGACAGTTTACAGAAACAGATCCGTGAAAAGGAATTGGCCAACAAGGATGGAAGTGCAGTGAAGAAATAATCACAGATAATGGTAGAAGCGGTATTTGGATAGAACCTCTGCAGAATTCTAGAAGAAATAAGCTGACAGGGGCACACAGCCAAAAGGACTTAGCAAAGATATACTTGTCAGCATAAATGAGAAGAACGGTATGATGAGCAGGATGAAGGTGTCCCAGTGGAGGTGATGTCCGCAAAATGCTTCACATTAAAGGGACTCACAGAGATGGTATTTCGTGACATTGAAAACACAAAGCATAGAATGTTGAAAGTTGATCTGAATTTAGAAAAGTTGTGTGGCAGTTTGCCAGTGCATAGAAGATACTGCATATCACATGTTACTTGGCTTAGGAAGAAGGCAGGCACTGTTCAAATGACTCTTGGTAAGTTTTTATAAGGAAATAAAACACTTTATTTCTTAAGATTTCAAGTTACAGTGTAAATACTAGTTTTTGCTATTTTCATTTTGCTAATATTAAGAGATTATATATATAAAGATTTTAGTTTTTTAATATTTTTTTTCAGAGAGAGAGTGTGGGGGAGGGGCAGAGGCAGAGAGAGAGAGGGAGAGAGAGAGAGAGAGAGAGAGAGAGAGAGAGAGTGTGTGTGTGTGTGTGTGTGTGTGTGTGTGTGTGTGTCCCAAGCAGGCTCCACGCTCATCATAGACCCCGACACAGGGCTCGATCCCACAACTGTGAGATCATAATCTGAGCCAAAATCAAGAGTTGGACACTCAGCTGACTGAGCTACCCAGGTGCCCCAAGAGACTTATTTTAACAAATAGATTCACATGACTATGGGGCTGACAAGTCTGAAATAATGTAGGGCTGACTTAACTCAGGAAGGAGTTAATGCTCCAGTCCTGAGGCAGAACTCTTTCTTCTGGAAACTTTAGATTTCTTAAGGCTGTCAGCTGATTGGAGTAGCCTCCCCCCGCCATATTATTAAGGGAACCCTTTATTTTAGAGCCACTGTTTTAGGCGTTAACCAGAGCTACGCAATATCTTTACAGAAACACCCACACTAGCACTTGATTAAATAATGGTATCATAGCCTAGCCAAGGTGACTCCTAAAACTAACTGTCACATTTGTTTTAGCTACACTTTGTCAAAAATGCAACACTAAGCTGAGATGCCTTGGTTTCACTTGGCAGATGAAGTCTAGTTACGGCTCCTGGTTAATAGGAGCAGGTGGAGTGACTGTAATAATTTTCTTCATTAAGACCAGTCGGTCTGATGGCCCAGTGTCTGCCTTGAAATTTCTTGAAACTTCTTTCTTTTGCATGTTTTATATTTATTACAAAATTAGATATCTTTAGCAGTGTCCCAGACTAAGCGGGCCACATGTCCGAGTTTACACCTGGAGTGATCACTATGAAGAGGGTGGCTTTAAAGCAGGCAGTCATGATCTTGTCTGGCTTTAACGTCACAGAAGCCAGCTCAGGGCATGGCCACAGGGGGTCACCTACAGATGGGCTGCTTCTCAGTCTAGACTTGGCCATCAACTCTGATGAAGGAGAAGGCGTGTAGACCCTCTTCCATGATGCTCTTCCAGGGGATTAAATGTCAAGTTCCTGTATTCCAGGAGCTGCTGCTCAACTGTCATCTTGCCATTTACATGAATTAAGTCATAGCTTAGCATAAGCACATACAGAAACTTTTGGCTGATGTTTTTAAGAATTACAAAACAAAAAACCAAGATAGGTATCTTTAAAGTTTCTTCAAGCTGCTCTTTGGTGTTAGTAAGTACAGAGAGCTTTTCCTACACACACATGTGTGCATGTGTGCAGAATAATTCTTGCTTAATTTGGACAAGAACTTGAATAAAGATTGTCCTTTCTGTTATCTATAAATAAAATTATTAAACCACCTACTTGAGAGATGACTCATCAATTTTCAGTGCAGACTTTTTATGACAGACTGCTGATTTATCCATTGAAGAAAACATGTAAGAGTACTCACAAGTAGGTAAGACTAGTTCTTTGCTTTGGGTTGGAAACCTGGAAATATTAACAGATTGCTTCAATAACTGGTTTGAACTGTGGGCTTTAGGGTTAGGACTCGGTCCTGGAGCCACCGCGCACTGAGCTGAATGCTGCCTCTGCCGCTATGAGCCTCAGGCCGGTGGTCGGCCCTATAGCAGCATCTACCTCACAGGGGAAGACACGTGAGAAAGGCCAGGAGGAGTTTGGCAAATGTGGATGCTAGCTGTTGCTGTTGTTAGTACTTTAAAACCTATACTGAACTTTCTTGGAATCAGAGTTTGAAGAATCAGTGGCCCTACTACTTCTAAAATTAAGGAAAAGTCTGTTTACTTATGTTTTATTTACAGCAATTTATTTCACTTTAGTCTGCTTTTGTTTCTTTTATTGAATATTCCCTACTTCTCTCCCTTTACCTCAGAACAAGACAAAACACCCTAGCCCTCCTGCCCATATTGTTCTTTCCTTGAAGTCTCTGGCATCAGCTGTTCTTTGATCCTTCTCCTGCTTTGCGCATTCACTCTTCCAGACTTTAATTGAATTAAAAGCACTTTATATATCACACTTCTCATTTGCCCTCTTGCACTGATGGACGTGTACCCTGGGAAGGGAGGCTCTGTACTGTGCAGGGTCTCTGTGGGTCCTTGGTCAGAAAGGTGACCTTGTTTTAATATTGTTTTTATGTGAAAATATTCTTTTAAGTTTGTTTATTTTGAGAGAGGGAGGAAGGGAGGGAGAGAATCCCAAGCAGGATCCATACTGTCAGCCCAGAGCCTGACAAGGGGCTCGAACTCACGAACCATGAGATCATGACCTGAGCCGAAATAAAGAGTTGGATGTTCAACCGACTGAGCCACCTAGGTCCCTTTATGTGAAAATACTTGTCAATTATATAAATAACACAATTCTATTGAAGTAGGATTTTTGTCTTTCATCTTTTAAGAAATGCAAGATAAAAGTCATTATTAGTGAATTACTGTATGAAAGATCAAAATGAATCTAACTTTGGGGTAACCAAGTACATGTCGCAAGTTCCTCATTGCTTATTAAAGAATACTGAAAATTTGTCATAGAATGTGAACTTTTTCACGGAAAAGTTTTTAGCAGTAGTTAAAAGACTTTGTATTTTATTCTTCATTGGTGCCAGTGCTCCCTCAAATGCATTCGTGAGGTTAATTATACTGTAAAGGAAAACAAAAAGCCGTCTTTAGTTTTAAAAATATTCACACAAACTGTTTTAGTCAAATATTTACCAACAGGAAAACGTACACTTAAAACTTCCGTGATGGCTATATTAAGTGTAAAATTTATGCATGGGTGCTTCAAATGAGTTGTATTTATCATTCTTTGTATGCTTCACAATGTTTATTGGATAATTGTATTTAATTGAACAATAAACTCTGATTGCTGTTTTGTCACTTTAGAGGCTAAAGTCATGTCAGAATTATTGGCCAGTTAATTATGCCACCTTAAACACCCGTGTCCACTGGGAAGCTAACTTACTGACGTGGCTGTGCTGAACCGTTGGTGAATTTCACCATCTGTGCCTGGACGCCTGCACATCGTGTTATATCTAGTCCTGGTTGGGTTATGATAAGCATGGCATCAGCTGACCCTCATTATTTTTGGATCTCATATTTCCAGTCCACCTACTCGCTGAGTTTGTGACCCCCAGATCAACACAGTGCTTTTGTGGTCATTTATGCACTGGGGTGAGGGGAGAAGTGTGAGTGCCCAGCCATTTGTTCGAACTTCCATCTAGTTGTTTCAGGTCTTATAACCGTACATCTGTCTTTCTTGTGGTCCACTTAGTGCCACATATTTTGCATCTTTGTGCCTTTTATTGGTGATTTGGCTGTTTAAAATGTCCCCGTGTGTAGTACTGACTACTATCTTGAAGTGCAAGAGGTCTGTGATGTGCCTTACAGAGAGAATGCTGCCAGATAAGCCTCATTCAGGCATGAGCTGTAGTGCTGTTGACTGAGAATTCAGTGTTCATAAGTCAACAATGTGTATTAAAGTGTCTTTAAACAGAAACACACGTAAATCACGGTTGTGTGTTGGTCAGTAAATGACACTAGGTGACCAGACGCTTGCAGGAACCTGACACTGTTTCCTCGAGGAGCAGTCGTTGCCTATTCTGTAATTCAGTGTCTGTGGCAGCCTTACAGAACATAACTACTGTGAATGGTGGGAATCAGTTGTATTTCTGATGAAGATGAGGGCTTTGAGGTCTGCCTCTCAGGTCTGTCTGGTGTTAAGTTTTAAACATTTTGTTCTCATTTGCAAATTGTATCCTGCATCATTAGTACTGAAGAAGTACCTGCCCAATCCATCAGGGTACAAATGTCCTCAATCTGCTGCTCTGACAATGTGCACTAATAGAATTTCAGGCCAGACTGGGTAGTGAAGAAGTACCTGGGAGAGGAGAAAGTCTTTGATTTTTAGGAAATTCAGGTTTTCCAAAGAGGCAAGTACAAGTTGGCCCTTGAACAACCCGGGTTTGAATTGCATGGGTCCCCTTGTACGCAGGTACTTTTCTCGTTTTTGACAAATGCAGTACGGTACTGTAAATATATTTTCTCTTCCTTAAGGTTTTCTTAACCTTTTCTGTAGCTTTATTGTAAGAATATGGTATATGATACATAAAACATACAAAATATTGTTAATTGTTTATGTTCTCAGTAAAGCTTCTGGCTAACAGTCGGCTGTTAGTAGCTCACTTTTGGGGGAGTCAGAAGTTAGATATGGACTTTTGACTGCATAAGATGGTGGGTGTTGGTGCCCCAATCCTTGTGTTCTTCAGGGGTGAACTGTATGAGATTGTATTTTAGCATCTTAAAGTTATTTTCAGTATCTATTATTGTTACTAAGAATTTGATTTGAATAATATTTTTAATGGATAGATTAAATTACCATTTAAATTCATAATCTCGAAGACAGTACCTTTTTTCTGTTAAAACCATGTATTATTATTTTATTCAAAAAAATTTTTTTAACGTTTGTTTATTTTTGAGACAGAGACAGCATGAGTGGAGGAGGGGCAGAGAGAGAGAGAGGGAGACAGAGAATCCGAAGCAGGGTCCCTGCTGTCAGCACAGAGCGCAATGCAGGGCTTGAACTCACAAACTGAGATCATGACCTGAGCCAAAGTCGGAAGCTTAACCGACTGAGCCACCCAGGCACCCTAGCTATGCATTATTTTAAATATAACTTTAATACTTGGCCTTCTCCTGTCTTTTGTTTAAAAATGGCATACATTCCATATTTTAAAGCGTTGTGTGAAGTCGAATCAGAACTGTCCAGAAACTTTCCCAGAGCTCTTTAAAGAGTTTTTGTTACTAGTTTTGTGATAGTAGTGGATTTTCACTGCCTTGTCCTCTTAAATTTCTTTACATGCAGGCTCTAGGCTCTGAGCCATCAGCACAGAGCCCAACGCAGGGCTGAAACACACAAGCCATAAGTTCATGACCTGACTGACGGATGCTCAACCAACTGGGCCACCTAGGCATCCCCCGCCTTTTTTTTAATGTTTGTTTATTTTTGAGAGAGAGCACACCAATGGGCAGAGGGGCAGAAAGAGAGAGGGAAAGAGAGAATCCCAAGCAGGCTCCACACTGTCCGCACAGAGCCTGATGCAGGGCTTGAATTCCTGAGCCGAGATCAAGAGTCAGATGCTTAACCATCTGAGCCCCCCAAGGACCTCTTGTTGACCAGTTCTATACTACCCACGTATGCAGGTACTTGATATTTTTAGAGAATTTTGAAGATTTTCTTTTTTAAAATTCATGAAACTGGTAGTCACAAGTCCTGAATTTAAGCCCCACTTTCTGCAGTTGCTTGGCTCTTAAAGGAACACCATTTAATTCTTGATGTTTACTGTCTTGACACAAGGACAGGCTAAATGGAAATCCATTGTGACTTAGAAATTAAATTACAAGATTTGATCGTGGGCTTGGATCAATATTTTATTTCAGAGGAGCTAAAAAGCTTTTCTCCTCACCCTGCCTGCCTTCCTTCCGTTGAGTCTTCCTCTCACCGACCCCCTTATTTCAGTGCACGTGTCTCCCAGCCAGTGGGTTCTAGGTTTACCTAGGGCTGATAGATCGGAATCCTGTTCCTTTTCTTGCCAGCAGTGTGACTTTGGTTTCCTCTTAAAGTTTAATTCAAATCTTTGAAAGCCCTTATTATGAGGCCTTGTGATAAGCACCAAGGGTACAGAGATGTGAAGAAACCGTCCTGAAAGAGAAGAAAGATAAATAACAAGTGTTAAAATTGCAGTGGAAGAGTTAGAAACGTACCAGGCGGGAGGAATTGGTTTTGCAGTCCACAAAAACCAGTGTGATTAATTCTGCTTGAGGAGCTAAGAGAAGTTAAGAGGAGGAGGTGCTTCTCCCCACGGTGTTGTAAAGAACGACTGGCAGTTTACCCAGCCCAACTGTGGGAAGTGTATGCAGGCACATTAAGGGCCCACAGGCACAAAGGAGGACGGTATGCTGGGAAAACTAGGAGGTGCTTCATACAGCCAAAGCATAGGATGTGTGTTAGGAGCCAGATTTTGGAGTGTCCTGTTGGTATGCTGTGCTGAGCAATTTCCAATACACAAAAGTAGATAATGAAATGAACACCTATGAACTCACCCAGTTTCACTACTCACCAACATTTTCCTACTCTTGTCTCATCTGTTTTCTCCCCTCCCAATTTTTTATAAAAGCAAAGTGCAGGTGTTCATTTCACCCCTGTATACCTGCTGACTTCTAGACTGTGCACAGTGGGAACCGCTGCAGGGTTTTAAAGAAGGGATCCGAGCAAGGTTTGCAGCTCATCAAAGGGAGCACATATTGTCTGGAGGACCAGGGTCAGGGACCAGGTAGCAAGTGAGAAAATACCTTCATTGGAGCAGTTGATTTAGAGCTATGCATATTTATTAAAATGAAATAAGTTTTGGCCTCTTCCCGTATGCTTGGTGTAAAAATATGTAAAATAGGTGTACATATTTCATATCCCCTCTTCTTCAGTTTCTCCTAAAAAACAAACTCTCCCCCCTTTTTTTCCTTTTCTAAAGCATGTTTAGAAATTTGTTAGAATGGTTTTTGTTGTATTTTTAAGTTCATTTTATTTCTGAGAGAGTGTGAGCAAGGGAGGGGCAGAGAGAGAGGGAGACAGGATCTGAAGCAGGTGCCGTGCTGACAGCAGAGAGCCTGATGTGGGGCTTGAACCCACAAACCGTGAGATCATGACCTGAACCAAAGTCAGACACTTAACTGACTGAGCCACCCAGGTGCCCCTAGAATGTTTTTAAATGATAATTTGCATTTAATGCTTCAAATTATTCTGTTTGGGGGCAAAAAAAAAAATAAATTGGAGCATTTAGAAAATAAGAATTACAAGTAATTGGGGGATCACATTGTACATTTGACCTTTGTTTCTGTTTTTTCTCTCCAGGGCCTGCTATCTTTTCTGAGTGCCCCCCTCATAGGCGCTCTGTCTGATGTGTGGGGGAGGAAACCCTTTCTCCTGGGCACCGTCTTCTTCACCTGCTTCCCAATTCCACTGATGAGGATCAGCCCGTGGTGAGTGGCTTGACCTTCCACCATCATGACTATCTGTTTTGGGTCACATGTGAATAATACATCCGCAGAGCATTTCTTAACTATTTCAAAGCAGTTGGTACCTGTGTTTTTATTTAATCTCTCTGATAATACTGAAAGCCAGTTTGGGCTTTAAGACATTTAAAGATGTTGCCATGAGGTTAATTAAAGGATTGGGTCCTGGGAGGGGGTGTACCATTTCTGTACTCAACCCTTGTGACTGCAAATGTGTTTGTGTCAGCTCACTGCTCTAGGGCACTGTATGAACAGTTTATATCAATAGACAGGAGTCACTTTTGAGTACATTGTAGTTATTAGACCAATAGCCTATTCTCACTCATAATAGGAATTTGAATTTGATCTCATTTTTCATGATAGAGAGTATTAACATGTAACCAAGTCTCTTCAGTTACCAAAGATGGGTTGGAATTTGTACCTGAGCTGTACCTTAGTTGTTTTTCTTAGTTGCAGAGGATGGTATTTGGCCAAAATGCTGAGATGTTCTTCATAAGGTGTAAAGAACACACCTTAGAATGGAAGGGGTTGTTGTTGTTTTAATGCAGTATTTATTGGCTTGGGTAAATGTCATTTGATTATCTCATAATTTTATGTCAATATTTGTTCCATTGTAAATATGTTGGGTACCCATGGTGGATCATTTTATTTTCTACCAGATGATGAATCTTATAAAATACTTTTTGATATTGAGTCTTTATGTCCAAGAACAAGTCATGCTTTTCTGATAAATGAGGGCTTTTTCTTTTAATTGTCCTCTCAATACCTTAAAATATTTTTCTTTAGATCTTTAAATGATTTTGCCTCTTCCCTTCCAGTTTTCATGCTGTTGCTTTTGCTACTTACATTGACTAATGAAGAATGTTAAATAAAAGTGATAATTGTGGACCTAACATTTTCATGTATATAAAGGAAATGTTACAGTGTTTCATCATTTAAGTATTAAGGTAGCTTTTGTTGAAAAATATTATCTATCACTATGATGAATTATATTAATGTATTTTCTAATCTTGAAATATCCTTTGCCCTAGGATAAATCCTACTTTTTGTTCTGTGAGATTTTGTTTGTTGGTATCTTAACAATATTTATTTAAAAGCATCTGTGCATATGATTGAAATTTTTAGTGTTAAATACATTAATACTTTTGTTATGATTTCTGCCTTTGTGTAGCTCTCTTAAAGTCATATGCTATATGTTTCTTTTTCTTAGCTAAAGCTAGGAAATTTTAAGTTTTTATTTCTCTTCTGTTGGCTACCTTTAAGATTATATCTTTACTTAATCCCCTTATTCTTTCATTTTTTCACCTGCATGTACTGACATCCTTTGAGCAATTACAAAATTGGTATGTTTCTACTTCTTCCCCATCCTGATTATCAGTTTATTAGTAGTCCATTATATCTTTAAATATACATATACATATATTTGTTTTTATTTGTTTATAATCTTTACATAATATCATTAGCTCTGGTTATGAAAGTGTATGCACACTGCCACCTCTCTTCCAGGTAATTAAAATAATCTTTTTATAGGTGGTATTTTGCGATGATTTCTGTGTCTGGAGTCTTCTCGGTCACATTCTCTGTGATATTTGCTTATGTAGCTGATGTCACTCAGGAACACGAGCGAAGTACTGCTTATGGATGGGTAAGATTATAGTTTATGTATTGTAACCAGAGAAGTATTTATAATTAAATTGTGTTAAAGTATTAAAGTGTTAAGTATTAAAAAAAATTTGTAAATACTGACTTACATAAAATGTACAGCAGTTAAAATAAAAAAGATTTATGAAGTTTAAAAAAAAAATTTTTTTAATGTTTTTATTTATTTTTGAGACAGAGAGAGACAGATCATGAGCGGGGGAAGGGCAGAGAGGGAGGGAGACACAGAATCCAAAGCAGGCTCCAGGCTCTAAGCTGTCAGCACAGAGCCTGACGCGGGGCTCGAACTCATGGACTGTGAGATCATGACCTGAGCTGAAGTCAGATGCTTAACCCACTGAGCCACCCAGGCACTGCTATGGAAATTGATGAAGTTTAAAGTAGCCAGATGGAAATTGCTAATAATGTATAATAATGTATAGGGTTGGAAGTTTGTCAGGAATGTGAGTTGTTGACTGCAAAATATTTTAAAAAGTTGATTTGTTTCTTGTTGGCTTATGTCTTGAGGAACCATAAACAGTAAACTGGTGCTGAGATAAGTCCCCATGCACCTAATTCACAGTTAGGGAGATGTTGTGCCTCAACCATGTTAATCCACTGTTACTATATTTATTGCTGCTTGCATGTCTCAGGCACTTACTTGGGATATGGTACTGTGTAATTGTGGAGTGCTTAATGAAAGTTACAGATCTCTTCTTGGTAAGTGTTAGATAATTTCTGATTTTCCGAAGTGTGATGATGGCATTGCAGTTCCGTAGGGAAGAAAGACTTGTAGAAGATGGAGGCTAAAGCCCTTTAGCTCAGTGTCTTGACTACTCATGTGGCTCAGGGGAAAAGATGTCATGTGAGCATGTGTGGGCGTGTGTCCAATGTGTGAACTTGCTGAGGTATGTGCGTGCTGTTGCAGGGGGATAATTACCCCTTCTTCTAGGTTCTTTGGCCTAATGATTAAACTGACACAGAGTAATAGGAGGGAAACACTTAATTTTGTACAGAGCTCCAAAGACACGAGAGACTGGGACGCAGTTGAGACTTATATGCCATCCTGAGCTAAGGAAAAGAGGGTAGGGGTCTTGGGCTTTGGAGGGGAGGAAGACAGTTCACAGGAAGATGGGAAGAACAAATGTTTGGTAAGTAAATGTGTGCCATGCCATGCAGATAAGTCTTTCTGATATAAAAAGTTATTTCTGGCATAGCTCTCTTCCTGATATAGGCCCCTGTCTGAATTCTTTCAGGCATTAAAAGAAAGGCAAAAAAGCTTTCCCTGAGCCTGCTGGGTCTTAATTGCCTACAGTTCAAAACAGTCCACATGCAAAGTGGTGTAGTTGGGGTGGTGCATTCTCCACTTGTTCTCTCAAGTTCCCTCTGTTTGAAATGTTTACATTGAGAAAAGGTGGATAAAAGAGGAGTGATCTAGCTGTTGAACACGTTGGAGGAGGACTGAATGCCGGAAACCCACATTATCTCTCTCCTTTCCCAAGTCTTGCTCACCCTTTCAAATCTCACTTCCTGGAGGCGCCTGCATGGGTCAGTCAGTTGAGTGACCAACTTTGGCTCAGGTCATGATCTCTCAGTTCATGAGTTTAAGCCCTAACAGCTCTGTGCCCACTTCAGATACTCTGTCCCTGCCCCCCTCCCCGCCCCTACCCTACTTGCACTCTCTTACGTTTTACTTTTTGCATATTTTAAGAAACTAAACCTCACTAATACCTATTTCAGTGTACCATTTAGGGAGGAAAAATTATAGGTGGAGAACAGTAGAGGAATTGGTGGGAGGATAGAATCCTGGGCACTGAGGGCCCTAACTGAATTGGGCTGTGTTAGAAGGACAGGTGGAGCTACCTCTCTGTGTCTGAGAGCATCCACCCTGTTTTCCCATTTGAGTCCACTGGGAGGCTTTCAGCTCTTCAGATACATAGACTCATAAGTCTTAAGCTTGTTTCCTAAACTCTGTTTTGAAAGCTTAAAGATTGTCATTAAGATTTCTGCCTTTGTTAGGGGTGCCTGGGTAGCTCAGCTGGTTGAATGTACGGCTCCTGATTTCATCTCAGGTCTTGATCTCACAGTTCATGGGATCAAGCCCCATGTTGGGCTCTGTGCTGAGAGTGTAGGCCTGCTTGGGATTCTCTCTTTCCCTCTCTCTCTGCTCCTCCTCTGCATTCTCTCTCTGTCTCTCCCCTCTCCCCGCCCCCCCCTCAAAATAAGTAAACAAAAAAAGATTTCTGCCTTTGCTAATTTCAGGTTTTCTCTATGGCAGTTTACAAATATTTAAATTGTAGAAATACCAGAAAATAGAGCACCTCTTTCTCAGAGCAGTGTAGGGGGCAGCACATGGATGAGAAAGATGAATTTAAAAGTTCAACATAGAGGCATGTGGGTGGCTCAGTGCCCTTGATTTCCAGGGCTTGATTTCGGCATCCAGCTCTTGATTTTGGCTCAGGTCATGATCTGGGCTCAGGTCATGATCTCATAGTTGTGAGATTAAGCCCTGTGTTGGGCTCTGCGCTGGGCCTGGAGACTCTCTCTCTCTCTGCCCCCTGCCTGCTCGTGAGTACTCTCTCTCCAAAAAAAGTTTACCATGATTTGGAATGCACCATTTTATTAATGAGCATTAATTTCATTATATCCGAAGTAGCACTGAGTCCTTTCCAAAGTATTTTGAGGGGAGCTTAGTAGAATGCCGTCATTTAAATTGTTGTTCTAGAATAATAATAATTTAAGTCCATTGTTCGCAATGACGAAATCTTGAGTTATTGAACAATGCTTATTTTAGAAAATGTCCATTTGGGATGCCTGGGTGGCTCAGTTGATTTAAGCATCCAACTCTTGATTTTGGCTCAGGTCATGATCTATCTCATGGTTCATGAGTTCATGCCCCTTTTCGGGTGTGCACTGACAGCACAGGACCTGCTTGGGATTCTGCCTCCCTCTCTCTCTGCCCCTACTCTGCTCACTCACTCTCTCTCTCTCAAAATAAACTTGAAAAGAAAAGAAAATGTCCATGTGGCTAGAAGACGGTTATGATGGTAGATAAATGTCATTTTGACAAATAAATAAATTCTTGTTTTCTTCTTTAAACTCAAGTTATCGTTAGATTCTTTAGACTTGGAATGCTGTGGAATTATAAAAAGCAGTTTCAGCTGAAATTTAGCAGATGTAAATCTGACTCTCTATTTTAGTGGGAAAGATGAATTTTAGAGATTGGAAAATGCCTTCTAGTTCTTGCTCATCATATGAACTTAAGACAGCTATTTAACCTTTCTATTGCTGTTTATTTATTTGTACATTGAGTAGAGTGTCTTCTTGGTTTAGGTACAAAAATGCGGTAGAGGATTAAGATAATGAAAAACTTATGAATAAATGACTTTACTGACCCATTTTGTGCAGATAAGAGGTTGTTAGCCCGAGAACCCCACAGCAGTGCTGCCGTAGCTATTTGCATGTCATTGTAGTTTATAATGTAGTTACGTGTTTGCCTTGATCTTCTCAAATAATATGGAAAAACCTGAAGGGCAGGAACTCTGTCTTCTTAGTCACCTGGTACATAGCAGGTAATTAAATAAACACTGAACCAAGATTCCTGTTCCCCAAATTGGAATTCTCTACACCTCCTTTTTTCCCCCAGAAAGTTTTTATTGGACTTGCTTTAAGTGTCTTTAGTGTAATATTAATTTCAGATATATTGTATTTTTACATTTATTTGGAAGGGTATTGGGTGAAAGAAAAATGTCTTTGGCTAACCAGGAGTCATAATTTTAATAATAGATAATGATTTCAGTGGTTTCTATTAAAATCTAGTAGAAATTTAAATAACCAATTTATATTTTTGGCACTCAATCTGGTTATAATTTGGAGACTGCCCATTTAAGCTTCTGCACATGCAGATTACATTCCAAAGTAAAGGAAGCTGTGTGCAGAGATTCCACATGGATTCAGGTTGCAAGTGTGACAGTTGGCTTTGTGGTCTCTGGTATTGGATGCAGGTTGGGAGTAACACAAATCAACAGCCCAGGGATCTCTAGTTAAAAAGCTTTGATGTTCTTACAGCTTTTTCTCTAAGAATATCAGGGTTTTTTTCCTTCTCCGTGGTAATGAAATGGTCCCCAAATAATAAAATGGTGAATGTTTTTATTTATTTTATTTTATTTTTTTAATGTTTGTTTATTTTTGAGAGAGAGAGACCGAGACAGAGAGACAGAACACGAGTGGGGGAGGAGCAGAGAGAGGGAGACACAGAATCTGAAACAGGCTCTGGGCTCCGAGCTGTCAGCACAGAGCCCGACGCGGGGCTTGAACTCACAAACCTTGAGATCATGACTTGAGCCGAAGCCAGACGGTCAACCGACTGAGCCATCCCGGCACCCCAAACAGTCAGTGTTTTTAGAATATGAAGTCAACACAGTCCCAGAGTAATTTGTAAGTTTTGTGATCAGCCCTGCAGAAATTTCTGTCATGCTTTTCTCCCCAAATCCCTGTTGCCCAATTAAAGAAGACTAAAGTGTATGTTGGTGGGTTTTTTTAATTTTACTTTTTATTTATTTTGAGAGAGAGCAAGCGTGCGCGAGCAAGGAAGGGGCAGAGAGAGAGGGAGAGAATCCCAAGCAGGCTCTACGCTGTCAGCACGGAGTCCAACCTCACAAGCAGTGAAATCATGACCTGAGCCAAAATCAAGAGTCTGAGCCACCCAGGTGCACCCTAAAGTGTGTGTGTTTTATTTATGGGGAAGGTTTTCTCAATTTTTGTTTCTAATACCATTATTTTTTATTCTTGTAGCTTTCTAGGATATCTCGTTAGTTCATAGTTTATGAACAAGTACTTAAAATGAAATGACTCTTCCATTGTCAAAATGTATGTACAACACATCCCTTTTGTTTTGTTTAAAGCCGGGGAAGGACAGTCATGGTCCGTCCCTTTGGGACTCCACATGAGAACCAGAATTAGGTGTGCACCTGCAGCAGATGGGACTAAGTGAGAGTGTGCCTTCTGTGTGTGTTTGTGATAGTGGCCAGGACCGTGGATGAGAGTGTGCTTTTCCACAGGTGTCAGCCACCTTTGCAGCAAGTCTGGTGAGCAGCCCGGCCATTGGAGCATACCTTTCAGCCAGTTACGGAGACAGCCTTGTTGTGCTGGTGGCCACAGTCGTGGCTGTTCTGGACATCTGCTTCATCTTATTGGCTGTTCCAGAATCTTTGTCAGAGAAAATGAGGCCGCTTTCCTGGGGAGCTAAGATTTCTTGGAAACAAGCAGACCCTTTTGCGGTAATAAAAACATGAAAATATTGAATATTTCTGCAGCTTAGTGCATCCCATCAGTTGTTGATCCCTTTCTTTCTCCAGGAAAAATAGAAAAAAAAAATTGCATATAAGGGACTGTAGTTGTCTATACGATTATAGATTATAATCCTATAATATAATCAAGGATTATATAGAGTTTATGTTTAAGTCACGCATGTGGTATCATGAGGGAAGAGAGAAGAAAAAATGTTCAGTTAATGCCTGATGAGGGTTTGGGAAGGAAGTTTTTTTTTTTCTTATTGCATGGTGGTTTTCACTTTTTTTTTTTTTTTTTTTTTTTTTTTTTAACAAAATGAAGGTGGCCATTCGAAGTGGTTGTGTTCATTCACTTAAATTCAGAAAAGGTGAATGGATTTGGCCTGACTGTAGTAGCTATTTTCTCAGTTGTTAATGTACATCCACTTTGACCAGAGGCTCTGGACTTGTATTTTGTGGACTGAATGGGTTCTTTACTTTTAAAAAGCTTTTACCATTTTTAATTTTTTTGGAAGGATCCCATTAACAACTAGAAAAAGTACTGAGACAAAGAATCTTACCTCTCCCCTTCTCCCTCCCTTGTCTGACATAACATTGTTCTTGAAGAAAAATATATGTGGAAAAAAATAACCAGAGATTTGATTGCTGATTTTAATCACCCAAGTGTACTTGTGAGGAAATAATGTGTATAAGAAAAATAACTCGTGAGAAATTCTTTTCTAAAAAGCCTCCATGACCTAGAGCCCCTGGTCATTTTGTGTGTGCCCTAATGTCAGACATGGAGAAAGAGGTGCTTAGAGAAGGAAACCAGGTATGGACCTGGGAGCCAGTCACGCCTCCTACTTTCTTGTCATGTAGTGACCAGGTTACACACGGAAATTCATCTGTGAAGCACGACTACTACCGTGTATTCTTTCCAGGCTAGTGTGGGAGTTTTGGTGAGTATATAAGTTAACTCACCTAGTGTCTGGTGTGCAGCAAGGTCTCCATAGACAGAAGCACTTTATAGTCCTCAGCTCACCTTTTGGTCTTCTCAACAATTCTGTGTAAAAAAGGAAGATTCAAATTTTTGTAAGAAGATTGAAAAAGCTGCTACTGGTCAGAGAATCTTGTCACTGACCCCATGACTAGAACATACTTATTTGGCTTCCAGTTTTACAGGCCAATTGAATATTAACATTTTAAAGAATATAGTAAATTTACATATAATAAAAACCCTGAAGTGTTTATAAAGGGGTTATATTATGAATGAAAGAGATGAGATTTTCTTAAAAGGTTCTGGAGCAGTATTTTTTCAGGATCTATTCACAGGGTGTGTGAACTAGTATGGTTAACAAAGATGAGCAAGTGTTTGTTTTTTGTTTTGTTTTTTAAGCTGTAAAACTGTAAACATAAAATTATGAAATTAGGACTTACAGCCATAGAGTTAATATTTACTTGTTTTTCTAATCTGTTCAACTTTTATAATTCACCCAAATAGATCAAAACAATGAAACCAGTATCCCAGAATATCAGTGATTCAGTCAGTGTCTCCTACTTTTTATGTGTTTCTCTTTCTGCTTATTCCTAGTCACTGAAGAAAGTTGGAAAAGATTCTACTGTCTTACTAATTTGCATCACCGTGTTTCTTTCATACCTTCCTGAAGCTGGACAGTATTCAAGTTTTTTTCTCTATCTCAGACAGGTGGGTAATGGGTGCCTAGTAGCTTTAGAACATGAAGAAATCAAAGATTAGGATTTGTCTAAAGGTATTTTGAGGAAAACCGTATAGCGGAAAAAATGTGTGGACCTGCTTCTAGCTATAGTTTAAGTGTAGGTGCTGACGTATAAGTAGCAATCAGAGGAACCTTTAATACAATGATATTTTCAAATACTATAAAATGTAGACTGTGAGAAAAATTTCCTTGAGAGCATAAACAGAATGTATCATTTAAATTTCACAAAGAGAGGTCAAGTTGATTTGATGTGAACTGACCTGGGACATCTTCAGAAGGCCATAGCTCAACACTGCTGTGGACTTCAAGGGGGCTTGCAAACAGTCATCTAAATAATCTCTCCCTTAACCTTTTTTCTCTTTAAAAATGTATACTTTACCTTGTTCCCCCCAAAAAGGCGGTTAGCTTAAGGCAATTTAAAACCAAGTTCCCTTTCCAACTGTTGTTGTTTCTCTGGGATTGCGGAGACGCATGTTGCCTTCCATGGCAATCCTGCCCCAGTCTTTTACCGATTTCACTGGAAGTCCTTCTATGGTTTATTCCATGTGGCAGAGCCGGTCTCCTCCTAAGATAAATTCCTCTCTGTCGGGAGATTTTTTTTTTTTTTTTTTTTTTTTTAATTTATTTTTGGGACAGAGAGAGACAGAGCATGAACGGGGGAGGGGCAGAGAGAGAGGGAGACACAGAATCGGAAACAGGCTCCAAGCCATCAGCCCAGAGCCTGACGCGGGGCTCGAACTCACGGACCGCGAGATCGTGACCTGGCTGAAGTCGGACGCTTAACCGACTGCGCCACCCAGGCGCCCGTTGGGAGATATTTTTAATTGAAACTTGTTAAACTTGCCATTCTTTTAGTTTTCCTGAGAGTATGAGACTAATATTTTATATGGTGGTATATAAGTAAAACTGTTTTTGTAAACAGTTCTATTTCAGTTTTATTCATTTTTGTGAGCAGATGCTGGAGATTTAGAGGGAAGACCAATGAGGTAACATATTTAATGTAGAAAATCGTATGTGCTTTTGTAATTAAATTATGCATTAAATTAAAGGTACATTCAATGTAGGAAAAATGGGAAAGCTTAAGGAAGTGAAAAATCATCTTCCTTCAGAATAAGCAACTGTGGATATTTTCTTTTCTACCCTTTTTTCCTGCACATATGCTTATGTCACTACCACCAACACTTAATGGTAAATCAGGATCATTTTACGTTATTTTGTATTTGTGCTCACTTTTAAGAGCAGTTCACACACACACACACACACACACACACACACACACACATGTTCAAACTGCATTTGGTGTTTGTACATCTGATAAGGAATTTATAGCCAGTATAAGTTTTTAACTCAAAAATGAAAAGACCACCCAACTGAAAAAAATTCAAAAAAGACTGAATTGATACTTGCCCAAGGAAGATACACAAATGACCAATAAGCACATGAGAAGATACTGAACATTAGCCATCGAGGAAATGCAAATCAAAATGAGATACCACTTCGTACCTGCTAAGATGGCTGTAAGCAAAAGACAAGGGTGTGAAGAAATGGAAACTCTGACATGACTGGTGGGAATGTGAAATGGGATAGGCAGTTTCTCAAGGTGTTCAGCATAGGGTTCCCACAAATCTATTCCTACAACACACATCTACATAGAAACCTTTACAGAAATTTTTGATAATAGCCAAAAAGTAGAAACAACCCAGATGTTCATCAGCTCATGAAGTGGATCAACAAATGTGGCAAATCCGTACAATGGGATGTTAACATTTGGCAAGAAAAAGCAGTGAAGGGCTAAGTCTTCAGTGGGGATGAACTGTGGAACATGGTGCCAAGTGAAAGAAACTGCAACCATAGATTGTTTGATTGGATTTATGTGAGATGCTCAGAATAAATAGACCCAGAGACAGAAGTATTATCACTGGCTGGATGGAGGGATGGGCCAGGGCAGTGGGACTCCTGATGTGGTACCATGTTTCTTTGAGGAGTGAGGACATCATCTGCAGTTGTGTTGGTGGTTGCCCAACTCTGTGAATGTACTAAACTCATTACATATCTAATGGGTGAATTATAGGATATTTCAACTTTATCTCAATAAAGCTGTTTTAAGTATAGATATGTTTATGTTTACAAATATAGGCTGAGAAATAGTCCCTAAATCTCTATTTTCAGGTTCCAATTTTTTTTTAATTGCATTTGATTGGCAAGTGATAGGCTGTTGTTCGTCAGCAGCCCTGATTTGGGAACCTGAGATTCTAGCTCTTTTATCAGCTAGTTGTGTGACTGGAAGCAAGACAATCATTTATTAAATGAATGGAATGTATAATAGTTTTTAAGTCCTTTTCCCGATTTTTATAGGGTTTCAATAGAGGGCAAAAATATTTAACTTTTTTAAAACTTGATATTTAAAACTTGAAGTGGCCTTTCAGAGCTTCAGTTGAGGTTAAGAGGCTTAGAAATCCTTGCCAGCTCACTTTGGCTGCTCCTGGAATCACCATGGAAGTTTTTTAAACATGCCTGTGGCTGGGCCCAGAGAGTCTGATTTAATTGGTCTCCCGTGGGTTACAGCATTTCATTGCTCCCCCCTTCCCTGTTGCCCCGATGATTTCAGTGTACAGCCAAAGTTGAGAGCCGCCAACTTTGGTAATGAGCAAATTCTCTGCTGGCAGCACCAAAGTCAAACCATTTTCCTCATGTTCTCTCTAGTGTTTGGTGATACTATGTTTGTCTCTTAGTGGGTTGGAGATGGGGATTATTTTTATAATGTCTCTATTACAAAAGTGTTTTCTTTCATTTCCACAGGTCATAGGTTTTGGATCTGTTAAGATTGCAGCATTCATAGCTATGGTAGGAATTCTGTCTATTGTGGCTCAGGTAAGTGACATTTTACCCGTTTTTGTTTTCTTTTTTTACATTTTAATTCTGAAATAACTAGATTTACAGGAAACTGCAAAGAAATGTTCGTTGAGATCCCCTGCACAATAAGTCTGTACCCCCTCCTCCCCATCCATGGTAACATCTTGTATATCTATGGTACAGTATCAGACCCAGTAAACAGACATGGATAGTCTACAGAACCATTCTACTTTTAATAGAATGTTGAGGTTGTGATTTAGGAAGTTAAGACAACTTTTCAGTACTTGTTAGGATACTTGTTACTCTACTGGGTCAATTCAGCAGATAAAAATTTGCTTTATAACCACTAACAACAGTCTAACTCCAGATACTGCAAAATAATCAGGAGAATGTTTCAGTATTTTAATGTTGAAAATTTAGCAGAAGTGGAAAACAGAAATGAAAATCAGTAACTGTTGCAAACCCTGCTATAATCCCCAGGACTGAAGAGATGTGGTAAATCAGTGCATTAGAATATATATAATGAGTAAAGAGCATTAAACATTCCCTATGTATTATAAATGTAGGACCACAAAAGGCAAGTCATGTGACCTTTAACTCACTGACATGCCTGGGTGAATTCAGATACCACATGGAACTGCCTAGAAGCCAATTCCCTAAGATGGCTTCATGCTGCTTTATATAGTAGAGTGCCAAGCAGAGCCCTCTTCTGGGAGAATTCTCTCAGGGAGAAACCAGAAGACTATGGAACTGTTTTGCCTGCACATTAGAATTGACAGGGCTCAAAGGAAGGCATCAAGGCAAAAGCCTTTTATTTCTCCTTACTGAACTGTATCAGTGAATGTAAATTATGTTGAGCTTTCAAGTTGCTTGTGGTTTTGGTTTGTTTTTATAGTAACTGGTTAGTTGATTACCCAGACTCCTCTTTTATTCTCTTTACAGACTATCTGAGCTACTTTTGTGAGGTTTGGTTTTGTTTTGTTTTTTAGCAGCAGAGTATAGATTTGTTAAAATCCAATTTATATCAATCCAACTTTGTGACACTGTTAAACCTCCAGCAAAATCCCACATATTCTGTAAATGTTCAGCAGGGGGTTGCTGTTCGCTGGTGGTTAAGAGTCTGAGCCATGTCCTTCTCAATCATGATAATTAACCAGCTATGATGACCTTTTGGGTAATGCTAGCAAAGCATTAGATGAACAGGCTTTGTGGAAGGAGGTTGAAGGCCCTGAGCCCCAGGTCTCAGACCAGGCTATGTGCCAGTAGAGGTCCCTGGCCATCATTAATGGGCTTCCCTCACAGAGCCTGCATCAAATCTATGTGGTCACATGGTTTCTCAAGATTATCTCCTTTGTTTACAGACAGTCTTTCTTACCATCTTGATGAGATCGTTGGGGAATAAGAATACTGTCCTCCTTGGCTTGGGCTTCCAGATGTTCCAGTTAGCCTGGTATGGTTTTGGATCTCAGGCCTGGTAAGCCTCTCCTTTGGATTCTCATAAACTAACAGACAAAAGCACCCTTGACAGGAACTTGAGTTGGTGAGTGTGAGGTGAAGGAAGCAAGGGTTACTTGGGAGTTTGGTATATTCAGCATTTCAAAATCTGTCTTTAGACCTAATTTAGGGAATGATGGATCTGGATAATCTAAGATTGTTCAGATTACCTTTACCTCAGCGGTGAAGTTTTTATTTAATCCAATATGTGTGTGTCTCCTCTTCCAACCCCTCCAATTAGGTCTACTTTTATACACACTTGTCAATTTTTAATGACATCACACAGTCCAGAGCAACACAAGAAGACAAGAAAAAATGGTTGTGACAGGGTTCACTGCCATAATTAGCTGAGTGACTTTGGGTAATGATTTAACCTTTGTAAGAAAGTATCTGAATTAGATGAACACTAAGATCCCCTCCAAAATCATGTGTGCCCTAAGGTAGTTATTACTGCTAGCATATTAGAGTCCCACAAACAGGAAGGTCAAAATAAGCCCTGAAGAACAAGAAGATACATGTGCCTGGTCACCAAATACCCAAGTTTCTAGCTCCATTTTAAATACTAGAATTGATCCTCATTTTTCGCATGTAAATGGATGACATAACTTAGAGGAACTAGAAATGTGGTCATTGGTTCAGTGGTTGATTCTTCTTGTTTTTTAAGATTTCAGTCTTGTGAACTTTGGTTCAGTAGCTGATTCAGTCCGACTCGTGGTATGTTTAAAGGATTTTGTTGAAATGCAGGGTTTTTTTTCTTTTCAATAAGGATGTGCATGTTCAGCCCCAAGGAAGTCTGGCCAGGCAGATTTTCGGCCATTAGGGCTGCGTGTTGCTCACACTCCTACTAAATACTGACGTGCACTTACGTTCCTTTCATGGTGATCCTGAACATCAGGTCTCTGTTGTTGCCACTGGTGGCACATGACACTTCCTTGTGGGGTGGCAAACTGAGCAGTTTAAGGGCAGTGTAAAGGTGAGAAGTACAGAGAGAAAAGTGGAAAATCAGTGAAGAAGATGTGTTTATAGAAACAAGAAATCCTTGAAACTTCACTAAGCTTATTACATCTAAAGTTGGTACTGGGAAAACAAGCAGGAAGTACAGATTTCCAAAGAGGTAAAATAAAATAAACATTTTTAAAGAGGGGAAAAATAAATACAACAGGAGAAAACAGAAAGCACTTTGTGATCTTGCCAGATTGTACTCTGAACAGCAAGCTGCTTGGGGCTGGCCTGCCGCCTCACTGCAGCCTGTCTTGTCATTGCAGGATGATGTGGGCAGCAGGGACGGTGGCCGCCATGTCCAGCATCACATTTCCTGCAGTCAGTGCCCTTGTCTCTCGGAACGCAGAGTCAGATCAGCAAGGTGAGGTCACTGTCCCCTCGCTGTTTTCCTCTTTCAGCTAAGATAAACCTGGAGTAGGGGAGGCTCATGGAGCACGTGACAGCCATGTGGTCCTTTCTCAGCAACCATGCCTTTCTGTTTTACTTCCTGCGTTGATCTTACAGTCTTTAAATCTGGACTAAGCAGTTAGAACTGTTCATTTTCTCTTTTCGGTTTTGACTCCTTTTTTGTGTTACCGTAAGAATTACCTAGACTATATAATCCTTTTAACAGATGTATGTCGAATAATGAATGATGAACTGGTTAGCAAAGCAGTGAGCTCTTTATTTATAATCACTGTAATCACTTAAATTTCTTTAGTTTGGAATCAAAGGCCATTAGCTTAATTTAGGAAGTGATTCTTTGAGAGGATAAAAGATAAATATGTGTAGTTAAATGCACAGTGAGAAACAAAATGAAGACAACCATGTGGAGAATAGCACTCTGCATCTAGACTCTTTTTTATTTATTTTTGAGAGAGAGTGCACACAAGCATGAGCAGGGGAGGGGCAGAGAGAGAATCCCAAGCAGACTCCACACTGTCAGCACAGAACCCAACGCAAGGCTCAAACCCACAAACCATGAGATTATGACCTGAGCTGAAGTCGAGAGTTGGATGCTTAACCGACTGAGCCATGTAGGCACCCCTACATCTAGACTCTTACTTCATCCTTCTTGTGCTTCTGGCTTCTCTCTCAGGCAGTTCCTTTTCTTCTCTCTTAATGGCTTACTATATTGTCAGGAAGTACTGAATTTTAGAAAGAAAATTTTTTTAATGTGTTAGAGCCTTTTAAAAAGTTTTAATAAAAAACTAGGTTGGAAAATATTGTTTATTCATTGCACCTAGTTTTCCACATCAGAAATTAACCATCTTATTCACCAGTTTTAAGGTGTCATTTGAGGGGCACCTGGGTGGCTCAGTTGGTTAAGTGTCTGACTTCGGCTCAGGTCATAATCTCACAGTTTGCAAGTTTGAGCCCTGTGTCAGGCTCTGTGCTAACAGCTCGGAGCCTGGAGCCCACTTCAGATTCCGTGTGTCTCTCTCTGCCCCTTCCTCGCTCACACTCTGTCTCTTGTTTCTTTCTCAAAAATTAAACATTAAAAACAAAAATTTAAAGTGTCACTTGAACACCACAAATGCCATGTGTCACAGTGACTGTGGGAGTTCACTGGTCCATGTGTCCTTGGGAGGAATTGTTTCTGAAGATGTGAGCCACCTGTGGGGATGGGCACTGCCCTGAAGTCTGACAGGCACCATCTGGTCTTTCATAACGTGAATCTTCTTTGGCTCCTGTTATGCTCATACGTTTTAGTACAGATGTTTCTCTAAATGTCAGCATACAACATTATTAGAACACATTGTATTAAGTTGAACCTAATGTTTTGAACATTTTTAACTTAGGAAACATCCATTTCATATGCTTCAGGCTAATATTTTATCTGTCATGTTAGAAGCCAGAGATCTCTAGAAGTTGGTCCTTCTGGGATTTTTCAGTACAGGTCACCATGAGGAACATGGGAGTACACGGCATTGGGGCTGCTGTGGACTTACACCAGGGCTCTGGGAGACAAAGGGGAGATTTTTAAAGCACCATTAGATGAGTAGAGAAGGAAAATTTCATTCCATGGAAAAGTGGAAATTACCTGTAAATGAGGAATATTAAAGTTTTTCATTTTGTTATTCCCCATTTATAGGAAGGATCTAGCTGTTATTGGAGGGCGGGGGCGGGGGCGGTTCAGCCCCAAAAGAGATTTCACAATCATCTCTGTCATTTCTCCTTATAGATCTTAGGGCAGAGAGTAAGACCATATTAAAAGGACACAGTAAAACCAAGAAAACATTTGTGCACCAAATGAAACTACAGGAGGCTAAAAGTCCCTTATCTACTTTATGTAAGTCCCTAATTTTGAGATGCTTTTCTGAGAAGACCGGCTCCCTTCTCTTTGTTCTGATACAGGAGTTGCCCAGGGGATCATAACTGGAATAAGAGGACTGTGTAATGGCCTGGGGCCAGCACTGTATGGCTTCATATTCTACATGTTCCATGTGGAACTGACTGAGTTGGAACCGGAATTGAATTCTGATAATACTGCCTTGCAGGTAAACTGGTGATAAGTCTAGTTGTATAACAACCACTGTGTCTGATTCCAGCAAATTCTGAACTTAAATTTGGAGAACGTTCTTGTTTATATAATGTTACTATTGTATTTGGTAGTAGTAAGTGCTGTGTTCCGTGCATTCCTGGGATTGGGGAAGGATCATTTCAGTGATTTAATATATTCTTCAAAAGCTCTGTCTTAATCTTGTTCAGAGTCCGTTTTGACCTACTCAAGCACTCTGGTCAGAATGCCTTCCTTCCGTGAAGCCCAACCAGGCCAAATAAAAAGTGAGATGACCTAAATCCCTGCTAGAAACTTGAGAGTGCTTTAGAGTGCTTTTCCTATTTATTTGATATTTCTTCAGTCCTTCCTTCAAAGCAGTGTTCAGTATTAATTTCTGTATGGAACTGCTCTTCATGTTCATGAACAGAGTGCTGACCTAAGGTTATAGGGTAGGACTGGAGATCCACAACTGCCATCTAAGCAGTTGAGAAGCGGTGCAAAGAGCAGTGACTGGTTGCCCTCTGTCATATTCCAGACACCAAGCTCTGTTAGATTCTGCCTTGATACTTAATGCAACATTTGCTTATGAAAAAAGGATTTACTTTTTGATGATTTGGGGGAGTCACCTAGGACTAATTTTGGATTGAAGACTAACCTAATTCTTTGTCTCCATTTGTTTCCCTTGCCCATCAGGGAGCTGTCATCCCAGGCCCGCCGTTTTTATTTGGGGCATGTATAGTTCTTATGTCTTTCCTGGTTGCCTTATTCATCCCTGAATATAGTAAAGGCAGTGGAATTCAAAAACACAGCAACAGCATCAGCGGCAGCCTGACCAACATGCCAGAGCGGGGCATTGATGAGGACATTGAGCCACTGCTGCAAGACAGCAGCATCTGGGAGCTCTCTTCTTTCGAGGAGTCTGGGAATCAGTGCACCGAGCTGTAAACTGGGCACAAAGGAGGGTTCTGCAGATGCCGTCTCTAAGAGCCATGGGGAGCCACACCACGTAGGAGATTTCATGGTGCTGGAGGGAAGATATTAGCGGCATCCTTCAGGGCCAGGTTTGAGAAGTGACTCCCTCCACCCTTCTGCCTCCTTCCTCCTCCTGGTTCTTTTCTTCTTTTTGTTTGTACATTAGAACAAGATTTGAAGTACTTTCCTGCAAAGAGTATTGCAGCTCTCAAAGTCATCTGGAGTCCACACTTCAAAACTTAAATAGAAAGATTTCGTATCTGTGGTAGGAAGCCTGGCTTTCCTTGAGTAATTCTGGAGTGATAGCGGTCTTTCCATCTCCCTTTCCGTGGAAGGTACAGGGTGGTGTGGACAGGAGTTGAGGTGAAAAGTCCCTTCTTATTTTCTTCCTTCCTGCTTCTCTGATCCTTGCCCGCTTAGCCCACAGGTGTTCGTGAGTGGCCACTCCAAGAGTCACTCAGTTTCAGGGATCTCTTGCCTTTGTTCAAAGGTCAAACAAAAACCCAAGTCTTATTCTCCTTTTCCTTCTACTTCCTGTTCTTGGCTAGAATGAAATTCAGCATATAAACCTCTGGACATTATTAATATTGATCAGTGATAACCTTTACTAGACAAAGGAAAATTTTCTTAAAAATTTAAATTATGAAGAACTGGCAACTCAGATTGCTAGTGTTTGGGTCAGATCCAAGGTGATTTTACAGAAGAAAAATACACATCGACTAGTCTGGTGGCAACACAGAAATTGAAGGAAGCTTCTAAGAAAGTTTTTGACAATATAAATATTACTAAGTGAGGATGAGAATTAGTGACTGGATACCGGCAGAATTTATATCCAACTTCGGACCATAGAACGTATTATTACCATCTGCTCCTTGCTGCATCTTCTGTGTTTGTCTTCTGAGTTTTTCTCATTCATCACACTCCTGCCTTAACTGCTCTGTAGTGTGCATTTGTTTCCAGTCAGTATTTCCATCTGTTTATCTGACTTTTGAATCTCATGGGAATATGCACATTAAATTCTTTTCTAAAACATGGTGGTTTAGGAAGCTCAGTTTCAGAAATAAGTGTCTTGCTAATTTTTCGAGATGTTTTATGGACAGAAAAATTTACAGATTTATATGTATTTTGCTGCACCAGTAAATGGACCATTAACTAGGGCCCACCCACCTTTAACAGAGCACTCCTCTGAAAGTTTTATAGGTATGAAATATATGTAGATATTTGTAAGGAGTTTTAAATTTTTTTTTGATGGGGTGCTGTGTAAATCTTGTATTTATAAATGTAATGAAGGTGTTGACAGAAAAATATATATACATTTTTTATAAGGATTGTGTACTGACTGAATACATTTAAAAGAAAATATATTTTGAAACCTGTTCTGCTATGAACAGATAACATATCTTTTTACTATGCTGTTGGTTTTTAAGTTAAGCTTCCTAATGCATAATAAATTTGCAATGGATACTTTTATGTCTTTGGTGTTTCTTTAAAGCAAATAGTACCATCAATCTTCAGGTTCTCTTTTCGGTGGCTATCAACTAAATTGCTAATCCTTAAGCTAATGCAAAAGATAGGTTTATTTTCAAAAAAAGTGATTTGTAACAGACTCCCTTCAAAAACAAACCATAACTTTTTTTTATTAAAAAAATAACCCAGGGACACAAACGTATTTGTATGCCTGTTTTATTAGCATTGTTCACAATGGCCAATGCACGTCCAGTGTTGGATGCGTGGATGAAAGTACTGTGGCACACACATACCATGAAATACTCAGCCTAAGAAAGGAAGTTCTGACACACGCCACAACATGGATGAACACTCAAGACCTGCTAAATGAAGTAAGCCAGGCACAAAAGGACTATTATCCACTTCTGTGAAGTATCTAGTCAAATTCAGACAGAAAGTGCAATAGGGGTTCCCAAAATTAGAGGAAAGGGCAAGCGGGAGCTTCTTGTTTAATGGGTAGAGTTTCAGTTTTGCAGGATGAGAAAAGTTCTGGAGATGTTGCATAAAAGTGAATGTACTCAATGCCACTGAACTATTGAAAATGGTTAAAATGGTAAATTCTATGTACCACAATTCTGCCACAATGTTTTTAAATGCCCCCATGACATTTTTACCACTGCTTATCAAAATTGTAGTTTCTTACCCAGCATAACAAATGTCAAAATTGAGATAAAATTCACCATTTTAACCATTCCAAAGTGTGCAATACAGTGGTTTTTAATTTATTCACATGGTTGTACAGTTGTTAGCACTGTCTCTAGAACGTTTCCATCATCCCAATAAAGAAACACCATATCCCTTACCAGTCACTACCAGTTCTTATCCCCATTACCTGGCAACTGGTAATCTGCTTTCTCTTTATAGAGATTTGCCTACTTTGGACATTTAATATAAACACAACCCTACAATATGTGACATTTTGTGTCCAGTTCTTTTCATACAGCATGTTTCCACGGTTCATCCATGTTGAAGTTTCATCCATGTGTCAAATTTTATTCCTTTTTAAAGGCTGAAATACATTCCATCATATGAACATACCACATTCCCTTTATTCATTTATCAGTCAAATGTAAATGGACATTTGGGTTTCCACTTTTAGCTTATTATGAATAATGCTGCTATGAACAATCTTATCCAAGTTTTATGTAAACATGCTTTCAATTCTTCTTTGGAATATACCTGGGATTGGAATTGCTGGTTTACATGGCAACTGTTTATTTGAGGAACCACCACCGTCTTTTTCACAGCAGCTGCACATTTTACGTTCCCATCAGTAATGTAGAAGGTGCGAATTTCTCCATATCCTTGTCTAGCACTTGTTGTTTTCTGTTTTGTCATCATTTATAGATAATTATGGTTGGTTTAAAATGGTACCTCAATGTGGTTTTCACTTGCAGTTTTCCTAATGACTAACGATTTGAGTCTCTTTTCATGAGTTGTTTGCCATTTGTGTATTTTCTCTGGAGAAATGTCTAAGTTCATGCCCCCATTTTGAACTGGGATGTTGTTCTGTTGTTGAGTTGTAAGAGTTCTTTACATATTCTGGATACTAGGTTCTTATCAGGTAAATGGCTGGCAAATGTTTTCTCCCATTCTGTGGGTTGTCTTCCCTTTCTTAATGGTGTACTTTGAAAAGTGTTAATTTTGATGACATCCAGCCTCTCCATGTTTTCTTTTGTTGCTTATTATGTTTGGTGTCCCATCGAAGAATTCATTACCAAATACAAGGTTATGAAAAATTACCCTTATTTTCTAAGAGTTTTAGTCTTTGACCCATTTTGAGTTAATTTTCATATGTTATGTGAGATATTTCAATCTCATTCTTTCTCATGTGAATATTCAGTGATCTAAGTACCACTTGTTTGAAGAGATTCTTTCCCCACTGAAAGGTGTTAGCACACATGTCAAAAATTTGATGGACAATGATGTGTGGGGTCTATTTCTGGAATTTTTATTTTTTCAAGAAAATAGCATTTTATTTTGTTATTGGTTTTGGTTTTCTTTGTTTTATTTAAATCCAAATTAGTTAACATATAGTGTAATGATTTCAGGAATAGAATTTAGTAATTCTTCACTTATATATAACACCCAGTGATCATCACAACAAGTGTCCTCTTTAATGCCCCTCGCCCACTTAGCCCATCCTCCCATCCAACGCCCCACCAGCAACCCGCAGTTTGTTCTCTGTGTTTACGAGAATAACCCTCAGTTTGTTCTGTGCTTGTTCTCTTATGGTTTGTCTCCCTTTCTGTTTTTATATTATTTTTGCTTCCCTTGTGTTCATCTGTTTTGTAACTTAAATTCCACATGAGTGAAGTCATCTGATATTTGTCTTTCTCTAATTTTGCTTAGCATAATACCCTCTAGTTCCATCCATGTTGTTGCAAATAGCAAGATTCCATTCTTTTTGATTGCCAAGTAAGGTTCCATTAGATATATACCACATTTTCTTTATCCATTCATCTGTCAATGGACATTTGGGCTCTTTTCATTCTTTGGCTATTGTCGATAGTGCTGCTATAAACATTGGGGTGCATGTGCCCCTTTGGATCAGCACTCCTGTATCCTCTGGATGAATTCCTAGTAGTGCATTGCTGGGTCATAGGGTAGTTCTATTTCTAATTTTTTGAAGAACCGCCTTCTAGAGTGGCTGCACCAGTTTGCATTCCCACCAGCACTGCAAAAGGGTTCCTCTTTCTCTGCATCCTCACCATCATCTGTTGTTGTCTGAGTTGTTAATTTTAGCCATTCTGACTGGTGTGAGGTGGTATCTCAGTGTGGTTTTGATTTGTATTTCCCTGATGATGAGCAGTGTTGAGCGTCTTTTTGTGTGTCTTTTGGCCATCTGATGTCTTCTTTGGAAAAGTGTCTATTCATGTCTTCTGCCCATTTTTTTCAATGAATTATTTGTTTTTTGGGTGTTAAGTTTGATAAGTTCTTTATAGACTTTGGATACTGACCTTTTATCCAATATGTCATTTGCAAATATCTTCCTCCATGCTATCAGTTGCCTTTTAGTTTGCTGATTGTTTCCTTTGCTGTTGCAGAAGCTTTTTATCTTGATGAGGCCCCAATAGTTTATTTTTGCTTTTGTTTCCCTTGCCTCTGGAGATGCGTTGAGTAAGAAATTGTTGTAGCTGAGGTCAAAGAGGTTGTTGTCTGTTTTCTCCTCTAGGATTTTGATGGTTTCCTGTCTTACATTTAGGTCTTCCATCCGTTTTGAGTTTGTTTGTGTATGGTGTAAGAAAGTGGTCCAGTTTCATTCTTCTGCATGTTGCTGTCCAGTTCTCCCAGCACCATTTGCTAAAGAAACTTTTTTCCATTGGATACTCTTCTCTGCTTTGCCAAAGATCTGTTGGCCATACATTTGTGGGTCTATTTCTGGGTTCTCTATTCTATTCCATTGATCTATGTGTCTTTTTGTGCCAGTACATATTTCTGGACTTTTAATTCTATCCCATTGGTCTCTATGCCTGTTCTTATACAAGTACCACATGGTTTTGATAGCTAGGTTTACAACAGTAAGTTCTGAAATAAAAAAGTGTAAATCCTCCCTCTTTATTATTTAAAGTTGACTATTCAGTGACTCCTGCGATTTCATACAAAATTTAAAATGAGCTTTTCCACTTCTGTGGGGGAAAAAAGGCAGCTGGTATTTTGATAGGGATTGCATTGAACCTGTAGATCACCTTGGGTAGTATTGCCATCTTAGCAATATTTAAGTCTTTCTACCCATATGACCAAGGGATGTTTTTCTGTTTAATTTTATGTTTAGATTGTTCACTGCCAGTGTATAGAAATACAACTAATTTTTGTGTGTTGATTGTGTATCCCACAACTTTGTTGAATTTATTAGTGCTAAGAGTTCTTTTTTTGTGGATTCGTTAGGGTTTTTTGTGTATTAGATCATGTCATCTCCAGAGATATGTTTCTTCCTTTCCAGTTTAGATGTCTTTTAGTTTTTTGCCTAATTTTCTGGCTAGAATTTTTAGTGTTGAAGAGCAGTGTCAAAAGCAGGCATACTTCCTAAGTATGATATTAGTTGGAGGTTTTTCATAGATTCCCTTTGTCGTGTTGTGGGAAGTTCCCCTCTATTCCTAGTTTGTTGGGTGTCTTGTTTTCTTTTTTTAATTATGAAAGGATGTTAGTTCTGTCAAATACTTTTTCTGCATCAAGATGACTGTGTTTTATTCTTCATTCTCTTAATGTGATGGATCACACTGGTTGATCTTCATATGTTGATCCACCCTTGCATTAATTACTGAGCTAGATCCCACTTGGTCATGGTGCATAATCAGTTTAATATGCTGTGGGATGCAGTGCACTAATTATTTTTGATGTTTTTAGGATTTTTGTATCTATTATCTTAAGGGATATTAGTCTTTTGTAGTGATATATGTGGTAATTCTGGCCATGTAGAATGAGTTGGGAAAAGTTCCCTCTTCTGTTTTCTCACAGGGTTTAAGAAAGATTGGTGTTGATAGTTCTTTAAACATTTTGGTAGAATGCCACTCTATTAGGGTGTCCCACACCAGTTATTCAAACAATTTAATGGAAAGAATTATTAACTAGGCAACTAAAAGAGTGAGCAGAGAACTCTAAGGCAGTTGTTTTCAAACTTCTGCATGCATTAGAGTCAGCTGGAGGGCTTGTGAAGCAGAGAGCCCTTGTCACACCATGAGAGTTACTGACTTAGTAGACCCTCGTGTGGTGCTGGAAAATATCTGTGCTTCTAACAAGTTCCCAGGAGAAAGTGACTGCTGATCATGGGACCACAGTTTAACAACTACTGTTCCAAAGTATCATGAGGGTGACAACTGCAGTTTCCCTGGGCTGAGAAGGGAAGAATACACATCTGAATTATTAAACTAGAGTCTTAGGAAAGGGTCCCCACGTGATTGGGCTTCAGACATCTGAAGAGGGGCTGCCAGGTGGCCAGTGGTGGAATTTCAAGCCTTGGAAGTAAGTTCTGTGGGGTGATGGCTGGGGGCTGACACAGTGTACCTGGTTCTGCCAGCAAACTGGGTTTGGCTGTCACTCTTAGAAAGAACTGCACTGCCAGCATGCAGAAGCATCACCAGAATGAAGTGAGAAGACAGGAAGGAGTCAGTCACGCCTCTTCTTCAGTTTGCAGCGTCCCTCCAGCATCCTTTTTGGCAGGGTGGAACTAAGGGACAGTGAGCTTCTGGTCCTTGCCACAAACTCCCCTGTGACACAGATCTGCGTTTCTAAAGTATCTGGATCTTCCACAGTCCTGCCATTTTTTGGGTAGCTATAGTTTTCTCCTAACTTCTCTACTGGGCATGAAGTACAATTGAACAATGTGGGGGGCAAGGGTGCCAAACACCTGTGCAGTTAAATCTACACATAACTTGACTCACCAAAAACTGAACTACTAATAGGCGCTTCTTGACATGGACATATATTTTGTATGTTACGTGTATCTTATACTGCATTCTTACAAAAAAGTAAGCTAGAGGAAAGAAAATGTTAAGAAAATCTTGAGAACACACATTTACAGTATTGTTTCATAAGAAGTCCATGTAGAGTGGACCCGTGCAATTCAAATCCTTGTTGTTCAAGGGCCAGCTGTAGTAAGAGGTGCCCCCAGAGAATCTCCTGAGTTCCAGGCAGAGCCCTCCTTTTGCCCACTGATGTCAGTGACCCATTTGCCTGAGGAGGCCAAGGACAGCTGCTTCCTCCAGTGCAGTGGAACCATAGCTGTGTCACCTTGTGGCAGTGTTACCCACATCCCTCCCATTAGCAGCTCTCAGAACTGCACAGATGGGTTAGTTAGTAGGTGTGATGGTAGGAATCCCTCCACTTCCTTGGGCCCGAAACCCCTGTATTCTGGCTCTTGAGAGCACCAAATACTGTCTCTCGCGACTGCCCTGTCAGAACTCCATCCTTTAAGGTTTGGGTTTTTATTATTACTACTCTTTTGATTAAAATTGTACACAATCATATATTTTTGTACAAAATAAAGTTTGCAAGCTTACAAAATTCAAAACAATGAGATAATGGTTAGATTAAGATACATATCATGAACATCAAGTTGTACACCTTAAATAAACACAATTTTTATGTCAACGACAATAAAAAGTCTCATGGATGGGGGAAGCCAGGAAGATGGTGGAGTCAGAGGACCCAAAGTTCACCTTGTCCCAGGGATACAGCTAGATAACACTTATATCAGCATAAATACCCCAGAAAATGATCTGAAGATTGGCAGAGCAAACACCACAGCTAAAGGTAGAGAAGACCACACTGAATAAGGTAGGAAGGGCAGAGACGTAGGTTTGGGGTGAAAAGAGACTATAGCCATCTATGGTCAGGAGGGAGCTTTACACAGTGATGTAAAGGGCAAAAAACAGACGATCACCCCAGCAATCCTACACGGGGAACCCTATGATATTTGGCTTTGAAAGTGAGATGGGACGAATTTCCTGAGTTCTTACATACAGTTGGGACTTAAAGTCAGGAACTTCAAAAATCAGCAGGCTTGGCTATGGGAGAGCCTGGATGTGATTAGGAAGCTCGATCCCCACCCTTAAAGCCAAAGCACCATCAACAGCCAGCAGAGATACAGCATGGGGGCAGACATGAGGGAGAATGATTTACTCATCTCAGAGAATGGCCAGGAGAGGCGAGGAGACCCTCCAGGAACAAAGGGGCTGGCAGGCGCTATTTCCTTCGCTTGTTCCCCACCATAAACACATGGCCACCAGTGGGAAGCAGTGCAGCACCCACACTCACTACCTAACTTGCTTACACCAAGCCCCAGCCACTCACTCTACAGCAGATCTACCCTTCTCAGTCCAGGTGCTTATGAGTCCCTTCCTCGAGAAGACTGGAACAAACCCTACCAACAACTTTTCTAGCAATATATGCCTCAGGTCCAGCAGTGGAAAGTCTCATTACACAAGGAGACCAGCACATACCTTGTTAAAATGTGCCAGACCCCAGCTGGGTCCAAACACTACCCACAATAGGCAAACAGCTTCTCTCTGCAAACAACTGAAGGAAAAAGCAACCAGCACATAACAGCAGAGCACATGCAACCCAAATTTCCTGAAGCGAACACTGGGGAACACAGAACACTGTACTGCCAGGCACTATAGGACCTCTGTATAGGGCTATTACTTCAAGGACACATAGCTGACTTTCCTAACACACAAAAACAGAGAAGGGAACAAAATGAGACAGAGGAGTATGTCCCCAAAGAACAGGACAAACCACAGCAAGAGACCTAAGCAAAACAGGGGTAAGTAATATGCCTGATAGAGAATTTAAAGTAATGATGATGAAGATACTCACTGGACTTGAGAAAAGAGTGGAAGACTTCAGTGAGACCCTTAAAGAAATAAAGAAGACAATAAATGAAATTAAAAACACACTTGATAGAATAAATGGCAGGCTAGAGAAAGCAGGGACCACATTAATGACCCAGAAGACACTAATAGAAAGTAATTAAAGCTGAGCAAGTGAGAGACAAAAGTTATACAAATTGAGAATAGACTTAGGGAACTCAATGAGTCTACCAAGTATAGTAACATTCACATTACAAGGATAGAAAAAGGAAGAAGAAAGAGGTAGAAGGAAGAAGAGGAAGAAAACAGATATCCCCAACAAAATCAACCACATGAGGTCCACACCAAGATGTCTATATAGTAATTAAAGCAACAGAAAATAATGATAATTTTTTTAAATAAACAAGAGAAAAGAGTTACATACAAGGGAAACCCCACAAGACTATCAGGATTTTTCATCAGAAACTTTGTAGGCCAGGAGGTGTGGCATAATTGTTTCAAAGTGCAAAAGGGAAAAATCTGCAGCCAAAAGTACCCACTACCATAAGGATACTCCCTAGGCCTGAGTAAAGAAGACATCAGTGAGACCCTTACCACAGAGATAAAAGACAAAAAAAAAAAAAAAAAAAAAAAAAAAACTGGAGATGAAGAAAGCAATAAATTGGATTAGAAACACACTGGATGCAATGAGCAGCAGGAATGGATGGAGCACAGGAATGAATTAATGACCTAGAAGACAAAGTAATGGAAAGCAATGAAGCTGAAAAAAGAGAAAGAAGAATTAGGCAACACAAGAATAAACTTAGGGAATTCAGTGACTCCTCAAACGTAATAAAATACATATTGCAAGAGTCTCAGAAGAAGAGAGAGCAAAGGGGGACAAAATTTATGAGGAAATAATAGCTGAAAACTTCCCTAATCTGGGGAAGATCCAGGAAGCACAGAGAACTCCCATCAAAATCAACAAAAGCAGCCAACACCTAGACATCTTGTACTTAAACTTGCAAAATATAGTGACAAAGAAAAAAATCTTAAAAGTAACAAAAGAAGTCCTTAACATAGAAAGGAAAACCCAAAAGACTAGCTAGAGCTTTCTCAAAAAGAAATCTGGCAAGCCAGAAGGGAGTGGCATGATATATACCGGGTGCTGAATGGGAAAAATATGCAGCCAATAATACTCTATCCAGCAAGGCTGTTATTCATATTAGAAGGAGAGATAAAGAGTTTACCAAACAAAAAGTGAAGGAGTTTGTGACCACTAAGCCAGCCCTGAAAGAAATATTAAAGGAGATTGAGTGCAAAGGAGAGATCAAAAGTGACAGAGACAAGAAAGGAAGAGAAAATCTCCAGAAACAATGACAAACAGGTAATAAAATGGTAATAAATACATCCCTATCAATAATTACTTTGAAGGGAAATGGACTAAATGATCTAATCAAGACATAGGGTGTCAGAATGGATTTAAAAAAAAAAAAAAAAAAAAAAAAAAACCATCTCTATTCTCTATTGTACTTGACAAGAGACTCATTTTAGACCATACCTGAAGATTGGAAATGAGGGGATGGAGAAAACTTTATCATGCAAATGGATGTCAAAAGAAAGCTGCAGTAGGAATACTTATATCAGACAAATTAGACTTTGTGTTTTTCTTTTAAAGAATTGGAATTCATCCCTTTTTCTACAGGAAGCCTCAAGAAGTTAAGTGACTCCATTTTTTTTTTAAACATTTATTTAATACTGAGAGAGAGACACACACAGAGGGTTAGCAGGGGAGGGGTAAAGAGAAAGGGAGAGACACAGAATCTGAAGCAGGCTTCAGGCTCTGAGCTGTCAGCACAGAGCCCAACGCGGGGCTTGAACTCACAAACTGCAAGATCATGACCTGAGACGAAGTCGGTGGCTTAACCAACTGAGCCACCCAGGCACCCCAGACAAATTAGACTTTAAAACAAAGACTGTAAAAAGAGAAGAAGAGCATTAATCATAAGAGGACAATCCAACAAGAAGATACAATTGTAAACATTCATGAGCTCAACATGGAAGCACCCAAAAAGCAGCTACATAAAGCAGCTAATAACAAACATAAAAGAATTGATAGCAATACAGTAATAGTAGGGAACTTTAACATTCCACTTACATCAATGGACAGATCATCTAAGCAAAAAATCAACAAGGAAACAATGGATGTGAATGACACACTAGATGGCATGGACTTAACAGATATATTCAGAACATTCCATCCTAAAGCAGCAGAATACACATTCTTTTCAAGTGCATATGGGACATTCTACAAAATAGATCACATATTAGTCACAAGCAAGCTTCAACAAATACAAAAGGTTGAAGTCATACCATGCACCTTTCCTGACCACAATTCTATGAGACCAGAAGTTCCTGGAAAGACCACAAATACATGGAGGTTAAACAACATGCTACTAAACAATGAATGGGTCAACCAGGAAATCAAAAAAATTAATAAAATAAAATAAAATATAAACATGGAAACAAATGAAAATGAAAACACGATGGTCCAAAACCTTTGTGATGTAGCAAAAGCGGTCCTAAGAAGTAAGTATACAGCGATACAGGCCTACCTCAAGAACTTAGAAAAATCTCAAACAACCTAACTTTAAACCTAAAGGAGCTAGAAAAAGAACAGGCAAAGCCTTTAAAAGGGGATGGGAAGACACCTGGACGGCTCAATCAGTTAAGTGTCTGACTTGCTTTTGGCTCAGGCCATGACCTCATGTTTCATGAGTTTGAGCCCCAGGTTGGGCTCCCCATTGGCAGTACAGAGTCTGCTTGGTATTCTCTTTCTACTTCTCTCTCTGCCCTTCCCACTCTCTCTCAAAATAAGTAAGTAAACTCTAAAAAAAAGATACAGAAACTAAAAATGAACAAACAAAAACAAACTAGTGGAACAGATCAAGGAAACCAGGAGCTGGAAATTGCTAAAATTGATAAACCTCTAGCCAGACTTCTGGAAAAGAGAAAGGACTCAAAATCAAAAATGAGAGAGGAGAAATACCAACTAACACCACAAACATATAAACAACTTTAAGAGATGATTATGAAAAATTGCGTGCCAACAAATTGGACAACCTAGAAGAAATGGATAAATTCCTAGAAACATATAACTTACCAAAACTGAAGCAGGAAGAAACAGAAAATTTGAACAGACCAATTACTAGCAAGTAAACTGAATCACTAATCAGAAATTCCCAACAAACAAAAGGCCTTACAGACTACTTCACAGGCAAACTCTGCCTTTAAAAAAGAGTTAATACCTATTCTTCTCAAACTATTCCAAAAAATAAAAGAGGAAGGAAAACTTCCAAAATTATTCTAGGAGGCCAGCATTACCCTGGTACCAAAATCAGATAAATACACTGCAAAAAAAGAGAACTACAGGTCATTATTTCTGATGACTATGTAAAAATCCTCAACAAAATACTAGCAAACCAATTCCAACAATACATTTAAAAACTCAATTCACCACAATCATGTGGGATTTATTCCCAGGATGCAAGGATAGTTCAATATTTGTAAATCAATCAATGTGATACATCACATCAATAAAATAAAGGATAAAAACCATATCATTACAATAAATACAAAACACATTTGAGAAAGTACAATGTCCATTCGTGATAAAAAAAATCAACGAGCATACCTCCACATAATAAAGGTCCTACATGAAAAACTCACAGCAAACATCATATACAATGGAGAAAAACAGAGCTTTTCCCCTAAGGTCAGGAACAATACAAGGATGTCCACTCTCACCTCTTTTATTCAATATAGTACTGAAGTCTTAGCCACAATAATCAGACAACAAAAAGAAATGAAATCTATTATCCAAACAGATAAGAAGTAAAATGTTCACTATTTGCAAATAACATGATACTATATATAGGAAACCCGAAAGACCACCAAAAAACTACTAAAATTAATCAATGGATTCAGTAAGATTGCAAGATACAAAATCAACATACAGAAATCTGTTGCATTTCTATACACCAACAATGAAGCAGGAGAAAAAGAAATTAAAATAATCCCATTTAAAATTGTACCAAAAAAGAAACAAACTAGGAATGAACTTAACCAAAGAGGTAAAGATCTGTAGTCTGAAAAGTATAAAACAATGATGAAAGAAATTGAAGATGACACAAAGAAATGGAAAGACATGCTCACGAATTGGAAAAACAAACAAGGTTGAAATGTACTACCCAAAGCAATTTACAGATTTAATTCAATCCAATCAAAATACTAACTATTTTTCACAAAAGTAGAACAACAACCCTAAAATTTGCATGGAAGCACAAAAGACCCCAAATAGCCAAAGCAATCTTGAGAAAGAATAAAACTGGAGGTATCACAATCCTAGATTTCAAGACATAATACAAAGCTGCAGTAATCAAAACAGTATGGTACTGGCACAAAAACAGACACATAGATCAATGGAACAGAATAGAAAGTCCAGAAAAAAAAACACCACTTTAAGTCAACCAATCTTCACCAAAGCAGGAAAAATACACAATGAAGAAAAAACTCTCTCTTCAACGAATGGTGTTGGGGAAACTGGGCAGCTACATGTAAAAGAATATAACTGGACCACATTCTTATACCACACACAAAAATAAAATGGATCAAGGACTTGAATGTGGGACCAGAAACCATAAAAATCCTAGAAGAGAGCTCAGGCAGTAATTTCTCTTACATCAACCATAGCAACATTTTTCTAGTTATGTCTGCTAAGGCAATGGAAACAGAAGCAAAAATAAACTATTGGGACTACATCAAAATAAAAAGCTGCACAGCAAGGAAACCATCTACAAAACTAAAAGGCAACCTACTGAATGTTAGATGGTATCTATAAAATGACATACCTGATAAAGGATTAGCATCCAAAATATATACAGGATTCCTAAAACTCAACACCCAAAACAATCCAATTAAAAAACAAGAAGACATGAACAGACATCTCTCCAAAGAAGACATAGAGGTGGCCAACAGACACATGAAAAGACACTCAACATCATTTACCATCAAAAATATGCAAATCTCAACCACAATGAGATATCACATCACACTTGTCACGATAGCTAAAATCAAAAACACAACAAACCACAGTGTTGGCAAGGATGTAGAGAAAAAAGAACCTTTGTGCACTGTTTGTGGGAATGTAAACTTGTACAGCCACTGTGGAAAACAGTATGGAACTTCCTCAAAAAGTTTAAAAAAAATGGCATTATCATACAATCCAATAAATGCACTACTGGGTATTTGCCTAAGAGACACAAAAACACTAATTCAAAGGGATACAATACAGGTACCCCTATGTTTACTGCAGCATTATTTACAATAGCCAAATAATAGAAGCAGCCCAAGTGTCCATCCATAGATTAAGTGTTAAACATGTGGTGTATATATACAGTGGAGCATTATTCAGCCACAAAAAAAGAATGATATCTTGCCATTTGTCATAATATAGATGGAACTAGACAGTATAATGCTAAGTGAAGTAAGTAACTCAGAGAAAGACAAATACCATGTGATTTCACTCATGGAATTTAAGAAACAAATGAGCAAAGGAGAAAAAGAGACAAATCAAGAAACAGACTCATAACTATGGAGAACTGATAGTTACCAGAGGCAGGATGGGTAAAATAGGTGATAAGGATTAAAGAACACACTTATTATGATGAGCACAGTGTAACGTACAGAATAGCTGAATCACTGCATTGTACAACTGAAACAAATATAACCCTATATGTTACCAATATTAGATTAAAATAAAAAATTTAATAAAATTTTTAAGTTTCGTGGATACTTGGATTTAAGTGGAGAAAAGTATATTTCTATATACTAGCAATAAACAATTAGAAAATTAATTTTATTCACAGGATAAATTTCTGTGAATTTGAAAACATTTGAAAAATTCAACTTTTATGATAACGCTTCAAAAAGTGGGTATAGAGGAAATGAATCTCAGCAAAATAAAACATGACAAGCCCACAAATAACACACTACTCAATAGTGAAAAGGTCGGAGCTTTTCTTTAAAATAAGGAACAATAGGGGCGCCTGGGTGGCGCAGTCGGTTAAGCGTCCGACTTCAGCCAGGTCACGATCTCGCGGTCCGTGAGTTCGAGCCCCGCGTCAGGCTCTGGGCTGATGGCTCGGAGCCTGGAGCCTGTTTCCGATTCTGTGTCTCCCTCTCTCTCTGCCCCTCCCCCGTTCATGCTCTGTCTCTCTCTATCCCAAAAATAAATAAAAAAAAACGTTGAAAAAAAAAATTTAAAAAAAAAATAAAATAAGGAACAATATAAAATGCCCACTCTTACCACTTTTATTTAACATTGTATTGAAAGTCTTAGGCAGAGCAATTAGGCAAGAAAAAGAAATAATAGGCATCCAAATTGGGAGGGAAGAAGTAAAACTGTCACTATTTGCAGATGACATAATATTACATGTAGAAAACCATACAGACTCTAAACAAAATAAATGAAAGACTCCATGGGCGTCTGGGTGGCTGCCGTTTGAGCATCTAACTTTTTTTTTTTAATGTTTATTTTTGAGAGAGACGCAGACTGCAAAGTGGGGGAGGGGAAGAGGGAGACACGGAATTGGAAGCAGGCTCTAGGCTCTGAGCTGTCAGCGCAGAGCCTGATGCTGGGCTCAAACCCACAAACTATGAGATCATGACCTGAGCCCAAGTCAGACACTTAACCAACTGAACCACCCAGGCGTCCCGAGCGTCCAACTCTTGATTTTGGCTCAGGTCATGATCCCAGGTTTGTGGGACCAAGCCCCATGTCAGACTCTGCACTGAGCATGCAGCCTGTTTAGGATTCTCTCCCTCCCTCTACCCTAAATATGAACTATTGAAGAAATTAAGAAAACAATTCCATTTATAATTGCACCAAAATGAATATAATACCTAGAAATAAATTTAGGAGGTAAAAGACCTATATACTTAAAACTGTATGACAGATGAAATAAATTGAAGAGAACCCTCCAAAAATGGAAAGATATTCAATGTTCATAGGTTGGAAGAATTAATACTGTTAAATATGCATATTATCCAAAGCAACCTTCAAATTCAATGCAATCCCTATTAAAACTCCAACTGTATTTTTTCATAGATATAAAACAAGCAATCCTAAAACGTTCATGGAACCACAAAAGACCCCAAATATTCAAAGGAATCTTGAGAAAGAACAACAAATCTGGAGTATCACACTCCCTTATTTCAAATAATATTGTAAAAGTTTAGTAATCAGTATGGTGTTGGCATAAAAACGAACACATATAGAACCAACAGAGCCCAGAAATTAACCCACACATATATAGCCAATTCATTTATGACAGAGGAGCCAGGAAAATACAACTGGGGGGAAAGATGAATTGTTAAATCAACGTTAGTGGAAAAAAGAACAGCAACATGCGGAAGAATGAAACTGGACAACTGAATCACACCATTCACAAAAATTAACTCAAAATAGATTAAAGACTTGAATGTAGAACTTGAAATCATAACAAACCTAAAAGCAGTAATGTCAATGTCAGTCTTGGTAATAAATTTTTGGATCTCACTCTAAAAGCAAAGGCAATAAAAGCAAAAGTCAGCAAGTGGAACTACATCTAACTGAAAAGCTTCTTCCCAGCAAAGGAAACCATTAACAAAATGGAAACGCAAACCACCAGAATAGGAGAAAAATTTTGAAATTTTGCATATCATATATCTGATAATGGGTTAATATCCAAAATAGATTATGAACTTATAAAACTCAAGAGAAAACAAACACAAAATCTGATTTAAAAAAAAGGGGGGGAGGAGGGTGGTAGACCTGAAGAGACATTTTTTCAAAGACTTATAGATGGGCAACAGCACATGATTCTCAATGTCACTAATCATCAGGAAAATGCAAATCAATGTATTTGCTATGCTATGCAATGCAATGCACAATGAGCTATCACCTCACACCTGTCAGAATGGCTATTAAAAAATAAAAATAGGGGCACCTGGGTAGCTCAATCGGTTAAGTGTCCAAATCTTGATTTCAACTCTGGTCATGATCTCACAGTTTGTGAGATCGAGCCCCACTGCTTAGGATTCTCTCTCTCCCTCTCTCTGTGCCTCCCCCCCCCCCACACACACACTTTCTCTCTCTCTCTCTCTCTCTCTCTCTCTCTCTCTCAAAATAAATTTTAAAAAATAAAAATAACATTAGTAAGAATGCACAGAAAAGGGAACATTTGTTCACTGTTGGTGGAAATATAAATTGATGCAGCCACTATGGAAAACAGATGTCGTTTTCTTAAGTAAAAGACAGGAACTACCACGTTAATCTAGCAACTCCACTTCTGTGTATTTATTGAAGAAAACAAAAACACTAACTTGAAAAGATATGCATCTTCCTTTTCTTTGCAGCATGATTTACAAGTTCCAAGATATAGGAACAATCTAAGGGTCTCTCAATGCATTAACGGACAAAGTAATGCAATACACACACACACACACACACACACACACACACACACACACACTAAAATATTACTCAGCCACACACAAAAATCTTGTTTAAAAAAATTCATTTACAATAGCTCCCCCCAAAATTAGGAGTAAATCTAACAAAATATATGAAGGATCTGTATGCAGACTACGAAACACTAATGAAGGAACTCAAACAAGACCTACTTAAACGGAGAGGCAGCATGGCAAAGATGTCAATTCCCCCAAAGTGATCTACAGATTTAATGTAATTCTTAAAATCCCAGAAGGATCTTTGTAGATAGACACAAGAAGATACTAAAATTTGTATGGTAAGAGTGTAGTAGTAGCTCTGATAATTTTGAAAAAGAACAAGTTGGGGGCATCGTGCTACCTGATTTTAGTAAGTACTTTGTAGCTACAGTAATCAAGACCATGTGGTGTTGGAAGAGAGACAGACACATAGCAGAGCAAAGAACCCAGAAACAGCCCCACGTAAGAATGGCCAAATGATGTCCGACAAAGGTGCAAAAGCAAAAAAGTGGTCCATGTAGATCTAATTCTTTACAACTGCTCTACAGTATATCTTTGTAGCATTGAGGCTGCTTTATGACTTCTAACTGTTCTTGCACAACTTTTCAATATATTTTCCACACAGTAACCAGAGTGATCATGATAAAAATCTGTCACGTCTTGTCCCTCAATTGCCCAACACCTCTGGCCCCCTCACACTGGTCCAGAGACTCCACATACCCTCCCCCAATTCTGTTGCCCCCTGCACACCGACCACCCCCAGACCCCTAAAGTCGCTTCTGCCTCCGGGCATTCTCACGTTGTCCCCCTGATGCCTTTCCTGACTGTCCTATTGAAAATCACCATCCAGGGGCGCCTGGGTGGCTCAGTCAGTTGAGCGGCCGACTTCGGCTCGGGTCATGTGAGTTCGAGCCCCGCGTCAGGCTCTGTGCTGACAGCTCGGAGCCTGGAGCCTGTTTCGGATTCTGTGTCTCCCTCTCTCTGACCCTCCCCCGTTCATGCTTTGTCTCTCTCTGTCTCAAAAATAAACATTAAAAAAATTTTTTTTTTTAAATTAAAAAAATTAAAAAAAAAGAAAATCACCATCCAGTCCCCAGAACAGCCTCTACCATTCTGACCTTCAGAGTTGCCTTTCTAAACACAGGACTGTACTATTCTGAAGAAGACTGGTTTGCTGTGGAAATGCACTCTGTTCTGCCAGAAGTTGGTTAGTTTTTTCCTTCTCTTAGCTGCAAAGCAGAAACTAAACTATCTGAAAATTCATCCTATGAAGGGCAGTCTGTTTTCAATCTCACTCTGTTAAGTTCAGAGTACATCTCACATTCTGATCTCTGCACCCACTCTGCTCCCTTGGGATCTGCCCTGGAGGGGCTAGCTGCTGGGAAGGACTCGGAAGTGCACTCACTCAGGGGCTAAGCACTGGTTTGAGAGCCAGGAGCAGCTAGAAATTGTTGTCTGGGCACCTTCCCTGACCTTCTCAGGAAAGAGAACAGTTTGGGCAAGGAACACAGAGGAGCACTGGGTAGAGCTTCTGTTCTGGGACAGCCTTGGATGCTCTTTGTACCTGACTGAATGTCCAACAAAACAGCTATAGATCACCATCCTTTGCCAACTGGAACTCCGGGCTTCTGGTTCTTTTCTAATGAGACATATGCCTTCTATCTCTTACCACATATTTCTTCATACCATCTAGACTGAATTCATGGCCACTGTATTCACCATTGAATTTTCTCATGTATTTTCTGATTTTTGTCTGTGTCCCTGTCTAGTGGAGACAATATGTCTGCTGCCTTTAGCTCCCTGGTCCCATTGTGGGTCCAGGCACAGAGCTCATTGGTGTTCCTGAGCCAGAAGCCCCAGCAGGCAGCTGCACATGGGGAGAACCCACCCTGAGTCCCAGGCTCCCCAGAGCAGGTGCCTGGTGCTGCCCCTTCTCAGATATACAGCACTGTTCGGGCTCTTCAAATAGTTTCTGTTCCCGTTCTATCCCTTGTCCAGGGAGATGGCAATCTTGGGCAATGGAGTTTGGGTTTTATTCTTTTTACGTTTTTCCTTTCTCATTTTCAGTTCTGTGATTAAGATAGATGGAGTGAGCATCTGGACTAGGTTCCCCTGTCTCGCTTTCTAGATTTCTTGTATTTATTTCGTTTGTTTGTTTTTAAGTTTGAGAGAGACAGAGACAGGGAGAGTGGCGGAGGGGCAGGGAAAGAGGGAGAATCCCACGCAGGCTCCAAGTTGCCAGCACAGAGCCCAAAGCGGGGCTCGAACTCGCAAAACTGAGATCATGACCTGGGCCAAAACCAAGAGTTGGACACTGAGCTGACTGAGCCACATAGGTGCCCACGCTTTGCTGTGCTTGAAAGTTTTTTTCTTTCCTTTCTTTTTATTTTCTATGTTTGCCTGACCTTCCTTGATGTTGCGCCCGGCAATCTATCTCACAATTTATTCCTAGTACCAAACACTCTTGAGCAGTAATATCAAGACAGTATACGTCACAGCTACACTTCTGAGTTTTTTTGTTCTTTCCTGTTTAACGACAGTAATGATTTCACATCAAATGTATATAACACATAAAGAGAGGAGTAAGAGAGAAAAGTGATACTACCTCATATGAAAGTACACTAACCTACTTCCTCTTCTAACCATAGTAATTCTAGACGAAAGCACTGTCCTCTTCTGTCATGAAAGAGTACTTGAAACTTCCTTGTCCTTATCTTTTCTACCAGCATGGCGAGCTCCCAAAAGTCCACTCAGGGGAGTTCTGAGTCTGGCCAATTGCTGGATATAAAAGTAATATTAGGAAAGATAATTACATACCAAAACTGCTTATGAATCTCCTGTTTAAGGCTATTGCCCTACAATTATAGAAGAATCAAAAAACCTTTTTTTCTGAATATGTTCAGAATATGTTTTTCTCCATTATTAGTTAAAAACAAAAGAAACATCCCTAGCAGCAAAGTTTTCAACTGATTGCAACCATTAACTTATTATAATCTTTTTTAAAAGAAATTGCTTTCAATTACATGTTCATGCTATTTCCTTCAAAAATGAATGAGTGAACGAATATATTTCAACTGTCAGTTGAATGCAGGTCGGCACTAAGAACGTTGCGGTGATCCTTAGTTTTGGCATAGCACTAAGAAGCTCTCAAAATTTTGTGGGGGAAATGAATTCAACTACAGCAATTTAAAGAAGAAACTATATTCCCCCCATAATGAACAAGACAAACAGGGAAAGATGGAGCTTCCTAGTCAATCCACTACACTGCCCCAGAAAAGAGTAATCCTTGCACATCCTACCAGTGTACCTAAAGATGCAGAGCAAAAGTTAGAGCAGAAGATGGGGCTGATGATGTTCACACGCCAAAAATAACTTTGGGTGGGGGTTAATTTCCCAATCCCAGGGAAACAAAGACTTTCATAACCATGTTCCATGGAGGCAACAGGTTGCAAGACCAACTAAGTAGCGCTAAAAACATAAATGTCCCCTAGACTACTAAGCTTTTATCATAATAAATAGGCTCCCAAGAAACTATCCATAATGCTAGAGAGACTCGGTCCATACCAAGGAACTCATTCAGTTAATCATTTGACTCTCCATTATTGAGGGTTCAGTGCATATTAGGCATTACCATAGGCAATACAGGCACAAGATGTCTAAGACATGGTCCCTGCTAAGAAAAACAACTCCTGATGATCTTTGTGCCTCACTCCTGACTACTTCTCAGCATTTTCTGAAATGCCTCTCAGTAAGCTGACCCAAAGACAGTTTAATTTTGATGGATATAATGAGATGATGATGTTGACGATTATGAAAACAGCTTCCATTTGCATTTTTTATATTTAGTCATTCCACTTATCAACACAAAAGTTCTATGAAGTACTACTAGGGCAAACAAAGCTGAAGGATATTTGATTCAACACACTCCTGAACAACCAATGGATTAAAGAAGAAATCAAAAAAGAAATCAAAAAATGTCTTGAGACACACAAAATATAAACACACATACAAAAACTTAAAAGGTGCAGCAAAGCAGTGCTAGATAGAAAGTTTATAGCTATAGACGCATATATTAAGGGGGAAAAAAATCTCAAAAAAAATTAACATAATTCAAAAGACCTAAAAAGAAAAGAATAACTTAACCCCTAAGTTTAGCAGAAAGAAGTAAAGAGTAGAACAGAAATAGGAAATAGAAAAATTGAAAAGATTAACCAAACTCTAAGAGTTGGTTCTTTGAAAAGATAAAACTGACAAAGCCTTAGCTAGACTAGACACAGAAAAGAGAGAGGACCCAAGTCAACAAAATTATAAATGAAAAAGAAGATATTACAACTGATACCATGGAAGTACAAAGGATCATAAGAGGCTACTATGAACTGTATGCCAACAAACTGAACAACCACGCAAAAACAGAAAAATCCTCAGAAAAATACAACCTACCAAGATGAATCAGGAAGAAATAGAAAATCTGGGGGTGCACGTGGGTGGCTCAGTTGGTTGAGAGTCTGACTTTGGCTCAGGTCATGATCTCACAGTTCATGACTTCAAGCCCCACATCAGGCTCTCTGCTGACAGCACAGAGCCTGCTTTGGGTCCTCTGTCCCCTTCTTTCTCTACCCCTCCCCTGCTTGTGATCTCTCTCAAAAAATTTTTTTAAAAATTAAAAAAAAAAATAGAAAACCTGAATAGATCGATTACTAGTTTGGAGACTGAACTGGTAATCAAAAGTCTACCAATGAAGAAAAGCCCAGAATCAAATGGCTTCCCTCATAAATTTTACCAGATATTTAAAGAAAAATTGACACCACTCCTCCCCTCAAAGTCTTTCAAAAAATCAAATAGGAGAGAATACTCCCAAAGTCATTTTACAAGGCCAGCATTATCCTGAACAAAGCCAGATTAGGACACTACTAGGAAACTACAGGTCAATATCTCTGAAAATGCAAAAGTTGCCAACAATATACTAGCAAAGTAAATTCAGAGCACATTAAAAGTATAATTACATGATCAAGTGGGATTTATCACTGGTATACAAGGATGGTTCAACATATGCAATTCAGCCAATATTATACACTAATCAACCAATGTGATACACTGCATTAGAACAAAAGATAAAAATCCTATCATTTCAATAGGTGCAGAAAGAACACTGGACAAAATTCAACATCCTTTCATGATTTAAAAAAAAAAAAAAAACCTCTCAGATAACAGGGCAAAGAAAGAACATACTTCAACATAACAAGCACCATATATGACAAGCCCACAGCCAACATACCCTAAGGTGAAAGGTTGAAAACATTTTTTTTAAGATCAGGAACAGAATAAGAGTGCTCACTGTTGCCACTCCTATTGAACATAATGCTGGAAGTCTGAGCCAGAGAAATCAGGGAAGAAAAAGAAAAAATAAAAGGCATCCAAATTAGAAAACAAGAAGTAAAACTGTCCCAGTCTGCAGGTGATGTGATCTTGATACAGAAAATCCTAAAGAATCCACTGAAAAACACCATTAGAACTAATAAACAAACATACTAAAGCTGCAGAATGCAAAATAACATAAAAACATCAGTTGCATTTCAGGACTTCTGGGGAGGATGGTGGAATAGGAGGATCCCGGGTTCACTTTGTCCCACGCATACGACTAGATAACACCCACATCAGTTTAAATAACCCTGAAAGTGACCCAAAGACTGGCAGAACAGACTCTCCACAGCTAAATGTACAGAAGAAGCCACATCAAATAGGGTAGGAAGAGGGGAGATGCGGTCTAGAGCCAAACAGACCTGTGGGACTGTCCACAGAAGGGGGGGGATGTCATGGGAGGAGAGAGGAGCAGAGCACTTCAGGCATGGGGAATCTGCCCAAAAAAGATGAATCCCCATAACATTTGGCTTTGAAAACCAGAGAGAGCTGGTTTAGCAAGTTCTTACATCAGTGGGGCTTAGCATCCAGAATTTAAAAATCAGGCAGGAATCTTTGGAAGATGTCCAAGAGCAAAAGAGCTGACAGATGCCATCCACCCGCCACCCCAAACCCACAGCCTAGATAGATACCTGCGGGAACCAGCACAGTGCAACACTATTCAACTAGCTTCCTAACAGTGAGCCCAGGCCCATGTCCTTCTGTGGACTCACCCCATCCATCTTGGCCTCCGCAGGAATCTTCCCAGGTGGCTGCAGTTCCCCTTATACAGCGGACCGGTACAGACCTTGTTGGCATTGCACCCCACCCCCATGTTCTCTTGCAGAACCCCACAATCCAACACACCCTTACCAGAGTCCATTCAAAGCAGTGCCACAGGTGTAGCAGTGTGCAAACAACCTCGACAAGCCAGCACCACTCCAAAGTGATTCTTGTCCTGGGTAGAGAGAAAGATAACCACATACAACAGTCCAAGTGTGACCCCAGCAGTGGACTGAGGACAGACATCTGTTCTGATGGCAGGACCTGCCCACCAATGAAAGCTTCTAAGGGGACAACACAGGGAGAGTGCCCTGAAGTTCAGAGCTACTACATCTCTGGCAAGGCCTGGTCTGTCTCAGTTCAAGCCCCAGGCAGTCCCAGACAAGCCCAATAACATAGGGACAAAACCCTGCCCACAACAGGAAAAAAGAGCCATTGCAGATAACCTATCTAAAGGCAAAAGCGGCTCAGCCAAAGCAGTAGGCACATGCAACACACACAAGAGATACCCCTGAAGTACCAGGTACTGGTGAACAAGAGACACTGCATCTGCAGGGCACTACAGTACCCTCTTCTTCATAAGGCCATGACTTTCAAGAGCAGAAATAGAAGCTGACTTTCCTAATACACAGAAACATACAGTTAGGCAAAGTAAGGAGATGGAGAAATATGTCCCAAATGAAAGAACAGGACAAAATCATAGCAGGAGAGCTAAACAAAATGGACATAATATACCTAATAAATAAAGTAATGGCCATAAAGTTACTCGCTGGACTTGAGAAAATAGTGAAGAACCTCATGGAGAACCTCAAAAAAAGAGACAGTAAATATACACAAGAACTAATCAGAGATGAAGAACTCAATACTGAAATTAAAAATACACTAGAGAAAATAAATAGCAGTCTAGAGGAAGCATAAGTATGGATAAATGACTTGGAGGATACCGTAATGGAAAGCAATCAATCCAAACAAAAGGGAGAAGAAAGAATAAAAAATAAAAATAGACTTAAGGAATTCAGCAATGCCATGCAGTGTAACAGCATTCATGTTACAATGATCCCAGAAGAAGAAGAGAGAGAAAAGGGGCAGAAAGTTTATTTCAAGAAATAATAGCTGAAAAATTCCCAAATCTGAAGAAGGAACAGAAATCCTGATCCAGAGGCACAAAGACTCCCCAACAAAATCATCCCACGAAGCCACCTTGAAACATAGTAATTGAAATGGCAAAAAGTAGTGATACAGAATTCTAAAAGCAGCAAGAGAAAAGAGTTACATGCACGGGAATTGACTTCTTAGCATTAACTTGCAGGCCAGAAGGTAGTGGTGTAATACATTCAAAGTACTGAAAGAAAAACCATGCAACCAAGAATGCCCTATCCAGCAAAGCTACCACTTAGAATAGGAGAGATAAAGAGTTTATCAGACAAACAAGTTAGAAGAACTCATCACCACCAAAGTAGCCTTACAAGAAATATTAAAAGGGACTGAGTGGACAGGAAACACCATAAGCAGGAGTAAGCAGTGTAGGAAGCACAAAAGCAGTAAAATTCAGTATACCTATAAAAATCAGTTAAGGGATTCACAAAATAAAAGGATGTAAGTTATGGCACAATATACCTGAAACATGGGAGAAAGAGAAGTAAAAATGTAGTGCTTTTAGAATGGGTTCAAACTCAACCAACCATCAACTTAGTATAGACTGCTACATGCATAAGATGTTATGTATATATCTAACGGTATCCACAAATCAAAAACCGGTAATAGATATCCAAAAAATTAAGAGAAAGAAAGCCATGTATCACTAAGGAAAGCCAAGAAACTGGGAGAAAAGAGCAAGAGAAGAAAGGAAGAAACAGAAACTACTAAAACAACCATAAAACAAGTAGCAAAATGGCAACAAGTACATACCTATCAATAATTACTTTGAATGTAAAGTGGACAAAACATTCCATTCAAAGACTTAGGGTGACAGAACGGATAAAAAAAGACCCGTCTATATGCTGCCTACAAGAGACTCATTTCAGACCTAAATATGCATACATATTGAAAGTGAAGGGATAGAAAAGCAATTATTATGCAAACAAAAACTAAAAGAAAGCTAGGTTAGCAATACTTATATTAAACAAAACAGACTTTAGAATAAAGACTAACAAGAGACCAAAAAAAAAAAAAAAGGATGCTACACAATCATAAATGGGACAATCCAACAAGAAGCTATAACAATTATAAATATTTATGCACCCAACATGATAGCACCCAAATAAATAAAGCAAATATTAACAAACATAAAGGAAAAAATTGACAGTAATACAATAATAGTAGTGAATTATATAACACCCCACTTCATGAATGGATAGACCATGTAAACAGAAAACTATCAAGGAAAGAATGCCTCGGTAATTTTTTTTAATGTTTATTTTTGAGAGAGAAAGCAGGGGAGGGGCAGAGAGAGAGAGAGAGGGAGATACAGAATCCAAGCAGGCTCCAGGCTCTGAGTTGTCACCACAAAGCCCAGCACGGGGCTTGGACCAGGAGATCATGACCTGAGCCAAAGTCAGACACTTAACTGACCGAGCCATCCAGGCACCCCAAGGAAAAAATGCCTTTGAATGACACATTGGACTAGATAGATCTAAAATATATTCAGAACACTCCATCCTAAGACAGAATACACATTCTTTCCAAGTGCACATAAAACATTCCCTAAAGCAGATCACAAAACATGTCTCAACAAATTCAAAAACACTAAAATCATCTCATGCATCTTTTCCAACCTCAATGCTATGAAACTAGAAATCATCCACAAGAAAAAATCTGGAAAGAATACACATGGAGATTAAATAACAAGCTACTAAACAAAGAATGCATCAATGAAAATATCAAAGAAGACAACAAAAAACACATGGAGACAAATGAAAATAAAACACAAGTCCAACATCTCTGGGATGCAGCAAAAGTTGTTCTAAGAGGGAAGATTATGGAAAACAGGCCTACATCAAAAAGCAAAAACAGAGGGAGCCAAGATGGAGGAACAGCATGGAAGGCATGGAACATCCAGCATGGAACATCCATGAAATACACCCAGACCAACGTTAAACCATCCTGCACACCTAGAAAATAGATCTGAGGATTAACACAACAATCTGCACAACCCGAACCACAGAATTCAGCAGGTATGCGGCACAGAGAGGTGAACTTGGGAAGAGAGAAGCCGTGGAGGGCAGGGAGCCACTTATGCATGTGGAGAGAGGACGGAGATGGGGGTGGGGGGAGATTATGGAAAAAGCATCCCTCCCCAAAAGCAGCTGGAGATAAAGTGAAAAGTTGGAAATAGCCACAGGGACTAAGCTAAAAAGGGAGAAAGGAGAAAGGAGAAAGGAGAAAGGAGAAAGGAGAGGGTTTAAATTCCATTAAGACTGTAAACAAGGGGGAGGGCACTGCAACTCTGCAGCTGGATACCTGGCAGCACTCTGGTGGGAAGGGTGAATCCCCGGGAGCAGAGTGGGGTCCGAGAGGTTCTTGGGCCACACAGGGAAAAGTGGTTCCACTGCTGAAGGACATTTGGTATACACTGTTGAGGCCACCCGTTCCCGGCAGACCCCAGAGAACGGCCACATTTGCCGACGCTAGAACGAGGTCGTTAAGGGTGAAGCCTGGTGCCAGATGTGTGTTGTGATTTTCCGTAATCCCTGAAACGCTATTGCTACGCTATCTCGTGAACTTTTTCTGGAGCGGGCTGGCCACAGTCTCTGGGCATCAGAGGCAGCACATCCCGCAAGCATTCCTGGGTGCGTTTGGCCATTGCTCGGTGAGATCCTCCACAGAGGGGAAGAATGGGTCAAAGCCGCATTCCCCCAGAAGTAAGGAGCCAGGGAGAACAGCCGCATCTGAGACAAAACTCAGGACAGAGGTACGACCTGGGGCTTGGTCACGGACAGTGTAAAAGCAGGGAGTGGATGAAAACTGAAGACAAAGGACTGGTGCATGATTGCTAATTTGGGAAAACAGTTCCAATACTAGAGACTGGGTAGCTGGGTGATGCCATTTTCACCGCTCCCGCGCATGCGCATACGCACCTACAAGCACCACAACAATCCACCCAGTAGGCTAGCAGCACCATCTACTGGAGAATGGAGGCGTTACACTAAGCCCCGCCCAACTGGGGGTGGGGGGCCAACCTCACTCTTCAAGAACACAAGTCTCACTGCCTGCTTAGTTTATGGACTATAAAGTGCTTCATAGTCTGACTTCTAGGGGAAAATGAAGTAATTTCAGTCATATTTCAGTCTGTTAGCAGGTCCATCTATTCAATTTTCTTTTTTTTCATTTCTTTTTTCTTGAATACAAAAAGAGAAAAAATTCATTTTTATTTTCAACTTTTATTGAAAATATTTTTAATTTTTTTACTGTTTTTTACTTTTGGGTAAAATTTTTCAAATTCTATGTTACTTCCATAATTTAACTTAGTCTACTACAGTGTATTCACTTTTTCAAGTTTTCAAACAATTTCCTTTTTCTTTTCTTTTTTCTCTTTTTAGTTTCTTTTCTAGCCTTTGAATACAGAAAGAGAAAAAATTCATTTTTATCTTTAATTTTTATTAAAAATATTTTTATTTTATTCTACTATATTCTTTACTATTGTGTAAATTTTTTCAAACTCTATTTTACTTCCATCATATCATTTTAGTCTACTTCAGTGTATTATTCATTTTTGCAATTTTTCAAACAATTTCCTTTTCTTTTTTTTCTCCCTTTGTTCTCTAATCTGTCAAGCCACTTTCAACACCCAGACCAAAACACACCTAGGATCTAGCACCATTTATTCGATTTTTGTGTGTTTTTAATTTTGTAATTTTAATTTTTTAACTTTATTTTTTTTATCTTAATTTTTGCTACCTCATTAATTGCTTTTCTCCCCTCAAAATGACGAAACAAAGGAATTCACACCAAAAGAAAGAGCAGGAAGAAACAACAGCCAGGGACTTAACCAAAACAGATACATGCAAGATGTCTGAACCAGAATTTAGAATCACGATAATAAGAATACTAGCTGGAGTTGAAAATAGATTAGAATCCCTTTCTGCAGAGATAAAAGAAGTAAAAACTGTCAGGGTGAAATAAAATGCTGTAACTGAGCTGCAATCACAGTTGAATGCCACAGTGGCAAGGATGTATGAAGCAGAACAAAGAATCAGTGATACAGAAGACAAACTTACAGAGAATAATGAAGCAGAAAAAAAAGAGGGAGATTAAGGCAAAAGAGCACGATTTAAGAATTAGAGAAATCAGTGACTCACTAAAAAGGAACAACATGAGAATCATAGGGGTCCCAGAAGAGGAAGAGAGAGAAATAGGGGTAGAAGGGTTATGTGAACAAATCATAGTGGAAAACTTTCCTAACCTGAGGAAAGACACAGACATCAAAATTCATGAAGCACAGAGGACTCCCATTAGATTCAACAAAAACTGACCATCAACAATGCATATCATAGTCAAATTCACAAAATACTCAGGCAAGAAGAGAATCATGAAAGCAGCAAGGGATAAAAAGTCCTTAACCTACAAGGGAAGACAGATCAGGTTTGCAGCAGACCTATCCACAGAAATCTGGCAGGCCAGAAAAGAGTGGCAGGATATATTCAATGTGCTGAATCCGAAAAACATACAGCCAAGAATTCTTTATCCAGCAAGGCTGTCGTTCAAAATAGAAGGAGAGATAAAAAGTTTCCCAGACAAACAAAAGTTAAAGGAGATTGTGACCACTAAACCAGCCCTGCAAGAAATTTTAAGGGGAACTCTCTGAGGAAAGAAAAGATGAAAATACAAATAAATAAATAAGTAAATACATACATACATACATACATACATACATACATACATACCAAAAGCAACAATGATTAGAAAGGACCAGAGAACACCACCAGAAACTCCAACTCTACAAGCAACATAATGGCAATAAATTCATATCTTTCAGTACTCACTCTAAATGTCAACGGACTCAATGCTCCAATCAGACATAGGGTAACAGAATGGATAAGAAAACAAGATCCATATATATGCTGTTTACAAGAGACCCACATTAGACCTAAAGACACCTTCAGATTGAAAGTGAGGGGATGGAGAACCATCTATCATGCTAATGGTCAGCAAATAAAGCCGAAGTTGCCATACTTATATCAGACAATCTAGACTTTAAAATGAAGACCGTATCGGAGCACCTGGGTGGCGCAGTCGGTTAAGCGTCCGACTTCAGCCAGGTCACGATCTCGCGGTCCGTGAGTTCGAGCCCCACGTCAGGCTCTGGGCTGATGGCTCAGAGCCTGGAGCCTGTTTCCGATTCTGTGTCTCCCTCTCTCTCTGACCCTCCCCCGTTCATGCTCTGTCTCTCTCTGTCCCAAAAATAAATAAAAAACGTTGAAAAAAAATTAAAAAAAAATGAAGACCGTATCAAGAGATGCAGAAGGGCATTATATCATAATCGAGGGGTCTATCCACTAAGAAGACCTAACAATTATAAACATTTATGCACCAAATGTGGCAGCACCCAAATATATAAATGAATTAATCACAAACATAAAGAAACTCATTGATAGTAATACCATAATAGGAGATTTCAACACCCCACTCACAGCAATGGACAGAACATCTAATCAAAAAATCATCAAAAAAGCAATGGCTTTGAATGACACACTGGACCAGATGGACTTAACAAATATATTCAGAACACTTCATCCTAAAGCAGAATATACATTCTTCTCCAGTGCACATGGAATATTCCCCAGAATAGACCATATACTGGGACACAAATCAGCCCTTAGCAAGTACAAAAAGATCGAGATCATACCGTGCATATTTTCAGACCACAATGCTATGAAACTCGAAATCAACCACAAGAAAAAATTTGGAAAGATAACAAATACTTGGAGACTGAAGAACATCCTACTAAGGAATGAATGGGCTAACCAAGCAGTTAAAGAGGAAATTAAGAAGTACATGGAAGTCAATGAAAATGATACCACCACAACCCAAAACCTCTGGGATGCAGCAAAGGCAGTCATAAGAGGAAAGTATATAAAAATCCAGGCCTTCCTAAAGAAGGAATAAAGGTCTCAGATACACAACCTAACATTACGCCTTAAAGAGCCAGAAAAAGAACAGCAAATAAAACCCCAAAAGAGAAGACAGGAAATAATAAGGATTAGAGCAGAAAATAATGGTATTGAAACTAAAAAGAACAGAACAGATCAATTAAACCAGAAGCTGGTTCTCTGAAAGAATTAACAAAACTAAAAAACCACTAGCAACTTTGATCAAAAAAAAAAAAAAAAAAAAAAAAAAAAAGGAAAGGACCCAAATAAATAAAATCAAGAATGAAAGAGGAGTGATCACAACCAACACAGAAGAAATAAAAGCAATAATAAGAGAATATTATGAGCAATTATATGCCAATAAAATCGGCAATCTGGAACAAATGTACAAACTCCTAGAAATATATACACTACTAAAACTGAAACAGGAAGAAATAGAAAATTTGAACAGACCCATAGCCAGTAAGGAAATCGAATTAATAATCAAAAATCTGCCAAAAAACAAGAGTCCAGAGCCAGATGGCTTTCCAGAGGAATTCTACCAAACATTTAAGGAAGAGTTAACACCTATTCTCTTGAAACTGTTCCAAAAAATAGAAATGGAAGGAAAACTTCCAAATGTGTTCTATGAAGCCAGCATTACCTTGATTCCAAAACCAGACAGAGACCCCACTAAAAAGGAAAATTATCGACCAATTTCCCTGATGAACATGGATGCAAAAATCCTCAACAAGATTATTATCCAACCACATCCAACAATACATTAAAAAAAATTCTTCACCAAGACAAAGTGGAATTTATACCTAGGATGCAGGGCTGGTTCAATATCCACAAAACAATTAACGTGATTCATCACATCAATAAAAGAACGGACAAGAACCATATGATCCTCTCAGATACAGAGAAAGCATTTGACAGAATACAGCATCCTTTCTTGATAAAAACCATCAAGAAAGTATGGATAGAAGGATCCATATGATCCACTATGGTTTTTTTTTTATATCATAAAAGCCATATATGAACGACCCAAAGCTAATATCATCCTCAATGGGGAAAAACTAAGAGCTTTCCCCCTAAGGTCAGGAACAAGACAGGGATGTCCACTCTCACCACTGTTATTCAACATAGTATTGGAAGTCGTAGCCTCAGCAGTCAGACAACACATCCAAATTGGCCAGGAGGAGGTCAAACTTTCATTCTTGGCAGATGACATGATATGGAAACCCCCAAAGATTCCACCCAAAAACTGCTAGAACTGATTCATGAATTCAGCAAAGTTGCAGGATATAAAAACGTACAGAAATCAGTGGCATTCCTATACACCAACAATGAAGCAACAGAAAGAGAAATCAAGGAACCAATCCCATTTACAACTGCACCAAAAACCATAAAATACCTAGGAATAAATCTAACCAAAGAAGTGAAAAATCTATACGCTGAAAGCTATAGAAAGCTTATGAAAGACATTGAAGATGACACACACAAAAAGAAAAATATTCTATGTCCCTGGAAAGGATGAACAAATATTGTTAAAATGTCAATAGTACCCAAAGCAATCTACATATTCAGTGCATATTCAGAGGGAAAGGGGCTGAAGGTGTACTTGAACAAATCATAGCTGAGAACTTCCCTGATCTGGGTAAGGAAAAAGGCATTGAAATCCTTTGGCACAGAGAGCTCCCTTCAGACATAACTTGAATCGATCTTCTGCACGACATATCATAGTGAAACTAGCAAAATACAAGGATAAAGAGAAAATTCTGAAGGAGCTAGGGATAAACACGCTCTAACAAATAAAGGGAGACCAATAAGACTAGTGACAGACCTATCTACTGAAACTTGGCAGGCCAGAAAGGAATGGCAGGAAATCTTCAATGTGATGAACAGAAAAAAATATGCAGCCGAGAATCCTTTATCTTGCAAGTCTGTCATTCAGAATAGAAAGAGAGATAAAGGTCTTCCCAAACAAACAAAAACTGAAGGAATGCATCACCACTAAACCAGCCCTACAAGAGATCTTAAGGGGGATTCTGTGAGTGAATGTTGCAAGGACCACAAAGTACCAGAGACATCACTACAAGCATGAAACCTGCAGACATCACAATGACTCTAAACCCATGTCTTTCTATAATAACACTGAATGTAAAGGGACTAAATGCTCCAACCAAAAGGCAGAGGGTATCAGAATGGATAAAAAAACAAGACCCGTCTATTTGCTCTCTATAGGAGATTCATTTTAGACCTGAGGACACCTTCAGATTGAAAGTGAGGGGATGGAGAACTATCTATCATGCTACTGGAAGTCAAAACAAAGCTGGAGTAGCCATACTTATATCAGACAAACTTTAAACGAAAGGCTGTAACAGGAGATGAAGAAGGGCATTATATAATAATTACAGGGTCTATCCATCAGGAAGAGTTAACAGTTATAAATGTCTATGCATCAAATACGGGAGCCCCCAAATATATAAAACAATCACAAACATAAGCAACCTTATTGATAAGAATGTGGTAATTGCAGGGGACTTTAATACTCCACTTACAACAATGTACAGATCATCTAGACACAGGATCAATAAAGAAACAAGGGCCCTGAATGATACATTGGATCAGATGGACTTGACAGCTATATTTATAACTCTGCATCCCAAAGCAACAGAATGTACTTTCTTCTCGAGTGCGCATGGAACATTCTCCAAGATAGATCACATACTGGGTCACAAAACAGCCCTTCATAAGTATAAAAGAATTGAGATCATACCATGCACACTTTCAGATCACAATGCTATGAAGCTTGAAATCAACCACAGGAAAAAGTCTGGAAAACCTCCAAAAGCATGGAAGTTAAAGAACACCCTACTAAAGAATGAATGGGTCAACCAGGCAATTAGAGAAGAAATTTAAAAATATATGGAAATAAATGAAAATGAAAATACAACAATCCAAATGCTTTGGGATGCAGCGAAGGCAGTCCTGAGAGGAAAATACATTGCAATCCAGGCCTATCTCAAGAAACAAGAAAATCCCAAATACAAAATCTAACAGCACACCTAAAGGAAATAGAAGCAGAACAGCAAAGACACCCTAAACCCAGCAGAAGAAGAGAAATAATAAAGATCAGAGCAGAAATAAACAATATAGAATCTAAAAAAAACTGTAGAGCATACCAATGAAACCAAGAGTTGTTTTTTTGAAAAAATAAACAAAATTGATAAACCTCTAGCCATGCTTCTCAAAAAGAAAAGGGAGATGACCCAAACAGATAAAATCATGGATGAAAATGGAATTATTACAACCAATCCCTCAGAGATACAAGTAATTATCAGGGAATACTATGAAAAATTATATGCCAACAAACTGGACAACCTGGAAGAAATGGACAAATTCCCAAGCACCCACACACTTCCAAAACTCAAACGGGAAGAAATAGAAAACCTGAACAGACCCATAACCAGCAAAGAAATTGAATCAGTTATCAAAAATCTCTCAACAAAGAAGAGTCCAGGACCAGATGGCTTCCCAGGGGAATTCTACCAGACATTTAAAGCAGAGATAATACCTATCCTTCTCAAGCTGTTCCAAAAAATAGAAAGGGAAGGAAAACTTCCAGACTCACTCTATGAAGCCAGCATTACTTTGATTCCTAAACCAGACAGAGACCCAGCAAAAAAAGAGAACTACAGGCCAATATCCCTGATGAATATGGATACAAAAATTCTCAATAAGATATTAGCAAATCAAATTCAACAGCATATAAAAAGAACTATTCACCATGAACAAGTGGGATTCATTCCTGGGATGCAGGGCTGGTTCAACATTCGCAAATCGATCAACGTGATACATCACATTAATAAAAGATAAGAACTATATGATGCTGTCAATCGATGCAGAAAAAGCATTTGACAAAATTCAGCATTGTTTCTTAATAAAAACCCTCGAGAAAGTCGGGATAGAAGGAACATACTTAAACATCATAAAAGCCATTTATGAAAAGCCCACAGCTAATATCATCCTCAATGGGGAAAAACTGAGAGCTTGCCCTCTGAGATCAGGAACACAACAGGGATGTCCACTCTCATCACTGTTGTTTAACATAGTGCTGGAAGTGCTAGCATCAGCAATCAGACAACGAAAGGAAATCAAAGGCATCAAAATTGGCAAAGATGAAGTCAAGCTTTCACTTTTTGCAGATGACATGATATTATACATGGAAAACCCGATAGACTCCATCAAAAGTCTGCTAGAACTGATACATGAAGTCAGCAAAGTTGCAGGATACAAAATCAATGTACAGAAATCAGTTGCATTCTTATACACTAATAATGAAGCAACAGAAAGAGAAATAAAGAAACTGATCCCATTCACAATTGCACCAAGAAGCATAAAATACCTAGGAATAAACCTAACCAAAGATGTAAAAGATCTGTGTGCTGAAAACTATAGAAAGCTTACGAAGGAAATTGAAGAAGATACAAAGAAATGGAAAAACATCCCATGCTCATGGATTGGAAGAACAAATACTGTTAAAATGTCAATACTACCCAAAGCTGTCTACACATTCAATGCAATCCCAATCAAAATTCCACCAGCATTCTTCTTGAAGCTAGAACAAGCAATCCTAAAATTTGTATGGAACCACAAAAGACCCCAAACAGGCAAAGTAATTTTGAAGAAGAAGAACAAAGCGGGAGGCATCAGAATCCCAGACTTTAGCCTCTACTACAAACCTGTAATCATGAAGACAGCATGGTATTGGCACAAAAACGGACACATAGACCAATGGAATAGAATAGAAACCCCAGAACTAGACCCACAAAAGTATGGCCAACTAATCTTTGACAAAGCAGGAAAGAATATCCAATGGAAAAAAGACAACTTCATTAACAAATGGTGCTGGGAGAACTGGACAGCAACATGCAGAAGGATGAAACTAGACCACTTTCTTACACCATTCACAAAAATAAACTCAAAATGGATAAAGGACCTGAATGTGAGACAGGAAACCATCAAAACCCTAGAGGAGAAAGCAGGAAAAGACCTCTCTGACCTCAGCCGTAGCAATTTCTTACTTGACACATCTCCAAAGGCAAGGGAATTAAAAGCAAAAATGAACTACTGGGACCTCATGAAGATAAAAAGCTTCTGCACTGCAAAGGAAACAATCAACAAAACTAAAAGGCAACCAACGGAATGGGAAAAGATATTTGCAAATGACATATCAGACAAAAAGCTGGTATCCAAAATCTGTAAAGAGCTCATCAAACTCCACACCCGAAAAACAAATAATCCAGTGAAGAAATGGGCAGAAAACATGAATAGACACTTCTCTAAAGAAGACATCCAGATGGCCAATAGGCACATGAAAAGATGCTCAACGTCACTCCTCATCAGGGAAATACAAATCAAAACCACACTCAGATACCACCTCACGCCAGTCAGAGTGGCCAAAATGAACAAATCAGGAGACTATAGATGCTAGAGAGGATGTGGAGAAATGGGAACCCTCTTGCACTGTTGGTGGGGATGCAAACTGATGCAGCCGCTCTGGAAATCAGTGTGGAGCTTCCTCAAAGAATTAAAAATAGATCTATCCTATGAGCCAGCAATAGCACTGCTAGGAATTTACCCAAGGGATACAGGAGTGCTGATGCATAGGGGCACTTGTACCCCAATGTTTATAGCAGCACTTTCAACAATAGCCAAATTATGGAAAGAGCCTAAATGTCCATCAACTGATGAATGGATAAAGAAATTGTGGTTTATATATACAATGGAATACTACGTGGTAATGAGAAAGAACGAAATATGGGCTTTTGTAGCAATGTGGATGGATGGAGGGTGTTATGCTAAGTGAAATAAGTCATACAGAGAAAGACAGATACCATGTTTTCACTCTTATGTGGATCCTGAGAAACTTACCAGAAGACCATGGGGGATGGGGAAGAAAAAAAAACAGAAAGAAAGAAAGGTTAGAGAGGGAGGAAGCCAAAACATAAGAGACTCTTAAAAACTGAGAACAAACTGAGGGTTGATGGGGGGTGGGAGGGAGGGGAGGGTGGGTGAAGGGTATTGAGGAGGGCACCTGTTGGGATGAGCACTGGGTGTTGTATGGAAACCAATTTGACAATAAATTTTATATTTTAAAAAAAGAATAAAAATATTTCATACATAAAAAAAGAGACAAAACAGATGAACATAAGGGAAGGGAAAAAAATAATGTAAAAACATGGAAGCGGACAAAACATAAGACACTCATAAATACGGAGAACAAACATAGGGTTACTGGAGGAGGTGTGGTAGAGGGGATGGGCTAAATGGGTCAGGGCCATTAAGGAATCTACTTCTGAAATCATTGTTGCACTATATGCTAACTAATTTGGATGTAAATTGTAAAAAATAAAATTAAAGAAAAAACAAAACCAAAAATAAAAATTAAATACATAAATACTGATTTAGTCATATAAAATAAAAAAGCGAAAAGAAAATAAAACTCAAATAAACAACCTAACCTTACACCGAAAAGAACTAGAAAAAGAAGTACACAGCCTAAACCCAGAAGAAGGAAAGAAATAATGATGATGAGAGCAGAAATAAAACAGAAACTAAAAAAAGTAATAGAACAGATCGATGAAACCAGGAGCATGTTCTTTGAAAAGATCAGTAAAATTGATAAAAAGTTTAGTGAGACTAAAAGGGGGGAAAAAGGCAGACTCAAATACACTCGGATATGAGAGAGGGGAAAAACAACCAACACCACAGAAATACAAAGGATTATAAGAGACTACTACAAAAAAAAATATATGCCAACAAATTAGACAACCCAGAAGAAATGCTTAAGTTCCTAGAAACCTATAACCTCCCAAACCTGAGTTAGGAAGAAATAGAACATTTGAACAGACTAATTACTAGCAATGAAATTAAATCGGTAATCAAAAAACTGCCAACAAACAAAAGTCCAGGAACAGATGGCTTCATGGGGGAATTCTATATTTAAAGAATACCTATTCTTCTCAAACTATTCCAAAAAACAGAAGAGGAAGGGAAGCTTTCAAATTCATTCAATGAGGCCAGCATTCCCCTGATACCACAACTACATAGACATTACAGAAAAGAGAACTACAGGCCAGTATCTCTGACTACAGATACAAAAATCCTCAATAAAATATTAGCAAACCAAACCAACAATACGTTTAAAAAAAATCATTCACCGCAATCAAGTGGGATTTATTCCTAGAATGCAAGCATGGTTAAATATTTTCAAATCAGCTAATGTGATACATCACATCAATAAGACAAAGAATAAAAATCATGATCATTACAGTAAATTTTAAAAAAAGCATTTGACAAAGTAAAATATCTGCTCATGATAAAAACCCTCAACAAAGTCAGTTTAGAGGAAACATACTTCAACAATATTTATACATATATATATTTGAAAAACCCACAACTAACAATGGTGAAAAACTGGGAGTATTTATTTACCCTAAGGTCAGGAACAGTCAAGGATGTCCGCGCTCACAACTCTTTTACAACATAGTACTGGGAGTCCTAACCACAATAATCAGACAAGAAATGAAAGGCATTCAAATCAGTAAGGAACAAGTACAAGCTGTCACTATAAGCAAATGACATGATACTATATCTAGAAAAGCCAAATGACTCCACCAAAAAACTACTAGAACTGATAGACAGAAATGACGCACTTCTATACAATTTAATAATGAAGTACGGAAAGAGAAATTAAAACAATCACATTGGGGCACGTGGCTGTAGTCAGTGGAGCATGCCACTCTTGATTTCAGGACTGTGAGTCCAAGCCCTACGTTGGGTATAGAGATTACTTAAAAAAATAAAATCTTAAAAATGAAAGAAAGAAAAAAAATAATCCCATTTATAATTACACCAAATATAATAAATACCTAGAAATAAACTTACCAAGGAGGTGAAAGACCTGTCTGTACTCTGAAAATATAGAACATTGATAAAGGAAATTGAAAATGACACAAACAAATGGAAAGAAATTCCATGCTCATGGACTGGAAAAACAAATATTGTTAAAATGTCCATACTACCCAAAGCAATCTACATATTTAATGCAATCCTATCAAAATACCAACAGCATTTCTCACAGAGATAGAACAAACAATCCTAAAATTTGTATGGAACCACTTAAGATGCTGAACAGTCAAAGCAATTTTGAAAAAGAAAAGCAAACCTGAGAGCATCACAATTCTGGACCTGAAGTTATATTACAAACTTCAGTAATCAAAACGGTATGGTACTGGCACTAAAACAGACACACAGATCAATGGAACAGACCAGAGAGCCCAGAAATAAACCCATGATTATATGGTCAATCTTCAACCAAAGGAAGCAAGAATATACAATGGGAAATGGACAGTCCAGTCAACAAATGGTGCTGGGAAAACCAGACAGCTGCGTGTAAAAAAATTGGACCACTTTCTTACACTACACACAAAATTAAACTTAAGATGGAGTAGAGACCTAAATGATAAGACCTGAAACCCTAAAATTCCTAGAAGATAACAGAGGCAGTAATCACTTTGATATCAGTCACAGGAAGATTTTTCTAGTATGTCTCCTTTGTCAAGGGAAACAAAATCAAAATTAAAGTATTTGGACTGTGGTGCCTGAGTGGCTCAATTGGTTAAGCATCCAACTTTGGCTCAGGTTATGATCTCGCGGTTCATGAGTTTGAGCCCCAAATCTGCACTAACAGTGCAGAGCTTGCTTGGGATTCTCTCTCCCTCCCTCCCTGTCTTCACCCCTACCCCACATTCTCTCTTTCTTTCTCTCAAAAATAAACTTAAAAAAAATAAAAATAAAAAAAATAAAGTTTTTGGACTACACCAAAATATAAAGTTTTTGCACAGCAAAGGAAACCATCAGCAAAACTAAGAGACAACCCACTGAATGGGAGAATGTATTCGCAAAGAGTATACCTGACAAGGGATTAATATACAAAATATATAAAGAACTTATACAATTTAAACCAAAAGAGACAACAAATAATCCAATTAAAAAAGGGTAGAACACATGAACAGAAATTTCTCCAAAGAAGACATACAGATGGCTAACAGAACATAAAAGATGCTCATTATCATTTATCATGAGGTAAATGCAAATCAAAACAATATCACTGCATATTTTTCCAAATGGCTAAAATCACACAAGAAACAAGTGTTGGCAAAGTGTGGAGAAGAGGGAACCCTCATGCACTGTTGATGTGAATGCAAATTGGTGCAGCCACTATGGAAAACAGCATGGAAGTTCCTCAGAAAATTAACAATACAACTACCGTGATCCAGTAAGCCCACTACTGGGTATTTACCCAAAAATATGAAAATACTAATCTAAAAGATATGCACCCCTACGTTTACTGCAGCAATATTTACAATAGCCAAAATATGGAACCAACCCAAGTGTCTATAGATGAATGGATAACGATTTGGCACACACACACACACACACACACACACACACACACACACTCTGGAATATTACTCAGCCATAAAAAAGAATAAAATCTTGCCATTTGCAACAACATGAATGGATCCAGAGACTATAAAGCTAAGTAAAATAAGTCAGAGAAAGATAAAAACTGTCTAACTTCACTATGTGAATTTAAGAAATAAAGAAAAAAAGAGACAAAGACTCAAATACAGAGAACAAACTGCTGGTTGCCAGAGAGGAGGTGGGTGGGAGGATGGGTGAAACAGGCGAAGGGAATTACGAGTATATTTATGATGAGCACTGAATAATGTATAGAATTGTTGAATCACTATAACATACACTGAAACTCATATAGCACTGTGTCAACTAGACTTGAATTAAAAAATAAAAATTTTAAGACGCTTTTTATGTATTAGTGAGTTAGCCCTTTATCTGTGAGATAAATTGCAATTATTCCAAATTTATTATCTGTCTTACGCTTATTTTTGCCATACAGATATTTTTAATGCAAATTTATTAAGTTCTCTTATTTCTTTCAATTTGAGTAACAACTAGAAAATGTTTACTCATACCGAAGGTATTAAGGAATTCTCTTTTTCTAGTAATTGTGTGGTTTTGTTTCTTCCATTTAGATTTCTAACATATTTAGAATTTGTTTTGGCTTATGTTGTCAAGTATGGACTCAATTCTACCTTTTATCCAAATAGTTATCTACTGTCACAATGCCATTTATTAAAGAATCCATCTTTTCCCCAGTGATATCTTATGCCATCCTTGGTACACATTATCCAAATATACTTCAGTCCACTTCTGGATCTTTTACTTTATTCCCCTTGTCTATTTATGCTTCTGGCTCTACAATGTTACAATTACAAAGGACCTAGATTATGTTAGCAAAACCTCCTTCACTGCCTGTCGTTTTCAAGATTTCCAGCTTTTTAACTGTTAATTTTTTTTGTAAATTCAGCCTCCCCCCCCACCTTTTTTTTTTTTTTTTTTTTTTTTTTTTTTTGAGAGAGAGAGAGAGAGAATGAAAATGAGCAAGGGGAAGAAAGAATCCCACGAGGCTGCGGGAGGGGGAAAGAAGGGGAGAGAGGGGGAGAGAGACAGAGAGAAGCAGGGGTCACCGGAAGCGGGACTGGAGCTCAACCGATGAGGTGCACTGGCTCACCAATGCGGAGCATGAGCTCACCGGAAGTGGAGCTCAAGTTCAACCGATGGGGAACTCGCTAACCATAAGATAATGATCTGAGCCAGTCAGATACTTAACTGGCTGAGCCACCTAGGCCCCCTTGTGAATTCAGCTTTAATCTCCAGCATGAAACCTTGTTTGTTTGGGGAATTATGTTAAAGTTTTATATCAAATTGGAAAGAATTTATATCTTTATGACATTTGACCAAGTCTATTTTGTGATTTTCTGTAGTATAAAGTTTTATTCTTATAGCTATTCACATTTTAGTTCTAAGTATTTTATTTTTTAAAAAAATATGTTGAGTTTTCCTTATTGTCATAACCTGTTTTTTAAATAAATGGAGGCTATCAACTTTGTGTATTAATTTAAAATCCTGATGCATATTCGGTAATTTATTATTGACTGCTGAGTTTTTTAGATGATTTCTTCTGCAAATAGTTTCACTTCATTTTAAATTTACATAACTCTCATTATTTTCTCATTGATTTCATTGGCTAATACCAGCAATACAAAGTTAACATACTTGCTTTGCTTCTGAACTTAAGAAACTGTTTCCAGTGTTTTACATATTAAGGAAGATACCTGTTTTAGGTCTAAGATACATCAATTCTTATTTTGGTGATTTTTTTTTTTTAATTAGAAATGGGTGTTGGATGTTGTAAAAGATCTTTTCAAGTTAAAAGCTTAGGGGAGAGAGGTGCCTGGGTGGCTCAGTTGGTTAAGCATCCGACTTCCGCTCAGGCCGAGGTTCCTGGGTTTGAGCCCCACAACCGGCTCTGTGCTGACAGCTCTGAGCCTGGGGCCTGCTTTAGATTCTGTCTCCCTCTCTCTCTACCCCTCCCCTGCTCGCACTCTGTCTCTGTCTCTCATCAATAAATAAATGTTAAAAAAATAATAATAAAATTAAGGGAGAAATTTTATGGTTTTGTCCTTAGATCTATTTATGTGATTAACTGTGCTAACTGAATTCCACATATTGAGGCATCGTAACATTTTTAGATAAATTCAACCTGATGAGGTTTTAATACGCTGTTGGTTTCTGCTAATAGTTAAATTTTCACATCAATATTCATTACAGAGATTTGTCTACAGTTCTTGTACACTTTCCTTCAAGTTTTGGTCCAAATGTTATACTTGTTCCATTTACATAACTTGAAGCCTTCCCTCTTTTGGACAGAATTCTTCTGTGAAACTTTCTATGCCTGACCTGATTTTGTGAGATAGTTACATTTCTTCATTTCTTCTAATAAAATTTGTTTAATGCTTTTTATCATAACTTCTGCCAATTTTGATAAATGTGTTTTCCTAGGAGTCTATTAATCAAACCTTATATTAATTTTTGTTCTATTATTATTTATTTTGCATAGAATTTTGAAAATCATTTACTGCTAAAATTTTATCTTTCACAATTATTTCTCCTGGTCACTTCTTGCATTTTTCTTCATTTTTTCACTTTTTTGATTTATGGTGAGTGGCTTGACTATTATAGGGTTTTTTTAATTGCACTTCATTTATTTACTTATTCACTTAGTTTTCATCTCTCTTTTAAGTCTTATTAATTTTGACATTTACTTTTTTTTAATATTTGAGAGAGAGTGAGAGCAGGCAAGCTAGAAGAGGGGCAGAGAGTGAGAGGGAGTGAGAGAATTCCAAGCAGGCTCCACGCTGTCAGCATTGAGCCCAATGCAGAGCTCGAGCCCATAAACCATGAGATCATGACCTGGGCCAAAATCAAGAGTTGGACACTTACCCAACTGAGTCCCCCAGGTGCCCCAATTTTGATATTTACTTTGATTTATTCCCTTCTGCTTTGTTTTGGTTTACTTTGTTTTTTGGGTATTTTTTTTCTTCTGAGTTGTAAATTTTATTCTCTTACTGTCTTAAGAATGTAAGGCTATAAAATTTCATTTAACTGCTTTAAGTGTATATCGTAGTTTCTTATATTTTTTTTTCAACTTTTTTTTTTTTTTTTTTTTTTTTTTTTGAGAGAGAGAGAGAGAGAGCACAAGCAGGGGAAGGGCAGAGAGAGAGACAGAGAATCCGAAGCAGGCTCCAGGCTCTGGGCTGTCAGCACAGAGCTGGATGTGGGGCTTGAACCCATGAACATGAGATCATGACGGGAGCCAAAGTCAGATGCTCAACTGACTGAGCCGCCCAGGGGCCCCTGTAGTTTCTGATATATTGTGCTTTATCTATTTTCTTTTAAAATTTGCCATGTCATTTTGCAGTTTTTCTTTGGATGAATTGTATGTCATTTGAAAAATTAATTTCCATGGGGCACTCTCTCTCAAAATAAATACTCAAAAAAAAAAAAAAGAAAATTTCTAGTTTTCTACATGATAAAATAATTTTTAAAAATATTGTCAGGACACTTGGGTGGGTCAGTCGGTTGAGCATCCATCCTGGTTTCAGCCCAGGTTATGATCTCGCAGTTTGTGAGACTGAGACCTGCACTGGGCTCTGCAATGATGGCACGGAGCCTCTCTCCCTTTCTGTCCCTCCCCTACTCACGCTCTCTCTCTCTCTCTCAATAAATAAATAAATAAATAAATAAATAAGTAAAAATAAAAATAAATACTGTCTTATTACTTTAAGTAAATTGTTTTTTCTTTTGAAACCTATATTATAATTAGTTTTATGAGTGTTTCACATGGGCTTGATAAGATGGTATTATCTTCCTTCCAAAGTGTTAAAGTCAAGACTTGTGCGTAAAATCTACCTTATATTTGGTGTTTTAAATCCTTATTTATTTTTTTGTCCTGTGAACTGATAGTTGATGTTTAGTCTTCCTAACCACAATTATGTTGTCTTTTAAGGTTTTCTTTTTTCTAGTGTTCAAAGTTTTTCTAAAACATGTCTTGTTTATTTCATGTTGAGTTTATTTCTGTTCTTATTAGTGTCTATTGTAAAATGGGAAAAGGAGTCTTTACTTCCGTTACATCCATAAACTATTATTTTAATAATGCCATCAGTATAATTTTATGCCCAGCGATCCTACTGGATTCTACTATTTATAATCATGCAAAGAAACGATGGTGAAATAAGTATTAAATAAATCTTCATACAAACATTTTTTAAGTGGCCTGTGATCACAGAAAACCGGTCCAGCCTCCAGATCCCATATGTTCAGCTTAAATTCTATTGAGTCAAAGTTGTCTCTTCAGAAAATGAGCACACTACCTGACCTACATAACTTGCCGCCTTCCTCAATTCTGAGCTCTTTGTATACACTGCCTGTTGAACATTCCTGGGGGACTCAGTCGTTGAGCAATCAACTGCCGCTCAGGTCTTGATCTCGCTGTTCCCTGGGTTCCAGCCCGGAGCGGGACTCTGTGCTGACAGTTCAGAGCCTGCAGCTGCTTCAGATTCTGTGTCTCCCTCTCTCTCTGCCCCTCCCCTGCTAATGCTCGCTCCGCTCGCTCGCTCTCTCTCAAAAATCAGTGAAAGATATTAAAAAAAAATTTTTTTTTCAATCTTTCTTGTTCAAAAACAAATTCGGACCTTGCGTGCATATCAAAATAAACGTCTATTTTGATCTATTCTAAATGATTTTTGCCTCTCCAAATCTGAAATGCACTGATGTTTTGCCTGGTCAAAGAGGAACGTCAGCGGTCAACGGCCCTCCTACTCACAAACACCCCGTCCAGTATCCTCGGAGATTCCTACTCACCCAGCACCCCAACACGGACTCACTTTAAAACACCCGAGGCTTCCCTCAGCCCCAACCCACCCCAAACACTTATTCCTATGGGCCCAAGCTCACAACACAGCTAGTTCCCCTCTCCCGGGCCCGCAGACACCGCCCCTTCCCCACCTAAATCCCACGTCCTCCTTCCACCCAGTATTGGCCACACCGAGAAAGCCGAAGTCCGGTGCGCTTCCGTTCGAACTCGGACCACTGGGGGCCAGAACGCTCAGGACTCCTAAGAGACCACCGCAGGCCAGAGACTGAGCCGTAGGACGACCACCCACCTTGCGGGTCCAGCGGCTCTTACTTCGCGCGACACTTCCCAAGTTCCAGCCCCCTGAGCTAAGCTTCGCTCCTCAGTCGGGCCGCTTTTCGGCGCTGCGCGTCTTTACCCAGGCGTCTCCGTGGGAACCGCTGCTTTTACGGCTCGGCGCGTCGTTACCCAGGCGTCTCCGTGGGAACCGCTGCTTTTACGGCTCGTTGCGTCGTCACCCAGGCGTCTCCGTGGGAACCGCTGCTTTTACGACTCGGCGTGTCGTCACCCAGGCGTCTCTCTCGTGGGAACCGCCGCTTTGACGGCCCGGCGCGACTTTCCCCAGGTGCTTGCGGTGTGGCCAGCCGGTCCACGCCTGGCGGCCGGGAAGGACCCGGCTTCTTCCAGGGGCGCCCGGGACTTTGCGGCCAGGCGTGGCTGCTGCATCTCGGAGTGGGCGTGGTGCTGGCGGAACCGCAGGTGGCAGCCTCCGGGCCTGAGCCGCTGAGTCGGCGCTGCACCACTTTGCCCACCTGCCGTGCGGCGCAACTCGTTACCGCGCGCTCTTCTGGGTTTGGCGGCAGAATCCGGCCCCTCTGGGCGTCGGGTGCCCCAAGCAGTGTGGGTCGTCTCTGCCTGCGCCCAGAGGAGGCCGAGAGCAGAGGCTTCCAGAACCCCGGAAAGGGCGGCGGCGGCGGCGGGACCCAGGTGCGCGCTCGTGTGCGCGGCGGGCGCCGTGCTGCCAGGCAGGCTGTGTGGTGAGGGACGCTTGCCTGCGGCGTGCGCCCGCGGCCCCGGCTCCCTTCACTCAGCCCGCACCTGCACTGGGCGGAGTCGGCCACAGGGTCCCAGAGCCCCCTCGCGTGTGTGGGTGGGTGCCTGGCACCGGGGTGGGGGTGGACGGGTGTGAATGTGCTTTCGCCTGGGGCGGTCGGGACTCACGAATCTTCTCGCGTCCCTAGTTGTGCCCTCTTCTCCGAGAGGCGCCTGGACGAGGAAGGAATGGCCGCTGCATGTCTAAAAGCCACTTAGGAGGTAGCTTGGTGTTTCTTCTGTATTTTCTTTTCGTAATAATTCACTTTTTCCTCAGCCTTGATTTCCTTGCCTTTTGAATGATTTTTTTTTCCTTTGATGCCTGATCTAGGCCCGTTAAGTGCCCTGTCTCTCCTTCCCTCCCTCCCTCTCTGTCTCTCTCTCAGAAATAAACATTAAATAAATAGAAAAGGAAAAAAGGAAAAGAAAAAGGAAATAACTGATCAAGACGTAGAACATTGCAAGCACTTAAGTAACATCCCAATCAAAATCATCCTTCCTATCAACCGCTGACTTTTATGATAATCAGTGTTTTCGTTGTAGTTTTACCTATGTATGCATCAATAAACGATAACTTACTTTTTGTTAACTTTACATGACTTTTTGCCCTTTTGTTATATTGTTGAACACTGTAATATGAAACTAGTTTGTATTGTGTATTTTTTCATATGTTGGATAGTGTATCCTTATATAAATAGGTTAACTTATGTTCATTATATCATTGATGGTTACTTTGGTACTTTTCAATTTTTGGCTCTGACAAGGCTGCTGGATGGAGCATTTTTGTACACAACTACTGGTGTGCAGATTAGCCCATTTCTGTAAGGTACAAGCATACCTCGAAGATATTGCAGGTTTGGTTCCAGGCCGCTATCATAAAGCAAACATCACAATCAAACGAGTCAAACTAATTTTGTCGTTTCCAAAGTGGCGGGTTAGCTCAGTTGGTTAGAGTGTGATGCTAATAATTTTGTCGTTTCCAGTGCATATAAAAGTTACATTTACACTATCGTCTACTAGGTGTGCAATGGCATTATGTCTTTTATAAAAAGCAATGTAGGGGAGCCTGAGTGTCTCGGTTGGTTAATCCAACTTTTGATTTCGGCTCACAATTTCATGGTTCATGGGGATAGAGCCCCGCATTGGGCTCTGAGCTGACAGTGCAGAGCCTGCTCAGGATTCTCTCTCTCTCTCTCTCTGCCCCTTCCCTGCTCTCTCTCTCTCTCTCTCTCTCTCTCTCTCAAGTAAACTTTTTAAAAAAATGTATATGCCTTAATTTTAAAATACTCGATTCATTAAAAACCATCAACCATTATCTGAACTTTCAGCAAGTTGTAATCTTTCAGTTGTTGGAGGGTCTTGCCTCAATGATGATGGCTAATCAACTGATCAGGGTGGTGGTTGTGAAAGTTGGAACAGCTGTGATTTAAAATAAGACAATGGGGGCGCCTGGGTGGCGCAGTCGGTTAAGCGTCCGACTTCGGCCAGGTCACGATCTCGCGGTCCGTGAGTTCGAGCCCCGCGTCAGGCTCTGGGCTGATGGCTCGGAGCCTGGAGCCTGTTTCCGATTCTGTGTCTCCCTCTCTCTCTGCCCCTCCCCCGTTCATGCTCTGTCTCTCTCTGTCTCAAAAATAAAAAACGTTGAAAAAAATATTTTTTTTTTTAAATAAAATAAGACAATGAAGGTTTCCAAATCAATTGACTCTTTCTTTCATGAACAGTTTCTCTGTAGCACGTGATGCAGTTTGGTAGCATTTTACGCACAGAACTTCTTTCAAAACTGGAGTCTGTCCTCTCACACCCTGCCGCTGCTCTGTCAGCTAAGTTCGTGTAATATATTTTCAGTGCTGTGTTATCATTTCAACAGTCTTCACAGCATCATTGCCAGGAGCACGTTCCATCTCAGGAAACCACTTCTTTTTCATCCATGGAAAGCAAATCCTCATCCGCTTTATCCTAGGTGGCCCAGCTCCCTGCCGTCTTCAGGCCCCCTTCTGCTTCCGGTTCTCCTGTTGCCACACGTCTGCGGTGACTTCCTCCCCTGGAGTCCTGAACCCCTCAAAGTCCTCCCTGGGGCCGGAACCAGCTTCTTCCCAACTCCTGTTCATGTTGAATCGTGACCTCTTCCCATGAATCCCCAGTGTTCTTCATGGCATCTAGGATGGTGACTCCTTCCCAGGATGCTTTCAGTTTACTCTGCCCAGATCCATCAGAGCAATCAGTGTGTATGGCAGCTATAGCTTCGTGAAATGTATTTCTTTTTTTTTTTTTTTAAGTTTATTTATTTTGAGAGAGAGGGATCACAAGCAGGGGAGGGGCAGAGAGAGAGGGAGAGAGAGAGAATCCCAGGCCCCGTGCTTTCAGTGTGGAGAGCCTGATGTGGGGCTTGAACCCATGAATCGTGAGATCATGACCTGAGCTGAGACCAAGAGCCAGACACTCAAACCACTGAGCCACCCAGGTGCCCCTATTAAATGTATTTCTTTTAAAGAAAATTTTTTAACGTTTATTCATTTTTGAGAGACAGAGCGTGAGTGGGGGAAGGGCAGAGAGAGAGAGGGAGACACAGAATCCGAAGCAGGCTCCAGGCTCTGAGCTGTCTGCACAGAGCCCAACGCAGGGCTCGAACCCACAAACTGCGAGATCATGACCTGAGCTGAAGTTGGACGCTCAACCGACTGAGCCACCCAGGCGCCCCGAAATGAATTTCTTAAATAATGTCTTGAAAGTTGAAATTACTCCTAGGGGTAATCTATGGGTTGCATAATGGATGTTGTGTTAGCAGGCATGAAAATATTAATCTTGTATGTCTCTATGAGGGTGCTTGCGTGACCAGGTGCACTGTCAAGAAGCAGTTATATTTTGAAAAAAATCTTTTTTTCCTAAGTATGTCTGAATCTTGAGCTTAAAATATTCACTAACTCCCACTGTAACAGATATGCTGTCATCCAGGCTTTGTTCCATTTATAGAGCACAGGCAGGGTAGATTTAGCATAATTCCTAAGGGCCCTAGGGTTTGGGGGGATGGTCAATGAGCATTGGCTTCAACTGAAAGTCACCAGCTACCTTAGCCTCTAACGAGAAAGTCAGCCTGTCCTTTGAAGCTTTGAAGTTAGGCATTGACTTCTTTCTAGGGATGAAAGTCCTAGACAGCATTTTTCAATATAAGACTGTTTCATCCAAATTGAAATCTGTTCAGTGTGAGCACCTTCATGAGTCCTCTCGGTCAGATCTTCTGGATAATTCCGGCAGCTTCTGTGTCAGCACGTGCTGCCTCACCTTGCACTTGGATGTTACAGAGACAGCTTCCTTCCCAAAACCTCCTGAACCAACCTCTGCTAGCTCCTACCTCTTCTGCTGCTTCCTCACCTCCTCAGCCTTCCCAGAATCGAAGAGTCAGGGCCTTGCTCTGGGTGAGGCTTTGGCACACTTACCAGTTAAATTCACTGTCTTATATGGGCGTGGCTCGTGGTGCCTCAACTTACATGGTAGCATCAAAGATCACATATCACCATAACAAATATAATTATGAAAAAGTTTGAAACAGAGCAAGGATTACCAAAATGTGACACAGGGACACACAGTGAGCAGATGCTGTTGGCACTCATAGATGCTCGATGCAGTGTTGACACAATTCTTCCATTTGTAGAGGAGAAAGAAAGGGTCAATGTCAGTGAGGCATAATAAAACGGAACGCAATAAAATGAGGTATGCTTGTGTAGACTTAGGAAGGACATTGCTAGGTCATTGGATCATGCCTGTTTCAGCTTTATGAAAATGCCAAATACTTTGTTACAAACCAAATGTGTCAATTTGTATCTTCCCATAAGCAATATATGAGAGTTTTCCTTGGCTCTTCATTCCTTTGTTCCACATAATTATTTCTATTCTGTCGGTTGTACTGGCATCTCACCGTGCCTTGCTTTAATTTTTTTTTTTTTTCTTTTTTTATTGAACACTAACATAAGGAGAAGTAAATACAAACGTCATGAGTGTGTAGCTTGTGAGTTTTCACAAACTGGATCTCTGGTACCATCACCCAAACCAAATGGAATATTAACCAGTGTACTTTCTCATGCTGACTTCCAGTCACCTCCCACCCCTCTGTCCCTCAGAGTTAACCTGTTCTGACATCATAGTTTTCAAACTTCGTGGATAAATGGAATCATACACTGTATCCTTTTTTTGTGTCTAGTGCCTTTCTCTTAACATTCTGTTTCAGTGTCCTCAGGGTTGCTGCATTTACTTGAAACTCAATACATTTTCATTGCTGTGTGTTGTTCTCTGTTATTTGTAAATACCATATTCTGATACTGGCAGGCATTTGGTTTCGATCCTTTGATTATTATGAAGAGTGTTCCTGTGAGCACTGATGTCTTTGGGTGGACTTACGTATGCTTTTCTCTTGTGTAATGTATGCCTGTGGCGGAATTGCTGGTCATAGAGTATGGATATGGTCAGCTTTAGTAGGTAGTGACCAACTGTTTTCCAAAGTGGTTGCACCAATTTATATTTTCATCAGCTTGTTTAAGAATTCTAGTTGTTTCAGGGACGCCTGGGTGGCACAGTCGGTTAAGTGTCCAACTTCGGCTCAGGTCATGATCTCACAGTTGGTGAGTTCAAGCCCCGCATCGGGCTCTGTGCTGACAGTGCAGAGCCTGGAACCTGCTTCAGATTCTGTCTCCCTCTCTGCCCCTCCCCTACTCACGCTCTGTCTCTCTCTCTCTCTCTCTCTCTCTCAAAAATAAACATTAAAAAAAAAATTCTAGTTGTTTCACATCCTTACCGACATTTGGTATAATTGGGCTTTTTAATTTGTCATTCTGGCAAATGTATAGTGGTATCTAATTTTGGTTTCAATTGACATTCCCTGATGACTAATGAGAACCTTTTCGTGTGTTTATTGGAAAAAATGTATCCTTTGTAAAGTGTCTGCTTGAGTCAGTCAGATAATATTGGGTTGTATGACTTTCTTTTCTTAATACTGTAGATGGTGTCTTCAGATAAATACAAGTTCTGAATTTTAATATAAATTTGTCAACTTTGTTTTATTCCCTGTTCCTTGTATTCTTGTCTTCCACTATTCTTTATAATGTTTTATTTCTTAACCATAGTGATAGGTGCATATATTTTTGTTATTTTTAAATCTTTAATTAAAGATTAATTAAAGTCTGAAGTATTTAAATTTTTTTGTTGTTATTTTAAAGAAAGCACACGAGCAGAGGAGAGGGGCAGAGAGAAAGAGAGAGAGAGAGAGAGAGAGAGAGAGAGAGAGAGAGAATCTTAAGCAGGCTCCATGCTCAGCACAGAGCCCAAAAAGGGGCTCAATCCCAGAACCTGAGCCAAAATCAAGAGTCAGATGCTCTGGGGTGCTTGGATGGCTCAGTTGGTTCAGTGTCTAACTTCAGCTCAGGTCATGATCTCACTGCTCGTGGGTTCGAGCCCCGCGTCAGGCTCTATGCTGAAAGCTCAGAGCCTGGAGCCTGCTTCAGATTCTGTGTCTCCCTCTCTCTCTGCACCTTCTGCACCTCCCCACCCCCACCCCACCACCCCCCACTCATTCTCTGTCTCTCTCTCAAAAATAAATAAACATTTAAAAAATTAAATTGGTTCCTAAGACTTTTTGTCAATTAAAGACAATTGCTTTTAAGTATGCCCCAACTTTCTGGTATATCATGTTCTTGCGGCTTATTTTATACAGTTTCTGTTCTTGTCCTCAATTCACCATTTCCATTTATTCAAGGAGCCCTACTTTCTTTAAGCAGGAAATAGCATTTACAGATTACAGTCTGTATGGTGTAGGTGCTTGGTACTTTGGGGTTGGTCATAATTTCTTGGCTTTTTTTTTATTTTGTGAATAAAACTAGGTAATATAGATTTCTTTAAAGGAGAAGTACTTTGAGTTCAAATTGACATTTCTGATTCAGGTTTGGAATATGGAGCTTTACTTAATTTTGTGATTACATATCCCTCTTTTTTTCTTACACTGAAATTTGGTTGCTATTTCATTGTCATAATTACTTATTTGCTTTGCTATTTTAAATATGTATACATTTTTTCCAGTTCTGTTCATCTTTAGGGCATGTTCCCACTCAGTATGTGGGTATATTCATTTGTTTCATTTTGCTTTTTAGTTTTAGGGCTTGTTTTTAGTATTTTAATTTAATTTTACAATTATTTGAAACATCTACAAGGTTCCAAAGTCCAGTCTACAAAATAAGGTATATACAGAGAAATCTAGTTTCTGTTACTGTCCCCATACTTACTTTCCTCCCTCTCCCATAGACAAACTTATTTTGTGTTTCTAATATTTTTCCTTTAATTTAAGCAAATGTGTGTGTATGTGCACATGTATGTCTGTATACTCTTATTCTCCTTTTTCTTAGAAAATGGTACTGTAATATACATACTTATCTCCACCTTGCTTTTCTTACACACACACACACACACACACACACACACACACACACACACACACACACAGAGGAAATAAACCTTTAGCACTATATAAAGGTGTAACTCACTTCTATTTGAGTATCGTAGTACTCCATGGTGAGGATTTGGCATAATTCATGCAACAAATCCTCTGTCATGAAAATGTGAGTTGTTTTCAACATTTTGTTAATGTGCAGGTAGTGCTAAAGTGAATAGCTCTGTGTATATCTTTTCTTACTTTTGCCAGCGCATCTTTGAGACAGACTCTGAAAAGAGGACTTATTGGATCAAAGGGTAAATGCATATGTCATTTTACTAGATACTGCCAAATTGCCCTCTGTAGGGGTACTGTGCCTTCATCCATTTCCACCCACAATGTACCAGAGTGTCTATTATGCCGACCAACAGAGTATGCTATCGAGCCTCTGGTCTTTGCTAATAAATTGTGGTACACACGTCTATATATCCATGAACTCATCACCACAAGCGAGGTAATGAACATATCACTCCCAAAAGCTTTGAAGGCCCCCTTTGTAATACCTGTTTCCCATTACTCTTCCACCTTCCCCTTCCCGTCAAGCAATCACTAAACTGTTTTGTGTCACTGTATATTAGAATTTTGGATAAACAGAATAATAACAGTACGTATTTATAACAAAGACATTACCCTGGCCCGTGCACAAAAGCCTGCATCCTGGCCCCATCCGCAACCACAATAAAAGCCCGAACCAGTCACCCATCACTGAACTCCCAAACAATCTTTGGAGCTAGTTGGAGCCTACCTTGTTCCCCCCAGAAAGCCTGATGATATGACTAATCAATCTCTTCACACTCCCTTTATGTGTGTGTGGCAACATCAGTCTTGACATCCAAATAAAAGCTGGGGTGGGGGTCTGTCCTGCTCTAGAATGAGCACAACAATTAACTGGTGCTTTGACCAGGATGTATAGATGGTGGCCACCACCACTGAGATCTTTCTTCTGCTGCTCTGGCTTGCCGCCCACTCTCAAGCTTGCACACTGAATTGTTGTTTGCCAGCTCACATGCTCTTTGAGCTGTACTGCTGCCTGCTACCTCGCTTGCACTTTGACTTGAGCAATCCTTTGCTACATTTGCCAACTCCTATGAACGTCTGTCATATATGTAACCTACCAAAGTCCCAAGTTATAGCTGGCATTTAGGAACCTGTGTAAGGGACTGGGCCCTCCTTAAAATGACTCTGGGTCACATGTCTCTCAGCCTAGACCTCCTGGTGTGTCTCAGATTGAACTATGTTGCTTCTGTGGCATTAACTGTGACTGATGGTCAGTGGAAAGACTCTCACCCTGTCACGTACCATTGGCTGTAGTCTCCAGCAGACTCTGGCTTATGTTGGATAGACTACTCAGGGGGAAGACTGATGGCTGGTGCAACATATGAACGAAATAGCTGATTGCTCCTGTGGAAGAAGAAGGTGGCTATGTAGCAGGTTTGCTATTGCTGCATATGCCTGTGTCATCAAAAACGATCCTGATCCTGGGTCATAGGGAAAAACACTCAGTAAGCCCAGGGCTTAATTCAACCATTGCCATGGGAGAGTGCCCTAACACTGACAATTCGTATTTGGGACTCTTAAAAAGGAAGAAACAGAAATAGAAGCAGAGTGGAGAACCCCACCACCACCCTACCAAAGTATATATTCAGTAGCAAAAAAAAAAAAAAAAGGAAAAAAAAGGACGAAGTAAACCTGGATTATGTGGAGAGGAAGCAAAACACTGAAACAAGTCCATATTTTGATCCAGTTAGAAATCCAAATTTACTAAAAGAGTTTATACAAGAAAAAGAAGAGTGTTAATAGACTTTTACACCTTCACAACTTTAACATCTGCCGAAATGCACCAGCTGGCAATTTCTTATGTCCTTACTGCTAGGGTTCATTACACTTGGGGCTCCCTCTGAATTAAAACAGGGTACTTTATATAAGTTTAGGGGGGTTATTGAACATAACATAGAAGACAAAGAGGTATATACAGCAGCTTAACCATCAAAAGTTTGCCTTTTTAATTCCTCATGGTCATTGCTTCACTACCCTAAAATATCCCATAATGGGCATAGGTGTTCTAACCCAATAAGTAGTAAATTTAAATTGCCATTTATAATAATGGAAATCCACATAATTTTTCTCTCCAGTTAAGACAGTTAATACAGCTGTATTAGTTTCCTATTACTGTTGTGACAAATTACTGCAAACGTAGTGGCTAAAAACAATACGAGTTTACTATCTCTTCTGGACATGAGAAGTCCTAAATGACAGGCCTGCATCACCTCTGGAGGCTCCAGGAGAAAATCGTTTTCCTTTCTTTTTCTGTCTTCTGGTGGCTGTCCATAGTGTTCTGCTCATGGTCCCTCCCTTCTCCCTGACTGTCTTACCTCCCTCTCTTATAAAGGCCTAGAGATTGATTACATTGGGTCCATCCAGATAATCCAGGATAATCTTTCCATCTCAAGTCCTAATTTAATAACAGCTGCAAAGCTCCCTTTTGTGATATAGTATATTCACAGCTTCCAGGGATTAGGATGTGGACATCTGTAGGTGGCATTATTCTACCCATCACAATGATCCACTGTAAGTTAAAAAGGGCCGTCAAGGATTAAAACTCATTATATAAAAACTATTTAGAGAAGGGGCAATGCCCCTCCCCCATACTTCTCTGTTTTCTAATTTGGCCTGCTCTCAAACCAGGAAAATGGTGAAATACCTCAGCTTCAGCTCTGGACCCATCCACTAAGGCTCCCAAACCCAATATAATTGAAATGGCAGCCATCCAGGCAGCAACTGGTCAATATTTCACTGTTATACATTTGACTAATACGTTCTGTTTAGTGCCTGTTTCATTAGCCTCTGAGGTACACTTTGCCTTTACCTCCAGGGACATGATACACCTTAACCAGGCTACTCTTGGTGTACCTCAGTAGTCTTGACTTCATGCACAATCTTTCTAGGCAGGATCAACTGCATCCGGCTTTCTCCAGGAACACAAGTACGGCATCACATTGAAGCCATCCTCCAAGGAGACTCATTAGACACACATTCATGACACACAAATAGTCACAAAGGAGCTCAGGGAAAGGGAATGGGCCATTGTCTACACGTAATAGCAGACCCAGCTACCTCCATTAAGTTCCTAAAATTGTTTGGCAACCCACATGCTTCTCCATCCCTGACACTGTGAAGACACAGCTATTTATTTTCAGCACCCACAACGTTAAAACAAGCCAAATATCTTTTACGTCTCCTCGTGTTCTGGAGGCAACATATTCCCCATTTTACTTAAGTCCATTTACACTGTTACTTGCTGATCAGTGCAACTGAATGGGGTGCCAACCAATAAAAGACTCTAAAATCTGCTAAAATTCCAGTACAAGGGCACTTCCATTAAGTACCTGAAGAGAGTCTTCCACTGTTGAGTTTGAGCAACCTCTTCTCATGCCTTTTAGTTTCTGGACTACCATAATGACCGTAAGTTGCCCATTAGCTTGTGATGCAAGACACTGCCCTCCTTAGCCCCACACCACATACCATTGGAGTGGCAATTGCTGGTCACATCTGGGCTCTTTGGGAAATAGAGGCTCTCACAAAGAGTCTTTGACCCTTTCTGCCCAAATGGGTTGCATTGTGAAAAGAGCATTTACAGAATGTGGCACCATCAAGGCCTCCTTACTGTAATAGGAGCCAGGCTTGGGACCTCTGGCATACCCCCTGCAGCAGGGGTGGCCTCCTCATCCTCAGTTTCTTTCCAGATATGGTGCTGGAGGACGTCACCCCTTGTCTAGATCCCTTGACTACCTGGGGACCTGCTTAGGACTACCTGACTACACAGCAAAGTAAGTTTGTGCACTTCATGGATGTCACTATGATCACAGGTGTGCAGTTTGCTGGAGAGATGAGGCTTTTCATTACTTAACCCAAACGTTCATGATCAAAGACGGACCCAAGTGTCAGCACAATTAGCTAAACCTCAGGCAGTCATTTTAGGATTGAATGGCTTGGCTAACGATTGGACCCCAAATGCACATTTTTTATGGACTCTTGGGCCATTGACAAAGGTCTGGCCATCTGGTCCAGTCAATGCAGTAACAATACTTAACACATAGTTGTCCTCTTTGGGGTAATAAATTCTGGGAATCTCTTGCCTCACAGATACCCAAAATATAAATGAAGGTCACACATGTCTCTGTACATGCTAAAGCCACAAGATAAGGCCTCACCAAGACACTCTTTACACCCTTCAGAGTTCTGCATATTTATAGTGACTAAGGAATTTATTCACTTTTCAAAATACACCATACTGAGCTTCCTATAAGGCATTTATTGGGATTTTCACCTCCCTTACAGATCTCAGGCTCTTACCATTAAAAAAAAAAAATAGTATGGGGGCACCTGGGTGGCTCAGTCAGTTAAGACTCCGACTTCGGCTCAGGTCATGATCTCACTGTCCCCACGTCAGGCTCTGTGCTCAGCTCAGAGCCTGGAGCCTGCTTTAGATTCTGTCTCCCTCTCTCTCTCTCTCTGCCCCTCCCCTGCTCATACTCAGTCTCTCTCTCACACACAAAAATAAATAAAAGATTGTTTTAAAAAACAGTATGAGAATTCCCATGTACCCTTCACCCAGCTGCACTAATGTTCACATGTTATATGATGCATGCTATCACAACCCGGAAAATAACATCGATAGAATATGAAAACCCATTTTATAAACCTTACTCCAATTTCGCCAATTTTTCTGCCAATGTAATTTGCTGGTAACCTAATCCACAATCACACATTGCATTCAGTTGTCCTGTCTCAGTCTCCTCAAATCTGTGACAGTTTCTCAGTCTTTGTTTTAATGACCTTGACACTTTTGAAGAGAACTTCCAAGAACTTATAGAATGGCCCAGGTCTTAGGTTGAGGCTCTGCATTTTGGCAAGTGTACCACAGAAGTGATGTGCCATTTGAGAAGCATCTCATGGGAGGAGGGTGCGTGATATGGATATGATGATCTGTCTAATCACTGGCAACAGCAATGTTAACCTGCAATACTTGGTTAAGGTTTGGCTGTCTGCCTGGTTTCCTCATGGTAAATTTACTATCCATTCCCTTTGTAATTCTTAAGTATACTGTGAAGAGAGAATTTGAGACTATCCAAATACCTTGTTTCTCATCATACGTTAGCCCACTAATTTTAGCTTCAAACAATGCTTGTCGGCAACAATTTTTGCAGTGGTATTTGCCTAATGGCATTTTCCCCTATTTTTTTTTTCTGTTTATTCATTGAAATTCAACTTACGATTTTCCCTGTTTATTAACTTATTTATTTACATTAGTACAGATTCATATTTATTTATTTTGTTGCTCAAATTGTCCCAGCTTTGTTGATTGGGAGCTCTACCCAAATTAGGTCATGTGTACCTTCGATGCCTCTATTATTTTTTGACCACTTCTTTATTTTCTGGCACCCACAAGATGCTCCAGGCCCATCATGTATTTTCCTAGCCCTGCATTCAACATTTTTCTAAAGAACTCCGTTTCTTTTCATTAAAGATAGTATTTAGAAAACAAGATATAGATATCAGGTGTGATTGTTGCATCTGGGTATCATTCCTTTTAACAGATAGAGGTAGGAAACATGCATATGCATATTGACACACATTCACCCATATCCACATTTGTATATTCATTTCGCTAAGTATTAAAAACCATGAGTTACTACTGGTGTCTCTGATTCTAGTCTAACACCATGAGGTTCACTCTAGCTGCCCCCCTTTTCCTTATATGTAACCATATATTAAAATATAAAGCTCTAAGACAACTTTATCAGCCATCTTCCTGAAGTCTCCAATTATTTATGAGTTATAGTTTTTATAACAGATAGTTAAAATGGAATACTCTCTGTTTCATTTTTTGCGTGAGACTCTAGAGATGGAAAGCAATAGGTGTCAAAGTTTTAAGATTTGGTCATGTGATGTAATATTATACAGCCAGTAAAAATGGTGTTTACTAAACAAGTACCAAAACAAGGAAAACTTTTTATTTATATGACAGTGTGGTATAAGAATATGTGATTTGTTAAATTTTTCTCTATTATGTGCACATTCTATTTTCTAAACTAGAGCCTATTAAAACAAAAACACAGGGCACCTGGCTGACTCAGTCAGCTAAGTGTCTGACTCTTGATTTCAGCTCATGATCTCACAGTTCCTGGGATCAAGCCCTAAGTAGGGCTCTGTGCTGACAGCGTGGAGCCTACTTGGGACTCTTTCTCTTTTCTCTCTCTGCCTCTCTCCCACTTGAATGCACACACTCTCTCTTAAAATAAATAAACATTAAAAAAAAAAAAACAAAAAAACAGAGCCCTGCTATATGACACAGTCTCCCTGCCAAGGGTGGCACCTCAGCTCTTTTACCTGGTGCTTCTGATATTTACCTTTATATTCCTAATTAACATTCTTAGCCTGGTACTTCTTAATATTAGATATTACCTGCTGAATTCCATATGGGTTTTAGAATTCCCATGCCACACCCCCACTTCTCTTTCCCCCCGTAAGTTATTGCTTAAACCCAGCCATATACACATAATAATGATGCTAAACTGCTATGACAAGTGACACATGAAATTCAGTGTTTGAAGTAGAACTTTTTCCTGGATTTAATTGCCATGTTTTGTGAAAAATCCTTCCATGCATTTATCATTTCATTTTACTAAGAGTCCAACAATACTGTCCATGCCTATCAATAATGTTTCCCATATGGCCACATAATTAGTTTTATCTTTTCTCTCCTGAGACCTTTCCTATAGAGCCTTGTGCCCTGATCCAAAATGGAGTGATTTACTGACGTTTGACTGCTGTGAGTTTTTTTTAAATCTAGATGTCACTTTTGCATATTATACTAGGACTTTGCTTCAATAACCCCTTTAGGGGAGAGTAAGGGAGTCCTATGTTTTCACATACATTCTCATTACCTCCAGCTTGTACTCTACAAGCTTTATTTAGAAAAAAAAAAAGTGCAGATGCATTTGAAAATGATGTGTGTGGTTTTTTTTTTTCAGTCATAGCTAGAAGTGTCTTTATTCATACACACACTAGGTTGATGTTTGGGCATAGAATTTAGGTCAGTGTTGGTTTTTCTTAGGGTGCTGGAAGAACTGCTTCCGCCCGCGTCTCCCTCCTTCTAGGAAGCTCCTTGTTGGGAAGCTCGTTTTCATATTACCCCTGCACCTGTCATTGGAGCTGCTTTTTCTAACTGAAAGTTTTAGGATTTTGTCTTTATATCAGGTATTATAAAATGTTACTCTTAATGTAGTTCATAACTCATTTTGTAAGGAATCTCAGGATTCCTCCTTTCTATGGCTTAGAGAAGGGAAAAGAAACATTTATTAAGATTTGCTCTTCCAGGGACACCTGGCTGGCACAGTCAGTAGAGCATGCAACTCTTGATCTTGAGGTCCTGAGTTCGAGCCCTACGTTAGGTGTAGGTTACTTTAAATAAATAAATAAATAAATAAATAAATAAGAGTTGCTCTTCCAGGAAATGTGTTGAGTGTGAGCATATATGCTATTTCTTTTAATTATGAGATTCCACACAGTTTGCTTTTGTACATACCCATCACAGAATCACAGAAATGCCCATTTTATATGTGAAACTCTTCATGGAGAAAATGGAATGTTTCAGAATGTGAAGACCATTTGCTTCCGTCACACATTTCCTTAGAATTCTCCATCCCAAGGTTGATGGCACACAATAGCTCCCCTTTTATACAGAACTACTTCCTTGTCTGTGCTCACCTCTGTTTCCTTCTGCCTCTCCATGTGTCTGTTTCAGAGGGTGGTGGTGTTCAGTGATGTGACTGTAGATTTCTCCCAAGAGGAATGGAAGTGTCTGAACTCTGTGCAGAGAGCTTATACAGAGACACGATGTTGGAAAACTACAGTAACTTGGTCTCTGTGGGTAAGTACATCTGTCCTCTAAATTTCAAAATCTGCTCTTAAGAATCTGCTTCCTACATTGTGAGTTATTTAATTACCTTTCAAATAACCAGCTGAATTTCTGCTTTCTGTTCATAGAGTTTGAATTTTGTGAGATAGAAATAGGTGACATCATAGATTATGGTGGAAACATAATTTTATTCATTTTTCATGATATATGCTTTTCTCTGGTTGGTCCTTCTTATAATCCTATTTCTTTCTTGACCAAAGGACTGGATGAATTCTGGGATATCCCAGACCTTTTTTTCTCATGAGCAGGACTTTCCATTTCTAATCCAGCTGTAATCTTACTGGAGCAAGGGCAGGAGGCCTGGACAGATGACAGAGCACCAACCACAAGCCAGTGCTCAGTAAGTGAGGGAATATTGGAAATGTTGAAGGGGAGTATCAGGTAGCGATCCACCTGTAGTGAGGAAGTGACACCCTTGAGTCTGGAAGATGGTTTTTTTAGGCCTTGTGGAGACAGTGATGCATTGGGTCTCTTTTTGTTCTTCCTCTCCCTCGACATACCCAATCCAATTTACCTCCTTTTTTATCATCTAACACTTCTTCCTCACCCATGAAAGTAATTGTGTGTGTATTTTGTATTTAAATTCTTCTTGGCTTATTTATTTGTAATTTAGACTTGTATAAGTGATGCTCTTTATCACAAAATTGTGCGTGTGATGTGCATGTGGTGTTTGTGTGTATGTGTGGGGGGTGTGTGTGTGTGTATTATATTTCTATTTTGGCCTTCACTTAATGATCTGCCTATGTTTGCTTCTGTTTAACCAGTTTCACTTGTTTGCACATTCATTAATTTATTGTTTTAACCTATACATAATAAACTTGTAAATTGCACAAGGCAAACTCTTGGGTGCAAGACTTTCCAAAAATGTGTAAAATGTTAAGGATTTCATAGTTTAATAATGGCTGAGAATATGTACATAAATAACTTCTACAAGGTAGAATTTACCACAGGAGAATTTTCACATTAAGAGTCGAGAGGAGGCCAGGACTGGAGGAAATGAGTGGAAGTAAGTAAGAGTTGAAGTGAGTGCAATTGTCTGCAGTGAGGGCATTGGGAATATAGTCTTGCGTGGGGAGGAGAGAAGGGAGAGAAGATTGAAAAAAGGGAGGCCCAGGAGAGCACATTTTTTATTCAACAGGTATTTACTGGGTAACTATTGTATTCCAGGTCACAGCAGTGAACAAAATATTCAGAGTTCCCATTCCCTGAAAGTGTACATTTTAATTAGAGGAAATAAATAATAAACAATTGAATACATAACATATCAGATGGTGTTAAGTGCTGTGAAGATTTTTTTAAGCAAGGGTAATAGTGTGGTGTAATAAAGAATTTAACCTCGCCCAGAGACAGGTGTGTCTTTGCCATTGGCTTCTGGTGGGGAGAGGGGGAGGTAATTTCTAAGACTTTGGACTGTCATACCTGACTGTCTCTGGGTTGGGAGCTGCCCAAAAGTTCAACCCAAAAGTTTAACAATGTGATTTATTGTGGGGACTTTAAGTCATGCATTATCAGTTTGACCTCCAGAAGAGCTGTACACAGGTTAGCCACATGGAGAGTTGAACATAGAATCCAAATAAACGCTCTGGACAGCAAGGCTCTGGTGGCCTCCCTGGTTGGCAACACTATGTGCATATTGTCACAAACATTGCCAAGAGGAGTTAATGCTGTTTGTGATTCCACAAAGAGAAGCTCTGAGATTAGAACTCTCCTTGAGTGGGTTCTGTAAGTCCTGCTAGTGAATTATTGAAACTAAGGGTGGTTTTGAGGACCACCCCCACAAAATTTACAAATGGTGTCAGAAGTGAAGAGAGTCTTTTGGACTGTGTTGTAACTCTGCAGTTGGTGTCAGAAGTTGGAATTACTAGGATGACCCTGACAAAGTGAAATGTGTTGTTTGAGATGAGAAAGGATGAAGGATGAAAAATGATAAACTTTTGATTCCTGGGTGACCATAGGTTCGCCTATAGTATGGAACTACAGCTGTACTGCAGTCAGTTACAGGAGACGAATTATCAGTGGAATTTAGAAATGACGGATCTAAGTCTGAAGGAGTTGGCTCCCTGGATGCATAAAGAAATGCAAAGTAGCAAGAAATAAGCCAAATATATAGTCCCTTGGTTATCGTGGCCTGTAATAGTTAAAACAAAAGTAAAGAAGAATGTTGAGATAAGTCCTGATGCTGGGTCAGCCTTAAATTGTGGCAGGACCAAGCTACATCCTCTAGTCTCAGAGCTGCTATTGATGGGAAAAGTTAAAATGAAAATAAGAAAAGTGTGGGCCAAACTCAAAATCTGCTGGTCCAAGCTATAGCTGTTTACCTCAGGGCTGCTACCAAAGAGAAAGTTATGGTGACAACAGAAAATTGTGAAAGAGTGATTTTTTATGAGAAAGGGGAGAACTAGTAGTCCTGGTGGGGTAGAAACCTTTAAATAGTTGTTAAGAAATGAGATGACCAAAAACCATAAAATACCTAGGAATAAACCTAACCAAACAGGTGAAAAATCTATACACTGAAAACTATAGAAAGCTTATGAAAGAAATTGAAGACGACACAAAAAAAGTGGGAAAATATCCCATGCTCATGGATTGGAAGAACAAATATTATTAAAATGTCAATCCTACCCAAAGCAATCTACATATTCAATGCAATACCTATCAAAATAACACCAGCATTCCTCACAGAGCTAGAACAAATAATCCTAAAACTTGTATGGAACCAGAAAAGACCCCGAATAGCCAAAGCAATCTTGAAAAAGAAAACCAAAGCTGGAGGCATCACAATCCCAGACTTCAAGCTATACTACAAAGTTGTCATCATCAAGACAGTACGGTACTGGAACAAGAACAGACACTCAGATCAATGGAACAGAATAGAGAACCCAGAAATGGACCCACAGACGTACGGCCAACTAATCTTTGACAAAGTAGGAAAGAATATCCAATGGAATAAGGTCAGTCTCTTCAGCAAGTGGTGCTGGGAAAACTGGACAGCGACATGCAGAAGAATGAACCTGGACCACTTTCTTATACCATGCACAAAAATAAACTCAAAATGGATGGAAGACCTAAATGTAAGACAGGAAGCCATCAAAATCCTCGAGGAGAAAACAGGCAAAAACCTCTTTGATCTTGGCTGCAGCAACCCTTACTCAACACATCTCTGGAGGCAAGGGAAACAAAAGCAAAAATGAACTATTGGGACCTCAACAAAATAAAAGGCTTCTGCACAGCAAAGGAAACAATCAGCAAAACTAAAAGGCAATCAACGGAATGGGAGAAGATAATTGCAAACGACACATCAGATAAAGGGTTAATATCCAAAATTTATAGAGAACTTATCAAACTCAACACCCAAAAAGTAAATAATCCAATGAATAAATGGGCAAAAGACATGAATAGACACTTCTCCAAAGAAGACATCCAGATGGCCAACCGACACATGAAAAAATGCTCAACACCACTCATCATCAGGGAAATACAAATCAAAACCACAATGAGATACCACCTCACACCTGTCAGACTAGCTAACATTAACAGATGTTGGCGACAACAGGCAACAATAGATGTTGGCGAGGATGTGGAGGAGGAGGATATCTTTTGCACTGCTGGTGGGAATACAAACTGATGCAGCCACTCTGGAAACAGTATGGAGGTTCCTCAAAAAATTAGAAATAAAAGCCACCCTGGAAATAATATGAAGGTTCCTCAAAAATTTAAAAATAAAACTATCCTATGACCCAGCAATTGTACTACTAGGTGTTTACCCAAGGGATACAGGTATGCTGTTTCAAAGGGGCACATGCACCCCAATGTTTATAGCAGCACTATCAATAATAACCAAAGTATGGAAAGAGCCCAAATGTCCATTGATGAATGAATGGATAAAGAAGATGTGGTATATATATACAATTGAGTATTACTTGGCAATCAAAAAGAATGAAGTCTTGCCATTTGCAACACATGGATGGAACTAGAGGGTATTATGCTAAGTGAAATTAGAGAAAGACAAATATCATATGACTACCCTCATATGAGAACTTTAAGAGACAAAACAGATGAACATAAGGGAAGCGAAGCAAAAATAATATAAAAACAGGGAGGGGGACAAAACATAAGAGACTTTTAAATATAGAGAACAGAGGGTTGCTGGAGGGTCTGTAGGAGGTGGGATGGGCTAAATGAGTATGGGGCTTAAGGAATCTACTCCTGAAATCATTGCTGCACCATGTGCTGACTAACTTGGATGTAAATTACAAAAAATAAATAAATTATAGGAAGTAAAAAAATAAACAAACAGACATTAAAATAAATGAAAGAAAGGAGGGAAGGAAGAAAGAAAGGAAAAGAAAAGAAGGAAAGGAAGAAAAAGGGAGGGAGGAAGATCATTTTTCAGTAATATTCCTGTATATCAGGCAATGAAGAACAGTGATTCATGAGGTGAGGGACAGGAAGCAAAACCCTATTATTCCCCCCCATTTTACTGCCTTACGACAGATTATAGTACACCGCACAGAAAATAAGTGAGATAGAGCTTGACAGACTCCTTGAGTTGAGGCGATATCGCTGACACTCAGGGGTAATCAAGGCAACAACTGTCCAAAGGAGTACTAAAGAAGAAAGAGACCTAGAATGAGGGAATTCTAACATCTTCAGAGGTCACCTATGAGTATTCAGCAGAGTACTAATCACACATGGGAAATTACTGGATGCTAGCAAAACAAAACAAAAACCATTCAAAGTTTTGAAGGGAACCATGTGCAGCACTCACACAAGGCAAGGAACAATACCTGCTCCCACCAGTCAGATTGAAAGAGCTCACAATTCACTGGGTGTTGTATGGAAACCAATTTGACAATAAATTTCATATATTGAAAAAAAAAAAAGAAAAAAAAAAAAAAGAAAGAGCTCACAATTCATGATGTTTTGGTTAGGCTATTCAGCAATGTCTTGCTTTAATAGTGGGGATGGGACTGGTCAGTAAAAACAGTAGTAATGTTCTGGATTCTCCTAACAAATCATAAAAAGAAGACCTGAAAGGATCAAACTATTTTCAAGTAACTTAATTAATCCCAGAACAAAGCTCAAGAATATTTAGAGGAATACAAAATCCAGCGATCAAGGTAAAACACAATGTGTAGTGTTCAATCAAAGATTACTACACATGGAAAGAAGTGGGGGCGGGGGGACGGAGCACAATGATGAGAATTTTTTTAATCAAAATTAACCCAGAAATGACAATATTAGTATTAGCAGAAAATATTAAGCAAATGATAACTATATTCCAAATGTTCAAAACTTAAGTAGAGACAGACATACAATACATTTTTAGGTACTCAAATTCAATTTCCAGAGTTGTAAACTAAAATGTTTGAGTTGAAAAATACAATTGATGAAGTTAATGGCAGATTAGACACTGTAGATGAAAACATTAGTGAACCTGAAAGCAAAGAAATGGAAACTTATCTAATATGAAAGAGAAAGATTCTATTAAAAAAAAAGAGCATTAAAAAAAAAAAAAAAAAGAGGTTAGAGTGGGAGAGAGCCAAAGCATAAGAGACTCTTGAAAACTGAGAACAAACTGAGGGTTGATGGGGGGTGGGAGGGAGGGGAGGGTGGGTGATGGGTATTGAGGAGGGCACCTTTTGGGATGAGCACTGGGTGTTGTATGGAAACCAATTTGACAATAAATTTCATATATTGGAAAAAAATAAATAAATACATTCTAAAAAAAAAAGAGCATTAGTGAGCCATGAGATAACTTCAAGCAGCCTAAAATATGAGTATTTGGAGCCCCCCCCCCAAAAAAAAGGGTAGAAGCAGAAATTTTTTTGAATAATGACAATTTACAAAAATAGATCCAACAATCTTCATGAGCTGATAGCACAAGAAACACTTTTTTAAAAATCAGTATACATCATAATCAAATTGCTCAAAGGCATTATGAATATTTCAGGATTCAAGAGTTTTATTTTCTTTAGTCATAGGGTAAGTTTTAGTACAGCAAGCTAGTAAGAGTCTCTCAAATGATGTATCTTGTATTACAGTATCTGGAAATGTTCTCATACAAAACCTGACTGCTTGCTACTGGGTGGTTCTCAATGGCTTTAAAATAAGGCATAGTCTATGATCCACACAGAGCTTTAGAAAGAATCTGTTAGTACCACCACTCCAGCTTCTAACAGGGCATCAAAGTGGTAATCTCTTTTTGTCCACCAGGTTATCTATTTCAAATTAACAACCTATTTCAGCTTTGGCACTTCTGTTGGTTTCCATTTAGAATGTCTACTCAATATTGGCTAAACAGTCCTTATATACCTTCTCTTTTACAATAGGTAAGGGAAGTATTCCTAGACAAATATAATGTCCATTCTTGTCATACATTCAGGTAGAGGAGTTATAACCACTTAACATAAATTTTGTTCATTCAAATTTTCATCCAAACTTTCAAATTAATTCTATCAACTATTTCATCCTAATATTTTCTCAATCTAAATATCCCCAATAGGACTTCACCTAATGTAAAGATTTTCTAATGGCACATTGGGTTCCCATATCAGAGTCTCAGAACTAAGTTTCTTCTTCATCCATTGGGCATTGAACCCAGACATTTTCATGTGTCTTTGCACTTCCTTGGCCCTTTTGTCAATTCTATTTTTTTTAATGTTTATTTATTTTTGAGAGAGAGAGAGAGAGAGAGAGAGAGAGAGAGAGCATGAGAGGGGAAGGGGCAGCGAGAGAGGGAGACACAGAATCCGAAGCAGGCTCCAGGCTCTGAGCTGTCAGCACAGAGCACGACGCGGGGCTCGAACTCACAGACCGAGAGATCATGACCTAAGCCGAAGTCGATGCTCAACTGACTGAGCCACCCAGACTCCCATACTGATTAGTTTGATGTTCCCAGGCAATTCAAAGACAGGTTTCCCACTGTTATCTTTGCCTTGCAGTTTTTTAGGTTCTTTTGAAACAGGATAAATGCAGCAGATTTGTTAAGTGTCCTTCAGTGTTGAGAGACAGCACAGTCTTCTGCTAATCCACCCCACCTACAATACTGCTGCATTAAGACCTTTGTTTTGCTTCTGTCATTTTTCTGCTTTATTCTTATTTCTTAAAAATTGTTTAAAGATTTATACCCTGATATGAGTCCCTTGACTCTTAATTTTTACCTTTCCTCACTCTCCTATAACTCACTGTAATGATCTTAGCTATCTATTATTTCAGCATAATTTTTTCCTTTGGTAGCAGCCCTGTGACTGTACATCAGAATGGATGAAATACAAGCTTAGCCCAGATTGCAGATAACAATAACCAATGAATTGTGTATTTAGCTTGTTTCTTTTTTATTGTTTATTTATTTTTGAGGGAGAGAGAGAGCCCAAGTGGGGAGGGAGGGAGAGAGAGGGAGGGAGGGAGGGAGGGAGGGAAAATCCCAACCAGGCTCCATGCTGTCAGCACAGAGCCCAATGTGGAGGCTCAAACTCATGAACTGTGAGATCATGACCTGAGCTGAAATCAAGAGTCAGATGCTTAACCGAGTCGCCCAGGCATCCCTAGAGCTTGTTTATTTTTATTTTGTTTTTTCTTATGTATCCAGTGAGCCAACGCTTCAGGAGTTGAATCTATCATTTCTAAATTCCACTGGTAACTTTTACCTTAAGTAACTGATTGCAGCACAATTGCAGTTTTATACCATAGTAACTAGATGGTCACCCAGGAATCTAAGTTTAACCCCCTGCCCCTATAGACACTCTTGTCCTTCCTTTTTCCAAACAGTGCTTTTGCCATGTTTCAGTGAACTAGACTCAATGCTTGAAAAAGCATTCTGACACCACTTCTGACGCCAGTCATAGATCCCCAAGACCACCTCAGATTCAACGAGTCACTGGAATAACTCAGATTTCAGAAAAGTTATTGTACTCACATTCACCATTTATCACAATTTAAGATTAAATCAGCGAAGTGGTACATAGCAGGGGATCCAGGAGAGGTCAGGAATGAGCTCCTAATTGTCCTCTTTTGGTGGAGTCATGTGGACAGCACTTACATTTCCCAACAACAATGAATAACAGCACACATGGAGTATTGCCAGTCAGGCTCACCTGAGATTTTGTGTCCAAGGTTTTTACTCGGTTTTGGTCATGTAGGTGTTGCTAATTGCCATGTGGCTGCCCTCAGTCTCCAGCCCCTTCAGACCCAAGTTGACAGTGTATGGCCCAAGGCTTGCATCATAAATCATATTATTAGCATAGATTATCTTGTGTGGCCCACAGAAGGCCTCTAAGTAAACAAAGACAATCTTATCAGAGTGTATGCCAAGGCTTTAGAGGTTACCTACCAGAACCTGATCAGTGACCAAACCTTTCTTTAAAAGAGGTTAATCCTGGGGCACCCAGGTGGCTCAGTCGGTTAAGCGGCCGACTTCGGCTCAGGTCACGATCTCGCAGTCCATGAGTTCGAGCCCCGCGTCAGGCTCTGTGCTGACAGCTCAGAGCCTGGATCCTGTTCCAGATTCTGTGTCTCCCTCTCTCTGACCCTCCCCCATTCATGCTCTGTCTCTCTCTGTCTCAAAAATAAATAAAACGTTAAAAAAATTAAAAAAAAAAAAGAGGTTAATCCTTCATTGCACAAGGGCTTACAGTGATATGGTGATTTGTCCCAAAATTTAAGCTGGTATTTCATTGTTGGGGTACAAATGTAACCTAGTCTTCTATTTTTTACCACAAGACCACGTTGTTACCCATTCTATTCTTTTTCCATTTATCTGAACTTAAAGCTGACTTTACCCCTCAGTCTGTCACCACTGTAACCTTTGCTGAGCAATATTCCCTCCAGTAAGTTTATGTTTCATGGACTTCCCAAATAGTATTTTCATTGAGATTCCCACAACATATTTCAGCACAGCCACATAAGTCTTCTCTAACTCAATTCATACCTGACTTCTTTGACGTTTTTCTTTAGGTTATAACCAATCAAGATTTCTATCTTCTTTTACCCTACTTTCAGATAATTTCCAATATATTACTTAGCAAGCTCTCTGTACTCCTTTTACCTCAAAAAGATCATCTTATTATACTTAATTCTCACATTATCTTATGAGATACAATATTTCTCTCCTTTTAGATTATATAGTGTAGAATTATATAGTGTAGATTATATAGATAGAATACGTATAGAAATATAATTAACCTTCTTTCCTTCAATTTGGATGATCACCCAGGACAATATATATTTACCAAGCTTCCCAAATAATTCTGAGACATATATTCTCTCGAGAATCATTAATAATATCTTTTTCCTTAGCCATTTTCCTCATCTTTTTATTTGGACTTTCTTCCATCTCTTTTTCATTTTCTGAAATTCATAGCTATATTTTAGTAGTTTCTTACCCATTGACTATTAGAACCTTATTTGAAAACATTTTTGGTTTACCTGTACTTCTGCTACTATAGAACTTTTACTTCTCCCTGAATAGAAAAAAAGCAAATGTTTGATATTTATTTTATTTCAAATAAAGCATCAAAGTCTCTGACCAAGAAACCATCCTTAAGGAAAGAAATTAGTAATGTAAAAACATTTCAGTTGGACTAAAGGAAAGAATTAGAATGCCAAGCTCCAGTGTCAGAGATGTTTGGGAGATCAATTTAAAAGGCAAGGGTCACAACAGGAGGTGTATTTCAGCCAACTAATAATTGCACATGAAGTTGCACCTACTTTTAATCAGCATGTACCTCTTACTCTACACACAAAATAAATTGAAAACGAAGAGAAATCATATGAATGTAATGAATGTGGGAAAGCCTTTTAGTGGTAGCTCACAACTTACTCTACACCACAGGTTCATACTGGTGAGAAACCCTATGTATGTAAGGAATGTGGGAAGACCTTTAAGTTACAGCTCAGCATTTAATAAACATCAGAAAATACACATTGGTGAAAAATCTCATGAATGTAAGAAATATGGAAAATCTTTTCGCTTTGGCTCTGATCTTTTATGACATCAGATAATTCATACTGGTGAGAAACCTTATGAATGTAGACAGTGTGGCAAGGCTTTTAGTTGGATCTCATACTTTTCTCCACATCAAAGAATTCATACTAGTGAGAAACCTTATGAATTTAAGGAATGTGGAAAGGCTTTTAGAACTAGCTCATATCTTTCCCAACATCAGAAAATTCACACTGGTAAGAAAACATATGAATGTGAGGAATGTTGAAAGACATTTTCTTGGAGTTTCTATCTTACCAAACATCAGAGAACTCATGTTAGTGAGAAACCCTATGAATGTAATAAATGTGGGAAGGCTTTTAATAAGAACTCAAAACGTGTTCAGCATCAGATAATTCATACTGGTGAAAAAACTTATGAATGTAAACAGTGTGGAAAGGCCTTTACTAGGAGGTCAAGCCTTATTCAACATGAGACAATTCATACTGATGAGAAACCTTATGAATGTAAGGATTGTGGAAACACCTTTAGTTGTAGCTCAAACCCTTCTCAACATCAGAGATTTCACACTGGTAAGAAGCCCTATGATTGTAAAGAATGTGGGAAAGCCTTTAGTTATCACTCAAACTTCACTGTACATAAGAAAATGTACACACGTGAGAAACAGGATGGCTGCAAGAATTGTGGGAAGGCCTTCACTAGGAGTTAAAGCTTTATTCAACATCTGAGAATTCATAATGCTAATTAACCCAATAAATGGAAGAACTGTGTAGAAAATGTTTTCTTGGATCAGAATTTACACAACTGAAGAAAATTCAAGCAGTGGAAACATCCTAACAACCAATAAATGTTGAAAAACATCAATAGCCCCAACTTATCTGGCATTAGAAAATCCACATTTTTAAATTTATAATATTACTATAAATATTACAAAGTTCATATGTCAGGGTAACCCTGGGAATTTATCTCTACACAGTAATGTCTATAATTTTAATTTATATCTAACATTTGAAACCATTTCAAATTGTACCCCAAAATATAAGTTCCTAAATTATTTTCCCTCAATTTCTTATCTCAGCACCATGTAATTATTATTTATCTCAAATGTTTATATGGCCTCTTGTTAATATGTATATTCTTATTTATATTAGTCATATGCCTAGGGACCCTCTTTTTTTATTACTTTGGTCCTAAATATCTGTACTTGCTCTCATTATGTCATTACCTGAATTTAAAATTTTTAAATAACTGAAAGATTTATATCTCTTTGTTTTAAAAGAGAGCTTTATTTTCTTATATAAAAGTAATACCACAAAACTTCTGGAAACATAGAGAAACATAAGAAAAAATGCAACTTACAATTCTATCAACCAGAACAAACTACTGTCAAATAATTGGATCAAATCGTTCCAACTTTTGTTCTTAGGAAATATTAATATGCTATAACTATACTATCACTTGCCATTCGCATGCCAAAGAAATTTTCATGTCAGTAGTTTAAATCTTTCATTGTGTTTAAATGGCAACATAGGATTCCCCATAGAATTGTATTTACCAAATAAATTTGCTAATTTGCTCTCAATTTGGCAAGCTCATGAACAATGTATTATATCAACATTTTTCTAGATATGTCTTTGTATGCTTACCTTTTTATTTTAGAAAATTAATTTTTCTAAATGTACAAATATATTGTACTGTGAAAAAGGTTTAAACATGACAGATTCCTAAATTCCTGTTTCATGCCTACCCAAATCCCTGCACATTCTCCAAAGGTAACCACATAATTAGTTTAGTCTTCATTATTCCAAATCTTTTATCTCTGTAGAAATATATTAGTATGTTTTGTGATATTACATGAATGCATCATAAAATAGTGACAGAGCTCCTACCTTGTACCATGATTATGAATACCAAATGGGTTAATAAACCTAAAATGCTTAGAATAGTACCTGTTGCATAATAAATATTTGGTGTTAGCCATCATGATTATTATTTGTGGAAAGGAACTGAAACATGTTGTGTACCATGTTCAATCTTACATATTTCTTATGGTAGTTATTATATGATCAATGAGATATTAGGAAGTCTTTTTATCAGCAATTTTCACCATGGGAAATGTACTAATTCTGAAAAATTAAAACCTAAAAGCAAAATCGTAACCAAACCTGTAGAAACACTTTATTCAGACCTCATACATTACATAAAATGTATGTAATATATTCCATTCCATGCTAAAGGATTGGAAGAATATTGTTAAAATGTCTATACTACCCAAAGCAATGTACACACTTAATGCAATCCATATCAAAATACCAACAGTATTTTTCACAGCTCTAGAACAAACAATCCTAAAATGTGTGTGGAACCAGAAAAGACCCTGAAATAGCCAAGCAGTCTTGAAAAAGAAAAGCAAAGCTGGAGGTATCATAATTCCGGACTTCAAGTCATATCACAAAGCTGTAGTGACCAAAAGAGTATGGTACTGGCACAAAAACACATATACATCAATGGAACAGAATAGAAAACCCAGAAATAAATCCACAACTGTATGGTCAATTCAACTTTGACAAAGCAAGAAAGAATATAAAATGGTAAAAAGTCCCTTCAACAAATAGTGTTGGGAAAACTGGACAGCAACATGCAAAAAAAAAAAAAAAAAAAATTAAACTGGACCACTTTCTTACACCATACACAAAAATAAATTCCAAATGGGCTAAAGACATAAATGTGAGATGTGAAACCACAAAAATCTAGAGGAAAACACAGGTAGTAACCTGTTAAACATCAGCTATAGCAATTTCTTTCTAGATATGTCTCCTGAGGCAAGGGAAACAAAAGCAAAATTAAACTATTGGAACTTCATCAAAATGAAACACTTTGGCACAGCAAAGGAAACAATCAACAAAACTAAAAGGCAACCTATTGAATGGGGGAAGATACTTGCACATGACATGTCAGATAAAAGGTTAGTATCCAAAATATATAAAGATCTTATAAAATTCAACACCCCAAAAAAGAATAATCCAATTTAAAAATAGGCAGAAGACATGAATAGACATTTTTCCAAAGAATTACACATGGCTAACAGAAACCATCACTCATCATCAGGGACATACAAATCAAATCAACAATTAGAAAGCACCTCACCCCAGCCAGAATGGCTAAAATTAACAACACAAGAAACAACAGGTGTTGGCAAGAATGTGGAGAAAGGGGAACCCTCTTACACTGTTGGTGGGAATACAAACCGGAGCAGCTACTGTGGAAAAAGTATGCAGTTTTCTCAAAACGTAAAACAGAACTACCCTATAATCCAGAAATTGCACTACTAGGTATTTACCCAAAGGATACAAAAATACCGATTCTAAGAGATACATGCATCCCAATGTTTATAGCAGCATTATCCACAATAGCCAAATTATGGAAACAGCCCAAGCGTCCATCAATTGATGAACAGATAAAGAAGATCCATTGTATATATACAGAATGGAATATTAGCCATACCAAAGAATGAAATCTTGCCATTTACAATGACACGGATGGAGCTAGAGAGTATTAAGCTAAGTGAAATAAGTCAGTCAGAGAAAGAAAAATACCATATGATTTCATTCATATGCAGAATTTAAGAAACAAATCAGCAGAGGGGAAAAAAGACAGGCAAAATAAGAAACAGACTCTTAACTATAGAGAACAAGCATGGTTACCAGTGGGGAGGAGGGCAGGGGATGGGTTAAACAGGTGATGGGGATTAAGGAGTGTACTTGTGATGAGCACCGGGTGTTGTATTGAAGTGTTGAATCACTATACTGTACACCAGAATCTAATATGACACTTTATGTTAGCTAACTGGAATTTAAAGAAAAAGAAAAAGAAAAAAATTATGCCAGTCTGAAACCATACATCAGCACATCTATCAAAAGAGGAAAGGTGTACAAATTTGTCTCTATAATCAGTTCCAGACAGTAAAAATCAATATAGAGATCATGCTTTTGGATCAAAATTTTAGTAATAACACAAGTCTTCGACTTCCAGGCAAGCTGGTGAAGTAGGAGGATTGTAGGCTCACTCTGTCCCATGGATACACCTGGATAACACACACATCAGTGTAAATAATCCAAAAAATGACCCAAAGACTGGCAGAACAGACTCCACGCTAAATGTGGAGAAGAAGCCACATTGAAGAAAGTAGGAAAGGCAGAGGTGTGGTCAAGAGACAAAGCGGCCTGTGGGACTATCCACACGAGGGACACTGCAGGCACAGAGAATGGAGACGAGCAGACCCCATACCAGAAACCACAGACATGGGAGACCTGCACTGGGAAGACGCATCCCCATAACCTCTGGCTTTGGAAACCAGAGATGCCTAACTGTGACTTCTTATTATCTATGGGGCTTAGTATCTGGAACTTTAAAAATCAGTGGGCTTAGGTGTAGGAGAGCCACAGAATGAAAGGAAACTGAGTTGCCACCCTTAAAGAGACAGCACAACAAACAGCCCCTCTGAGACAGAATATACGGGCATCAGTATGAAAAATGCCTAGGCTGGTGGGAGGGAGATGTTTATTAATATAAGAGCAGGTGCTGAAGGGGCAGTGATCTTTAGGAGACTTCTCTAAGATAAAAGACCTGGTGGGCACCATTTCCCTCCCTTGCCCTCCGGCAGAGACAGACACCTCTGGGCACAGCTACAGGAACCAGCACAGTGTGAAGACTATCCACATAGCTTGCTAACAACAAGCCCTGCCCTGTGCTCTTCTGGCCCCTGTGCTCCACCTCCATCCTGGCCTCAACAGGAGTTTTTACAGGTAACTGCAGATCCTCTACCAAAGCAAGCCTGCATGGACCTTGCTGGCACTGTACACCCTGCCCCACATTCTCCTGCAGACCTGCCGCCTCTAATATACGTTGACAGGAGTCCATCCAAAGCGACGTCACGAGTCTGGCATTGTGCAAGCAGAACTGACAGAAGCCAGAACCACTCCAGAGTGCTGCTTGCTGTGAAGAGAAGGGATAATAACCACACACACCAGTCCGACTGAAAACCCAGCACTGAGCTGGGGACAGACATCAGGTCTGGCTGCAGGCCCTGCCCACCGATGAAAACTTCTCAGAGGAAAACACTGAGAAATCACCCTGCAGTTCTGTGCTACTGCAATTCTGGAAAACACCTGGTCTGACTCAACTCAAGCCCAAGTCAGCCACAGACTGGCCCACTAACAACACAAGGACCAAGCCCTGCCCTCAACAGGCAAAGAGAGCCCTTCAGATGACTGGACAGAAGGCAAACATAACTCAGCCACAACAGTAAGATTAACACAATACACACAGGAGACACCCCTGAAACGCCAGGTTCTGATGAAAAATGGACTTTGTACTGCAGGACACTACAAGACCTCTTCTTCACAAAGCCATGACTTTCAAGATCAGGAGTCATAGCTAACTTTCCTGACAGAGAGAGTTACATAAAATGAGGAGATTGAGGAATATGTCCCAAATTGACAGCAGGGGAGCTAAACAAAATGGTGATAAGTAATATGCCTGATAGAGAATTTAAAGTAATGGTCATGAAGTTACTTACTGGACCTGAGAAAATAATGGAAGATCTCAATGAGATCCTCAACAAAGAGAAATAAAACAATTTAAAATTTCTTAATATTTATTTATTTTGGGGGGGGGGGGAAGGCAGAGAGAGAGAGAGGGAGACACAGAATCTGAAACAGCTCCAGGCTCTGAGCTGTCAGTACAGAGCCCGACATGGGACTTGAACCCACCAACCGTGAGATCACGACCTGAGCTGAAGTCAGACGCTCAACTGACTGAGCCACCCAGGCGCCCCAGAAAACATTTTTTAAAAATCAGAGATAAAGAACTCAATAACTGAAATTGAAAATACACTAGAGGGAATGAATAGTAGACTAGAGGAAGCAGAAGAACAGATTAGTGACCTGGAGGACAGAGTAATGGAAAGCAATCAAGCTGAACAGGAAAGAAAGAAAAATGTAATAAAAAGTGAAAACAGACTTAGGGAACTTACTGACACCTTCAAGAGTAATAATATTCACATTGTAGGGATCCCAGAAGAGAGAGAGAAAACAGTACAAAATCTATCTAAAGAAATAAAAGCTGAAAACGTCCCGAATCTGGAGAACTGAAAACAGAAATCCAGATCCTGGAGTCGCAGGGCCCCCAACAAAATCAACACAGGGAGGTCCATAACAAGACACATAGTAATTAAAATGGCAAAAAGTAGGGGCACCTGGGTGGTGCAGTCGGTTGAGCATCTGACTTTGGCTCAGGTCATGATCTTGCGGTTGGTGAGGTGGAGCCCCATGTGTCTGTGCTGACAGCTCAGAGCCTGGAGCCTACTTCAGATTCTGTGTCTCCCTCTATCTTTGCCCTTCCCCCACTCATGCTCTGTCTCTCTCTGTCTCAAAAAAAAGTAAACATTAAAAAAATTTTTTTAATGGCAAAAAGTAGTGATAAAGAGAGAATTTTAAAAGTAGCAAGAGAAAAGAAAAAACAGTTACAAATAAGGGAAACCCCATAAGGCTATCAGCTGAATTTTCAGCAGAAACTTTGCAGACCAGAATGGAGGGGCATGATACAAAGCGCTGAAAGAAAATCCTATAACCAAGAATACTCTATCCAGCAAGGCTATCATTCAGAATAGAAGAAGAGATAAAGAGTTCCCCAAACAAAAGTTAAAGGAATTCATCACCACAAAACCAGCCCTATAAGAAATATTAAAGGAGACTCTTTGAGGGGAAAGGAAACACCATAAACAGAAGTAAGAAAAGTAAGAAGCACAAAAGCAGTAAAATTAAGTATATCTATAAAAATCAGTCAAGGGATTCACAAAATAAAAGGATGTAAAGAATGTACCATATACCTGAAACATAGGGCAGGTGGGGAGGGTAGGGGAAAAATATAGTGCTTTTAGAATGGGTTCAAACTTACACAACCATCAACTTTATATAGACTGGACATGCATACGATGTAATATACATACCTGATGGTAACCACAAATCAAAAACCAGCAATAGACATGCCAAAAAGTAAATAGAAAGAATCCAAATATATCAAAATATTCTAAGAAACAATAGAGGAAGGAAAGCTTCTAAATTCATTCTATGAATAAAACATTATCCTGTTACCAAAACCAGATAAAGACACCACAAAAAAAGAGAACTACAGGATAATATCGCTGATGAACATAGATGCAAAAGACCTCAACAAAACATTAGCAAACCAAATCCAATGCTACATTTTAAAAAATCATTCACCATAATCAAGTGGGATTTATTCCCGGCATACAAATGTGGTTCAATAGTTGTGAATCAATCACCATGATACATCACGTAAATAAGAGAAAGGATAAAAACTCTCATTAAGGTAGGTTTAGAGGGAACATACCTCAATATGATATAGGCCATAAATGGAAAACCCAAAGCTAACAGCATACTCAATGGCAAAACACTAAGAGCTTTTCCCCTAAGGTCAGGAATGAGACAAAGATGTCCACTCTCACCACTTTAAAAAAAATTTTCTTAATGTTTACTTATTTTTGAGAGAGAGAGAGAAAGAAAGAGAGAGAGAGTGGGGCGGGGTGGGCAGAGAGAGAGGGAGACACTGAATCTGAAACAGGCTCCAGGCTCTGAGCTGTCAGCACAGAGCCCTACATGGGGCTCAAGCCCACAAACCAAGAGATCATGGCCTGAGCTGAAGTCAGACGCTTAACTGAGTGTGCCACCCAGGTGCCTCTCACCACCTTTATTCAATATAGTACTGGAAGTCCTAGCCACAGCAATCAGATAAAAAATAAAAATAAAAAATAAATAAAAGTCATCCAAATAGACAAGGAAGAAATAAAAGTGTCACTATTTGCTGGTGACATAACAGTATATATAAAAAACCTGAAAGACTTCACCAAAAATCTACTAGAACAAATTAATTCAGTAAAATCGTAGGATACAAAATCAATATACAAAAATCTGTGGCATTTCTATACATTAAAAATGAAGCAGAAAGAAAAACTAAGAAAATAATCTCACTTACAATAGCACCCAAATAATAAAATACCTAGGAATAAACTTAACAAAGGAGATTAAAGACCTGTACTCTGAAAACATAAAACATTGATGAAAGAAAGTGAAGATGACACCAAAAAATGGGAAGAAATTCCATGCTCATCGACTGGAAATGCAAATATTGTGAAAATGTCTATAACACCCAAAGCATTCTACACATTTGATGCAATTCCTATCAAAATACCATCAGCTGGGGCGCCTGGGTGGCTCAGTTGGTTGAGCAACCGACTTCGGCTCAGGTCATGATCTCACAGTTTGTGAGTTCGAGCCCCGCGTCAGGCTCTGTGCTGACAGCTCAGAGCCTGGAGCCTGCTTCAGATTCTGTGTCTCCCCCTCTCTCTGCCCCTCCCCTGCGTATGCTCTGTGTCTCTCTGTCTCTCAATAATAAATAAATGTTTAAAAAAAAAATACCAACAGCATTTTTCACAAAACTACAACAAACATCCTAAAATTTGAATAGAACCACAAAAGACCCCAAATAGCCGAAGCAATCTTTAAAAAAGAACAAAACTGGGTGTACTACAATCCCAGATTTCAAGATATGCTACAAAGCTGTGGCAACAGAACGGTATGATACTGGCACAAACACAGGTACATAGATCAATGAAACACAATAGAAAGCCCACAAATAAACCCACAATCATGTGGTCAATTAATCTTCAATAAAGGAGGCAAGAATATGCAATGAGAAAGATAGTCTCTTCAATAAATGGTGCTGGGAAAACTGTACAGCTACATGCAAAAGAATAAAACTGGACCATTTTCTTACACCATGCACATTATTAAAATCAAGATGGAGTAAGGACCTAAATGTGAAACCAAAAACCATAAAAATCCTAGAGGAGAGCACAGGCAGTTATTTCTCTGACATCGACTGAAGCAACATTTTTCTAGATAGGTCTCCTGAAGCACGGGAAACAAAAGCAAAAAGAAACCATTGGTATTACATCAAAATGAAAAGCTTCCAGGGGCACCTGGGTGGCTCAGTCAGTTAAACGTCCGACTTCAGCTCAGGTCACGATCTCGCGGTCCGTGAGTTCGAGCCCCGTGTCGGGCTCTGGGCTGATGGCTCAGAGCCTGGAGCCTGCTTCCGATTCTGTGTCTCCCTCTCTCTCTGCCCCTCCCCCATTCATGCTCTGTCTCTCTCTGTCTCAAAAATAAATAAAACGTTAAAAAAAAAAAATGAAAAAAAAAATGAAAGGCTTCCAGGGCGCCTGGGTGGCTCAGTAGGTTGAATGTTTGACTCTTGATTTCGACTCAGGTCATGATCTCATGGTTCAGTTCATGAGTTCAAGCCCCACATCAGGCTCCCCACAGACAGTATGAAGCCTGCCTGGGATTCTCTCTCTCTCTCCTTCTCTCTGCCCCTCCCCTGCTCGCACTCTCTCTCAAAATAAAAAAAGAAAGAAAGGAAAGCTTCCACACAGCAAAGTAAAAAAATCCATGAAACTAAAAGGCAACCTACAGAATGGGAGAAGATATCTGAAATGACCTATTAAATGGTTAGTATCCAAAATATATAAAGAAATTATATAACTCAACACCAAACACACACACACACACACACACACACACACACACACACACACAAGCTTATTACAAAATGGGGGGAAAATGTGCAAAAGAATGGACAGACATTTCTCCAAAGACATACAAATGGCCAACAGACATTGAAAAGATGATCAGCATCAGTAATCAGGGAAATGCAAATCAAAACCACAATGAGATATCATTTCACCTCTGTCAGAATGGCTAAAATTAAAAACACAAGAAACAACAAGCGTTGGCAAGGATGTGGGGAAAAAGGAACGCTTGGTGCATTGTTGGTGGGAACGCAAACTGGCACAGCTACTGTGGAAAACAGTATGGAGGTTCCTTGAAAATTAGAATTACCCAGAGAAAATGAAAGTGCTAATTCAAAAAGATATATTCACTCCTATGTTTGTTGCAGCATTATTTACAATAGCCAAATTATGGAAGCAACCCGGGTGTCTATCCATAGATGAATGGATAAAGAAGATGTGATATATATACAATGGAATATTAAGCATAAAAAAAAGAATGAAATCTTGCCATTTGCAACATGGGTGGATCTAGAGGGTAAAATGCTAAGCGAAATAAGTCTGTCAGAGAAAGACAAATACCACATTTCACTCATATGTGTAACCTAAGAAACAAACAAAATGAACAAAGTAAATAGACAAACAGAAAAACAGACTTTTTTTTAATGTTTATTTATTTTTGAGAGAGAGAGAGAGAGACAGAATGTGAGCAGGGAGGTACAGAGAGAGAGGGAGACAGAATCCAAAGCAGGCTCCAGGCTCTGAGCTGTCAGCACAGAGCCCAATGCGGGGCCCGAACTCACAAACGGTGAGATCATGACCTGAGCCAAAGTCGGACGCCCAACCAACTGAGCCACCTAGGCACCCCCAAAACGGACTCTTAAATATAGATAAGTGATGGTTACCAGAGGGGAGGTGATGGGGGGAAGGGTGATATAGCCGAAGGTGATTAAGAGTATACTTATCATGATGAGCACTGAGTAATGTATAGAATTGCTGAATCAGTATTTTGTACATCTGAAACGAATGTAACAGTGTATGTTAATTATACTGGAAATTTTTTTAAGTCTTCACAACAATAAAATACTAAAATAAAAAAGCCACATGATCTCATTGTTGCAGAAAAAGCATTTGACAAATTCAATACCCCTTCATGATAAAAGCACTCAGAAAAATAGGAATAGAAGGAAACTACCTCCACATAATAGAAGTCATACATGAAAAACCACAGCAGGGGCGCCTGGGTGGCTCAGTCGGTTGAGCGTCCGACTTCAGCTCGGGTCATGATCTCACAGTCTGTGAGTTCGAGCCCCGCATCGGGCTCTGTGCTGACAGCCCAGAGCCCAGGGCCTGTTTCAGATTCTGTGTCTCCCTCTCTCTGACCCTCCCCCGTTCATGCTCTGTCTCTCTCTGTCTCAAAAATAAATAAACGTTAAAAAAAAATTTAAAAAAAAAACCACAGCAAACATAATAAGGGTAAAAGTATGAAAGCTTTTCTTCTTTTCTTTTTTTTAAAGATTTTTTTAAGTTTATTATTTGAGAGAGACAGAGACAGCGCAAGTGGAGGAGGGGCAGAAAGAGGGGGAGAGAAAATCCCAAGCAGGCTCTGCACTGCCAGCACAGAGCCCGACATGGGACTCAATCTCACAAAACCATGATATCATGACCTGAGCCAAAACCAAGAGTCAGATGCTTAACCAACTGTGCCACCCAGGTGCCCCCTGAACGCTTTTCTTCAAGGATCAGAATAAGGCAAGGGTGCCAACTCTCCTTAGATCTACTCAACATAGTAGTGGAGTACATAGTATGTAGTTCCAGCCAGAGAAATTAGACAAGAAGAAGATATAAAAGGCATCCAAATCAGAAAGGAAGAGCAGATATTCTTATACATAAAAAAGTCCTCAAGACTCCACACACACACACACACACACACACACACACAAAGTTGTTAGATCTAATGAATTCAGCATTGTACCAGGATACAAAGACAGCACACAAAAATCGGTTGCCATTTCTATACACAAACACAGATAATCTGAAAAGGAAATTACAAAAAAAAAAATCTATTAACAGCATCAAAAATAATGAAAGTCTTAGGGGCGCCTGGGCGGCTCAGTCAGTTAAATGTCCAACTTCAGCTCAGATCACAATCTTGCAATTCAGGAGTTGGAGCCCTACTTGGGCTCTATACTGACAGCTCAGAGCCTGGATCCTGCTTCTGATTGTGTGTGTGTGTGTGTGTGTGTGTCTATGCCCCTACCCGCCTCTCAAAAATAAATTTAAAAAATTCGGGGGAGTGACTGGGTGGCTCAGTTGAGTGTCCGACTTTGGCTCAGGTCATGGTCTTGCAGTTCACGGATTCAAGCCCCACGTCAGACTCTGAGCTGACAGCTCAGAGCCTGGAGCCCACTTTGGATTCTGTGTCTCCCTCTCTGACCCTCCCCTGCCTTTTTCCTCTACTTGCAGCCCCTGACAATCTCTTTTCTACTTTCTATGAGTTTGGCTTTTTTCTTTTTCCTAAAGATTCTACATGTAAGTGATACCATGCAGCATTTCTCTTTCTCTGTCTGGCTTATTTCACTTAGTATAATGCCCTTGAGGTTTATTCATGTTGTTGCAAATGACAGGATTTCCTTCTTTTATAAGACTGAGTAATATTCCATTGCATATATGGCTTTCCCATTTTCTCGTTCTGTTCATCCATTGATCGACACAGGTGGTTTCCATACGTTGGGTATTGTGAATAATGCTGCAATGAACATGGGGATACAAGTATCAGTTCAAGATAATGATTCTGTAACCACTGGAATATATACCCAATAGTGAAATTGCTGGCTCATACGGTAGTTCTACTTTTAATTTTTTGAGAAACCTCTGTACTATTTTCCATAGTGGCTGTACCAGTTTACATTCCCACCAACAGTGCACAGGGTGGCTATTTCTCCACATCCGTGGCAGCATTTATCCCCTGAGTTTTCTAATAGTAATCACCTTACAGGTATGATATCTCATTGTGTTTTGATTTGCATTTCCTTTATTATTAGTGATGTTGAGCATCTTTTTATGTATTGTTGGCCATTTGTATGTCTTCTTTGGGAATAGATCTATTCAGGTCATTAGCCCATTTTTTAATTGGGTTATCAGTGGGGGGGTTTGCTATTGAATTGTATGAGTTCCTTGTATATTTTGATATTAACCCCTTATTGGATATGCAGATATGTGGTTTGCAAATATTTTCTTACTCCACAAGTTGACCTCATTTTGTTGATGGTTCCCTTTGCTGAGCACCTTTTTAGTTCAATGTTCCACTTGTTTATTTTGGTTTGTTACCAAAATTTGACTTGCTGACAAATCTAAAAACTCATTGCTAATACTGATGTCAAGAGGTTACACCCCATGCTTTCTTCTATGAATTTTATAGTTTCAGGTCTTACATTCAATTCCTTAATCCATTTTGAGTTGATTTTGAGTAATTATTCTTAAATTAGGCCCTGCATAACTATCTTGTGAGGACTGTTCATTTTAACTTTGTTTTGGAACAGTAAAATGCTATAATAAAGTAGTAAAGGGGCTCCCAGCAATCAACTTCTGACCTGGCACACAGGGAAGATAAAAAAATAATTCAAATTCAAAAACTATCAACAACCCTGGTTTATGGAGTACTAGGGGCACTATGGTCAACACAAAGCTTCAAAGAGAATATGTTGTAACCTAGATAATTGAAAGAAACTTGAAAATACTTGTCCTGCCAAAACTCAATAGTTCTGCTTCCTATACTAGGAAAGTCACTGTGTGCAGTTCAACAAATGATCCCAGTCCTGGAAAAAGCTTTCGTAGATGTGCAGCACTGTGCACTCTTGTTCCAAACAACAGATCTTTCAGAAGAGCATGCCCTGCAATGGTGTGTTCATTACCAGAGAACAGACATGTATAAGCCATGGCCTAAAAAAAGATGCCCTCCAATGAAAACAAATATTCTCAGCCAGAAGTACCTATGCTTCAAGTTTTACACTTCGTATCACCCATCCTTATTTTCCAATTTCCCCAGGAAATAGGATGTGGTATAATAAACTCGGAAATCTTTCTCCAATTGTTTTCTTTTGTGTTAACCTACTTTAGGTGTACTTGAGGACAAACAGCCTAGCTTTACCAGATTTTTTAAAGAACTGACAACTATCCGGATCAATTGTTTCCTTTACCTTTCACAGATATCCTGAAAAGTCACTGTATCAGTCTGCCAGAGCTACCATAACTAATACCACTGACCAGGTGGCTTCAACAACAGAAATTTATGTTCTCATGGTTATGGAGGCTGAAAATTCAGGATCAAGGTGTCTATAGGCTTAGACACCTCCCTCCTTGCTTCCAAATGGCCACTCTCTCGCTGTGTCTTTGCATGTCCTTTTTTCTGTGTGTGCATATTCATGTTCTCTCTTCATCTTATAAGGACACTAGTCATGCTGGATTAGGTCCCAACCCTTATTACTTCATTTAGCATTAATCACCTCTTTAAAGGTCCTATTTCCAAATGTTGTCACACTGGGGGTTAGGATTTCGACATATGAATTTTAGAGGAAACAATCCATTCTACAATCGTCACTATTCCAACTCAAAATAAGAGGGAAAAGAAACTCAATTTTTAAATATTTTGGAAAGGGGCACACATAATAAACAGCACTCTCTTATAATCGTTGACGTTGTTTCCATGTCTATATCCAATCTCTTCTCATCTCCAAAAGGAAAACGTGCATATGGTAGGTGCTACAGAGACACCTGCTAAATGTAAAAGATTGTGAGATGGCAGGATATCTATACCTCCTTCTACTTCACACATGAGAAGATACAGAGAAATGAAAAAGATCATCAGAGTCTGACTCTGTAATAGGCACAGAGTCTGGTAGAAAATTATTTCATTTGTGCTGTGGAACTAAAGGAAATCAAAGTTGGGGTGTGCAGTAGATGACTAAAACAAAAAGACCACTTTTCAATATCTGTGGCCTGGGACAGAGGCTTGAAGATCATGAGGCAAAGAATTAGAAGGAGAAATGGAAGGCATTTTTTTTGTGAACCAAGACAACCAACTCAAGAAGTAACATGCATCATAAATGGGGCAACTGAATTATTATAGAATTTGATTAAACTCCATTAAAACATTAAAAATGTTGAGTTTAGAAATGGCAAAGATGTACTAGTGGGGCTAGAACAAGAGATGGAGATTTTGATAGTAAATAGGCTCTTTGGGAGGTATGTAACTCAAGCCATTTTATCTAATTTGCTCCTTCTGACTTATTTCTTAAGAAAAAATTTAGCAGCTTTTTTAAAATGAGAAACCAGGATCTTATTAAAGTGCGACAAGGAGGGGCACCTGGGTGGCTCAGTTGGTTGAGCATCCAATTTTGGCCCAGGTCGTGACCTCATGGTTAGGGAGTTCAAGCCCCGTATCGGGCTCTGGAGTCTGCTTCAGATTCTGTGTCTCCCTCTCTCTCTGGACCAACCCCCCCCCCCCCCCAGCTCACACTCTTTCTCTCTCAAAAATAAATTTTTAAAAAAAGTCCTTAGGGGTACCTGGGTGGTTCGGTCACTGGGCGTCCGACTTCAGCTAGGGTCATGATCTTGCGGTTCATGGGTTTGCGCCCCACATCGAGCTCTGTGCTGACAGCTCAGAGAGTGGAGCCTGCTTCAGATTCTGTGTCTCCCTCTCTCTCTGCTCCTTCCCTACTCACACTCTGTCTCTCTCTCAAAAATAAACTTAAAAAAAATTTTTTTTAAGCCCTTAAAGTGTGACAAGGAAACATTTAGATTGTGACTTATCGCCTCTTTTGGATCATCACTGCAAACAAGAATACATTTGTGTATTTGGTAGTGAAGCCCCTTTTCTCTCACCAATTACTGTGCTTTTCTGCATCATCTCCTATCTCTATCTAGACAAAGCTTACTGTGCTACAGGACAGGAGCTTTACTAGAGTTGTGGAATAGCAATTTGAAGAATGGCATGTTATTGCTCTCTTAGAACTTACATTCTTATTAAGGGCAACCTCCACCCCCATGTGGGGATACATACACACACACACGTGACAAGTGCTACAGGAAGAAAACCCACAAAATAGGATAAAGAACGGGGTAGCTTTCATTTGACATTATGAAGGACCATGTAAGCTGAAAAGGTCCTCATAGAAAATTTCTACAGATAAAAGAGTCCATTAAAAGATATGATGAACTGGTAAGAATTGAGGGAAATCCTTTGAAGATGGGAATAACATGAATGTGTACAATAGCTGTTGGAATCCCCAAAGGGCATCTACCAATCCTGGAGGTCTAGAGTTTCTATCATAAAAGACACATATCTGTCTGTATGGGACAACAGAAAAGGCCTGGGGCACACTTATGGTGAGTTGGTAGATAATAAAAACATAAAACTAAAAAACTCAAATGGTTTTATCCTTAGGGAAAGAGAGAAGCAGGATTAAGACAGAAATAAACAATGTTTGCTTTCACATTGGTTCTAAGTATCGGGAAGAAAATCTCCCCTGGGTATCTGTGGTCACATGCAGGCCCTCACATAGGTTTAAGAACCTAACAGTATTTGCAAGGTCTGGAAAACTGTAAGGCATGCTTTCTAACTTAAAAATTAGTCCACTGCTGGAGCACCTGGGTGATTCAGGCAGTTAAGCATCTGACTCTTGGTTTTGGCTCAAGCCATGATCTCATGGCTTTGTGAGTTCAAACCCCACATCGGGCTCTGAGCTAGCAATGTGGCGCCTGTTTGGGATTCTCTCTCTCCCCCTGTCTCTCTGCCCCTCCCTTACTTGTGCAGTCTTTGTCTCTCTCAAAATAAATAAACGTTAAAAAAAAAGAATTTTATATTAAAAAAAGAGTCTACTGCTAATGTCTTCAAGGCATGGCAGGAAACAAAAAAGTAAATCCTTTCTGGAGTATACAGTCGACTTAGATTTTTTTTAAAAAACCTGTAGGCAGATTCTAAGGTATATAGGGTAAAACAAAACAAAACCACACTAGGAAAGAAGATTACATAAGTGAGAGTAAACAAAACCAAAACTAAAAATACATGAGAAGCAGAACCATGAAGACTTCCAATATTAGAAGTATCAACAGATAGAACATAAAATGAGGGCTGCCTGGGTGGCTCAGTTGGCTGGATGTCCGACTTCAGTTCAGGTCATGATCTCACGGTTCATGGGGTTGAGCCCCACATTGGGCTCTGTGCTGACAGTTCTGAGCTTAGAGCTTGCTTTGGATTCTGTGTCTCCCTCTCTCTCTGCCCCTTTCCTACTCACACTCTGTCTCTCTCTCTCTCTCTCTCTCTCAAAAATAAATAAGCATTAAAAAAAATTCTTTTAATGTGAAATGATGTTAAAAAGGAAGAGTTCATTAAAAACATGAGAAACAGAAAGACAGTATCAAAATGACCAAGTACACTTACATTTAGAAAACAACCAAATAAAAATTTCTATAAAAATAACTCATAATATTACATTCCACAAATAGACTTAGCTATATAAGGAATTAATAAACTGCAAAACAGACTTAAAAATTATAGAGAATACATAAAAGGGGTAGGAATAGATTTAAAAATGAAGAAAAAAACCATAGAGGAGAGACTGAGAAGGCCCAATATATGTTTAACTGGAATTCCCAAAGAAAATAAATGAGAGAGGAAAAGGAATATGTGACTTAGTTTTCAACAGAATTGAAAGATATGAATCCCTATAGATTCCACAACTATGCTGAATCTGAATAAGAAAATAAAAATAATACAAAATCTAAATATGCCATGGTGGAACTATGATGCTATAAGGGTGAATAGGGGCACCTGGGTGGCTCAGGTGGTTGGGTGTCCACTCTTGATTTTGGCTCAGGTCATGATCTCACAGTTCATGGAATCGAGCCCCAAAGCAGGCTCTGTGCTGACAGTGCGGAGCCTGCTTGGGATTCTCTCTCCCTCTTTCTGCCCCTTCCCCACTCACACTCGCTCTCTCTCTCTCAAAATAAATAAACACTTTTAAAAAGACAATAAACAACAACCCCACAGAACATGCAGCACAGTGGTTACAGGCATGTATGTACATATGCAGGAAGAAAATATGTAAAATTAATGGTGATGGCTATTTCTAACAGGAGTTGTAGGAGTGAAATTAGAAAAGTGACAGTAAAGAACAGAAAAAGAAAAATAAGAGGGGCGCCTGGGTGGCTCATTTGGTTAAGCGTACAACTTCGGCTCAGGTCATGACCTCATGGTTTGTGAGTTCAAACCCCTCATTGGGCTCTCTGCTGTCAGCACAGAGCCCGCTTCAGATCCTCTGTCTCCTCTCTCTCTGTTCCTCTCTCCTTCTCTCAAAAATAAATATAAAAACAAAAAAAATATTAAAAATTAAGAAATAAAACTGTTAAAATGTTAATGCTATGTAGTAGCTATATGGTTGACATATTAGCCTTAAAGTCTTTTAAAATCTGCACAGAAAACAAACTATTAGGATATTCATTTGTTCAACCTTGGTGTGGGGAATACTTCTAAGACGGGAATATAAGAAACCACAAAGAAAAAGGTATGTGGTTAAATGGAATATAGATGCATGTGCATGTACACACAGGAAAATATACACAAAATGATACCAAAGACTGAAAAAATACTTTCAATAAATGATGTTCAAAATATTCCAAAACCTTCTACAACCTAAGAGTGAGAAGCTGAAATGAAAGCTATGCAAATGATACTGATCTGGCATTTGTTCTTAGGGTGCCATCCTAGAACACAGCTTTTCTTGATAGCAGTAATGTTGACATGCTCAACCTGGCAATCCTTTGCGCTGGGGTGGGGTGCTGTCCTGTGCATTGTAGGGTTAGCAGCAACCTGCCCTGTACACACTAGACGCCAGCAGCACCAAAAATTGTTAGACATTGTCAACCCTCCCTGAGGATAGAGGTCATCTGTTTGAGAAGCATTGCTCTAGCATTTTTAGCAGGATGTGAGTCTTGTAGAATGAGTGGCTAGGTTTCCTCAAGGTGTCACCTGTAAAATTATCTAGTAACATCTAAAAACAAAGTTCCATTACTATTTATTCTTCCATTAATTAGTGTCTTCAGATATTTTATCTTCTCGAATCAATTTCAGTGACATATTTATCTAGAAAATTATGCCTTCTCTCTAGATTTTTGAATTTATTGTAATAAATTATTATTACAGTAAAAAATATCTTTATGACATCTATCATGATCGCTCCTTTCTCACTCATAGTGTTGGACTGAGTTATGACCAGTGTTTTCTGATGTGACATGATAAAGTCTAGTCTAGCAAATTCAAATAGGTTTTGCCTATTGCTTTTTTTTTCCTTTCCTTATTTTAAACTACTTTTTTTTTTTTAATTTTAGAGAGAACATGCATAAGCAGAGGAGGGGGAGAGAGAGAGAGAGAGAGGGAATATCTTAAGTGCTGAGCATGGAGCCAGACACAGGGCTCAATCCCACAACCCTGAGATCATGACCTGAGCCAAAATCAAGAGTTGGTCACGCAACTGACTTAGCCATCCAGGTACCCCTATTGCTTTCTTTTTCATTAATCTATTTTAATTTTATTAGACCCTTCTATCTAATCATTTCAGGGTTGTCTTTAATTTTTTCCCTTTTCTTGAGTTAAACATATAATTACTTACTCAACAAATATTAATTCCCTATTCAAAGTGTTTAAGATACAGTATGAAAATGCTAAATAACTGTCCTTGACTTTTTAATATGATGCATGAACTACTGAAAACAGCTTTGACCACATTCTATATCTTGATATATCAGTGGTTCATTGTTACTCCCCTTAAGAATCTATTTTGGTTTTATTTTTAAAATAATTAAGCATACAGATGTTACTAAGTTTCTAAGAGCTTCAAAATTTTCAACATCCATAACTACTGCAGAAAATAAAAATTATACAACTTTTGCTTTTAAGGATTTGTTATAGAGGTTACTTCATAAAACATTTGGTTTAAAAGCTGTACTCTTAATTACACATTCACTACATCATGAGATTATTATTTTCCCAGTATGAACTCGCAGACACAGCAAAAAGGATCTGAATAATGGGCTGTTCATATTTATTACATTCTGAAGATAAGTTTTTTACATGCAGTAAGAGATCAAAGCTTTCATATGTTATTAAACAAAGTATTCTCCATTCATTTTAATAATAATTCTACCAGTGATAGTGATACTGTCAACATTTACTGGGGATTGTCAGACAACATATGAGATGAAATATTTAATTCCCTCCAATTTAAAAACGAGTAAAGAGGAACAGGGATATTAATTTACCTACTCATTGTCCCAGTAGTAAAAGAGTGGTAGAACTACAATATGTAATGTGGGGTTAAAAATTTTGTTTCAAGTTCAAATATAAATTCTAGTTAACATATAGTATAATACTGATTTCAGTAGAATTTAGTGATTCATCACTACATATGTACAACACCCAGTGCTCCCCACAAGTGCTCTCCTTAGTACCCATTACCTATCTAGTCCATCCCTCACCCACCTCCCTCCATCAACCCTCAGTTTATTCTCTATAGTTTTTATTTTATGGTTTGCTTCTCTCTTTAAAAAAATATTCTATGAAGAGTTCCCTCAAGTTTGTATCTTGAATTTAGACTTGTTCTCTCAGTCTAAACTGTGATGGATTTTCTACATTCAATTATTGACCCAAAATAAATTTTCTGATGCCTAGATATAAATAAGAAGCAAATGAGATTAGTATCTATTGGATTTTCTTCTAATAAATTTATTGTAACATAACTGATGCATTGCACGTTAAGTTTCCCTATATCAACTTATAAACTTGCTGATACTCAATTAGTTGTGAATCCTAATGAAAGGTTTTCTGTATTCCTAACATTCCTAGGTTTCTCACCATTATAAATTATGTGATATTTAATAGGTCTGAACTATGAAGAAAGACTTTCCTACATAGCTTACACAAAACTTTCTTGGGGCACCTGGGTGGCTCATTCAGTTAAGCATCCAACTCTTGGTTTTGGCTCAGGTCATGATCTCATGGTCCATGGGATTGAGCCCCACGTTGGGCTCTGTGCTGACAGAACAGAGCCTGCTTGGGATTCTCTCTTTCTCCCTCTCTCTGCCCTTCCCCTACTCGCTCTCTTTCTCTCTCTCAAAAATAAATAAGCTTAAAAAAATTCTTGCCAGTAGGTGAACAACTACCAGCCTTCCCACATTCTTCACTTGTCTGTTCTGGCTGGTATACAATCTCTGATGCAAAAGTTTGAGCTCTGGTTAAAGGTGTTCCCACAATGCTTACATTCATAAGATTTTTTTTTCTCCAATGTAAATTCTGTAATATTTAAGTTTTGAGCTAAGACTAATGGCCTTTTCACATTTCTTACATTCGTAGTATTTCTCACAGTATGCATTTTCTGATGTTGAGTAAAGTAGGAGCTCTGAATAAAAACTTTTCTAAATTACTTATATTCATAGGATTACTCTAAATATAAATAATCTGTTGAAAACCTGTGAGCCACCAAGGGAGACCTTTGACACTGCTTACATTCATAATCTTTTTTTTTTTTCTCCAATATGAAGTCTCTGATGTTGAGCAAGTTGGGAGCTCCAGATGAAGGCCTTACCACACTCTTCACATACACAGCATTTCTCACCAGCATGAATTCTCTGATGTCGAGTAAGATGTGATTGTTGAAAAAAGGCCTCACCACATTCCTTACATTTATAAGGTTTTCACCACTATGAATTCTCTGATGTTGAACAAGGTGTGAACCATGACTGAAGGCCTTCCCACAGTCCTTACACTCATAAGGTTTCTCACCAGTATGAGTTCTCTGATGCTGAGTACGTTCTGAGCCACAACTAAAAGTCTTTTCACAATCCTTACATTCATAAGGTTTCCCACCAGTATGAATTCTTAGATGTCGAACAAGATGTGACAGCTGAATAAAAGCCTTCCCACATTCCCTACATTTATAGGGTTTCTCACCAGTATGAATTTTCTGATGTCGAGCTAGTTGTGAGATATGTCTAAAAGTCTCCCCACATTCCTTACATTTATAAGGCTTTTCTCCAGTATGAATTCTCCTATGTTGTACAAGGTGTGAACCGTGACTGAAGGACTTCCCACAGTCCGTACACTCATAGGGCTTCTCACCAGCATGAGTTCTCTGATGTTGAGTAAGTTCTGAGCCACAACTAAAAGCCTTCTGACAGTCCTTACATTCATATGGCTTCTCGCCGGTATGAATTCTTAGATGTCGAATAAGGGATGATAGCTGAATAAAGGCCTTCCCACATTCCCTACATTAATAGAGTTTCTCACCAGTATGAATTTTCTGATGTCAATTAAGTTGTGGGCCATGACCAAAGGCCTTCCCACATTCCATACATTCATAGGGTTTCTCTCCAGTATGAATTCTCTAATGTCGAGTAAGTTGTGACCCACAACTAAAAGCTTTCCTACATTCCTTACATTCATAAGGTCTCTTGTTAGTATAAATTATCTGATACAGCTCTTGAGAATTCTTATGAAAAGCCTTATAAATATGTGCTGCTGGGTGCTGGCTGAATGTAGGCATTTTTTCATATTTCTCTTATCTGAAATATTCCTTCTCACTTCTGTTTTATTTCAGATAGGCCTCTGAAATTGGATCCATCAAGGTGGTTTTTTAATCTTTCCATTATATACCACTGAAATGATTCTTTATCAAAAGTGCTCTTTTTCGGAAATAACTCCTTAGTATCACACATGCACTGTAAATCTGAAAAATAACAGTAAAGTATACATATAATATATTCCTCTTCCATCAAAAATTAAACTTCTATGGCAGAAACTGGATAAGGGAAAATCATGTTCTAAAGAAGTAAATGGATGAAAACATTCTCAAATATTGAGGACAAGAGTCCAGGGAGAGGAATTAAAAAAAAAAAAAACAGTAAGATGCTAAGTAAGTCTACAAAAATGGAGGATAAATAGAAGTCCATGAATACTATATAGTCTATTTACAGGAACTTCCCAACTACTATATGCTTGTTTTATAATGTCTCTGACAGAAGTAAGGAAGAATTCAGTGAGGTTCCAGCAGTGACAAAGTAGAATGGGTAGATTTAGAGAAAATGATACACCACTGATGAGTTCCATGTGGAAATGACCAGCACACTATTAAAATACTTTCAAGTCCATTACTTTTATGTCTTAGTTTGTTACTTAACTAACCTGAGCCCCCAAACTCTCATTTGATAAAGAATAACTATTCTCATGGAACTGTGAGGATTAAGAAGACTACAGCTCCTTGGCATAATATAAGTCCTCAATAAGAAGTATCTATTAGGGGCACCTGGATTGCTCAGTCAGTTAAGAATCTGACTTCTTCTCAGGTCATAATCTCACCACTTGTGAATTCGAGCCCTTCATCGGGCTCTGTGCTGACAGCTCAGAGCCTGGAGCCTGCTTCAGATTCTGTGTCTCCGTCTCTCTCTGCCTCTCCCCAACTTGCACTCTGTCTCTCTCTCTCTTAAAAATAAACATTAAAAAAATATATATGTAGTATCTATATTAATTGTTATAACTATGGAAGAAGAGTTTGGCAGTTAAGAGAACTATGAAATGAATATTATTTAAACTCCTCTCTCATATAAACTACCACTCAGTAAGCAGCAATACTTTTTCCCAATCCAACACTTTGGTTCTCATTTTTGCTTACTCAGCTCTGATTCTCTAACCTATCATTATAACTTTCGAATCGATCTCCAACTCTGGTTCAATCCAACCTCCTGCTTATCCTATGCCTGCACCAAAATCACTGAACATAGGTGGAGAAGCACACAAAATGAAGATAAGTAGTCCATTTTCAATATAAGAACACAAATCTTAACTGCAGCCTCAGAGCTGACTGGCTATTTTATTACATTTCCTTGAGTAATTTAAATTAGTAGTGACACAGGATTTAAGGCATCAAAAGGAAGACAGCCCAGAAGGAGACACAAAGTTTTTTATGAGATCTTACCATGTTAGAGAATAAACTTCCAGATGATGAAGAGAGTAGAATAATCAAATAAATGATGAAAAATTACTACTTCATGCCAAATACAGGATTAAACTGAAGATGGACTAAAACTTTACTATACACACACACACACACACACACACACACACACGCACAAAATCTTTAAAACTTTTTGAGATAAAGATCTGTACCAAAATCCCATATTAAAAAATGGTAAAAGAATATTCACTAGTACTACTATTACTCAAACTACACTGAAGTTTCACTGTGATAAATTTTTCAAAATTTAAAGAGATAACTGTTAATATAATAAAGAGGAAGAAAGAATTATAAGGGGAAAAAAATGGAAAACTTTGCTAAAATAACAGAGTTGATTTACTCTACCAAGAATAAAGATATCCCACATATACATATGTATTATATTCATAATACATATACATACATAAAATATATAAAGTCACAATAATTTATACAATATGGAAATAGAAGTAAGACAAAGGTTAAGTGAAAACATTGCCTACTGAACAATATACTGTATACAGTTTGATACTCTCTAAGTATGTATGTGTGTGTGTATATACACCAAAACAATAAAGCATATTATCTGTGGATAGTTATATATGATCCAATGGAACAGGGAAGGATCTGTAAAATATGTATACATCCCAATGCACATGGAACATTCTCCAGAACAGATCACATTAGGCCACAAAACAAGTCCAAATAAATTTAAGAAGACTGAAATCATATCAAGCATGTTTTCCAACCATAAAGGTATGAAACTAGAAATAAATTAACAACAACAAAAAAACCCACTGGAAAAAAACACAAACACATGGAATCTAAATAACATGCTACTAAACAACCAATGGGTCAACTAAGCAATCAGAGGAGATGAAAAAAGACATGAAGACAAGTGAAAATGAAAACACAACAGTCCAAAATCTTTTTGTGAAAGCAGTTTTAACAGGGAACTTTTATAGTTATACAGGCCTACACCAATAAACAAGAAAATCTCTGAAAAACAATCTAAATTTACACTTACAGTAACCATAAAAAGAAAAACAAAGTTCAAGTTAGTAGAAGGAAATAATAAAAACCAGAGCAAAAATAAATAGACTAATAACAATACAAAAGCTCAATGAAACCAAAAGTTAGTGCTTTGAAAAGAAAATAAATATGATAAACCTTTAGCTAGACTACCAAGAAAAAAAGAGAGAGGACCCAAATAAATAAAATTAGAAATGAAAGAGGAAAAATAACACCACAGGAATACAAAGGACTTACAAGAGACTACTACTAAGCCAACAAATTGGACAACCTAGAAGAAATGTATAAAGTCCTGGAAACATACAATCTTCCAAAACTGAACCAAGAAAAAATACACAATCTGAACAGATTACTAGTAACAAAATTAAATTAGTAAAAAACAAACCACAAAAACCTCTCAACAAACAAAAGTCTAGGATCAGATGACTCCACAGGTGAATTCTACCAAACATTTAAAGAAGAGTTAATACCTATTCTCCTCAAACTATTCCAAGAAATAGAAAAGGAAGGAAAGCTTCCATTCTACAAGGCCATATTATCCTGATACCAAAACTGGACAAAGATATCACAAAAAAGAAAACTACAGGCCAATATCCCTGATGAACTTAGATACAAAATAAAAAAATATTAGCAGATTGCATTCTACAATAGATTAAAAGGATCATTCACCATGATCAAGTGGAATTTTATCCAGGGGTGGGTGCAAAGACATTTCCATAAAACACAAATCAATCAACATGATATACCACGTTATCAAAATAAAGAATAAAAATAATATGACCATGTTGACAAATGCAGAAAAAGTATTTGACAAAATTCAACATCTGTTCATGATAACTCTCAGCAAAGTGGGTTAGAGGGAACATACCTCAACATAAAGGCAATACATGATGAACCCAGAGCTGACATCATACTCAGTGGTAAAAAAACTGAGAGCTTTTCTTCTAACATGAGGAACAAGATAAGGATGTCCACTCCCACCACCGTTACTCAACATAGTATTGGAAATCCTAGCCATAGCAATCAGAAAAGGAAAAATTAAAAGTATCCAAATTGGTAAGGGAGAAGTTAAACTGTCCTTATTTGCAGATGACATAATACTATATATAGAAAACCCTGAAGACTCTATCAAGAAATTATTAGAAATAACAAATGAATCCAGTAAAGTTGCAGGGTACAAAATTAATATTCAGAAACTGCTTGCATTTCTATACATTCTATTAATAATGAGGTAGAAGAAACAGAAATTAAGAAAACAATTCTATTTATAATTACACCAAAAAGAATAAAATACCTAGGAACAAAACTTCACCAAAGAGGTGAGGTACCTGTACTCTGAAAACTAAAATAACACTGATGAAAGAAACTAAAGATCACAATAAATGGAAAGACATTCCATGCTCATGGGTTGGAAGAATTAATATTGTTAAAATGTCCATGCTACTCAAAGCAATCTACAGATTCAAAGCAATCAAATACCAAAACCCCATCAAAATACCAAAAGTATTACTCACAGATATAGAACAAATAATACAAAAATTTTACGGAACCCCCAAAGAAACCCAAATAGCCACAGGAATACTGAAAAAGAAGAACAAAATTGGAAGTATCAGAACCACATATTGCAAGATATACTACAAAGAGATATTAATCAAAACAGTATGGTACTAGCACAAAAATAGACACATAGAACAGAACAGAAGCTTAAAAATAAACCCACACTTTTATAGTCAATTAATCTACAACAAAGTAGGTAAGAATATACAATGAGGAAAAGACAGTCTCTTCAATAAATGGTGCTGGGAAAACTGGACAGCTACAATCCAAAGAATGAAATTGGACCACTTTGATACACCATATACAAAAATAAATTCAAATGGATTAAAGATCTAAATGTGAGACCTGAAACTATAAAATTCCTAGAAAAAAATATAGGCAGTAATCTGTTTGACATCAGCCTTAGCAACGTTTTTTTAGCTATGTCTCCTAAGACAAGGGAAACAAAGGCAAACTGAAACCAAAATAAAAAGCCTTTTGGGGCGCCTGGGTAGCTCAGTCAGTTAAGCATCCAACTTTGGCTCAGGTCATGATCTCGCAGTCCATGAGTTCGAGCCCCACGTCGAGCTCTGTGCTGACAGCTCAGAGCCTGGAGCCTGCTTTGGATTCTGTCCCTCTGTCTCTCTCTCTCTGTCTCTCTGTCTCTCTCTCTCTCTCTCTCTCTCTGCCCCTCCCCCACTCACACTCTGTCTCTCAAAAAAATGAATAAATGCTTTAAAAAATTTTTTTTAATAAAAAGCTTTTACACAGCAAGGAAAACCATCAACAAAATGAAAAGGCAGCCTACTGAATGGGAGAAGATATTTGCAAATGGCATATCTGATAAGAGTTAATATCCAAAAAAATGTAAAGAACATATACAACTCAATACCAAAAAAACAAAAGCAAACCTAAATTTAAAAATTAAATTAAAAAATGGGCAAAGGACCTGAATAGATATTTTCCCAAAGACATACAGATGACCAAAAGATACATGAAAAGATGCTCAACATCACCAATCATCAGGAAAATGCAAATCAAAACCACAATGAGATATCACCTTACCCCTGTCAGAATGGCTTGTGTTAAAAAGACAAGAAATAACAGTGTTAGTGAAGATGTGGAAGAAAGGAGCCCTTATGCTCTGTTGGCGGGAAAGTAAATTGGTGTAGCCACTGTGGAAAACAGTATGAAGATTCCTCCAAAAATTAAAAACAGAACTACCATACAATCTAGTTATTACACTGCTGGGTATTTACCCAAAGAAAATGAACACACTAATTCGAAAAGATACATGCACCCTTCATGTTTACTGCATCATTATTTACAATAGCCAAGATATGAAACCCACCCAAGTGTCCATCCATAGAGGAACGGATAAAGAAGATGTGGTGAACATACAATGGAATATTACTCAGCCACACCAAGAGTGAAATTTTGCCATCTGCAACAACATAGATGAACCTAGACGGTATTATACTAAGCAGAATAAGTCAGAAGGAAAAAAAAAAAATACCATATAATATCGCTTATACATGGAAAGTAAGAAACAAATGAATAAAGAAACAAAACATAGAAACATAGCAGACCAGACCCATAAATGTAGAGAACTGGTGGTTGCTGGGGGGCAGGGGGGAACATGGGTGGCTTAGACTTCCAGTGATGGAATGAGTAAGTTACAGGATGAGAGGCACAACATAGAGAACACAGTAATGTGGGGACAGACAGCAGCTGCACTTATGGTGAGCACAGCATAAGGGACAGATGTGTCAAATCACTACATTGTACACCTGATGTGGGGGGCCGGGCCCCGGTGCCAGGCTGAGACCGGGTCGAGCAATGTTCCCTGTTGACTCAAGCCAACCCGGTGGTTCCCCCTCCCATTCATGTGGGGGGCCGGGCCCCGGTGCCAGGCTGAGACCAGGTCGAGCAACGTTCCCTGTTGACTCAAGCCAACCCGGTGGTTCCCCCTCCCATTCCCCCACTTTCAAGGGCATACGAAAGCCTTGTCAAGGCCGAGAAAGTTAATTCCTGAAGCCTGTGGTCTGCAGGTGTTGGCAGTAATGCTACCTCCCTTTTTCTACCCCGAGTCAGATAGAAACAAACATGGGAATTGTGTTTTGCTAGCAATCTTATCAACAAGGTCTTGTGACCCGTCTAGAAAATGCACAAGAAACACAGAACTAAATGTTTTGGTGGGCAGTGATTATGTGAAACCTGTTTATTCTTAGAATGGCCTGACCCATAAGAGTCTGGATATAAAAGATTGTGTACAGCAACAATAAAGCCGTCACTTAGGCCATCAGCCCAGGGGACCCTCCTGTTCCCAAACTTTCTCTTCTCTCTTTTTTTCTTGCATTCCCCTACCCTCAGGACCCTGACCTCGGTGTTTGTCGTGCCGGTCGCGACAACCTGAAACTAACGTAATGGTGTGTGTCAACTACACATCAATAAAAAAATAATAATAATTTACTCACTTTAATTCCCTCAAGTTCTGAAATGAGGCTTGCATAAATTAAACATCAATACATTTTGGATAAGAGTGAATGAATAAAGCATGAATTACTGAAAAAAGGAGAAACTTCTCAAAAAGGATCAAGTCATTGAAAAAAAGGTAAAATAGGGGTTTTTAAGAAATATTGTTCAGAAGTAACAATACTTACACAAGTTTAAATGACAAGGGGAAGCTGGGAAAGAATTAGATTGCACATATAAGGAAAAGATTGCTGGTCATGGGGAAGGGAGAGAAACAAAGCTACTTTTCTATGACTCAGGCCTTCTCTCCCTTGTCAGGCCTCAGTCCTTGGAAGGGCACTTCCCAATAAAAATATCAAAGGTGGTAACTGCCGCCGGGCAAGGCCACCTGGGCTGCCAAGGCCTCTCTCTGTCAATGAGCTCTCACTCACCTGGGCAAGGTCCACCTGTCATGGCCTTTGTAACCATCCAAGGCTGCTTCTCTTGCTCCAATAAGGAGATCACATCTGGCTTAGATCTGGAAAGTCCTACTTCAAGAAAGGAAAAGAAATAGGATCAACCTACAGGTATGGCAGAATTCAAGTCCAGCTGTGGTCACTGAAGAAGACAACAAGAGTAACAAGGAGGGTGAAGGTCTCCTGAAGAACAGTGTGTGACAGAGACGTCTTCCCCAAAACCATAGAGTGCAGATTATTCCCTCAGTAGCAGGAAACAGAATTCAGACAATCCAGAAATCCACATGGAAAGGGGCAGAAATTCCACAAGGCAAATACCGAATGATCTGCAAGTAAACGTCCTTACCGACAGAGACCAGGTTGTGGTAGTTTTCCAACATCACGTCTCTGGATAAGTCCTTTTGTGCAGCACCCAGGTAGTTCCACTCTCCCTGGGTGAAGTCTATTGCCACGTCCTTGAATACTACCAACCCCTGAAAAAAGTCAATATATCCATCACTGATGAAGTTAAAGGCAATTTTTCAACATGGAAAGGGAAATGGAGAGTCATCAGAGAAAGGAGGAGACTCAGGCTGGGGCTACAGCACACGTCTGGCAGGTCGGGAGCCGCTACCCTCCCTCCCGCTCATTGGAGAAACAAGCCAGCTTCAGACGGAAGGGCTTGAAGTGAACAAATACTGTAAAATGGAGTTTCCCCAGTAAGTGAAGTAGCAGAAAATACGCAGCTTGACTAAGAAAAACTTGGGGCGCCTGGGTGGCGCAGTCGGTTAAGCGTCCGACTTCAGCCAGGTCACGATCTCGCGGTGAGTTCGAGCCCCGCGTCAGGCTCTGGGCTGATGGCTCGGAGCCTGGAGCCTGTTTCTGATTCTGTGTCTCCCTCTCTGTCTGCCCCTCCCCCGTTCATGCTCTGTCTCTCTCTGTCCCAAAAATAAATTAAAAACGTTGAAAAAAAAATTAAAAAAAAAAAAAAAAAAGAAAAAAAGAAAAACTTGTGGCCTCCATCCATCCTATGTGTACCTCAGACCATATTTCTCTCTTTGAAAGCACAATTTGCATGTGATATAATAATTTAAGAAAGAAACAGTCTAAGGACTATTTCATCATTATGTCGGGAGATCACAAGCATTTTTCTCCTGCTATATAAGATAAATCGTGTATCTTATAACTGACTTGACCATTCTTATATTTTATATTTTAGACACTTAGGTTTGCCCAAACTCTGAAGGAATTCATAGATGGAAAGTTATTATCTAGTTATACCATTATGACTAATTTAAAACCTCCCTGAAACAGATCAAAACTTTGTATCGACAAAGGATGTGGTTTGTCACAGCCTTATTAAGCCATGGTTTTGTGGCAGGCATCTTTAATATTTCCCTTGGGAAAATGTGCTCCATCCGCATTCCTGACTGAAAACTAACCACGTGAGAAAGGTCTAAGACTGTTCACGGTACACTCAAGAACAGGCTGGGGAGGAGAGGACTTAGGGAAGGCGCTCACAAGAGTGGGTCTGGGAGCAGATTCCTGGAGGACATCCCAGGAGCAACTTTCATGACAGACAATAAAAACATAGGACCTGATAGAAATACAGAAAGTGATCATTCCAACTCACATGAGTCACAGTTTTCAGAATTCCAAGAATGATCTGTCCTCTCAGTGACTGTCCTGAGAGGGCAGAGCTGAATACAAAGAAGGCAGGACAGACAGGCTTTCCTCAGAGAAGTCAAACCGTATATCACAAGGACCTGTTTTCCCCATCCCCACCTCCCACAGGCATGGTAACAAGAGCCCAGAGACTGCAGACGCTGCTACAGCAAGAATAACAATACTATTCAGGTGCTATAATAAAATGTCTCTATTCTAACCTACTAAAGGAGGTTTCCTGAACATTCAAGTTTCTAGACTTTTGTTTTTAACTCTCTTTAAAATCTCTCAGTGATTATTTTTATATAGTACCTATAACTTACCAGTGTTTTCACTAACAGGTTGGTCAGACTGTCCTAGGTCTCATTACAATATGTGGAAGTACCTCCTTTTGCCTTATTTTTAATTAACCATATACTTTAGAGATCATTTTATATTAATGCATTAAGAGCTCCTTTATTCTTGAGATATTAAATAATCCATCTTGGGGTACCTGGGTGGCTCAGTCGGTTAAGCGTCTCTCACTTCAGCTCAGGTCATGATGCCCCAGTCCGTGAGTTTGAGGCTTGCGTCAGGCTCTATGCTAATAGCAAAGAGCCTGCTCAGGATTCTCTCTCTCTCTCTCTCTCTCTCTCTCTCTCTCTCTCCCTCCCTCCCTCCCTCCCTCTCTCTCTGCCCTTCCCCCACTGGTCCATTTTCTCTCTCTCTCTCTCTCTCTCTCTCTCTCTCAAAACTAAACTTAAGGGGTGCCTGGTGGTTCAGTCGGTTGAGCGTCCGACTTCAGCTGGCGTCATGATCTCACGGCTCGAGTTCGAGCCCCACAATGGGCTCTGTGCTGACGGCTCAGAGCCTGGAGCCTGCTTCCGATTCTGTGTCTCCCTCTCTCTCTGCCCCTAACCCACTTGCATTCTGTCTCTGTCTCTCTCAAAAATAAATAAACATTAAAAAAAATTTTTTTTTAAAACTAAACTTAAAAAAAATAATCTGTCTTAAGAATGACCCACAATTTTTTAAACTGTTTATTTCTGAGAGAGAGACAAAACACAAGCAGGGGAGGAGCAGAAAGAGGGAGATACAGAATCCGAAGCAGGTTCCAGGCTCCAAGCTGTCAGCACAGAGCCTGACATGGGGCTTGAACTCACAAACTGTGAAATCATGACCTGAGCCAAAGCTGGATGCTTAACCAACTGAGCCACCCAGGCGTCCCATGACCCACAATGTTTTAACTAGCTGCCTAATAATCAATATTTAGATTATTTATAAACCATCACTATCTATTTTATATTTTATTTCACACGCACAAACAAATCTGTATGATAATATCCATGAGTCAAGTTGTAGGATGTGTAGTTCAAATTTTTACACAAAAATTGCTAAACTGCCTACTATAAAGGCCCTATTATCATGCATTAGTGCTGAGAGCTTCCTATATTCTGTCAACTCCTAATCCAAACCCATATGAAGAAAAGTTTTATGGGTTCACCTGGCAGAAGAGAAAGAATCCTCATTGAAAGCATGAGAATGAATAAAAACATAAAAGATGAATAAGTATAGGGGTAAATTTCAATGAATATTAACCAGGAAAAAAAATTCATATTTAAATACGTGTAGAATCGGGACGCCTGGGTGGCTCAGTTGGTTGAGCATCTGACTCTTGATTTCAGTTCAGGTGATGATCCCAGGGTCAGACCCCATGTTGGGCTCTGTGCTGAGTGTGGAGCCTGCTTAAGATTCTCTCTCTCCCTCTTCCCCTGTCCTCCACGCATGCACTCTCTCTCTAAAATAAAAAAAATTTTTAATTAAAAAAAGGTACATGTAGAATTAAAATCCATTACCAAGAAATACTGGAGGGGATGGAGAGACAGGATGAAGTTGGCAAATGCAGTTTTAAAAGTTCTAAAATTCTAGCACCACTGGGAAATTGTAAAAATAATAATTTGTATTACACTATAAAGCATCAATGATGCATTTTGCAATCTCTAGTGCAAAAACACTAAAACAAACATACATGAATGTATGATGGAAGGAAAAAAATGGAAAGATACAAAATTCAATTAACCCAAAATAAGACAAAAGAGAACATAAAGATGAACTAGGGGCACCTAGATGGCTCGGTCAGTTAAGCGTCTGACTCTGGATTTTGGCTCAGGTCATGATCTCACATAAGCTCAAGCCCCATATCAGGTTCTTGCCCTGGCAGCACAGAACCTGCTTCTGATTTTCCCTCTCTCTTTGTGCCTCCACTGCTCACTCTTTCTTTCTCTCAAAATAAATAAACTTAAAAAAAATGTACTAAGTGGAAAAAACAAATAACAACAAAACAGACATAAACCCAACTATGTAAGTAATTACATTTAATGTAAACTAACACAAACTAAGAAAAGACTAAACTTGTTGGAGCATATTTAATAACAAAATACAACTCCATGCTGTTTACAAAAGACACCCTTCAAATATGAGGTAGAAAAAGATTGAAAGTAAAAGAATAGAAAAAGACATAGCATGTGAATACTAACCAAAGGACAGCAGGTAGAACTACAGTAATATCAAACAAAATAGGCTTTATGTCTATTAGTTATTCTTGCCTTAAACAGGAATATTTCATCTTTATTATAGATGTCAACACAACAGGAAAATCAAAATTCTACGCCTCTATCTACTCAATAACACAACTTCAAAATATAGAAGGCAAAAACAGACAAGCAAACCAATAAGACAAAAATGCAAAGATAGTGAGAGCTTTAACACATCCCTCTCTACAGTTAACATAACAAGTAGGAAAAAATCAGTATTGGTTAAAGAATATCTGACTGATATAACTAACAAAGTTATTGTGACATATAGAATTCTACAATCAAATGACAGAATTCACATTCTTTTCAAATACACTGGAAATCTTTCCAAAATTGGCTATATCCTGTGCTATAAAGAAAGGCTACATAATTTTCAACAAGGAAATCATTCAAATGATACTCACTGACCTCACAGAACAAAGCTAAAAGTCTAACAAAATGCCACCAGAAAATCCCCAACTACCTGAATGTTGAACAATATATTTACGAATATCCATGAATCAAAGAAGAAATCAAACTACAAATTAGTATAGTTAACTGAAAAATACTGATGTATGACATATCAAAACTTGTGTGATGTGCTGAAAGTAGTGCACAGAGAGAAAGTTATAGCCTTAAAGAAGTCTTAAAGAAAATCTACAGCCTTCTTAAGGAAAAGAAGGCTAAAAATGAAGCGTTTAAGAGTTCATCTCAGAAAACTAGAAAAGGAAGAGCAAACCAAACCTAATGAAAAATTAATTATAATAAAGACAAGGGAGGCTATCAGTGAAACAGAAAGCAAAGGCAACAAAATCAAAATGTTGCTGCTTTACAAAGAGTGAAAAACATTTATAAGCCCCTAACAGGCCAACCAGCAACAACAAAATAAGAGAAACAGCGATGATAGCAGGGATAATAATCCTACAGATACTTAAAAACATGTATATTATTAACAAGTTTAATGCACGTAAAAAATGTATTTGAATGAAACGTGTAAGTTTCTCAATAAATGCAACTTATCAAAGCTACCACAAGTAGAAAATAGGACTATTCGGTGACATATTAAGGAAATCAGTCTTTTAAAATTCCCACAAAGAAAACTAAGGCCCAGATGACTTAACTGATGACTTCCTCCAAACATTTAAGAAGTGACGCCAATCTTAAATTCTTTCTAAGTGGTAAGTGTAATCTTAATACCAAAACCTAACAAGGAAGAAATGGCAACTACAGACCAATCTCTCCCATGAACAAAGCTGCAAAATCTTAAATAAAGTAGCAGTAATATATAAAAATCATACCTATATATCATACCCAAGTGGAGCTTATGTGAAAAATGTAAGAGATGTCTGACACTTGAAAATCAATGTACTTTGGGTGCCAGGCTGGTTCAGTCAGTGGAGCATGTGACTCCTGATCTTGAACTCAGGTCCTGAGTTCAAGCCCCATGTTGAGCATGAACTTACTTTATCAACGTTTTTTATTTATTTTTGGGACAGAGAGAGACAGAGCATGAACGGGGGAGGGGCAGAGAGAGAGAGGGAGACACAGAATCGGAAACAGGCTCCAGGCTCCGAGCCATCAGCCCAGAGCCTGACGCGGGGCTCGAACTCACGGACCGCGAGATCGTGACCTGGCTGAAGTCGGACGCTTAACCGACTGCGCCACCCAGGCGCCCCGAGCATGAACTTACTTTAAACAATAATAATAATACCTTAAAATAGTAATAATATTACTTAAAAATCAGTGTACCTCACCTCATTAATAGAAAAAAGAGAAAATTACATGATCCCCTGGATACTGGCAGAAATTCTGACAAAATCCAACATTTCGATAAAAACTGAGTAAACCAGAAATCAAAGGAAACACTATCATTAACCTGATAAGGCAAATCTTAAAATGCTCCCTCAAAAATCACAATTAAAGCTAAAAATCTGAATGCATTCCCCTTAAAATTACGAAAAAGACCTTTCAACTAGAGGTCTGATCCAGTACAACAGGGCAAGAAAAAAGAAATAAAACGCATAAGTACTAAAAAGGAAGAAATTAAACTCATTAGTCACAAATGACATGATTGTGTACATTAAAAAATCTTAAAGAATCTATAGATAAGCTACTAGAATTGAGTGATTTTATCAAGATTGATAAAAGGTCAACTTAAAAAGAATCCATAAATTTCCATAAATCAAGAACTAAACAGAAACACAAAATTTTAACTGACGTAACTTTCAACAGTATAAGAATAAATCAAATAGCTAGTTACAAATCAAAATAGTCTTAAGACCTCTAGATTAAAAAAGACACAATATTATTGAACGATATATATATCCCATGTTCATTGTTTAGAGGACTTATGAGTAGATGTAAATTCTCTCAAAAAACTTTGTAGATTCAAAGCAACCCCAATTTTTAAAAAAGTAATTTTTTAATGAAATTAGCAAATCAATTCTAATATTCTTATAGAAGTGCAAAGATCTGTGAATAGCCAAGGCAATCTCAAAGGAAACCTTTACAAAGGATTCACATTATCAGATATTGACAGTAACGGGGCAGGGGGGTATGATAACTGGAATGCTGGCAATATCCTTTTATTTTTTTCACCCTGTCTCAGTGCTGATTGCCAAGGCGTATTAGGGTTGCAAAAATTCATCAACTCGTGCAATCGTATGTACAGTATATTCGAATGAAGAAGACTAAGAATGCAATAAAAATGCAAGTAGAGGAAATCACCAATAGTAACAAATCAACACCATGAGTTGGAAGAAGCACTCCGAGGAACACTAAGAGCCGCTAATACAGCAGACGCCCAGATACGCGCAGGTTCCCGCACGTTCCGACCTCCCCCGCCCCCGCCCTCAGCACCGCGCAAGGAAAGAGCGGGCACAGCTCACGGAGCGGGAGGGCGGGCACACCAGCAAGGCACGCCCGCCGGTGCCCACTTGACCTCCGGGCGCCCCGCCCCTCTCCGTATCGCCCCCTCGTACGTCCACTCCCGCTCCCAGACACGCGCACAGTCACCGTCAGCCGCCCGCCAACACCCACTGTAACCGGAACCTGCACCCCACACCTGGCGTCAGGACAAGCGGACCGACACCACCTCCGAGAGCCGCCGCGCGGGGGGCGGCCGGCAGCAGCCAATCAGCGGCGGGAAGGCAGCAGCCAATCAGCGGCGGGAAGGCAGGTCTGGAGAAACGGCTTCCGAAGGGGGGGCCGCCGGGAAGTGTAGTCCTGGGCTCCGGGAGCAGAGGCCGCCGGGAGGCGTAGTCCTGGGCGGCAGGAGGTGCGTGGGGCTTGGAGCCTGGCTGACCCCGGGCGGCCGCAGTCTCCAGAGAGGCGCCTGTCTGCGGGACCAGGGAAGTTTTGTAGTTTCATAAGCGCCTACCCAGATTTTGGAAGTCTCCCCAGCCCCACGCCGGATGCACTGATCTTAGCTCTATACCTCGCCATCCCTCTTCTCCCTTCTTAACATGGTCAGCCTGTATACTCGCTTGTGTACACCTGTAACTTGCTGGCTGCTCTCTTGCTTTGGTTAAATACACTTCTGGTTATATAACGACCTTTGCCCACTGTGCATCTGTACCCTTGCTGTACAGCTCAATGTGGCTGTAAAAAAAAAAAAAGAGAAAGAAAAGAAACCACACTGACAGGGCTTACTTTAAATGAGAGGCAACAAATTGTTAGTGTTTTCCTGATGATTTCTTTATATTTTCATAATATTGGCAAATTGGATTTCACTAATGTTTTCTTGGTGTTAAATTTAGATTATTTTTAGCAGGAATACTACAAAAAATTCTAATGCACCTATATCAGGAGGCACATTGTCCCATTAAGACACTGTCAACTTTGATCATTTGGTTAAGGTAGTGCCTTTCAGATTTCTCCACTACACAATTACTAATAAGCATCTTGTGGGGAGACAGAATGTACAGAAAGTAGTTTCAGAATTGCTAACCCATGGCTTTGCAAAACAAAATCTACTATCGCTTTACATTTCTTTTAATTGCATTAATATAGCATGTAAATGCTTCCATTTTGATGTAGTACAAGGTCACATAGGTTGAATGTAATTTTGTGCTATTAAAACACATCTCATTTTGATTCCTGCTGAGAAACCATGAGGAAGGCCTGAAGCCTCTGTTCACATATCCAATTTGTTCACATATCCAAACTACTAGTGAGCATTGAAATAAATGGGACTATAATACTGGCCACAGTGAAGGGAGATTTGCAAGATGGCAGAATAGGAAGCCCCAGGCCTTCTTTGCCCATGAAAACATTTTTTAAAACTGTACATGGGCTAAAATAATTTTTTTTTAGTTTATTAATTTTGAGAGAGGGGTGCCTGAGTGGCTCAGTTGGTTGAGCATCTGACTTCAACTCAGGTCATGATCTCACAGTTCATGAGTTCCAGCCCCACAACGGACTGTCTGCTGTCTGCACAGAGCCTGTTTCAGATCCTCGGTTTCCCTCTTTCTCTGCCCCTCCCCCGCTCATTCTCTCTCTGTCTCTCTCTCTCTCTCTCAAAAAGGAATAAACATTTAAAAAAAATTTTTGAGGGGATCCTGGATGGCTCAGTTGGTTAAGCGTCTGGCTTCCACTCAGGCCATGATCTCACAGTTCACAAGTTCAAGCCCCACATCAAGCTTTTTGCTGACAGCTCAGAGCCTGGAACCTTATTCAGATTCTGTATCTTCCTCTCTCTGTGCCTCTCCCCCACTTGCGCTCTCTCTCTCTCAAAAATAAACAAAACATTTTTAATTAAAAATAAATAAATAAATAAATAAATAAATAATTTTTGAAAAAACAATTTTTTTGAGAGAGAGAGTAAGCGAGTGGGGAAGGGGCACAGAGAGAGAGGGAAAGAATACCAAGCAGGCTCCATGCTGTCAGCTCGGAGCCGGACATGGAGCTTGAACCCACGAATTGGGAGATCATGATCTGAGCCTAAACCAAGAGTCAGATACTCAACAGGCAGCCACCAGGTGCCCCTGAAATAATTTTATAGAAGCCCTGGAAAACAATGGACTACAGCAATCAAGCAAATGCCCAATCAACAAAAAGCCACATTCAAAATAGGAAATTTCATGGCATTCTTGCTCACTTTTGTCTCAACACCTCTATGGTGTGATGCAGTGTAGGGTGGTCTAAAGGAAACAAAATCCCAGTTCCCAATTTCCTCCATCAAAATGAAGGAAGCAAACCAGATTTTACTTGTGACATTCTAACCGGTCTGGGGGCTGCCTGAGGGATTGGTCTGTTTCTTTGGATTAGGAGCTCAGATGGGGCAAAAGTGGAATAGCATGAATCTCAGCCTGGAAAAAGCTTTGGAAAACAGCAAGTATTGCTTGTGAAAGTTGCAGACACACAGATACCTGTGGCAAGAGATTATGGGTGGAGGAATATGATAGAATATCTAACACTCCAAAGAGAAGTTGGGGTGAGCTTTATTGGAAAGTTGACATTTTAAATTACATGGGGGGTGGGTACTGCTGGCTTAGGTGGTAAAGCCTGTGACTCTTGATCTCAGGGTCATGAGTTCAAGCCCCATGTTGGGCACAGAGCCTAGTTAAAAAATAAATCAATTAAATAAATAAAATAACATAAATAAATAAAATAACAGGAACAACCAAAAAGAATATCTGTTGCTGAAAAATACAGATAGCTGAATTGAGAAATTCAATAGCAGACTGAAACAGGCAGAAGAACTAGGAAACTTGAAGACATTTGAAATTATTGAATCTCAGGAGGAAAAGAAAAATATTAAGGAAAAATGAATAGACCCTAAGGGACTTTTGGGACTCTATCAAGTAGACCAATTTATGTTCTACTATTGGAGTCCCAGAAGAAGAAAGAAAGAATGGGGCAGAGAGATTATTTTAAAAAATAATATAAAACACTTCCCAAATTTGAGGAACAACATGGATCCACAAATCCAAGAAGCTCAATAAATTCCAAGTAGGATAAAATGAAGAGAAGCACACAGAGACACGTGATAAATAGTCAAAAGTCAAATCAAAGAAAATCTCAAAAGAAACTTTACATATAAGGGATTCCCAATACGGTTATGAGCAGGCTTTTCAGCAGAAATCTTGGAGTCAAAAACAAACCATCCTAAAATTGGTATGGAACCACAAAAGACCCTAAATAGCCAAAGAAATCTTGAAAAAGAAAAAGCTGGAGGCATCACAATACCAGGTTTCAAGTTATACTACAAAGCTTTAGTAATCAAAACAGTATAAAATAGACAAATATATCAATAGAAAAGAAGACAAAATCCAGAAATGAACCCACAGCTATATGGTCAATTAATCTTCAACAAAGCAGGAAAGATTTTCCAATGGGAAAGACAGTCTCTTCAACAAATGGTGCTGGGAGAACTGGACAGCAACATGCAAATCAATGAAACTGGGCCACTTTCTTACACCATACACAAAAATAAACTCAAAATGGATTAAAGACCACAATGTGAGGCCAGAAACCATAAAACCCTAGAAGAAAGAACTGGCAGTAACTTCTCTGACATTAGCCACTGCAACTTCTTTATACATACATTCTCCCGAGGCAAGGGAAACAAAATAAAAAATAAAGCACTGGGTGTTGTATGTGAGTGATGAATCACCGAATTCTACTTCTGAAACCAATATTGCACTACATGTTAACTAACTAAAATATATTTTAAAACATCTTTTTAATAAAGAGCTTCTGCACAGCAAAGAAAACAATCAACAAAACTAAAAGACAACCTACTGAATGGAAGAGGATATTTTCAAATGACATTTCTAATAAAGTTTGTTAGGGCCAAAACATCATTTGGTATAGAGCTAAATTTGCCTCTCTAGTGAGGCAAAACTTGCCTAAGTACTTTACCCAATACCCCACAAATTATGAGGCTTTCCACTCTGGTTGGCCTGAACAGGGACTACTTGTGCAGTGCGTGTGTGTGTGTGTGTGTGTGTGCACATGCACAGCTCCCTCCTGTCTGGTTCTGTGCCCTGGAAATCTAGCCATTTTGACCTCCCCAGACTTGTAGTTAATTTTCTCAGAAAAATTTTAAAAATAAACTTTATTTTGGAATAGTTTTAGATTTAGCAAAAGTTTATTTTAAAATAGGAGAGAAGGGCTCCTGGGTGGCTCAGTTAGTTAAGCATCAGAATCAGCTCAGGTCATAATCTCACAGTTCATGAGTTTGAGCCACACATCAGGCTCCTCGCTGACAGTGCAGAGCCCGCTTGAGATTCTTTCTCTCCCTCTCTTTGCTGGTCCCCTGCTTGCGCACAAGTGCTCTCTCTCTTTCTCTCTCAAAATAAATAAATAAACTTTAAAAAATAGTAGAGATATTTTCTATAGGTGTACCACACTTAGTCTCCTCTATGACTTACATCTTACATTAGTATGGTGTGCTTGTCACAACTGATGAATTAATACTGATGTGTTATTAGTAACTGAAGTTTATATATTCATTTTTTTAACTTTTTAATATAACGTTCTTTTTTTGTGTGTTCCAGGATACCACAATACTTTTAGTTATTATGTCTCCTCTTGGGTATGAGTTTCTTAGACTTTGTTCTCAGTGACAGTTTGAAGGAACACTGGGGATGAATTTTGTAGAATGTCCTGTAACTAGGATTTTCTGATGTTCTTCTTATGATTATACTGGTGTTCTATGTTTTGGGGAGGAAGACCGCAAGGTAAAGTGCCACTCTTTACATACCATCAACATGACTTATCACTGTTGATGTTAACCTTGATCACCTGGCTGAGTTCCCAAGTAACTTCTGAATAGGCTCTGCACTGACAGCATGCAGTCTGATTGGGATATTCTCTCTCCCTCTCTCTCTCTCTCTCTCTCAAAATAAATAAATAAACATTTAAAAAATCAAGAAAGTCATCGAGAGGTAGTGATGTCATTAACATGGTAAGAGTTTTCTTTTCTATCTTGCTCCCAAATAACACAATTTAGCCAATTACCAATGGACAAGACAGCGTTCAATTTGTGGAAGTCCAGGAATCCAGCAGAAAAACTAGCATACCATTGGAACACCAACAACAAAAACTCCAAGACTGGAATCATAGAAGAGAATAAGAGGGACAGTTTCACTTTCCCTGCATTACCTTTCCACCAAAGCAGCACAGCTCGATGCCAAGATGGATTTTGTCTGTCCTGATTTCTCCCATGAGGGAACATGAGCATGTGAGTACCCAGTTTCACCACCTATGTAGAATGCTGAAAAACAGACCCACATTTTTTTCTCATCCCATCCAGAATATTGAGGTATGCAGTGTGGCTGGGAGACAGGGAGTGGCTGGTAGAATAGCAACCAGGGGCACAAAGGGATGTGGATCCTATTAACTGCATTGCAGGCTCCATCAGGAATCCCGCCTGCGACTGTGGTAGATGCTTGCCTGTGGATCTCAACTGGTTCATGGGCACCCCCAGTGATTCAAGTGCCTCACCTACACACACCAGTACATTGTGGTCCGTTCCTTGAGCATGCCCCCAAAAAGTGGTGAGAGAGACTCTGAAGAGGGCTACTGAGTATGCGTAGAAAACCAGCTTGATTCTGCAGAATTAGGAGAAACCACAGACTTAGGCACTCAGCAGCAATGCAGGGACAGCAAAAGGGAGTCTGTCAGTACCAAACCTGACAGTGCAGGATCAATAGAAGGCATATAATTTTAAGATTTCCTCCACAAAAGGGAACAAGAAGTGTGGAGTAGACATATCCACAGAAAAGGTCTGAGCAAAGCTCAGAATCCCTAACAGGGCAAAAGGAAAGTATTTCTTATGTAAATCACATTAATAAAAGAAAGGATAAGATCCTGTCAATAGATGGAGAAAAAGCATTTGACAAAATATAGCATCCTTTCTTAATAAAAACCCTCAAGAAAGTCAGGATAGAAGGAACATATCTAAACATCATAAAAGTCATGTATGAAAAGCCCACAGCTAATATCATCCTCAATGGGGAAAAATTGAGCGCTTTCCCCCCTGAGATCAGGAACACGACAGGGATGTCCACTCTCACCACTGTTGTTTAACATAGTGTTGGAAGTCCTAGCCTCAGCAATCAGACAACAAAATGAAATGAAAGCATCAAAAGTGGCAAAGAAGAAGTCAGACTTTCACTTTTCACAGATGACATGATACTCTACATGGAAAACCCGATAGACTCCACCAAAAATCTGCTATAATTGATACATGAATTCAGCAAAGTCGCAGGATACAAACTCAATGTACAGAAATTGGTTGCATTTCTATACACCAATAATGAAGCAACAGGAAAAGAACTCAAGAAATGGATCCCATTCACAATTGCACCAAGAATCATAACATACCTAGGAATAAACCTAACCAAAGATGTAAAAAACCTGTATGCTGAAAACTATAGAAAACTTATGAAGGAAATTCCACAAAGAAAGGGAAAAACATTCCATGCTCATGGATTGGAAGAAAAAATATTGTTAAAATGTCAATACTACCCAAAGCAATCTACACATTCAATGCAATCCCAACCAAAATGACACCAGCATTCTTCTCAAAGCTAGAACAAACAATCCTAAAATTTGTATGGAAACACAAAAGACCCCAAATAGCCAAAGTTATGTTGAAAAAGAAAACCGAAGCAGGAAGCATCACAATCCCAGACTTTAGCCTCTACTACAAAGCTGTAATCATCAAGACAGCATGGTATTGGCACAAAAACAGACACATAGATCACTGGAATAGTATAGAGAACCCAGAAATGGACCCACAAATGTGTGGCTGACTAACCTTTGACAAAGCAGGAAAGAGTATCCAATGGAAAAAAAAATACAGGCTCTTTAGCAAATGGTGCTGTGGAGAACTGGACAGCAACAGGTAGAAGAATGAAACTAGGCCACTTTCTTACACATACACAAAAACAAACTCAAAATGGATGAAAGACCTAAATGTGAGACAGGAAACCATCAAAACCCTAGAGGAGAAAACAGGCAACAACCTCTTTGACCTCAGTGGCAGCAATTTCTTGCTTGACCCATCTCCAAAGGCAAGGGAATTAAAAGCAAAAATGAACTATTGGGACCTCATCAAGATAAAAAGCTTCTGCACAGCAAAGGAAACAATCAACAAAACTAAAAGGCAACTGACAGAATAGAAGAAGATATTTGCAAATGACATATAAAGGGTTAGTATCAAAAATCTATAAAGAACTTACCAAACTCAACACCTGAAAAACAAATAATCCAGTGAAGAAATGGGCAGAAGATATGAATAGACATTTTTTCCAAAGAAGACATCCAGATGGCCAGCAGAAACATGAAAAGATGCTCAACATCACTCATCATCAGGGAAATACAAACCAAAGCCACACTGAGATACACCTCACTCCAGTCAGAGTGGCTAAATTAACAACTCAGGAAACAACAGATTCTGGCAAGGATGTGGAGAAATGGTAACCCTCCTGCACTGTTGGTGGGAATACAAACTTGTGCAGCCACTCTGGAAAACAGTGTGGAGGCTCCTCAAAAAATTAAAAATAAACTACCCTACAACCCAGCAATAGCACTACTAGGAATTCATCCAAAGGAGACAGGAGTGTTGATTCATAGGGGCATATGTACCACAATGTGTATAGCAGCGCTTTCAACAATAGCCAAATTATGGAAAGAGCCTGAATGTCCACCAACTGGTGAATGGATAAAGAAGATGTGGTTTATACATACAATGGAATACTACTTGGCAATGAGAAAGAATGAAATCCTGCCATTTGCAGCAACATGGATGGAACTGGAGGGTATTATGCTAAGTGAAATAAGTCAGGCAGAGAAAGACAGATATCTTATGTTTTCACTCATATGTGGAACTTGAGAAATTTAACAGAAGACCATGGGGGAAGAGAAGGGGGAAAAAATAGTTACAAATACAGAAGGAAGGAAGCAAACCATAAGAGACTCTTAAATACAGAGAATAATCTGAGGATTGATGGCAGGGGGGTGGGGTCAAGGGAGAGGGGAGTATGGGTGATGGGCATTGAGGAGGGCACTTGTTGGGATGGGCACTGGGTGTTGTATGTAAGTGATGAATCACAGGAATCTACCCGCAAAACCAAGAGCACACTATATAACTGTATGTTAGCCAACTTGACAATAAATTTTATTTTATTTTTAAAAAATGGGAAGAAGACATGAATAGACATTTTTCCAAAGAAGACATCAAGATGGCTAACAGACGCATGAAAAAAATGCTCAACATCACTCATCATCAGGGAAATACAAATCAAAACCATAATGTGATGTCACATCACACCTATCCAAATGACTAAAATCAACAACACAAGAAACAACAGGTGTGGGCAAGGATGATACTGCAAACTGGTGCAGCAACTGTGGAAAATAGTATGGAAGTTCCTCAAAAAGATAAAAATATAAGTACCATACAATCCAGCATCACTAGGTGGTTACTCAAAGAATACAAAAATACTAATTCAAAGGGATTTATGCATGCCAGTGTTTATAGCAGCATTATCTACAATAGCCAAATTATGGAAACAACTCAAGTGTCCATCAGTTGATGAATGGATAAAGAAGAGGTGGTATGTATACACAATACCATAAAAAAGAAGGAAATCTTCCCATTTACAATGGTATGGATGGAGCTAGAGAAAGTCACTCAGAGCAAGACAAATACAATGTGATTTCACTCATATGTGGAATCTAAGAAATAAAACAAACAAGCAAAGGGACAGAAAAGAGAAAGAGAGGCAAACCAGGAAACAGATTCTTAACTATAGAGAACACAGTGATAGTTAGGTTGCCAGAAGGGAGGTGGGTGGGGGGAATGGGTGAAACGGGTGATGGGGATTAAGGAGTGCACATGTTGTGATGAGTACCAAGTGTTGTAAGGAATTGTTGAATCACTATACTGTACACTTGAAACTAATATAACACTGTATGGTAAATAACTTTAATGTAAATAAAAACTTTAACAATGGTATTGGTGATGGATATATGGAGATTATTATACTATTCAATATTTCTACAATAAACAATTGCAATGGTTAAATTAAAAAAATAAAAGCAACATATGGAAATGAGTAGCATTTCTGTACACTAACAACAATATATCTGCAAAAGAAATAGAGAAATGAATGTCACTTACAATAGTGTCAAAAACAATATGATACCTAGGAATATACTTAACCAAGGAGGTGAAATATCTGTACACTGAAAACTATTAAGACATTGATGAAAGAAGCTGAGGACACAAATAAATGGAAAGATATCCTGTGTTCAAGGATCAGAATAATTAATATTGTTAAGATATCCATATTGCCCCAAACCATCTATAGATTCAATGCAACCCCTATCAAAATTCCAATGGCATTTTTTACAGAATTGGATAAAATGATCCCAAAATTTGTATGGAACCTCAAAAGACCTCCAAATGTCCAGATTAGTCTTGAGGGGAAAAAACAAAGCTGGAGGCATCACACACCCTAATTTCAAACTATATTACAAAGCTATAGTAATCAAACACTATGGTATCGGCATAATACCATAAATCAATGGAACAGAATCAAAATCCCAGAAACAACCTCATGCATATTAAGTTAAAAATATTTGACATGTGGCCAAGAATACTCAATAGGGAAAGGACGGTCTTCATCAAATAGAGCTGGGAAAACTGGATAACTACATGCAGAAAAGTGAAACTGGACCCCTCCCTGCTACCCCTCACAAAAATTAACTTGAAAGGGACTAAAGACTAAACGTAACATGTACTACCATAAGATTCCCAAAAAAGAGGAAAAACTCCCTGACATAGATCTTGGCAACTATTTATAATTTATATACACATGACACCAAAAGCAATAATCAAGTGGGACTACATTAAACTCAAAAGCTTATGCACAGCAAGTGAAACAGTTGCAAAACAAAATGGAAACCTACAGACAAAATATGCAACTCAGTAGCAGAAAAGCAAACAATCTGATTTAAAAATGGGGAGGGGATCTGAAAAGACATTTTTTCCAAAGATGTCCAAATGTCCAATAGGTACAGGAAAAGATCCTCAACACCACTTATCATCAGGGAAATGCAAATCAAAACCACAATGAGATACCACCTCATATCTGTTTTAATGATTATTTTTTTTAAGGGAGATAACAAGTGTCAGTAAGGATGTGGAGAAAAGGAAATGCTTATGCACAGCTGATGGGAATGTAAATTGGTGCGCCACTATTAAAAAACAGTATGGAGTTTCCTCAAAAAATTAAAAATATAACTAGGATATGACGGAGCAATTCCACTTCTGGGTATATATCAAAGGAAATAAAACCAGTATATCGAAGAGATGTCTACACTCCCATATACTGCACCATTATTCACAATAGCTAGGGCATGGAAACAAACTAAGTGTCCATTAACAGATCAATGATAAAGAAAATGTTATACACACACACAAACACACAGTGAAATACTAATCATATAAAAAAGGAAATCCTTCCATTTGCAACATGGATGGAAATTTAGGGCATTATCTGAAGTGAAATAAACCAGACAGAGAAAGACAAATAATGTATGATTTCACTTATATATGGAATCTAATAAAGTCAAACTCATAGAAACAAGAGAGGATGATTCCTAACAGCTGGGGTGTGGGGGAAATGGGGATGAATAATTTCTGGCAATGTAATGTAGAGCATGGTGACTATAGTGAATACTGCATTACATACTTGAAAGTGGCTAAGAGACTAGATCTTAAATGTTCTCACCACACGAAAAAGCTATGTGAGATAATTGATATATTAACTAACCTGATAGTAGTAATCATTTAGCAATGTATGTGCATCAAATCATCATTGCACACCTTAAATTTACACAATGCTACATGTCAATTTCATCATGATAAAGCTGGAAAAAATGTGAATAAAAATAGGAATTTATATAAGAAAAAAGGAATTAGAAAGTTATCATTTTGCAGATATCAGACTGAACAATTGGGCTAGGTAAGAAACATGAGTAAATGCTAAGTATACTGGATGAATCTTTGAGGAGTAAATCAATACCTTATGCCTTCTGACATGATGAACTTAGAATACGGAATCATTTCTATGGCATCCTTGAAAAAAGTTACTCAAATCTAGTCATGAATAAACATCAGACAAAAACAGTCTGAGAGATTCTACAAAATAACTGGTCTGTACTCTTCATTAAAAATGTCATTCAGGGGGCATCTGGGTGACTCAGTAGGTTGATGGTCTGACTCTTGGTTTCAGCTCAGGTCATGATCTCATGGTTCGTGGGATCAAGTCCCACATTGGGCTCTGTGCTGACAGCATGGAGCCTGCTTGGGATTCTCTCTCCCTCTCTCTCTCTGCCCCTTCCCTGCTTCTCTCTCTCTCTCTCTCAAAATAAATAACCACTTAAAAAAATGTCATAAAGTACATAAAAACTACATCACATAAAAAGACAAGAGTTGTAGTAGATAAAAGGAGACAAGATAACTCTAAGATTTTCTTTAGCAATAAAGTATGCTATTTGAACAAATGGCAAAACTTGAATAAGGTCTGTGGATTGGATAATATTGGATCAATATTAATTCCTGCTTTGGTAGTTATGTTGTGGTTATTTGGAATGTCCTTTTTTAAGGAAACACAAACTGAAGAATTTGGGATAAAGAGGAGTCATGTCTACAATTTACTGTCAAAAATTTTTTTAACATTAAAAAAAATTTTTTTAAAGAGGCACCTGGGTAGCTCAGTTGGTTAAGCATCTGACTTGGGCTCAGGTCATGATCTCACAGTTTGTGAGTTCGAGCCCCACATTGGGCTCTGTGCTGACAGCTCAGAACCCGGAGCCTGCTTCGGATTCTGTGTCTCTCTATCTGCTCCTCCTCTGCTCACACTCTGTCTCTCACTCTCAAAAATAAATAAACATTAAAGAAAATGATAAGTAAGTAAGTAAGTAAATAAATAACTTTAAAAAAAAGTGATATGTTTATGTGGGGAGAGGGTTGAAGTACATGTAGTTAAATGTTAACATTTGGGAAATCTAGGTGAAGAATACATGGGAATTTTAAGATGTTCTTTCAAATTTTCTTTCAGTCTGAAATTATGTCAAAATAAAAATTTTAAAGAAAAAAAAGTATAGCTGAATTATCACAAGCAAAATCAACAGAGAAATGACAGATTAGTAAGAAACATGCAAGGCATACAACAAAGGAATCCTGTCCAAAATATATAAAATCAACAAAAAAAGAAGATAATAGGCAAAGACAATATGCAGGCAGTTCACAGTAAAATAAATAAAAATGGCTTCTAAACACACACACACACACACACACACACGCAAGACACACACACACACACGCAAGAACGCAAGAATGGCTTCTAAACACACACACACACACACACACACACACACGCAAGAACCCCACCACGTTCATATTAAAATATGGTTAAGGGATGCGTGGATGGCGCAATTGGTTAATTGTCAGACTCTTGATCTTGGCTCAGGTCATGATCTCACAGTTTGTGAGTTCGAGCCCTGCACTGGGCTCTGTGCTAACAGCACAGTGCCTGCTTGGGATTCTGTCTCTCTTTCTCTTTGCCCCTCCCCAGCCTATTCTCTCTCTCTCAAAATAAATAAACTTAAAATATGGTTAAAAATATGTACATAGTTACCTTTTTCTCATTTCAGACTCAGAAAAAATTTGACAATCCTTTAACTTCTATAAAGTTAAAATATCCCCAACCCAAAAATCTATGTAAAAAGTATACTGTATACTTTCTGACATGTAAAAACATTAGCTACAAACAAATGCCCATCAAAATGTGATAGGGTGGGGCACCTGGCTGGCTCAGTCAGGAGAGCACGTGACTCTTGATCTCAGGGTCCTGAGTTTGAGACCCATATTGGGTGTGGTGATCATTTTTTTTAATATGAAAAAAATGTGATGGAGTAAATAATAATGGTACATCCATTATCAATGTATATATAGAATATATACCAATAACATTTAAAAATAAGTGATACAGATATGTGTACTAATATCCAGAGTAATTAGCCAGACATGCTGATTTTCTGCTTAAATTCCAAAGATTAAAATTGGCAGAGGAATGTGGGGATTGCATTTACTGCATATTCTCTTGTAATGTTTTAAATATTTTAAGCAAGTGCATATATTATCAGTAATAGATGAACTATATTTTCTCATAGAACTAAATGATATAGCTGTTGTTTTAACAGAATCTATTAATTCTGCAACTGAAATCTATTAATTCTTTCTTTCCAATGTTGATATCAATATTTGCATTTTCTCATCTTATTTCATATGCCATATTTTCTAATACTATGTTAAACAATAATGGCACCAGTTGAAAAACCTAATTGCTGATTTTTAAAAGTTTATTTATTTTGAGAGAGAGAGAGTGTGAGTGGGAGGGGCAGAGAAAGGGAGAAAGAGAATCCCAAGCAGGCTCTGCTCTGTCAGAGAAGCCCAACACAGGGCCCAAAATCCCAAACTGTGAAATCATTGACATGAACCAAAATCAAGAGTCAGACACACTTAACTGACTGAGCCACCCAGGAGCACCCTAACTACTGATTTTAATTCAACTATTTATTTCTACTTAAAATAATTTGTTGTTGCTATTAGCAAAATAACTACATTTGAGTAGTTTCTAATCATGTCTATTTTATTAGTAAAGAATGATGAATTGATCAAATACTTTTCAGTAAATATTGATATTAAACCTATTGTCTTATGTATTTATTTTTTAATTTTTAAGTTTATTTATGAGAGAGACAGAGACAGCATGAATGGGGGAGGGACAGGTAGTGAGGGAGAGAGAAAATTTCAAGCAGGCTCTGCACTGTCAACACAGAGCTTGATGTGGGGCTTGAACTCATGAAACCTCGATATGACCTGAGCTGAAACCAAGAGTTGGAGGCTTAACCGACTGAGCCACCCAGGTGCCGCTCCTTTCTCTTTTTTTAAATGTTTATTTTTGAGAAAGAGCAAGAGCAGAGAAGGGCAGAAAGAGAGGGAGACAGGATTGGAAGCAGGCTCTGTGTGGGGCTCAGGAACTGTGAGACCATGACCTGAGCGGAAGTCAGAGGTTTAACTGACTGAGCCACCCAGGCGCCCTGCCTTTCTCTTTTAACTTAGGTTATTCTCACTGATATCCCATCACTTTTGAATTTCAGGATTAAAATCATTACTAGTTTTTATTTTATATACTGCAAGATTCATTCTATGTGCTAAAATGTTACGAGTGTTGCATCTATGGTCATAAGCTACAAGAGTTAATAATAATTCCTTATTTTTGCATTATATTTATTATGATGGCTTTATAGTGATGGCGTATTTTTAAATTTCAATGAAGCAATGAAAAGAAATAAAAATATATTGGGAAATGCTATCTCTAGGATTTGGAATAATTTGAATTAATAAAATTATCTGGTCTCTAAACATACCAAAATCAGATATGAATCCAACTTTTCATGTTGTTTTTTAAAAATCAGCTTTATTGATATAATTTACATACAATAAACGGCATCAATTTAGTGTTCAATGCATTTGACAGTTGTGTACATTTGCAAAACCACCAACACAATAAAAATACAAAACATTTTCATTATCCTAAAAACATTCCTTGTTCCCCTTTGATGAACATCCCTCCCTCCACCCCCGGCCCCAGGCAACCACCAATCTGATTTTTGTCACTTTCTGTTAGTTTGCATTTCCAGAATTTCATATAAATGCAATTATTCAGTATGTTATACCTTTATGTATGGCTTCTTTTACTCAAAATGACTTCAATTTATCTGTGCTGTTGCACATGTCAGTAGTCATTGCTCCTTACTGCTGAATAGCACTATAGCAGTCATTTATGGATATGCAACATTTTGGATATTTATTCACTTGATGATGGACATGTGAGTTATTTTCAGTTTGAGGCTATTATGAATAAAACTATCCACAATCAAGTATAAGTCTCTATGGGACATAAGTTGTTGGTGCTTTTGGGTTAAATATGGGGAGTGGAATGACTAGGTTGTAATGGTAGCTGTATGTTTTAACTGCTAAAGAACTTGAAAACTATTTTTCAAAGTGTTTCTGTCATCTCAAATTTCCACTTGCCACAAATGAGTTCCAGTTTCTGCACAACTTCCAACATGTGATGCTGCCAATCATTTTGATTTTAGTCATTGTAATGAGTGTATAGAGGTATAATTGTGATTTTAATTTGTATTTCCTTAATGGCTAATGTTGAAAATGCTTTCTTGTCCTTCTTGGCCACATCACATCTTCTTTCATGAATAACCTTTGAATTTGTTGCAATTTTTTAATTAGATTATTTGCTTTCTTATAATTGGGTTGTAAATGTCCTTAAATTTTCAGGATACAAATCTTTTGTCAGGTATCTATTGCAAATATTCTCTCCCATTCTGTACCTTGCCTTTTCATTTTGTTAGTAGTGCTTTTCAAAGGATGAGTTATTAATTTTGAAAAGTCAAATTTATCTTTTTTTTTCTTTTATAGTTCATTATTTATGTGTCCTATTTAAGAAATATTTTCCTAATGTCCTGGTATATTTTTAAAAAATTTTTAATGTTTCTTTATTTTTGAGGGACAGAGACAGAGCATGAGCTGTGGAGGGGCAGAGGGAGAGGAGACACAGAATCTGAAACAGGCTCCAGGCTCTGAGCTGTCAGCACAGAGCCCGATGCGGGGCTCGAACTCACAGACTGCGAGATCATGACCTGAGCCGAAGTCAGACGCCCAACCAACTGAGCCACCTAGGCGCCCCTGTCCTGGTATATTTTAAATGGTTGCTCTGTATAATGATATTTAGCATCTATTGTAAGGTTATCAACTTTTTTCATTTCCCTTTTGATTTGGATCAATTTCCTCTTGCCAGGAAATCATTCATTTACTCTAGGTAGTATTCTCTCTCTTGATCCTATTAATGGATACAGTATCAATTGTGCTTCTTCTTACTCATTACAAATCTTATGTAAATTTGCTCTTTACCTTATTTAAACTTATGTGGGGGATCTACTGGGGTTTTAAAATATTTTTCTACTTTAAAAGAAAAAGGATGGATTACTTTATACATCTTGATGCCTGAATAAATTTAGGCACGCTTTCAGATACAAGAGAAACCTAGAATAGAATGGCTTATGTAAAATCTGCTTATTTCTATCACCTAGCAAAAGTCTGGAGTTAACTTGCTATTAGTGTTGACTAAATATTGTCACGACCAGTGTCTCTGATTCTTTCCCCTAGGATTGAGAGAAGGTTGCCATGCCACTGCCCCAGGCATCATGTGCAAGGCCAGAAGGTGGGTAAATTAATGGCAGCAGCTAAATCTGTCCCTTTTTAGGAAAGCAAAGGTTTTCCCGGAACACACCTATCAGTGTTTTGCTTTTCCTGGCCTGAGTCAGTCACCAGGCAAACTAACAGCTTCAAAAGATGCTAACAAAGTAAGCAATAAGGGAAGAGGATTGGAATTGCTTAGCAAACGCAACACTGTCTAAAACTGTGAAAGTGGCTATCCATGCCCAAGAAACAAATAATCACTTTTCCTAAAGATACACAACATATACCAAAAAAGACACTTAAAAATCTTCTAATATGTGAAGCTTAACTAAGACTAGAAACTCAGAAACTATAATAGACAGACATAGCCGGCTCTGTTGCGCAATGGATAGCGCATTGGACTTCTTCTAATAGACAGACATATTTAAACATGTAAAAAATAAAATTATGTGAATGAGAAAATATATACAAAGTCAAGAGTCAAGCAATAGTTTTCTTAAGAGTTATTACCATTGACATACAAAAAGCTGTTACAAATTGACAATCCAAAATAAATAAATAAATAAATGGTATAAAAAGGCAACTCACCAAAGAGCAAGGTATATGGCCGAGAAACACTTAAAGAGGTACATTAATATGTAAATTAAAAGTAGTTATCACTTTGCAATCAGAAAACTTCTCCAAGTTAAAAAGTAACCACTATTTTTAGTATAGGGGAAACCGTTTTATACACTAATGTTGGAAATATGAAATGCAAGTCTTACTCCACAGAGATCTGGCAATTTCTTTAAATAAGAAAACACAGATGGGGCGCCTGGGTGGCTCAGTCGGTTGAGCATCCGACTTTGGCTCAGGTCATGATCTTGCTGCAGTTCACGAGTTTGAGCCCTGCTTCAGGCTCTGTGCTAACAGCTTAGAGCCTGGAGCCTGCTTTGGATTCTGTGTCTCCCTGTCTCTCTTCTCCTCCCCGGCTCACACTGTCTTTCAAAAATAATAAACATTTTTTAAAAATTAAAAAAAACCCACACTCATACGTGTGCACATATATTAATGGTCTACATCACCAAGTAAAAAGAAAACTATGAAGTTGACAACCATTGCTCACATGGTGACAGACTGTTGCAGTGGCTGGAGTTGCTAGAAGAGTGGACAAAGTCCAGAATTCAATAAACAGAACATGTCACAGTTACATGGTTTTATGTGTGTCTACACACACGTATGTGTTTCAACATATTTAATTAAAAGAAAGGCTGATGTCCGGTGGGGACACTTCTGTCAATGAGTTGGCATTGTTCTCCATTGGGGTCTTCATTTGGTGGGCTCCTCTCCTGAGTATTGTCTTCTCCTACCTCTGTATTATCTCTACGGCCTTGAGGATCCGCTCCTTAGAGGGGAGGCAAAAGTCCTTCTTACTATGGCAGCACCATGTTCACATACGTACGGCCCCTCACTCACTGGGGGAAGACCAGCTGGTCTCCGTCCTGTATGGTGTTGTCATTCCCGTGCTAAACCCCATCATCTGCCCTTGAAAGAATAAGGACATCAGAAAGGCCTTGAAAGTGGTGGCAGAAAAGGTAGCAGCCTTCAAATCTCATTTCCCTTGACTTGTACTGTTTCTTTTTCTATGATGATTAGTGATAGAAAATTACCCTACTGACACAATCTGGTTGTTTCTTGCCAACATTACTAATAAAACTCTAAGAATTAAAATTTCAATGATAAAACAAATGAGGCAAAATGTATAGATCAACAATAGATGAATTTGGGTAAAGGGTTACTATATATTTTTTGTACTCTTCCTATTCTTGAAACACCTCTATCTGTTCTATGTTTTAAATGATTTCCACATAAAAAGTTTAAAAAGTTTTTAAAAAGGCAATTATTGGGCTGGCCTATTTGTCCCCACTGGTTTGAGACACAGGCATGAAATTTAACCAATAAACAAAATGAATTATATTTCTTGTGAAATTTGCTTCTATGGGAATACTTCTTCTTCCTGTAACAAATTTAGTATCCTCCCAGTATGAAGTTTATGGCATTTTAAGAAAATGATGTATTTGGGGGCACCTGGGTGGCTCAGTCGCTTGAGCACCCGACTTCAGCTCAGGTCATGATCTCACGGTTTTTGAGTTTGAGCCCCGCATCGGGCTCTAGGCTCTCAGTTCATAGCCTGGAGCCTGCTTCAGATTCTGTGTCTCCCTCTCTTTCTGCTCCTCCCCCACTCACACTCTGTCTCTCAAAAAATGAATAAATGTTAAAAAAAATTTTTTTAAAGAAAATGATGTATTTGAAAAGAAAATTTGATGTATTAAGAAATGATTTAATTCTTCTCCATTGTCTATGATGTCCAGTAAGATACAACTCATGGACAAAGACTTTTTGACATACAGCAATTCTGTAGGATAATTTACAATTGGTTCAAACTTACATGAGAAGCCTTTCTCATTTTCAGAAAATACACAATTTCACTCATGCACAAATACTGAATACTGAAAACTGATTTCTGAATGAAGATATTTTCACACAAAGTGCATTAATTTTGTCTACTTCCAGCAGACATTTTATGATTTCTACGTGGTTCTTCAAGGAATTGCTTTTATAGGTTTCTCTCTCCAAAATGAGTTTCCGGGAAACAATAAGCTTTTGGCCTGTTATTTCTCTCATGTGTGAATTTGCTGACGTTCAGAAAGCTGACTTTCCAGCAGATGATTTTTCTGGTTATTGTATACATAAGGTTTCTCTCCAGCATGAATTCTCTGTTATGTAATGAAGTAATGATTTGTGAATGAAGCTCTACTCACATTTACTAAGAAAACTACTCTCTCCTATGAATCATCTGATATATAAATGTTGGTTTGCGTTAAAGTTTTCTTACATCTACTGAATTCACAGAATAAGATTCCTTTTAAAAATTAAAGTACATTGCTAATTGAATTTACATTGTAAAACTTTTTTAAAAGTTCTGCTGTAAATACAAATGAACTATATTATAGTTCTGGCATAAAAAGCTATGTCCAATTCACACTACTCTCCTTCTTGCACATGCATCCAATCTATACTATCCTTGGAGTTCCATCTAAGGAAGAGTTAGCTCCCCCCATTCCACCCAGAACTGTTCCATCATCCATTCCCCAATTTCCAGCGCCCCTTCAAATATGTGGAGGCCTTGGGGCGCCTGGGTGGCGCAGTCGGTTAAGCGTCCGACTTCAGCCAGGTCACGATCTCGCGGTCTGTGAGTTCGAGCCCCGCGTCAGGCTCTGGGCTGATGGCTCGGAGCCTGGAGCCTGTTTCCGATTCTGTGTCTCCCTCTCTCTCTGCCCCCCCACGTTCATGCTCTGTCTCTCTCTGTCCCAAAAATAAATAAAAAACGTTGAAAAAAAAAATTAAAAAAAAAAAAACAAATATGTGGAGGCCCACAAAAGGAAGTCTTCCTTTCTCCTAGATGTTACCATGTTGACAGAAGGTAACATATCTTCTTTTTTTGGCTTAGTAATGTAGAATTGTTGTATGTATGTATGTATTTATAAAGTTTATTCTGAGAGACACAGAGAGAGAGAGAGAGAGAGGAGGAGGGACAGAGAGGGAGAGGGAGAGAAGAGAGAATTCCATAGGCTCTGTACTGGTTATGCAGAGCCTGATATGGGGCTCAAGTTCACAAACCATGAGATCATGACCTGAGCCAAAACCAAGAGTTGGACACTAACTGACTGAGCCACCCAGGTGCCCACATTTTTTAAAAATGTGCCTGGGAATAAAAAGGTTGAGAATCACTATCTCAGTGATCCTTCTAAATTAGTCTTTAAAATCCTTATTTTCAAACCCCTGGGCTCATACATCAGCCTTCATTAACTTAATTTCCTATTCATTACCCAAAGGAAAAAAGCCACACTATTAAAAAAGAAACATGACAGTCTCAATCTCCTTTTGCCAAAGATTGGCAGCTACCATAATAAAATCTGATACCACCACAGTCAGTTTTCTCTTAGGTTTCAAAGTTTACAAAATCTTCAACAAAACAGTAAATGCCTTAACTTTTAGCCACAAAAATAGGAAACAATGTCACAAATCAGTGCATTTTCACTTTTAAATTAGCTTGGAAAATTCTGGTAATTTAAAAAATATATTTCTGGACTCCACACTCCTTAGAAAGGAACAGCTATTGGGGTGCCTGGGTGGCTCAGTCTGTTAAGCGTCCAACTTCGGCTCAGGTCATGATCTCACCATTTGTGAGTTTAACCCCACTCAGGCTCTGTGCTGACAGCGGGGAGCCTGGAGCCTGCTTCGGATTCTGTCTCCCTCTCTCTACCCCTGCCCCGCCTCCACTCTGTCTCTCTCAAAAATAAATAAACATTAAAAAAAAAACTTTAAAAGAAAGGAACAGCTATCTCAGGGCATTGAAAACTTCTGCTAATGATTAGACAGAGCAGGTAGTACAGACAAGTACTTCCTTTGAGAACTAAAAATGGTGGAAGAAAATATTAAATATACTTAATTTTGTGATGGCACTGGAGAGCTACCAAGAAGTGAGAAAATACAGGAATAGGATTAGAGATAAGACATAACCTCTGGAGTCTGGGACTATTAAAAAGAGGTGTTTGCTAATTTTTAAAGCAAATACCGAAGAAGAGAGGTTAAGACAGTTTTTAACAAATTTATGGACCTAATGGGACAAATACTAAAATTAAGTTCCTTCACAGAATGAGGCACCTAGAAAATCTCCCCAAGTCCTACATCTCTAGGGTGAAAAACACCAGACAAGCCTTCCCTGGGACTGGAGCCCAGTCTCACACTCTCAGTACAAGACTGGACGAAGACAGGCAGGGGTGCTCATGCTCTTGCCTAGTCCTACCTGTTAGAGTCAAAGGCAAATCTTCTCTGGAAGATGATACCATCCAGACCACTTCAGTGTCTCTGCAGTGCCTAATATATAGTGCCTGGTAGCTGATTTAAAATTACCAGGTATAGGGGGAAACAAGCATTACCAAAATCTGAAACCACGAATGGAAAAAGTTTTACAGAGGGTCTAAATAGTGGGGCAATCTCTAGACAAACCAGAGGAAGACATGAAGCAAAAGCATACTTTGTATAGATAGCAGCAAGAAATTTCCCAAAAGGTAAAGAAAAAAACCACCAAGCTACAGATTAAAAAAAAAAAAAAAAAAAACACAGCAAACCCCAAACAAGCACACAGAAAATCACACCTAGGCATGCCACTGTGATGCCACTTCGGCTGGCAGCCGAAGATAAGGCAAATTTTGAAGGAGGGAGAGAAAAGGGGAAAAAAGCACATTATCTTCAAAGGTACTTACATTGAAAGCTTATTTTCAAAAAAAAAAAAAAAAAAGGAAAGGAAAACATATATGGATTAATATAAATGAACATGGACTCAAATGACTGACCACATCAACTACACACAAAATCCAAGTGCATGACATTAATACCATGTAAACCAAGAGGGAAATAAAGGAGCTAATGTTCTAGCTCCTCACCTCATCTGGAAAGTAGAGAGGGGACTCATTTATTTTAGCCTTCAATGAGTGAAGTATGCATACAGTATTAACATCTGATGCAGTAAATTTTAAGGCAAAAAAGAACATCAGTAGCAATAAAAACAGACATTTCATAATAATTAAGTTTCAATTAACCAGAAAGAGTATAACAACTCTAAATCTGAATGTATGTAAAAACAAAGACTCAAAATATAAGAAAAAAATGGGTTGATCTACAGGAGAGACAAATTCACAAATATTCTGGAAGATGAAACACTGCTTTTAGAATCAGTTAGAAAAAAAAAGATTTAAAAAAGTCTGTAAGAATACAGAGGGTCTGCAAACACAATGGGATTAATTTGTGGACACTGGGAGGGGACAGAGGATTACTCTTCCGAAAGTACAACCCTGTCTTCTTAGAAAACAAACTCAAATGTGAACAGTAGTGTCCCATAGTCACCTGGCACGTAATGGACATGCAGAGAATGTACCAACAAAACTTCCATGGAAGGAAAGAATTCTAGGTTTTGAAACCCATTTTCTTAATTTGTCTCTTTTCCAAACAGAAATTTAAAAAAATATAGACTTCTGTGGATGAGGCTGACAGTCCAAAGTGCTGACCTCTGGATCTGTGACCTGAGTCCCATGGCCTCAGGGCCAGTCCTGAGGTGACAAGTAAGGAGTCTGTGGGGCTGCTGTCTACCTCATTGGTCACTCTGGGGACACAGCTGGGATAACTTTATGCCTCTTGGGTGTGAGTTACCTAGGCCATGGCAGGGAATTAATAAATACAGGAACATATTGGTTAATAACTAAAGAGGCCTATGAATATTCAAGTAGGCCTGTGGTTCTGATTACCAATCTCAAAGTCAAATAAAAAAAGTGTTTATCCAAATTTCCACACACTAATAGATACTATAAATAATAAATAAGAGTGGCTTCTTCCAAAAGGGGGGAAAAAGTCCTTTGTGTCTTTAATGTCAATTTTCACAAAAAACCTCTGGCTTCTCTTCATTATAGACCTGAACTGTCTATACTTTTGCCTTGATTTCAGTGCCCTTGGACAATGAAAAAAATTTTTTAGCTCTCTGCTCATTAAGAACTTCCTTTAGTCAATATCGAATATTTTTGCTACCCAGGGCGTGAGAAGCTCAACAACCCTGAACTTATGAAGCTGCTTCTCCACAACATGAAACAAGAAAGACTAAGTCCTCTCCTTGCAGATTTGCTATTATTTCCAGGGGCCTGACAATTCCAGTACCTGTCTGGTAACTAAGTGTGGCCATCACACATCGCTTAAACTCTTCCTCCCAAGTATCTCCCGCAAACGTGTAGCTGGACATCAGCTCTGTAATCCAGGCATTCCTACTTCTGACCAGAGGTAAGGTGGCTTTGGTTACCTCCTGCTTCTTAGTCCCATGGTAGCCTCTCATTCCTTGGTATCCCCACACCATGATTGTGGCAGTGGACATGCTACTTCCCCAGTGTCAGATTTCTGATGTATCCTGAGCTGTGGCCTCCAGTTTAAGGCTTTCTTAAAGTCACTGCCTTTATAGGTCTTTTGTTTAGTATGAATTTTCTGGTGTTTAATAAGATTTGATCTGATAGTGAAGGCTTTTCCACACTCAGCACATATAAATGGTTTCTCTCCCGTGTGAATTCGATGATGCTCATGGAGTTGTGACTTCTTAATGAAGGCCTTCCCACAGTCACTGCATCCATAGGGTTTCTCTCCAGTATGAATTCTCCGATGCCGATTTAAGTGTGATTTCTGGATGAAGGACTTCCCACATTCAGTACAAATATAGGGTTTCTCTCCTGTATGAATCCTCTGATGCATAATTAGTGTTGATTTTCTGGCAAAAGCTTTCCCACATTCGCTGCACTCATAGTGTCTCTCTCCAGTATGAGATTGCTGATGTATATGGAGGCCCGACTTCCGAGTGAAGGCTTTTCCACAGTCACTACATTTATAGGGTTTCTCCCCAGTATGAATTTTCTGGTGCGTAAACAGATTCGATCTGTCAGTGAAGGCCTTTCCACACTCAGCACATCTGTAGGGTTTCTCTCCTGTGTGAATTTGCTGATGCACATGGAGTTGTGACTTCTTAGTAAAGGATTTCCCACAGTCACTGCATTCATAAGGCTTTTCTCCAGTGTGAATTCTCTCATGTGTAATAAAATGTGACTTATGGAAGAAGGCCTTTCCACATTCAGTGCAAACATAAGGTTTTTCTCCTCTGTGAATTCTCTGATGCATACTTAGTGTTGACTTCTGGATGAAGGCTTTCCCACACTCAGTGCATTCATAATGTCTCTCTCCAGTGTGGCATTTCTGATGTATCCTGAGCCGTGACTTCCAAGTGAATGATTTTCCACAATCACTGCATTTATAGGGTTTCTCTCCAGTATGAATTTTTTGGTGTTTGATGAGATTTGACCTGTCAGTAAAGGCCTTCGCACATTCGGTACATATATAAGGTCTCTCTCCAGTATGAATTTTCTGGTGTATAATGAGATTTGTCTTGTGAGTGAAGACTTTCCCACATTCTGTACATATAAAGGGATTCTCTCCTGTGTGAATTCTCTGATGCACATGGAGTTGTGACTTCTTTATAAAGGATCTTCCACAGTCACTGCATTCGTAAGGTTTCTCTCCAGTATGAATTCTCTCATGTGTAATAAAATGTGACTTCCGTATAAAGGCTTTCCCACATTCGGTACATACATAGGGCTTTTCTCCCGTATGGATTTTCTGATGCATACTTAGTGTTGATTTCCTTGTGAAGGCTTTTCCACATTCAGTACATTCAAAGTGCTTCTCTCCAGTATAATTTTTTTTATGTATATTGAGGTTTGAATTCTGAGAAACATTTTTCCCACATTCACTGTATTCATAGGGTTTTTCTCCAATATGAATCCCCTGGCATCTGAACAGATCTGACTTCTGGATGAAGGCTTTTCCATATTCACTGCATTTACAGTGATTCTCCTCGGTGTGAGTTTCCTCATGACTTGACTTGAGGCAAAAGTCCTCCTCATATTCAGTGCATCTATAGGGTTTCTCTCCTGTAGAAGCCTTCTGAGGTACAGCAAGTTGGGGCTTCTGAGTGAAGACTGTCTCATATTTGCTGCATTCATGCTGTTTCTCCTCAGTATAGATACTTTGATGTGCAAAGAGGTGTGACCCCTGGGTGAAAATTTTTACAGAATCAGAAAATAAACTGAGATTCTTCCCAGTATGAATTTTGTGATGTTGAATGAGAGCTTGCTTATGACTCAGAAGTTTCTTACACTGATTATATTCACAACCATTCATTTCTGTATGAGAATTCATAGGAGTGAAAATATTACCATATCCAATAATCTTATCAAGATTTTCTACTGCATTGTTTCTATAATTACATAAGCTTACAATAGGCTTCAAACTCCTTCCAAATGAGTCATAGTTCTGGAGCCTTTTTCTTGCAGGAACAAGGTATGTGTTTACATGATCAGTTTTCCCAGTGTCCTTATATTCACAGTCTCTCTCATTAGCTACTGTTTCCTTGTCAACAAAGGCGACATGACTTACACTTTTGTTCTGGTAGTCCTCACATCTCTCCGTCTGTTTGTCATCTTGCCACAATTCTTCTAAAATGGAATAATATGGGTCATCTCTTGTAAAGAGATTAATTCTCTCAAACCGTACTGAAACTTCTTCAGACGTTCCCTGCTGTAAAGTTTCAAAACCAATATCCCCATCTAAAAAAGAAGGAAAAAATAAAACACACAAAGAAGAGTTAAGAACATAGAAGGGATAATATATACAGGTGATTTAGGGTGAATACAGAGAACTGTGAGAAGCTTATATAAATTTAACAAATATGTATGCAAATATATAAAACATAAATAATACAGGATTTGTAATAGATTTATATGTGGGACAGCAGTAAAATGAACCCTTACAGTACATTTACTAAACAAGCAGTGGCAGCTAGATGTGCCAGGCACCGTCCTAAGTTCTATACTACCTCACGTAATCATCACACCCTTTCGTGCTTGGTGTCACCCTTGTCTTTATTTTACAGACGAGGAAACTGAGCCACAGAAGAGTCAGGTAACTTGCCCAAATCAAATGTTTAGTGACTGGAGAAGAGGAGCCTCAAACTGAAGCCATGTCAGCTCCATGTACATTAGCAGAAATACACAGTAAGGTGTCAGAGGGGCAAAGTGACAAACTATGTGGCTTAAAAGAAACGTATGGGTCTAGCTTCTTATCATCCTCATTATTCTTATCCTATTATTCTAGTTATCCTTCATCCACTAATCTCCCACTTTCTCTTTCCCTATTAATCACTGTGCCCTAAACACCAATTTATTTATGCACAGTGAAACTACTGCAGCTTCAGTCATTCTGACTTAGCCAAATGGCAAAAAATATCTATGATTCGATTCTTTGTTCTGGTTTGGGGTGCAGAGATACATGCACTCAACAGGAGGCATATAACAGCAGACAGGGGTGGCTTTCTGAAGCAGGGCCTGAAAGCTGTCAATCAAAACCTGTCCTCTTCCTTTCTTTGGTTTACAAACCCACTGAGAGAAGAATTTGTCATGTGTTAGATAATAGGCAGTAACGTCAGTTGGGATCCATATACCTATGACAGGATAAACGTGGTGTTTTGAACAATGAAATCTATTAGTAGTACCTAAGATGAACTAGTAAAAAAATATGGAGGTAGCACATCCAAGTAAGGTTAGAATAAACTTAAAGGCTTGAAGAAATATAGACATGGTTTTGAGTAAGAGGAGGAGGGCATCTAAGTGATATTTTCTAAAACAGAAAAGTTAGTAAAAAGAGCAGAAAGAATTATTTGAGAAGATGTATCACAGGGAAAGTAAAGAACCACAATAGAACATGATGAAATTTTGAAAGGTGAGCTATCTACTCTTAGCATGCTGCACTGGACCTGCTCTTCCTTCATATAAGCGGCCACCAGATGGACCCTTAAATGCAAAAGCCATCAGTCATTCCCCTGAGTATTCTATACAAGGGCCAATGCTTGCTTGAGACACACAATCAACAGTGACAGCATTAAGATTCGTTTCCCTGAGCCGAGCCTAGTGATGATCACAATTTATGCTGGAATTGAGACCCTTAATTTCAATCTGAGACACACAACTGTCTCTAAATGGCAATTTTAACTTTCAACTTGGGTTGGTTATACATATGACAGAGGCTCATAGGACTCAGTAAATGTAGCATAAAGCAGCAAAGTTCTAAGTATGTAGTCACCAGCAGGCAGGTGAAACTGATAGCAAAAGAGAAAAAAAAAAAAAAAGACCCCTTTGGCACTGGTGATCATCTTGACATCCTGCTCACTGCACCAACTGTTAAGCTGCCTGCAAAGAAAGGATGGACCCCCACCCCAAATTTGGTTCAGATGTCAAGACTGAGGATGCAATACACACACCAACAAGGTATGAACAGGTTCATTACTTAGCACAAGCAGTCAGGCTGACCACTCCTGTGCAGCTTCCCACCAGCACCGAGGGAGAGAGCACCTGTGCTTTCTTGTAGATTTGCCCAGATGTGGGGCAGAAGGCAAGGAGAGAGGGGTGAGGCTTAGGAGATGTCAGCAGTCAGACATCAAAAATGAAGTCAGATGTGACACCTAAAGCACAAGCCACAAAACCAAAATCAACAAGTGTAATTGTATCAAACTTAAAAGATTCTGTGTTCACAGTAAAAGAAACCAACAACAAAATGAAAGGAAAGCATACAGAATGGGAGAAGATATTTGCAACCATGTATCCAATAAGAGGTTAAAATCCAAAATAGATTAAAAAAAACCCGTAAGACTCACTAGCAAAAAACCAAATAACCTAATTAAAAAATGGGCAAAGGACAAGAATATTCTATCTAGCAAGGCTGTCATTCAGAATAGAAGGAGAGGGGGTGCCTGGGTGGCTCAGGTCATGATCTCACAGCTCATGAGTTCAAGCCCTGCATCAGGCTCTGTGCTGACAGCTCAGAGCCTGGAGCCTGCTTCAGATTCTGTGTCTCCAGCTCTCTTTGCCCCTCCCCTGCTTGTTCTCTCTCTCGTTATTTCCCTCTCACTTTCTCTCTCTCTCTCTCTCTCTCTCTCTCTCTCTCAAAAAAATAAACATTAAAAAAATTAAGAAAAAAAAAGAATAGACGGAGAGATAAAGAGTTTCCCAGGCAAACAAACTTAAAGGAGTTCGTGACCACTAAACCAGCCTTGCAAGAGATCCTAAGGGGTACTCTGTGAGTGGAAAGGAAACACCAAAAGTGATAAAGACAAGAAAGGAACAGAAAAATCTGTAGAAACAACAAAACAAGTAATAAAATGGCACTAAATACATATCTACCAATAATTACTCTGAATGTAAATGGATTAAACGCTCAACTGAAGATACAGGATGTCAGAATGGATAAAAAAATAAGACCCTACAAGAGACTTGTTTTAGACGTAAAGATAGCTGCAGATTGAAAGTGAGGGATAGAGAAACATTTCCCATGCAAATGGACCTCAAAAGAAAGCCACAGTAGCAATATCGTTATCAGACAAACTAGATTTCAAACCAAGGGCACTATATCATCATAAAGGGGCCTATCCAACAAGATCTAACAATTGTAAATATTTATGTCCCCAACATGCGGGCACCCAAATACATAACACAATAACAAAAGTAAAGGAACTCACTGATAATGATACCATAATAGTAGGGGACCCTAACACCCCACCTACAGAAAGGGACAGGTATCTAAGCAGAAAATCAACCAGTAAGCAATGGCTTTAAATTTTTTTTTTCTTTCAACGTTTTTTATTTATTTTTGGGACAGAGAGAGACAGAGCATGAATGGGGGAGGGGCAGAGAGAAAGGGAGACACAGAATCTGAAACAGGCTCCAGGCTCCGAGCCATCAGCCCAGAGCCTGACGCGGGGCTCGAACTCACGGACCGCGAGATCGTGACCTGGCTGAAGTCGGACGCTTAACCGACTGCGCCACCCAGGCGCCCCAAGTAAGCAATGGCTTTAAATGACACACTGGACCAGATGGACTTAACAGATATATTCAGAACATTTCATCCTAAAGCAGCAGAATACATACAGTTCTTCTCAAGTACATATGGAACATTCTCCAGAATAAATCACATTTTAAAATACGTGGAAACAAATGAAAATGAAACACGATGGTCCAAAACCTTTGTGATGCAGCAAAGGTGGTCCTAAAAGCAAAGTATATACCAATACAGACCTCCCTCAAGAAGAAAAATCTCAAATACACAACCTAACTTTACACCTAATGGAGCTAGAAAAAGAACAACAAGCAAAGTCTAAAGCCAGCAGAAGAAGGAAATAATAAATATTAGAGCAGAAATTATATAGAAACAAACAAACAAACAAAAAAGACGATACAATGGATCAATAAAACTAGGAGCTGGTTCTGTAAAAAAAATTAATAAAACTGATAAACCCCAAGCCAGACTTATCAAAAAGAAAAGAGAGAGGAGTCAAATAAATAAAATCACAAATAAAAGAAGAGAAATAACAACTAACACCAAAGAAATACAATTACAAGAGATTATGAAAAACTATATGCCAACAAATCGGACAACCTGGAAGAAAAGGATAAATTCCTAGAAACATAAACCACTATAACTGAAACAGGAAGAAACAGAAAACTTACACAGACCTACAGCCAACAAAGAAACTGAGTCAGTAATCAAAAAACTCACAACAAACAAAAGTCCAGGGCCTGATGGCTTCACAGGGGACTTTTTTTTTTTTTTTTTAAGTTTAAGGGGAAAGTGGGTGATGGGCACTGAGGAGGGCACCTGTTGGGATGAGCACTGGGTGTTGTATGGAAACCAATTTGACAATATATTATATGTAATATTTAAAAAATTCTCTCTCTCCTCTTCTGTACCTCCCCCACTTGTGTTTTCTCTCTTTCTCTCTCTCTCTCTCTCTCTCAAAAAAAAAAAATATATATATATGACAGGCTGACTGGTACATGAAAAGATGCTCACTCATCATCAGGGGAATGTGAATTAAAACCACAATGCAAGGGGCACCTGGGTGGCTCAGTCGATTGAGCATCCGACTTCGGCTGAGGTCATGATCTCACAGTCCGTGAGTTCGAGCCCTGCATCAGGCTCTGTGCTGACAGCTGAGAGCCTACAGCCTGCCTCGGATTCTGTGTCTCCCTCTCTCTCTGCCCCTCCCCTGCTCATGCTCTGTCTCTCTCACTCAAAAATAAATAAAAACATTAAAAAAAACCACACACACACACAATGCAATATCACTTCATGCCTGTTGGAATTTCCATCATCAAAAAGACAAGAGATTACAAATGCTGGCACAGATGTGGAGAAGAGCGAGCCCTTGTGTACTGTTGGCAAGAGTATAAACTGGTACAGCCACTGTGGAAAACAGTACAGAGGATCATCAAAAAATTAAAAATAGAACTGTCATCTGATCCAGCAATTACACTTCTGGGAATATATCCAAAGGAAACAAAAACACTCATACAAAAACGTATCTGCAACCCCATATTCCCTGCAGCAATATTTACAATAGTCAAGACATGGAAACAACCTAAGTGTCCATTGATGAATGAATGGATAAGGGTGTAGCGTACATATACAACAGAATATTATTCAGCCATAAAAAAATGAGGAAATCCAACCATTCGCAACTACGTGGATGGATCTGAAAGCACTACGCTAAGTGACAGAAAGATAAACACTACATAAGTGATAATCTCACTTACACGTGGAATCGAAAAAAACCTAAATTTATAGAAAGGAAATCAGACTTGTGGTTACCAGAGGCAGAAGGTAGGAGAAGGGGACTGGAGGAAGGTGGTCAAAAGATACAAAACTCCAGTTATAAGCACCAAGGACATGATGCACAGTATGGAGACTAGAGCTAACATTCCTATACAGCATGTAGGAAAGTTGTTGAGAGTGATCCTGAGTTCTCATCACAAAGAAAAAACAATTCTCCCTTTTTTCTTTCTTTTCTTTTTATTGTACCTATATGAGCAGATGGATTTTATCTGAACCTATGGTTCATTTCACAGTATATGCAAATCAAACCATCATGTTGTTTATACAGTGACATATGTCATGTATTTCCCAATAAAATTGGAAAAATAAAGTCAGAATCTATTAGATATATGATGAGATGTTCAAAATATTTTATTAGAGAAACACAAATTAAAGTAATAACTAGAAATTATAATCCATTGGATTAGCCAAATTAGAAATTCTTAGAAAACGGGGCAGGGATGGAAAGAAACTGATGTCTTCGTACACTCATGGGACTGTAGAATAACACATTCAATCTAGAATAATGTGGTCATACTTCGTCAAATAAAATATTATAACCCAATGATAAAGAAATCCCATTACTCTTCCTCAAGAAATTCTCATTACCAAAGAATAATTCATGCAGAAATTTATTGCAGTACTAATTGTGGTAGTTGGGAGGCTGGACAAGTAAAATGTGATGTCTCTCCGCACTATGGGATGCTATGCATCAGTTAGAAGCAATGAACTAGATGGGGCACCTGGGTGGCTTAGTCGGTTCAGCATCCGACTTCAGCTCAGGTCATGATCTCATGGTCCATGGGTTCCAGCCCCGTGTCGGGCTCTGTGCTGACTGACAGCTCAGAGCCTGGAGCCTGCTTCGGATTCTGTGTCTCTTTCTCTCTCTGCCCCTTCCCTGCTTGCACTCTGTCTCTGTCTCTCTCTCTCTCTCTCAAAAATAAATACACATTAAAAAATATTTTAAAAAAAAGAAGCAATAAACTAGAAAAACACATTGCAACATGAGCCAATTTAGTGCTAAGAGGAAAAAAAAAGAAACTGAGTAGGACATATAGCACAGTACGCAGAGTACCATTTCTACAAATTAAAAATACCAACAATTTAAATTTTACAAACACTCTACAAATTCAAGGTTTGAGGGCAAACATATCAATTACATTAGAACAGTTACCTCTAAGGATAAAAACAAATATGGGGACTGAGAATTAAAAGAGAGAAATAAAGAAACAAATTGGGGGAGGGGAATGTTAGGTACATTGATAATGACATTAACTACAAACCAAGGAATATAATTAACTCAATTTCCTGTAAACAAAGTACAGAAACTTTTTGTAAAATGTCAAAATAAGTAAATTAGTTAGAAAGGTGAAGTCAGTGTTGTGTTACACTAGCCAAGTAAAAAAGAAAATGTCAGGAAACATAAACTAATGTCATAAATAGTAAAACGCTCCCCCCCAAATGTAGTAATGGTACTCTCTAAGTCAACAGCTAGAGGAGAGACATGGGACATGATACAGGAGGGCACCTCTAAGTGACAATTCGGAAGCATTAAGGGGAAAGAGAGAAAATGAAAAGAAACCAGCAATAGTGTAACCCATAGTAATTTTTTAAAAAGGTAAATCAATGAGTATCTAAATGTGTAAGAGAAGGATTTAAGACCATGATGTGATGGAGGTAAAGAGAATAGAAATGCTAGAAAAAGGGAGAAAAACCATAAAGCAGGATCCTAGATCCAAATTAGGAGTAATTATAGAACATTCCCTCCTAGAAAGTCAAGGAAAGACAAGGACACTGATACGGGAAGGGGCCTTAAGGTAGGAATGGCCTTCAGATATCTAGGGACTGCACCCACGCCACCATGCAGTTCCAAAAGTGGAGAATGTTACAGAAATGTCCTACTGACAGTGCCCCACAAGCCCAGCTGCTGCCCATGCAACACACTCTCCATGCTCTCAGTCCCCTACTCACTGAGACAGTTGTGACTTGAAATGTCACCATCCAGCACACATGGCTCTTCTTGTTCCGAGTTGAAAATGACTTCTGGTTTGGGAACTTGACACCCTATCAACAGAAAATGACAAAAGACTTGCTTTCAGAGGCCATTCAATGAAGCATTCCATTTACTTTTCAGAAAAGTTCATGCACAATAGAGGTATATTCATAACACACCAAATAGACAATTACTAACATAGAACAAATAGGACAAGCTATTACACACTTCAGATGACCTGCAGCCATTTTTTATATGAAATTTATTGTCAAATTGGTTTCCATACAACACCCAGTACTCATCCCAACAGGTGCTCTCCTCAATGCCCATCACCCACTTTCCCCCCACCCCTCAAGTTTGTTCTCAGTATTTAAGAGTCTGTTATGGTTTGCCTCCTTCCCTCTCTGTAACTTCCCCCCCTTCCCCTCCCCTCTGGTCTTCTGATAAGTTTCTCAGGATCCACATATGAGTGAAAACATATGTGATCTGTCTTTCTCTGCCTGACTTATTTCACTTAACATAACACTCTCCAGTTCCATCCACGTTGCTACAAATGGCCAGATTTCATTCTTTCTCATTGCCACTTAGTATTCCATTGTATATATAAACCACATCTTCTTTATCCATTCGTCAGTTGATGGACATTTAGGCTCTTTCCATAATTTGGCTATTGTTGAAAGTGCTGCTATAAACATTGGGGTACAAGTGCCCCTATGCATCAGCATTCCTGTATCCCTTGGGTAAATTCCTAGCAGTGCTATTGCTGGGTCATAGGGTAGGTCTATTTTTAATTTTTTGAGGAACCTCCACACAGTCTTCCAGAGTGGCTGCACCAGTTTGCATTCCCACCAACAGTGCAAGAGGGTTCCCGTTTCTCCACATCCTCTCATCTATAGTCTCCTGATTTTTTTCATCTTAGCCACTCTGATTGGCATGAGGTGGTATCTGAGTGTGGTTTTGATTTGTATTTCCCTGATGAGGAGTGACATTGAGCATCTTTCCATGTGCCTGTTGGCCATCTGGATGCCTTCTTTAGAAAAGGGTCTATTCACGTCTTCTGCCCATTTCTTCACTGGATTATTTGTTTTTCGGGTGTGGAGCTTGGTGAGTTCTTTATAGATATTGGATACTAGCCCTTTACCTGATATGTCATTTGCAAATATCTTCTCCCATTCCGTCAGTTGCCTTTTAGTTTTGTTGATTGTTTCCTTTGCAGTGCAGAGGTTTCTTTATGTTTATGAGGACCCAAAGTTCATTTTTGCTTTTAATTCCCTTGCCTTTGGAGATGTGTCAAGTAAGAAATTACTGTGGCTGAGGTAAGAGAGATTTTTTTCCTGCTTTCTCCTCTAGGGTTTTGATGGTTTCCTGTCTCATTCAGGTCCTTCATCCATTTTGAGTTTATTTTTGTGAATGGTGTAAGAAAGTGGTCTAGTTTCATTCTTCTGCATGTTGCTGTCCAGTTCTCCCAACACCATTTTTAATGAGACTGTCTTTTTTCCATTGGATATTCATTCCTGCTTTGTTAAAGATTAGTTGGCCATACATTTGTGGGCCCAATTCTGAAGTCTCTATTCTATTCCATTGGTCTATGTGTCTGTTTTTATGCCAATACCTTGCTGTCTTCATGATTACAGCTTTGTAGTAGAGGCTAAAATCTGGGATTCTGATGCCTCCCGCTTTGGTCTTCTTCTTCAAAATTACTTTGGCTATTCGGGGTCTTTTGTGGTTCCATACAAATTTTAGGATTACTTGTTCTAGCTTTGAGAAGAATGCTGGTGCAATTTTCATTGGGGTTGCATTGAATGTGTAGATTGCTTTGGGCAGTATTGACATTTTAATAACATTTATTCTTCCAGTCTGCGCGCATGGAATGTTTTTCCATTTCTTTGTATCTTCTTCAATTTCCTTCATAAGCTTTCTATAGTTTTCAGCATACAGATCTTTTACATCTTTGGTTAGGTTTATTCCTAGGTATTTTATGCTTCTTTGTGCAATTGTGAATGGGATCAGTTTCTTTATTTCTCTTTCTGTTGCTTCATTATTGGTGTATAAAAATGCAACTGATTTCTGTACATTAATTTTGTATCCTGCAACTTTGCTGAATTCATGTATCAGTTCTAGCAGACTTTTGGTGGAGTCTATACAGTTTTCCATGTATATCATGCCATCCGTGAAAAGTGAAAGCTGACTTCATCTTTGCCAATTTTGATGCCTTTGATTTCATTTTGTTGTCTGATTGCTGATGATGCTAGAACTTCCAACACTATGTTAAACAACAGCAGTGAGAGTGGACATCCCTGTGGTGTTCCTGATCTCAGGGGGGAAAGCTCTCAGTTTTCCCCATTGAGGATGATATTAGCTGTGGGCTTTTCAAAAATGGCTTTTATGATGTTTAAGTATGTTCCTTCTATCCTGACTTTCTTGAGGGCTTTTTTAAAGAAAGGATGCTGTATTTTGTCAAATGCTTTTTCTGCATAGATTGACAGGATCTTTGCAGATCTTTTCTTTTATTAATGTGATCTATCACATGGATTGATTTGCGAATATTGAACCAACCCTGCAGCCCAGGAATGAATCCCACTTGATCATGGTGAATAATCCTTTTTATATGCTGTTTAATTCAATTTGCTAGTATCTTGTTGAAGTTTTTGTAGCCATATCATCAGGAATATTGTTTTGCTGGGTCTCTGTCTGGTTTGGGAATCAAAGTAGTGCTGGCTTCATAGGATGATTCTGGAAGTTTTCCATCCCTTTCTATTTTTTGAAACAGCTTGAGAAGGATAGGTATTATCTCTGCTTTAAATGTCTGGTAGAATTCCCCTGGGAAGCCATCTGGTCCTGGACTCTTCTTTGTTGGGAGACTTTTGATAACTGATTCAATTTCTTTGCTGGTTATGGGTCTGTTCAGGTTTTCTATTTTTTCCCGTTTGAGTTTTGGAAGTGTGTGGGTGCTTAGGAATTTGTCCATTTCTTCCAGGTTGTCCAGTTTGTTGGCATATAATTTTTCATAGTATTCCCTGATAATGCTTGTATTTCTGAGGGATTGGTTGTAATAATTCCATTTTCATCCATGATTTTATCTGTTTGGGTCATCTCCCTTTTCTTTTTGAGAAGCATGGCTAGAGGTTTATCAATTTTGTTTATTTTTTCAAAAAAACAACTCTTGGTTTCATTGATCTGCTCTACAGTTTTTTTAGATTCTATATTGTTTATTTATGCTCTGATCTTTATTATTTCTCTTCTTCTGCTGGGTTTGGGGTGTCTTTGCTGTTCTGCTTCTATTTCCTTTAGGTGTGCTGTTAGATTTTGTATTTGGGATTTTTCTTGTTTCTTGAGATAGGCCTGGATTGCAATGTATTTTTCTCTCAGGACTGCCTTCGCTGCATCCCAAAGCGTTTGGATTATTGTATTTTCATTTACATGTTTCCACATATTTTTAAATTTCTTCTCTAATTGCCTGGTTGACCCATTCATTCTTTAGTAGGGTGTTCTTTAACTTCCATGCTTTTGGAGGTTTTCCAGACTTTTTCCTGTGGTTGATTTCAAGCTTCATAGCATTGTGATCTGAAAGTGTGCATGGTATGATCTCAATTCTTTTATACTTATGAAGGGCTGTTTTGTGACCCAGTATGTGATCTATCTTGGAGAATGTTCCATGCGCACTCGAGAAGAAAGTGTATTCCGTCGCTTTGGGATATAGAGTTCTAAATGTATCTGTCACGTCCATCTGATCCAATGTATCATTCAGGGCCCTTGCTTCTTTATTGATTCTCTGTCTAGATGATCTATCCATTGTTGTAAGTGGAGTATTAAAGTGTCCTGCAATTACCACATTCTTATCAATAAGGTTGCTTATGTTTGTGATTAATTGTTTTATCTATTTGGGTGCTCCCAAATTCAGTGGGTAGACACTTATAATTGTTAGCTCTTCCTGATGGATAGACCCTGTAATTATTATATAATGCCCTTCTTCATCTCCTGTTACAGCCTTTAAAGTCTAGTTTGTCTGATATAAGTATGGCTACTCCAGCTTTCTTTTGACTTCCAGTAGCATGAGAGATAGTTCTCCATCCCCTCACTTTCAATCTGAAGGTGTCCTCAGGTCTAAAATGCGTCTCTTGTAGACAGCAAATAGATGGGTCTTGTTTTTTTATCCATTCTGATACCCTATATCTTTTGGTTGGAGCATTTAGTCCATTTACATTCAGTGTTATTACTGAAAGATATGGGTTTAGAGTCATTGTGATGTCTGTAGGTTTCATGCTTGTAGTGGTGTCTCTGGTACTTTGTGGTCCTTGTAACATTTCACTTACAGGGTCCCCCTTAGGATCTCTTGTAGGGCTGGTTTAGTGGTGATGAATTCCTTCAGTTTTTGTTTGTTTATCTCTCCTTCTATTCTGAAGGACAGACCTGCTGGGTAAAGGATTCTCAGCTGCATATTTTTCCTGTTCATCACATTGAAGATTTCCTGCCGTTCCTTTCTGGCCTGCCAAGTTTCAGTAGATAGGTCTGCTACTACCCTTATGTGTCTACCTTTGTACGTTAAGACCTTTTTATCCCTAGCTGCTTTCAGAATTCTCTCTTTATCCTTGTATTTTGCCAGTTTCAGTAGGATAGGTCATGCAGAAGATCGATTCAAGTTATGTCTGAAAGGAGTTCTCTGTGCCTCTTGGATTTCAATGCCTGTTTCCTTCCCCAGATCTGGGAAGTTCTCAGCTATGATTTGTTCAAGTACACTTTCAGCCCCTTTCTCTCTTCTGGAATTCCTATGATACAGATATTGTTCTGCTTGATCGCATCACTTAGTTCTCTAATTCTCCTCTTGTACTCCTGGATTTTTATCTTTTTCTCAGCTTCCTCTTTTTCCATAATTTTATTTTCTAATTCACCTATTCTCCCCTCTGCCTTGTCAATCCGTGCTGTGGTCGCCTCCGTTTTATTTTGCACCTCAATTATAGCATTTTTTTTAAATTCATCGTGACTATTTTTTAGTCCCTTGATCTCTGTAGCAATAGATTCTCTGCTGTCCTCTATGCTTTTTTCAAGCCCAGTGATTAATTTTATGACTATTATTCTAAATTCTTGTTCAGTTATATTGCTTGAATCGGTTTTGATCAATTCGTTAGCTGTCGCTACTTCCTGGAATTTCTTTTGAGGAGAATTCTTCCGTTTCATCATTTTGGCTAGTTTTCTGTCCCTTATGCATTTTAAAAGCTTGTTGTGTGCTCTGCACCTGCAAACACCGCTATATTAAAGGAGGCTCATATATACTGTCCGGAGCCGGGCCCTTCAGGAGGTGTTTTTTAAGGGATTGTTACTTGCTCTCTGTTTTTGTGACTTCGGTTATTTTATTACCCTACTCGTAATAATATTTTGGACCCTCCACCAGATGCGCTTTGATTTATTCCTTGGAGTAGCCCTGTAAAGGAAAACAGATAGACAAACAGGAGACAAAACACCAAACACACAAATAACATAAACAAACAAAAATCTAAAGACTAAAAACAAAACAAAAAACAAAAAAACAGACTGCAAGAAAAGAAGAGGGTAGAGGCGGTGCTGATGGAAGAGCACATACAAGGACAGAAATGACAGGAGTGGGGGGGAGTGGGGGGGGGGGGAAGAAAAAATAAACATTGATTAGGCAGAGAGACTAAAAGCTCAATCCAGAGAGAGAGAAAGGAAAAAAAAGGAGGCGGGGAAAATGAAATGAAGATAAAGTTACCCAGAGAAATTATATGGCTTAATTATTTCAGAGAGAGAGAAAGGACTGTAAAGAAGGAGGTGTAGAACATGTATCAAGACAATGGATTAAATATGTCTGTTTAGACAGACCAATAACCAGAGTTATTGGGAGGGAAGAGATAAGGAGGAGAAATGGAGAGGGGGAGGGAAGAATTACCTATGTATCCAGAATTGACCTAGTCAATCCAGGCAATGCTGCATCGCTTGGCAGGGTAGCTGTCCACCGGGTCTGTGCCCCGCTGGTGGACAGCAGTTACCCAGTGCAAAGGGGCGTGGTTTGGCGTTTTCTGGATCCACCTCCACTATGGGCCCAGGAGTGATCCCTGAGGCCCTGCCTTGGTGGTGGTGGGGAGTGGGGGAGGAAATGGCGATCCCCCAGTCTCTTCTCTACGGAGCTGGACCCGGTGGACTCAGTTTGAGTCACCCTCACTGTGCCACAGACACAGACAAGAAGGTCCTTCTCACTCTGCCAACTCCCCTGACCCTGCGCTTGGCTGGGATCCAAAGTCCCGCTCTGTGCACTCTGGCACTGGGGAAGTGCCTCTCAGTGCCGCGATATGTGGTCCCCTCTGGCTTTGTCTGTGCCACAGCCACTTCAGGGAGGACCACCTTCTCCTACTGCGCACACAGCCACTGCCCTCACCATGAGCCCCCAGGGTGGCGCACGCAGGCAGTCTTTGTCTTTTCCACAGCACTTCAGGCAAACGGCGGCCTTTTCCTCCTGCAGACTGCGCCCTCACCCTGGCCACCGTGCCCAGGGGTAGCAGACGCAGGCAGGTTCTGTACTATCGCGCAGCTCTCCAGGGAGGGAACCACTTTCTCCAGCTGCGGGCTGAGCCCCTGACCCGCACCCAGGCCTGGCTCCCCTCCTCCCTAGGTGCGTGAACAGGGAGCCGGCCCCAGTTCAAAGAAAGCCCCGCAGTTAGAGACTGGATCCCTCCCAGTCTCAGCCCGAGGTCTTTCTCCTGTCCAGATACCGTCCTACACTTCCCTAGCCACTCATCTCTTCGTTTTGTCTCTCCGCAGAAGGGGGTCCCTCCCCTCCATGTCCACGCAGCCTTTTTTTTTTTTTATCTCCCCCAGTTCACAGTTACCCACCTATCTTTTTTCCATCTTTCCCATTTTCATCCTAGTAGATTCAGTCTCTTTTCCTCCCAGGTTCTGGTGTTCAAAGTCCTTTGGTTTCCACACTTCCTTGTTTGAGAGATGCAGGAAGTATGGATTCCCCCTACTTCTCCACCATGTTGGCCCCTCCCAGACCTGCAGCCTTTAGAATTCCCACATATCACAGAAATTCCACAGATTTAAAAAATTCCACTGAGAATGCAAATATACTCAAATAGGTACAGCCTTATCCCCAGGGGAGCTGTGCTTACCCACTGAGATCAAGTTGAAATAGTTTTCCAGCATCACATCCCTGTACAGGCTTTTCTGAGCAAGGTCCAATCGTTGCCACTCCTCCCTGCTGAAGTCTACCATTACATCCTTGAATGACACTGACCCCTGCAAAAACATATTCCTATTCAATGTGAAGAATGGAAACAAGGTATTTAGGAACTTACTTTTAATAATTTGCATCATGCTACAACATATAAAGTTCTCACTAAACACCTGTATTTTATATCATTATTTGAGGGAAAATAAATCTCATTAAAAATATCATGCTGGTGCCTGGGTGGCTCAGTCAAGATTAAGCCTCCGACTTTGGCTCAGGTCATAATCTTGTGGTTCGTGAGTTTGAGCCCCACATCGGGCTCTGTGCTGACAGCTCAGAACCTGGAGCCTGCTTCGGTTTCTGTGTCTCCCTCGCTCTCTGCCCACCCCCCACCCCCATGCTCTCACTCTCTCTCCCTCTCAAAAATAAGCATTAAAAAAATATATAACCACAGAATCTACCCCCAAAGCAAAGAGCACACTTTACACACTGTATGTTAGCCAATTTGATAATAAATTATATTAAAGTAATATAAATAAATAAATAAATAAATAAATAAATAAATCATGCCGTTCTTTCTGTAGTACTGATAATATTCTGGGTTGTTTTGGTCATGTTTTTTTGGTATGCTGTGGAAATTCATAAAACTTTATGATTTGTGCATTCTTTTCTATGCCATATGTCATTAAAACTTCATTTAAAAGATAAAATATATTCTGCCGTTCATTTTGCACTTACCAATTCACTGAATAAGTCCATTTCTTTCTTTAAAAAAGATAATTAAAATAGGCATTTTTTTTTTTTTAACAGTGTGATACTAGCATAAAGAGAGACATATAGGTCAATGGGATGTAAATGAGAATCAAGAAATAAACCGTCATATTTATAGTCAATTGATATTCAACACAGGTGTCAAAACAACTTAAAACCGGGAAAAAAAGGATAAAAGAATGAAGTTGGACACCTACCTCATACCATATTAAAAAAAATAGCTCAAAATGGGTCAAAGGCCTAAATGTTCTTATATTTAGCCAAATTTACACTTTAGCTAAAAGGGTAAATCCTTGTGATGCTCGATTTGGCAATGATTCCTGGGATATAAAGTCAAAAGCACAAGCAACTAAAGAAAAAAGTAGAGGAGCAAGTGGATGGCTCAGTCAGTTAAGCATCTGACTTCGGCTCAGGTCGTAATCTCGCAGTTCATGAGTTCAAGCCCCCCCGTCAGGCTCTGTGCTGACAGCTCAGCACCCCAACTTATACTCTGTCTGTCTCTCTCTCTCTCAAAAATGAGTAAACATTAAAAAAAGTTAAAAAGAAAAAAATAAATAGGACTTCATCAGAATTAAAAACTTTGTGCTTAAAAGGATATCATCAAGAAAGCGAAAAGACAACCCAAAAACTGGAACAAAATTTTTGCAAATTATATGTCTGGTAAGTGACCTGTATCTACAATATAAAGAGCTCCTGTAACTCAATAAAGCATAAATAATCCAATTAAAATGAATAAAGGACCTGAATATACATTTCTCTAAAGATCCATAAATGGGAAAAAGCACATGTAAAGATCCTCAGTACCTTTAGTCATAAAGGATATAGAAATCCAAATCATAGAGATACCCCTTCAAATTCACTAAGATGACTATAATAAAAAAGATATTTAATACTGTTAGTCATCAGTGGTATATTTCCACGAGAATGGCTTCAATTAAAAAAAAAGATAATAATAAATGGTTAGTGTGGAAGTGGAAATATTGGAACCCTTGTACAGTGATAGTGGACATGTAAAATGATATAACCACTTTGAAAAACACAATTTCTCAAAAAGTTAAACACAGAGTTACAACATGACCCAAAAGGTCCACTTCCAGGTATATACCCAATAGAAATGAAAACATTTGTCTACATAAAACTTGCACATGACAATTCATAGTAGCATTATTCATAATATTCACAGTGAAAAGGAATAACATATTGTAGTCTGAGAAGACAGAGGGGGAATGTGGGGCAGAGGCAACATTTGAGAGGTATCAGTGAACAACATTAGCCCAAAGATTCAAGAAGCTCCTCAAATCCAACTTTATAAAACTGCAAAGACTATAAAAAATGGTAACAGTAATATCTAGTGATGTTTAAAATACATGTCAAATCTAGGGCGCCTGGGTGGCTCAGTCGGTTAAGCATCCGACTTCAGCTCAGGTCATGATCTCATGGTCAGTGAGTTCAAGCCCCGCATCCAGCACTGTGTTGACAGCTCAGAGCCTGAAGCCTGCTTCGAATTCTGTGTCTCCCTCTCTCTCTGTCCCTCCCTCGCTCAGGTTCTGTCTCTCTCTCTCAAAAAGGAATAAACATTTAAAAAAATAATAATAAAATACATGTCAAATTTAAATGCATGAAAATAAGAATGCAAAGATGAGAGGTGGTAAATGGAATTAAGATGATTTGGTATCCCAGAATTATTGAGAAGGGGGTAGAAATAACAACGACTTAAAGATGAATACTGTAATATCTAGGGTAAAAAAAAGAATGTATACAATGAGCAAGTTAACAAAGGAAAAAATTAAATTTTGAGTAATCTAAAAGAAGATTCAGAAAGGAATGTAAAAATAATATTAAATAGATGGTTCAAATATAAAATTAATAGTAAGATAGTATATATAAGTGCAAGTATATCAGCCATTACATTAAATGTAAATGGACTTGGGAGCCTCAATGGTTCAGGTGATTAAGCATCTGACTCTTGATTTTGGCTCAGGTCATGATCTCACAGTTGGTCCTCTCTCTCCCTCTCCCCCTCTCTCTGCCACTCCCCCAATGGTGCTCTCACTCTCTCAAAATAAATAAACATTTAAATGTAAATGGATTAAACATTCAAGATAAAGCAAAGATTGAATAAATCCCACTTGATCATGGTGAATGATCCTTTTAATGTATTGTTTAAAAAAAAAAATTTATTGTTATTTATTTTGAGAGAGCTAGAGAGCAAACAGTAGAGGGACAGAGAGAGAGGGAGACAAAAATCCCAAGCAGGTTCTGTGCCATCAGTGCAGAGCCAGATGCGGGGCTCAAACTCACAAACTGTGAGATCATGACCTGAGCCAAAATCAAAAGTCATACATTTAACCCACTGAGCCACCCAGGCACCCCCTTTTAATGTATTGTTGAATGTAGTTTGCTAATATTTTGCTGAGAATTTTTGTATATGTTTCATCAGGGATCTTGGTCTATACTTTTTGTAGTGTCTTTGTCCAGTTTTAGTATCAGGGTAATGCTGGCCTTTTAGAATGTATTTGGAAGCTTTCCTTCTTCTATGTTTTGGAATAGTTTGACAAGAGTAGCTTTAACTCTCCTTTACTTTTTTTTTTAAGTTTATTTATTTGAGAGAGAGCAAGCAAATGGGGAAGGGGTAGAGAGAGGGGAGAGAGTAAATCCCAAGCAGGCTCTGAGCTCTAAGCACAGAGCCCAATGCAGGGCTCTATCTCACAAACTGAGATCATGACCTGAGCAGAAATATGAGTCAGGCGCTTAAGCTACTGAGCCACCCAGGCACCCCTTAAACTCTCCCTTAAGTGTTTACTAGATGGAGCACCTGGGTGGATGAGTCGATTGAGCATCTGACTTCATTCAGCTCAGGTCATGATCTCAGTCGTGAGTTCGAGCCCCACATAGGTCTCACGGCTGTCAGTGCAAAGCGGGCTTCAGATCCTCTGTCCCCCTCTCTCTGCCCCTCCCCCACTTGCACTCTCTCAAAAATAAACAAACACTTAACAAATAAAAAATAAAATAAATGTTTGCTAAAATTCACCTGTGAAGCCATCTGGTCCTGGACTTTTGTCTGTTGGGTTTTTTTTTTTTTTCATTATCAATTCAATTTCACTACTAGTAACTGGTCTGTTTAGATTTTGTATCTCTTCCTGATTCAGTTTTAGAAGATTATATGTTTCTAGGAATTTATCCATTTCTTCCAGGTTTATTCCTGGGATACAAGAATGATTTAATATCCACAAATCAATCAACATGACACACCACATTGACAAAATAAAGATAAAAATCATGTAGTCATCTCAATAAATGCAGAAAAAGCATTTGACAAAATTTAATACCTGTTCATGAAAAAAATAAAAGTAAGACTTTCAACAAAGCGGGTTTAAAGGGAATATATTTCTGGGCACCTGGGCAGCTCAGTCAGTTGAGAGTCTGAATCTTGATTTCAGCTCAGGTCATGATCCAAGGGTTGTGGGACTGAGCCCCACACTGGGCTCTGTGCTAAGCATGGAGCTTGCTTAAGATTCTCTATCTCTCCTTCTGCCCCTCCACTCCCCTGCTCACACTCTCTCTCACTCTAAAATAAAATAAATAATTAAAAATAAAGGGAGTATAGCTCAACATAATAAAGGCCGTAAATGACAAACCCACAACAAACATATACAATGGTGAAAAACTGACAGCTTTTTCTCTAAGATCAGGGGCAAGACAAGGATGTCCACTCTCATCACTTCTATTCAACACAGTACTGGAAGTCTAGGCCACAGCAATCAGAAAGGAAAAAGAAAAGACATCCAAGTTGATAAGGAAGAAGTAAAACTGTCATTATTTGCAGATGACATGGTACCATACACAGAAAATCCTAAAAACTCCACCAAAAAAATATTAGAAATAATAAACGAATCCAGTAAAGTTGCAGATACAAAATTAACATACAAAAAAGATACTGCTTATGTTTCCATATACTAATATAAAGTAGCAGAAAGAAATTAAGAAAACAATTCCATTTACAACTGTATCAAAAAGACTAAAAGCCTAGGAATAAACTTAATGAAAAGAGATGAAAGACCTGTACCCTGAAAAACAATAAAGCATTAATGAAAGAAAGAAACCAAAGACAATACAAACAAATGGAAAGATATACCATGCTTATGGATTGGAATAATTAATATTGTTAAAATTCCATATTACCCAAAGCAATCTATAGATACAATATAATTCCTATAAAATGCCAATAGTATTTTTTACAGAACTAGAAAAATACTAAAATTTTTATGGAACCACCAAAAAAACCCAAGTAGCAAATGCAATCGAATAACAAAGCTGGGGGTAGCACATCCAATATTTCAAGAGATACTACAAAGCTACAGTAATCTAAACAGTATAGTACTAGCACAAAAAACAGACACATAGATCATTGGAATGGAATAGGAGGCCCAGAAATAAACCCAGGCTTTATATGGTCAATTAATCTACAACAAAGGAGGCAAGAATATACCATGGGAAAAGCCAGTCTCTTCAATAAATGGGCGTTGGGAAAACAGGACAGCTACATGTAAGAATGAAACTGAACCACTTTCTTACACCATACCCAAAAATAAATTCAAAACGGATTAAAAACCTAAATGTGAGACAGGAAACCATCAAAATCCTAGAAGAGAACACAGGCAGTAACCTCTTTGACATCAGATTTAGCGACATGTTTTTAGATATGTCTCCTCAGCCAAAGGAAACAAAAACAGTAATAAACTGTTGGGGCTATGTCAAAATAAAAAAACTTCTACATAGTGAAAGAAACAATCAGCAAAATGAAAAGGCAACCTACTGAACAGGAAAAGATATGTGCAAATGGTACACTGAATAAGGGGTTAATATCTGAAATATACAAAGAACTTATACAACTCAACACAAAAAAAAAAAAAAAAAAACCCACAAATAATCTGGTTAAAAATGGATAGAGGACCTGAATAGACATTTTTCCAAAAAATGAGATATGAGGATGGCTCAGTTGGTTGAGCACCTGATTCTTGATTTCAGCTCAGGTCATGATCTCACGGTTCATGGGTTTGAGCCCAAGTCGAGCTCCATGCTGACAGCTCAGAGCTTGGAGCCTGCTTGGGATTCTGTATCTCCCTCTCTCTCTGCCTCTCCCCTGCATGCACTGGGTCTCTGTCTCTCAAAAATAAATAAACATTAAAAAAATCTTTTTTTAAGTTAAAATGCAGAGATAAATATTATTGAAAAAATATATAAGAATATGCTTACTATAAAATAAGTCCTCCTTCAAAAAAAAAAAAAAAAAAATCGGTGAACGACTTCCACTCCTGGAAAGATGGGAACAAATGCACTCATCTCTCCTCATTCCACTACGCTCATCTAGAAACCCTAGACATCATCCATAAACAATCTGAGAATACTCTGTAAGGCTAAAGAATAAGAGACAAACTGGCTAGAGACCTCAGGAACCAAGGAACTACACAACATTAGTTCCTGAAGACTGCCTCATATAGCCCTGACAGGTGCTAGAACATTCTACAACCCAGAATCACCAAGAGCACACAAAGAGAGCTCAAAGAAAAGTCTGCTCTCTCTAGCTAAAAGATCAGCAAAGGGGCAACCTAGAAGGCAGAAAAATTTTAGGCAAAATATACTCTAGCCAAACACAACAGATGAAGAACCCAAAGAAACAAAAAACTTTGGGCCTGACCCCACGCCCACCAGTAAAGACCCAGGGAGTGGCCTAGACTCCCACTCTTGCCTGGCTGAACAAAGATGCCCGTTCACATTCCAATGGTGTGGTGTGGGAAAAAGCAGGGGGGAACTGGAACTTTCATTCATACACAGTAGTAATAAAATAAAAAAAAAAAAAAATAGACCAATATTTCTCATTAATATAAGTCCTCAACAAAGTATGAGCAAATAAAATACATAAAAAGAAGTATATGCCGGGGTGCCTGGGTGGCTCTGTCGGTTAAGTGTCTGACTTTGGCTCAGGTCATGATCTCGCAGTTTGTGGATTCCAGGCCCACGTCAGACTCTGTGCTGACAGCTTGCTCAGAGCCTGGGGCCTGCTTCAGATTCTGTGTCTCCCTTTATCTCTGCCCCTCCCCTGCTCGCCCTGTCTCTCGCTGTCTCTCTCTCAAAAATAAATAAACATTAAAAAAAAAAAGTATATGCCATGATCAAATGGGGTTTATTCAAAGGTTGCCAAGGCTGGCTCAGTATGTGAAAATCAATGTAATCCATCATAGCAGTAGGCTAAGGAAGTAAAATTCCACAACCATGTCAACTGATGCAGAAAATCAAAATTCAACACCTATTCATGATAAAACCTCAAAACTTTGTTTCACAAGGTAGTCCTTGGACAAGCAGCAATGACACCCTGTTGGAATCGCAACCCTGTTAAAGAAGAATCTGAAGTCACGTGCCAGCGAGAGAAGCACCACTTTGTAATGATGGAAACCCTGTCAGTGTATTTCTAACAGTGTTCTTGTTGAAGACACTGTTCTGTCTCCATTCATCTGAAGAGCCATCAGAATTCTTCTCAAGCATCAAGAACCAGGCAATCTTTACTACAGATGAAATAAATTACTTATCAACAATATAAACCAGTATCTCATTTTCATTATTGCTATGTCTTTCACGGAGATCAGAGACAATCTCACAGTTCAAAGTTCATAGCTGTATAAAATCACAACTCACATATATCTATACTCCAAGCTTGACTTGGAGTTGATAGTCAGTTCTTTTTTGCCCTCTGATCTTGGTTTTTATTAATTTATACTTGTCCATCTTACGATATGGGTTGTTAGATGCTTCCTAAAATCCACTAGAAAACAAAACAACAAATAAGTAAATGAACAAATAAGAACTCACCAGAGACTTGGTCATTTCTGGCTCTTCTGGGAAAGAGGCAGAGATCTGAGAAGAGATGAACAGAGTGACCAATGAGAGAAGGAAGTGTGCCAGAGTCCCACACATGGACATATACATCATTTAGCATCCATGCACCTGACCCAAAAAATTCACTTCCAGGACTACATCATAAAAAACCATCCTGAATTGCACAAAAGTTTAATTTATTTTTTTTAATGTTTATTTATTTTTTGAAAGAGAGAGAGAGTGGGGGAGGGGCAGAGAGAGAGGGAGACAGAGGATCCCAAGCAGGCTCTGCGCTGTCAGCACAGAACCTGACATGGGGCTCGAACTCATGAAACGTGAAATGATGACCTGAGCCGAAATCGGATGCTCAGCTGACTGAGCCACCCAGGCACCCCTGCACAAAAATTGAAAAGCAGAAATTTCACCACAGCATGGCTAACAACAAAATTAAAAGGCTAGAACATACTGATACCCAATAACTATAGACTCTTTAAATAATTTGTGGACCATCCTGAAAACATAAAGACACATAAAATTAAATTACAGTAGAAAAATATGTTAAACGGCCAAGTAAAAATAAAAAGATGTACCAAATAGTATGGTTTCATTTTCACTGAACAATATGTGTGTACATACACATGCACACATACACGCATGGACACATATATGAGTGCATTCATACACAAGAAAGAAAATTGTCTGGGAGGAAATATACTACCATGTTAACAGATATATTATTTGGGTGGTGGTAAAATCATAGGTAATTTTTATATTCTTATAAAACAAAGTAGCTTTTTTTTTTTTTTTTAATGTTTGTTTATTTGGGGCACCTGGGTGGCTCAGTTGGTTGAGCCTCCAACTTAGGCTCAGGTCACAGTCTCGCGATTTGTGGGTTCAAGCTCCGTGTCAGGCTCTGTGCTGACAGGTTGGAGACTGGAGTCTGCTTCAGATTCTGTGTCTCCCTCTCTTTCTGCCCCTTCCTCACTCATGCTTTGTCTCTTTCTCTCTCTCAAAAATAAACATTAAAAAATTGTTTTTAATAAATAAAAATAAATGTTTATTTTTGAGAGAGATAGTGAGCGGGAAGGGGCAGAGAGAGAGAGAGAGAGGGGAGGTAGAGAAAATCCCAAGCAGGCTCGCTGCTGTCAGCACAGAGCCCAATGCAGGGCTTGCTCCCACGAACTGTGAGATCGTGACCTAAGCTGAAATCAAGAGGCAGACAGTCAACTGAGCCACCCAGGCGCCCCTGGAAGCAGGTTCTAATCAAGACACACACATTGGTCATTGTGTCCCTTTGACCCTAGACCTATCCTCCCCAATATTTTTTCATGATAGACTTGTAAAATTAATTTTTGCTTTGAACTTTTATATTAAAAGTATTCCTATTAAATATACTTTTCATGTCTAAACTCTGCCAGCAAATATTGGGCCAAGGTGGACTGGAGTCCGAAAAAGAGATTCTGAAGGCTCACTATGTGCTCTGACACCAGGGATCTGTGGAAACACAATGAGATCCTGCAGAGACAGTGCCACATGGTGACAGCCACTCAGCTGTCCTCCCAAGAGCCTCATACGGTGTGGGACGGGTGGCACAGGGGAACAACGAGAATTTGGAGCCAAATCAATGTACGTTTGAATCTCAGTTCTTCCATCTTCTAGCAGGACAGCCTAGAGAACTCACTTCAGTCTGTTTCCCCATCTTCATACTTTTTAGATAAACAAACTTACAATACTTGAAAAGCACTCAGACAGGAGTGGCATACAAATACTCACTAAAATTCGTTACTGATATTATTCCAATATCAGTAATCCACGTAGACTGCAATCACTGTACCAGATGCCATCTGACTTCACAGCCCCTCAAGTAAGTCATCACCAACCCCGACCCCCAGTTCCTCACTCGCACTCCACAAGTGGCTCCAGTCGGCTGCGGCACACCGACCTCCCGCGAGAGCCGTCACTCACACCTCAGAATCACCGGTTCCCATACCCTGCTGCTCATAGACCCCAAATCATTCATTCCACAGTCCCTGATCACAGAGCCTCCAACACTCTAACCTGATCGTTCTGGCTTGCCACCAGTAAATTCCATGCCCCACAAAGGAAAAATTCCTCTTATAGGTCTTTCCTCTATTCTCAATACTTCTGGTCATCAAATATGTGTGTGTGTGTGTGTGTGTGTGTGTGTGTGTGTGTGTGTGTGTGTGTGTTGGAAAAGGTCGGGGGTGGGGAAGGAATCCCTACACTAAGCAATTCTGCAACACCAGCCGAATGTCCTACAATTTAACTCAATTCTGGCATCATCTGCTTGGAGTCAGCATCAGATCGCACAGGTTGAGGGCTCAGTCTCATGAGTGTCCCCTGCCCCAACTTCAAATGCCAATCATAAGCCCAGGCTGTTACTTGTGCTTATTAACTGGCTATAATCAGAGGTTCCCAGGACCCCCAGCTCGGGTTCCATTAATTTGCCAGAGCAGCTCACAGAACTCAGGATAACATTTGACTTATTGGATTATCGATTGATTATAAAATGACATACCTCAGGAACAACCAGGTGGATGAGACGCATAGAGCGAGGTATAGGGGAAGGGGTGCCGCACTCTCCCAGCATCTCTATGTGTTCAATCCAGAAGCTCTCCAAACTCCATCCTTTTGGGGTTTTATGGACGCTTCATTATGTACAGATGATTAATTAAATAACTGACCATTGGTGACTGACTCAACCTCCATTCGGGGCACGGGTTTCAAGTTCCAACGCTCTAATCACATGGTTCGCTCCCCTGGCAACCAGCCCTCCTCGAGTGGTTATGGAGAGACTTTAGAAAAATTACTTCATTAACGTAAACTCAGGTGTGGTTCAAAAGAATTTATTATGAATGATGACAACATCCATTTCACCTTCATCTCTCTGGAGCAATTTCTGGAGTCAGGAACAAAAGGTGCCCTGTGGCTCTTATCATTTAGGAAATGACAAAGGTTCTAGGAGCTATGTGCTGGGAACCATGGACTAAGACTAAAATACTTATTTCTTATTATATCACAATATCACATGCCCCCATTGCTGGCCTCCACACTTTCATCACCACCCACCATGCATCTTCATCAATCATCCCAAGAGTCCCAATCCCAGATGCACCTGCACTGGCACCAGGTACCCAAGCACACTTCCCACCACTCACACCACTACTAGGCCTGTACCATTAGCCTTCCCCACAAACTTACCCACACACACGCACACGCGCGCGCACACACACACACACACACACACACACACAGGAAGGAACCCAATCAATGATCAAATCTGGGGATATTCTTGAATTTTCAAGATAATCAAAAACACATAAATCCAAAGCACATGTGAAATAACAGATTATTTACAGAGAAAATTTTCAGAAAATCAAGATGCCTCATCTGCAGTAAATTAAATGATATCAGAAATGTATCTAAAAGGCCTTTTCTGGGGCACTTGGGTGGCTCAGTTGGTTAAGTGCCCAATTCTTGGTTTTGGCTCAGGTCATGATCTCATGGTTCGTGAGTTCGAACCCCATGTTGGGTTCTGCACTGACAGGAGCCTGCTTGGAATTCTCTCTCTCTCCCTCTCTCTGCCCTTCCCCTGCTATCTCTCTCTCAAAATAAATAAACTTAAAAAAAAATCTTTAAAAGGCCATTTCTCTGTGAAGGCTAGAGAAAGACATTTTCAGGAATAAAAGTACTTGCAGAGTATCTCTATCTTTATCTGGCGAAAATACTTTAAAAAGTATTCCAAATAATGTAAATTGAATCAGATGAGATCTCCCAAAGAAAAATACTGTTCAGCAATAATTTTTGCAAGAGATATAATTATAAAAAAGGACAAGAGTGGTGATGGGATGAGGCCATTAAAGGTAAAATTGATAATATTCTATGATAAAACATTTCTAATTAAAACATAAGAAAAAACGTAAGTTATATGGGGTGTAGAATGGAAACAATGAACAGAAACTTAATCACTACAATGAAAGTAGAAAGTATGAAACAGAAAAAAATGGGGCACCTGGGTGGCTCAGTTGGTTGAGCTTCTGACTTATTTATTTATTTATTTATTTATTGTTTAATTTACATCCAAGTTAGTTAGCATATGATGCAACAATGATATCAGGAGTAGATTCCTTAATGCCCCTGACCCATTTAGACCATCCCCCCCCCACCCCCAACCCCGCTGACTCTTGACTTCTGCTCAGGTCATGATCTCATGCTTCCTGGGATCAAGACTGGTATGGTACTGTGCTGACAGGAGCCTGCTTGGGATTCACTCTCCCTCTCTCTCTGCTCCTTCCCTGCTCATGCTCTCTCTCTTTCTCTTAAAATAAATAAGGGAAGGAAGGAAGGAAGGAAGGAAGGAAGGAAGGAAGGAAGGGAAGGAAGGAAAGGAAGGAAGGAAGGAAGGAAGGAAGAAAGGAAGGAAGGAAGGGAGAGAGGGAGGGAGGAAGGGAGGAAGGGAGGAAGGAAAGGAAGGAAGGAAGGAAGGAAGGAAGGAAGGAAGGGAGGAAGGAAAGGAAGGAAGGAAGGAAGGAAGGAAGAAAGGAAGGAAGGAAGGAAGGAAGGGAGAGAGGGAGGGAGGAAGGGAGGAAGGGAGGAAGGAAAGGAAGGAAGGAAGGAAGGAAGGAAGGAAGGAAGGGAGGAAGGAAAGGAAGGAAGGAAGGAAGGAAGGAAGGAAGGAAGGAAGGAAGGAAAGGAAGGGAGGGAGGGAGGGAGGGAGGGAGGAAGGAAGGAAGGAAGGAAAGGAAGGAAGGAAGGAAGGAAGGAAGGAAGGAAGGGAGGAAGGAAAGGAAGGAAGGAGGAAAGAAGGAAGGAAGGAAAGAAGGAAGGAAGGAAGGAAGGAAGGGAGGAAGGAAAGGAAGGAAGGAGGAAGGAAGGAAGGAAGGAAAGAAGGAAGGAAGGAAGGGAGGAAAGGAAAGAAAGAAAGAAAGAAAGAAAGAAAGAAAGAAAGAAAGAAAGAGAAAGGAGAAAAAAATATGGCGCCTGGGGGGGTTCGGCTGGTTCAGCATCCAACTTGGGGTCTGAGTTCTGAGTTCCAGCCCCCCTTTGGGTGAGCTCAAGGTCTGCTTGTGGCTCCAAGCTGACAGTGCAGAGCCTGAGTGGGATACTCTCCCTCTCTCTCTTCCCCTCGCTCACTCACACACTCTTATCAAAAAATCAAATAAACTTAAAAAAACAAATAGTAACAAACTGATAAGCTTAAAAGACAAGATCAATTAAGACCTCAATCTCTCAGCCCTCATATCCCTCAGTCCTCATTCTCAACAGCTACCCACCTCTACTGACCCCACGACCCCGTGTCTCCGCGCAGATCCACCGTTAGACATCCCACCATCTCGATCTCTCCCTCACGGATCCACCTTCAGGACCCCGCCGTCCCCATCTCCCCCCGGTTCCACCCTCAGAGATCCCCCGACCCCGACCCCATCGCTCCCCGCGGATCCACCTTCCAGACCCCACCGACCCCATCGCTCCCCGCGGATCCACCGTCCAGACCCCATCGACTCCATCCCTCCCCGCGGACCCGCCCTCGGAGATCCCCCCGACCCCGACCCCATCCCTCCCCGCGGATCCACCGTCAAGACCCCATCGACCCCATTACCGCATCCACTGCCCGCCCCCGTCAGTGGCCGGATTGCTAACCACGGACCTCAGCGACGCTTCGCCACTCATCGCCCGACGCTCCCGTCGCAGCACCCACCTACCCCTCACCCACGCCCTCTCAAAACAGCGGCCGTTTACCTCAGGTGGCGACTAAATCTGGCCGACTGCCCCTCTCGCTCAGCCCCACTCTCCGCGGGATTCCTCACGGGGCCGCCTGGGTGTGCGCATGCCCAGCAGCGGTTTCTTGGCCCTAGCCCGCGAGTACTTAACATGGCTCGCCGCTAAAAGCGGCTCCCTCCAAACGGCTGGCCCGCGCCAACATGGCGGCGCCCATCAGGCGCCCAGGCGTGCAGGCGGCCATGTTGAAGTGACGTAAAGACCGTGGAGCTCAGAGTCGTCTCGGGAAACGCGGCTGGGCGGAGGTGCTACTCTGGGACTCAACCAGGAAACAACCAGAGCGAGACAACCAGGAAGCAACGAGCGAGACCCTTCCCCTCGCTCCCGTGCACTCAATGCCACCATTTGAGACAATCGGCAATTATAGAACGCTTCACCCCAGAAGAGGAAGGTGCACATTTTATTCAAGCACCCACGCAGCATTTGCCAAACTAGGCCACAACCTGGGTCATAAAACAAATCAAATTTAGTAAAACTTAAATCATACAGCCTAGTTGTCTGGACACAGAATCAAACTAGAAATCATCAGAAAGACAACAGGAAATCAACACTTGTAAATTAAGTGGGGGTTTTTTGTTGTTTGTTTGTTTGTTTAAGAAAGAGCGCAAGCTGGCAAGGAGCAGAGAAGGAGATAGAATATCTGAGGCAGGCTCTGTGCTGACAGCAGCAAGCCCCATGCAGGGCTCCAACTCACAAACCATGGGATCATGACCTGAGCAGAAGTCCAGCACTCGACCAACTGAGCCACCCAGGTGCCCCTAACACGCGTAAATTAAGCAACACAGTTCTAAATAATCCATGGGCCAAAGAAGAAGTCTTAAGGAAATTTTAAGAATACAATGAAATAGGGGCACCTCGGTGGCTCAGTCGGTTAAGCGTCTGACTCTCAATTTCAGTTCAGGTCATGATCTCACGGTTTGTGGGATCCAGCCCTGCACTGGGCTCTGCGCTGACAGTGCAGAGCATGCTTGGGATTCTCTCTCTCTCTCCCTCTCTCTCTCCCTCCCTCCCACCGTGCCCCACCCCACCCTCGCATTCATACGCATGTTCTCTCTCAAAATAAGTAAACATTAAAATATATATTTTGAATTAAATGATGAATATATAACTTATAAACACTTGTAAGATGCAGTAAAAGTAGTGTTTAAAGGGAAATTTACGGAATTGATTGCATTGTTTAGAAGGGAAGAAAGAACTAAAATCAATAATCTAAACTTCCATCTTAGGAAATTAGAGAAGAGCAAGGTATTAAATATTATTAAAATGATATGGATATTAAATATTAAATATTGAATTCAATATTAAAAGGACAAAAAAGGAATTTTTTAAGAATTTAATTTTTTATAAGTTTTAACTTCACAGCAAAATTGAGAAGGTACAGAGATTGTCCATATCCTTCTAGCTCCCATACGTCCACAGCCTCCCCCTATTAATATCCTCCTCCAGACTTGTACATTTGTTACAATTGATAAACCTACATTGATGTACCATAATCCCCTAAAGTCCATAGTTTACATTATAGTTCGCTCTTTGTGTTATATAGGCTATGAGTTTGGACAGATATATAATGACAAGTATCCATCATTATGGTACCCTCTGTGAATATCCTCTGTTCTCTGCTTATTTCTCTTCCCCTGCCTCAACCCTTGGAAACCATTTACCTTTTTTCTGCCTTCATAGTTTTTACTTTTCCAGAATATCATATAGTTTTCCAGAATGTCATATACTATATCCTATAGTATATAGTACATAAACTTTGGCTTCTTTCACTTAGTAAATTTTTCGTGGCTTGAAAGCTCATTTCTTTTTAGCACTAAATAATACTCCATTGCTGGGGTGCCTGGCTGGCTCAGGTGGTAGAGCAGGTGACTCTTGATCTCAGGGTTGTAAGTTCGACTCCCATGTTGGATGTAAAGATTACTTAAAGTTTATTTATCCATTCACCTGCCAAAGGACATCTTGTTTGCTTCCAAGTTTTGCAATTATGAATAAAGCTGCAATAAATATTTGTGTGGGCATAAGGTTCCACCTCCTTTGGGCAAATACTAAAGAGTGCAAATGCTGAATCATATATTGAGTATATTTAGTTTTATGAGAAACTGTCAAACTGTATTCCAAAGTGGTTGTGCTATTTGCATTCCCATCAGCAATAAATGAGAGTTCCTTTGCTCCACATCCTTGCCAGCATTTGGTTTTTGTCAGTATTCTGGATTTTAGCCATTCTAATATAGTGTAATATTGTCTCATTGTGGTTTTAATTTGCATTTCCCTGACGACATATGATGTCAAGCATCTTCTCATTTGCTTATTTGCCATCTATACATCTTCTTTGGTGAAGTGTCTGATAAGGTCTTTGGACCATTTTTAAAAATCAGGTTGTTTTCTTATTGTTGAGTTTGAAGAGTTCTTTATGTCTTTTGTATAACAATTTTTTGTCAGATGTGTCTTCTGCATATATTTTCTTCCAGTTGGTGACTTGTCCTTTGATTCTCTTAACATTGTCTTTTGTAGAGCAGTTTTAATTTTATTTTAATGTTTGTTTGTTTGTTTATGAGAAAGAGAGAGAGAGAGCCCACAACAGGGGAGGGACAGAGAGAGAGAGACACAGAATCCAAATCAGGCTCCAGGCTCTGAGCTGTCGGCACAGAGCCCAACACAGGGCTTGAACTCACAAACTGTGAGATCATGACCTGAGTAGAAGTCAGACACTTAACCAAGACACCCAGGTACCCCAAGTTTTAATTTTAATAAAGTCCATCTCACCAATTATTTCTTTAATGGATAGGCCTTTGGTATTGTAAGAAGTCACTGTCATACTCAAGATCATCTAGGTTTTATCTCATGTTATTTTTTTTTTTAAGTTTATTTATTTTTAGGAAAGACATAGACAGTGTAAGCAGGGGAGGGGCAGAGAGAGAGAGGGAGAGAATCCCGAGCAGACTCCATGCTGTCAGAACAGAGCCTGATGCAGGGCTCAAACTCATCGAAACCATCAGATCATGACCTGAACTGAAACCAAGAGTAGGATGCCTAACTGACTGAGCCACCCAGGCACCCCATATTCTATGTTATCTTTTGAGAGTTTTATCATTTTGCATTTTACATATAGTTCTTTGATGAATTTTGAGTTACTTCTTGTGAACAGAATACGGTCTTCGTGTAGGTTCTTTGGGAGTGCGTGCACATGCAGAGGTCCAGTTGCTCCAGCACCGTTTGTTGAAAAGACTACCTTTGCCTCATTGTATTGTATTTGCTTCTTTGTAAAAGAGCAGCTGACTATATTTATGTGGATCTATATGTGAAACTGTAAAAGATCTATTCATCGTGCAGCTGCCCAAGAGACACTTTTGTCCACAGCCCCCTTAATATACCATTTCTGGTCAATCTGGACTTGTCACCCCCCCCCCTTTTTTTTCAGTCTTAAGGTTATTGTAAACGGAGTATTGAAGTCTTCAACTATTGTTGCGGGGCTGTATTTCTACCTTCGATTCTGTCCATATTTCCTTCATAGCTAGGCCTCAATGTTATTACAAACTGGTCTGACACAGCTACATCATTTTGTTGTCCCGTAGGACATAACAATCTTACAGAATACTAACTTCAGACAAGATTATTCTGAGACCATGATAAACTGCAACACAAAAAGGACATTTCATGTTGTCTAAGCACAGAGAAAAACAAGATTGCTGTGCCATCCACAAAATAATCATCACATTGCCTTACTTTCTGACAGTATCCAACCTACAGCAAATCTCCCCCTCCCTGAGACTCTACCGCAAATCATTCGAAGTCCAAGAGCCAAGTAGGCTCTTTCTAACTCCTCTGAGATAACTCATGGTTCCCCATGATGTTCTTCCTTACTGCAACATAAATGCTGTTTAACCACAGGTGTGATCCTAGTGGTCTTTAACTGAAGAGTTTTGAAAGGGTTCCTGGTGAAGAGGTCCCTGGGCACTGGGTCAAGATAGGGAGGTCAGACCTTGGTATGCATGAGCCTGGAAGGAAATACAGATTAGAAACATGATCAAGAGAACAAAGCCTATGAATTTTATACTTAGTAACCTCAAACTGAATACACACCTGCCATTTGCAAAGGCCGTTTCCACCAAAGGAATGGCTGATTTAAGATTTAGGGGAGTCAAAGAGAGGGGCTTGGCAAAAAAGGGGTCAAACAGTGGAACTCCTAGGAGGTCAGAAGCCATCACCTGCCTCTTGGGAGTTCTGAGGTCAGACAAAGTCTGACTTCCCACAAGATGCCAAGCTCCTTCTTTGCCTTTAGTACCTACTTATCCAGTTTCCCTTTTTGCCTCAACTTCCTGGAAGCCGTATTTTTCACATGAAGCTACATAAACATATCTTAGCTATTGTTTTCAGTTTCCTTATTGTTAAAGAAAAAATTAAAGAAGTTATTGACACTAGTTAAAACAGGAAGGCATGTTTATTCCGGACTATAATGATAGGTGTGAAGGACTACTGCAAAGGGCTTTTGCTGGAGGAGAGACTCGGGTCAGCTCTGAATACAAGGATGGGGGTGGGGGTGGTTATGGCCAAGGAGCAGAGCGAGGGCGAGTGGATGAAAATTTCCTGGGTCTGAGGAAACAAGGCCAGGGGGATTCTTCCTACGGACTCAGCAGGACTCTTGTTGAAAGCAGGCCAGGATGGTAAGACACGGAGGGCGAGGATGAGTAACCTGATCGGATAGCAAAGGTGAGCAGACACCAAGGGTGGCGGATTTTCTTTCAACAGACTCAGTAGGATTCTCGCTAAAATTGTGGAGCCCAGTGGAGATGAAGGCGCAGAGGAGCCCCACTCGGGCTCGGTCGGGGAGACTTTGTGGCCATCTTGATGGGCCCGGAAATCCAGGGAGATAAATACAACACAGGGTCCTTACCAGTTGGATTGAATGCTGGGTTCGTGAGCCTCTCGGAGAACCGGCCTTCCTCCCCTGGGAAATGAGTCACGCACAGAACGTGCCCTGCACGAGCCCCGCCACCTGTGGCTCCCACCTGGCCTGGCCACCCCCACCCCCACCCCCACCCCCGCAGCGGCCAGACTCTTCCGAGGGGGGGGTCTTCCCTATGTCCACCCACTCCCTCCAGCCCACATCGGGGCCGCTCTGTCCGCTCCCGCCGGCGAGGATCTCGGGTCCCCACGAGGCGGGCGGCAGCGGGCGCCCAGGTCCAGGATGTTGGGCGCCGGTCGCTATCCCCTCAGGGAGCGCGCGCCCCGCCTCCCGGCCTCCGTAGTTCGGGCGCGGGTGGCTTCCCCGTAGGCCCAGAGTCCCCGCCTCCCGGCCTCCGTAGTTCGGGCGCGGGTGGCTTCCCCGTGGGCCCAGAGTCCCCACCTCCCGGTCTCCGTAGCTCCAGCCCCGGATGCACATGCCCGGCCTCGGGCCCCCGCACTTCCGGCGGTGGGCGCGGGCGCCTGTGGGTCTGGCGGGGCGCGTTTGAGGGCGCTGGAGTGACCGCCTATGGTGTTTGTCTTTCTCTGAGTGATGTATTCAACAATACATAAACATATTTTATTTACACTTTTAAATCGTGGTGTTTATAAGCAGTTGATAGAAGCAGTTCTGTGTGCGCCACAGGAGTGAATTGTCATCGTTACGTGAAACTTACATAAGAAATTCCTGCTAGTGTTACGGTTTCATGTAATGTATTGAACAGCAGACACATTAGGTGGGAAGTGTCTGCGTATGGAATCGAGCACTGTGTGGCTCCATTTGTTTTCACTTTGACAAGCTCCATAGTCCACAGTGAACACCATTATAATTAAAAATTATTTTCCTTGGGGCGCCTGCCGGGGCTCAGTCATTTGAGCGTCTGACTCCCGATTTTGGCTCAGGTCAGAAAACCCGGAGTTGTGGTTTCGAGCCCCCTGTCAGCTTCGTGCTGAGCCTGGAGACTGCCTGGGATTCTCTGCCTCTTTCTGCTCCTCTGTCCACTCGTGTGCTGTTTCTCTTAAATAAACGTTTTCCTTAATGCTCTTTGAAATACATCAATATGATAGCTCCTTCATGGCGTGAATTTTTTAGTTTAAGAAGAGTTGAGCTACATTGTTCACCGTTCCACATTCAGTACCTTTGTAAGATTTTCTCACCTGTGAGAGTTCTTCCAAATAAAAGCCATCTAGAATAAGCACATCCACAGGCCTCCCCTGACGCTGAATCCTCTTATGTGTGAGTTCTGGTTTCGGACTCAGTCTTCTCCATATTTGTTGTTTCGATGGGGTTTTTCGCTGGTATGAATTAAATGAACCTTAATGAAATGGACATTATAGGACGAACTTTCTAGCATCCACTATGTTAAGAGGGAATATCTCCATTGAGAATATTTTGCTGTCTAATGGGTTCTGGCTTCATGATGAAGGGTCTCCCATAGTCATAGCCATGGTGTTGTTTTTCACCAGTATGTATTAACTGATGCTCAGTGAGGTGTGATTTCTGGGAGAAGACTTTACAATACCCAGTTCATAGGGCTTCTCTCCAGAATGAATCCTCTGATGTCTGATGAGTTTTGATTTCCAGCAGTCAGCACACTCATAGGAAAATTCATAGTATGAATTTTCCGATGTGTTTTGAGACCTGCCTTATGAGAAAAGGCTTTTCCACATCCTGCACATTCATATGGTTTCTCCCCAGAATGTTCCTCTGCTGTCTGAATGGTTCTGGCTTCAAGCTAAAAGCTTTTCCATACTCAGGGTGCCTGGTTGTCTCAGTCAGTTGAGCATCCAACTTTTGATTTCAGCTCAAGTCATGATCCCAGGGTCATGAGATAGAGCCCCATGATGGTCTCCATACTGAGCATGGAGACTGCTTGGGATTCTCCCTTTCTCTCTCTCTCTCTCTCTCTCTCTCTCCCCCTCTCCCTCTGCCCCTCTCCCCTTCTTATGCATGTGCCTGCTCTAAATTATTTTTTAAGGTTTATTTATTTATTTTGAGAAAGAAAGAGAGCCCGGGGTAGGGGCACAGAGAGAGAGGGGAGAGAGAATACCAGGCAGGCTCCATGCTGTCAGGACAGAGCCTGACATGAACCCAGAGATAATGACCTGAGCCAAAATAAAAAGCCTGATGCTTAATTGACTGTGCCACCCAGGAGCCCCTCTAAAACAAACAAACAAGCAATAAACATACATAATTTCCCACACTCATTACATTCATGGGTTTTCTCCCTAGTATGAGTGACCTGATGGTGAATGTGGGGTGCTTTCAGGGAGAAGGTTTTACCACATTTATTACATTCATATAGTTTCTTTCTAGTATGAACTGTCTGATGCTTTCAGAGATCTGACTTACATGAGAAGTTTTTTCCACACTCAGCACATTTATAGGATTTCTTCCCAGTATGAATTTTCTGATGTGCCTTGAGATGACCTTACAAGAAAAGCTTCTTCTACATTCTGCACATTCACAAGGTTTGTGCTCACTATGACTCCTCCGAAGTCTGACGAGTCTGACTTACTTTTAAAGTGTTTTACACATTTCACACCATGAGGCATCTCATCAGTATGTGTTACCTGGTGCCCTGCAAGATGTGCTGAGAGAAGTCTTCCAATATTTAGAATATTCATAAGGTTTTATGAGGGTATGATTTCTCTGGTGGATACCAAGTTCTGGTCCACCACCTCTAAGTTGACTTAAAAGCTTCCGTGGTTTGTCACAACATGTCAGTCATCCCTTGAGAACTGATCCATAATCTCAAAAGGGAATAAATACTCTTCAGAAATTCCCACTTTTGTGACTTCAGGTCTAAATTCTTCATCTGAAAGGAAAAGGGAAAATTGGCTCAGCAAGAAGTACAAAATCAGAAACCAAGCAATGGAGCACACAGTTAGAGGTGCTGCTCTTGTATCATTGGTTCAGTGCTTGGCACATAGTTGGTGCTTAACAAATAATTGTGAAAGAAATCACTATCTTATCCTAGTAGGGCTACCGTTCACTGAACCTGTATTGACCATTATTTATTTCCTATTTCCTTCCCTACTGTCCTCATCTCAAGACACTTCTTGTCTTGCCTCTGAAAACATATTTCTCTTTAATTCTAATATTAAATGACTTCTATGTTCTGTGACTATTACAGAGTTAGTATGTTCTCATCTTATTTTTATTTGCTTAAAACAAACAAGATAAATCAACCAATAACCCTGCTAGATCATGCCGCCACTCTGTTCAAATTGCATACGTTATTTCTGTGCTCAAAGCCCATCTGTAACACCCATAGGCCGACAGACCCAGTTTTTTACACTATTTCACTAGTACCTGAGAAATACAGTCTCTTCCCACAGAATCAGAGTACTGGTTGTCCAACATGCTCTATTCCAGCCAAACACGACAGAAGAAACTGCCCCAAGGACAGGCCAAGTGGGGACACAAAGCTTCTAACCTTGGCACCCGGATGTCCCCTCCCACCACCTCCAAAGTGGCGCAGAGAGAGCCAAGTAGGAAGCTAGGACTTTAACCCCACCAGCCTCTTACTGTGGTGTCAGGAGAAACGTGTGGGGACCTGGCAGTAACGATGTGGCCTCGCATCCTGGAGCAGTGTCGGATAAAGCCAGCTGAAACAGCAGGTTTAGATAAGATCCAGAGTCTTACAACAGAATACAAAATATCTGGGTTCCAATAAAAAAAATCGCTCATACCAAAAGCCAGGAAGATATCAAACTGAATGAAAAAAGACAACAGATAAATGTCAACTCCAGGATGACACAGAGATGTTAACATTACCTGGCAAAGAATAGAAAGCAGCTTTGATTAGGGGTGCCTGGCTGGTTCAGTCGGTAGAGTGTGTGACTCTTAATCTTGGGGTTGTGAGTTCAAGCCACATGTTGGGGGTAGAAATTACTTTAAAAAAAAGAAACCAAAAAAAAAAATAATTAAAAAAAAGCAGACTTGATTAAAATGTTTCAGTGCCCAATTATGAACACAAGCAAAACAAATGAAAAATAGCCTCAGCAAAGAAATAGAAGAAATAAGGAAGAAACAGATGGAACTTTTAGAACTTAAAAATACAATAACTGAAATAAACAGTCCAGTGGCTGGGATCATGAGTAAAATGGAGGACACAAAAGAAAGTCAATAAAATGAAAGATAAAACAATAGAAATTACATAATCTGAACCACAGAGAGAAAATAAACTGAAACAAGCAAACAAACAAACAAACAAAACCACCAAGCAGAACCTCAGTAATTTACAGGACTAATAACTAGGTTCTAACAATTATGTGACCAGAATCCTGGAGGGAGAGGAAAGAGGCTAAGGAAGAAAAATGACATAATCATATCAAATGATGCAGAAAAAGCATCAATATCAACACTCATTTATGATTAAAAAAACTCAGAAAAATAGGAGTAGAGGGGAACTTCCTCGACTTGATAGAGTAGCTACAAAAACCTATAGCTGACTCTGTAGTTAATGATGAAGGACTGGATGTTTTGCCCAAGACTGGGAACAAGACAGGGATGTCCACCCTCAACATTGTTGTTCAACACAGTACTGGAAGTTCTGGCCAGTGCAGCAGAGTAAGAGATGGAAATAAAAGGCATGCATATTAGAACAGAAGAGATAAAGCTGCTGTTATTTACAGGTGAAAAGATGGTTTATGTAGAAAATTCTAAAGAACCTATAAGGTAGGAGGATGCAAAATCAACATAAAGATTAATTGTATTTCTACTATTAGCAATGGACACGTGGACGCTGAATTTAAGTACAATACCATTTACAGTTACTCAGAAAATGAAATACCTAGGTGTAAATGTAATAAACATGCACTAGATGTGTATACTGAAAACAACATAATGCTGGTGAAAACAATTCAAAAAAGATCTAAATAAACAGACATCTTGTGTTCCTAAACCGGAAGAGTCAGTAAAGAAGTAAATTCTCCACAAAATGATACATAGGTTTAATGTGCTTTCTATCAAAATCTCAGCAAGAATTTTTGAAGATACAGGGGCGCCTGGGTGGCAGAGTCGGTTAAGCGTCCGACTTCAGCCAGGTCACCATCTCGCGGTCCGTGAGTTCGAGCCCCGCGTCAGGCTCTGGGCTGACGGCTCGGAGCCTGGAGCCTGTTTCCGATTCTGTGTCTCCCTCTCTCTCTGCCCCTCCCCCGTTCATGCTCTGTCTCTCTCTGTCCCAAAAATGAATAAAAAACGTTGAAAAAAAAATTTAAAAAAAGAATTTTTGAAGATACAGACAAGATTTTCTACAACTTATATGGAACGGTCAAGGTAAAACATTTTGGAAAGAAAAGTAAAAGAAGAATCACTCTACCTGACACTATGGGTTACTGTTTGGTTGCAGGAACCACAATTTCGTGGTTCTGGAAGACGAATAGACACACAGACCAACAAAATGGAAGAGATGATCTAGAAATGGACCGACACAATGACGTCAACCTGATTTTTGAAAAAAGCAGCTCGGGGGAGAAAGAGCAGCCTTCTCGTCGAATGGCGCTGGACAACTGGGCACCGTGCGGTAAGAGACAGACTTAACGAGTCGAGGTGTGGACTCTGCGCATCCTAAACAAACAGCAGGGCTTCACCTGGCTCCTGAGGCATGACCTGGAGACCTTCGGGTTACCCTGCCTGATGAGACAGCCTTTGGGTACCTTTGGCCTTGGGCCATATCAGATAGTTTACGATCAAATGTGATTTACTGTGATTTACTGCATCAACGTGACCTCTGGATGACCTGAGGATGGAATAACTAAGGGGAGGTGCATGGTCACAGACCCCTAGTAAAAATCCCGGACACAAGCCATGGTGAGCTTCTCTGTTGGCAATGCTGTGTGCAAGTTGTTGCACACTTGCCGTGTATACAGCTCCACTGGGAGTGGGCAACTGGGCTCCACCTTTTGTACCTTTTACCTCTGCTGATTTTAAACTGTACACTTTTGCTGTAATAGTCACTATGAATCTCACAGCGTTTCTGAGTTCTGTGAGTCCTTGTAAATTACCCAATCTGAAATAAAGAAGGATGAGAGGGTGGCGTTGATGAATCTTTATGACTCTGGGGTGGCTACTGGGTCATCCATGGTGTGAAGCAGTGGCCATTTTGTAATTAGCTGATAGAGGTGAAAGTTATCAGTGGAATTTAGAAATGATAGCCCCAACTCCCAAAGAGTTGACTCAGTAGATACATAATGAAATATAAAATAACATCAAGCAAGCTAAATATCCAATCTCATGGTCACTGTTGTCTATTGTAGCTGATATTAAATAAAGGTGAGCACAGGGACAGACTACCAAGCAGTGCCGGGCTGGGACTCTGGCCAGTTGGAGCCATAGCCACCGGCCTCAGGGCCATGACCAAAGGGAAGAATGATCTTGAACAACAGAAAATCAGAGTTATTCATAAGTAAATGGAAAAAACAGGGGTGCCTGGGTGGCTCAGTCGATTAAGTTTCTGAGTCTTGGTTTTGGCTCAGGTCATGAATTCATGGTTTGTGAGTTTAAGCATCACGTCACACTTTGCACTAACAGCCTCTTGAGATTCTCTCTCTCTTCCTCTGCCCCTCCCCCCTCCCAAAATAAATAAATAAACATTAAAAAAGAAAAAAGAAAATGGGAAAAACAAAGGAGAAAGTCGAGGGATTCATTCTCAAAAGGTGAAATTGTTTAGACAATTACTAAGAAATGGGATGAGCAAAGAACGTATTGACAGGGACAACACCGAGGTTTTAACGCAGCATGATCACAGGTGGGTGGACCAGTGTGACCCCTGATGGTTCCCCAATTGACTCTGTTTACTCAAATTTGAGTACAAATTTGGGAAAACCTTTAACACTGGAAATTAAAGATGACATTGAGTAACATGACAAGTCATCTGGGGCAATGATCCAGCAAACTAATCAGGACAAGGATGAAAGGGCAAAGCCCCCTGGCTTAGCCACCAGCTGGAGACCCTAGATCATAGACACATGTGGGCAAATTGTCCAGGCGGTACGGAGACTTTTCTAGGGTTCCTTGGCATGGTGTTCCAATGCAGTGGGATTCCCAAACCTGGTGTGATAACCAACGGGGCTACAGGTGATTGGGGGTGGATACGGGGGTATCTTGGTGGGATTAAGATAAAAGCTGGGATAAGAATTGGAATGTTGAACAGACTTCGTGCAAAGTGGTTGAGTCCCATTTGCTTGAGTGTAATTTTGGGATGGATATTATGTCTGACTAAGGAACACTTCCCCTACTTAGAATTGTAAAACAGAAGGCAGGTACGTTTACCCTCTGGCCAGTATTAAGTGGACATGCAAAATAGGGAATGACAGAATTTTCCATGCCCAGACAGTTTGTTAATTTCAACAACATAAAACACCTGGTGGGCAAAAGAATGTACCACTTTAATTAATGGCATTTGAGAAGTCCGAGTGCTGGTACCAACAAATTCAAATAGTGCTGTGTGACCCATGGGAAAGCGAGAAAAGCATGGAAAAGCAGGAAAAGCAGGGAGCCGGCAGGCTGACCACAGTGTAGGGTGAGAGCCAATAAGCACCACCCAGTGGTGATTGCTGGGATTTGGGAGCAGAAAATCTCCAGAAGAAGTGATACCAAAAAGGAATTTGGAGTACTTAGTAGCTTGCCACCAAGCACTAATTGAAACTACCCCTAACACCGAATGACATAAAATAATTTTGGAGTCTGAAATACCCCAAATGACTCAGGCGATGTCAGAGACACACTTCAATAGGGAAGGAAGTGCCCATTTTCTTCAGACCAAAAGACCCATATGAGGGCCAATAGCATCCAAATCAAAAACAAAAACAGATCCTATGGTGCCCAATAATGAAAATACACATCGTATATTTTATTCGTTGCCTAGAAACGCCATAAAAAATAAACACAAACTTAAAACACCAGTAAGATTCCATACACACAAATTAAATGGCCAGAATCAGTAACACTGACAACACCCAATGCTGGCGAGGATGTGGGAAACTTATTCAAGGCGGGTGGGAAGGCAGACCGGTGCAGCCATTCTGAAAGTGCTTTGACAGTTAGTTTCTTACAAAACTAAACATCCTGTTACCATGTGATCCAGCAATCATGCTCCTCATTTACCCAGAAAAGTTGAAAACTTACGCTCACACAAAAACCTGCACTTGGACGTTTACAGAAGCTTTATTCATAATTGCCCAAACTTTGAAGCTACCAAGACCCCCTTCACGGGGTGATGGACAATTAAACTATGTATCCACACAATGGAATATTATTTATCAATAACAAGAATGAGCTATCAAACAATGGAAAGACATGGAGGAAACTTAAAAGCCCATCACTAAGTGAAAAAAAAAGCCGGTCTGAAAAGGCTAATACTGCATGATTCCAACTGTATGACATTCTGGGAAAGACAGAACCTCGCAGCCAGTGGAAAGGTCAGTGGTTGCCAGGGGATGGGGGACAGGGAGGAATGAAGGGGAGGAGCACAGAGGATTTTTAGGGAGTGAATATACCTTCTGTGATACCGTAATGATGCACACATGTCCTTGTACATTTCTCCAAACCCACAGAATGTCCACCACGGAGAGTGACGATAATGGGAAGAAGCTCTGAGTGGGGGGATGAGGGGATGTGGGAAATCTCTGCACGTTCCCCTCAATTTTTCTATAATCCTAAAACTGCTCTAAGGAAGTATTAATTTAAAAAAACGATTAAATGTTACCACAAACTAATAATTTTTCAAAAGAAAAAAAATACCACAAACTGAGCATCGAAAACAACAGAGACTTACTGTCTCTGGAGGCCAGAAGCCCAACGTCAAGCTGTTGGTGAGGTTGGTTTCTCCTGCAGGGTCTGTTCCTCACTTCCCTCCTGGCTTCTGGTGGTTTGCTGCCCATCCTTGGGGTTCCTTGTTTGTAAATCTCTGCCTTCCTCTTCACATAGCATGTTCCCTATGTATATCTCTGTGTCCAAATTTCCCCTTTTCAGAAGGACACCAGTCTTAATGGATCAGGGGCTCACCCTACTCCAACATGACCGCATTGTAACTAATCACATCTACAATAATCCTATTTCTGAAAAAGGTCACATCTGAGGTCCTGGGGGTTAGAACTCAACATATATGAATAACGGACTATTACGCAGCCATAACAAGAATGAAATCTTGCCATTTGCAACAGCCTGGATGGACCTACGAGGTATGATGCTAAGTGGGATAAGTCACACAGAGAAAGACAAATACCAAATGATTTCACTCATATGTGGAATCTAAAAAATAAAACAAATGAGCAATCAAAACAAAACAGAAACAGACTCATAGATACAGTAAACAAACTTTGGTTAACAGAGCAGGAAGAGAGCAGGGGGTGGGTGAAATAGGTGAAGGGGGTGTAGAGGCACAAGCCTCCAGTTTATAAAACAAGCCATGGGCGGGGCGCCTGGGTGGCTCGGTGGGTTAAGTGTCCGACTTCGGCTCAGGTCATGATCTCGCGGTCTGTGAGTTCGAGCCCCGCGTTGGGCTCTGTGCTGACAGCTCAGAGCCTGGAGCCTGTTTCGGATTCTCTGTCTCCCTCTCTCTCTGCCCCTCCCCTGTTCACGCTCTGTCTCTCTCTGTCTCAAAAATAAATAAACGTTAAAAAAAAATTAAAAAAAAAAAACAAGCCATGGGCATGGAAAGCACAGCGGAGGGAATGTATACAGGGAATGTAGTCAACTGCATTGTAACTTTGGTGATATATGGCAACTGGACTTCTCATAGGGATCATTTCATAGTGGATAAAAATATTGAACCACTATAATGTACACTTGAAAGTAATAGGATATTATATGTCAATTTTCTATCATACTTTGATAGAAAAAAAAGAATGCACATGGCTGGCAATAGAATGTGAAAAAATGTGTTACTGTCTAGTTCAGAAATAGAGGTAATCTTTCATAGTTCTGAAAACGTCAAAGAATGGATAGAGTTGGGAGTAATATAAATATTCATTTTTATAATAGTTTTAGACCCGTAAAAATGAATCTGTACAAGAAGACAATTATGTGGATATCTAAAAAATTAAAACTAGGGTCTTCTCTGTATTATCTAGATATTTTAGCCAAAGGCTACCTCACCAGATTACCTAATGTGAATACACTACTGATTCTCTTGTCTTGCTAATGCAGTATTGTGTTATGATTGTTGAATTACTATCAAGATAACTGATAGATAGAGATAATGGATTACACACATACGTTGCTCTATAATGTGTTTCAAAGAAAAATAAAAAATATTTAAAATTTTGAAAACAAAATTAAAAAAGAAAAAAGAATGAAAACCAAATGTATATTTCTTTTTCACTTTTAATTTTTTTTTTAAATTTACATCCAAATTAGTTAGCATATAGTGCAACAATGATTTCAGGAATAGATTCCTTCCTTAGTGCCCCTTACCCATTTAGCCCATCCCCCCTCCCACAACCCCTCTAGTAACCCTCAGTTTGTTCTCCATATTTATGAGTCTCTTCTGTTTTGTCCCCCTCCCTGTTTTTATATTACTTTTGTTTCCCTTCCCTTATGTTCATCTGTTTTCTCTCTTAAAATCCTCATGAGTGAAGTCATATGGTTTTTGTCTTTCTCTGACTAATTTCACTTAGCATACCACCCTCCAGTTCCATCCACGTATTCGCAAATGGCAAGATTTCATTCTTTTTGATTGCTGAGTAATACTCCATTGTGTGTGTGTGTGTGTGTGTGTGTGATATATATATATATATACCACATCTTCCTAATCCATTCATCCATCAATGGACATTTGGGCTCTTTCCATACTTTGGCTGTTGTTGATAGTGCTGCTATAAACATGGGGGTACATGTGTCCCTTCGAAACAGCACACCTGTATCCTGTGGATAAATGCCTAGTAGTGCAATTGCTGGGTCGTAGGCTAGTTCTATTTTTAGTTTTTTGAGGAACCTCCATCCTGTTTTCCAGAGTGGCTGCACCAGCGTGCATTGCCACCAACAATGCAAAAGAGATCCTCTTTCTCTGCATCCTCACCAAAATCTGTTGTTGCCTGAGTTGTTCATGTTAGCCATTCTGACAGGTGTAAGGTGGTATCTCATTGTGGTTTTGATTTGTATTTCCCTGATGATGAGTGATGAGCATTTTTTCATGTGTCAGTTGGCCATCTGGATGTCTTCTTTGGAGAAGTGTTTATTCCTTCTTTTGCCCATTTCTTCACTGGATTCCTTGTTTTTTGGGTGTTGAGTCTGATTAAGTTCTTTATAGATTTTGGATACTAACCCTTTATGTGATATGTCATTTTCAAATATCTTCTCCAATTCTGTCGGTTGCTTTTTAGTTTTGCTGACTGTTTCCTTCGCTGTGGAGAAGCTTTTTATTTTGATGAGGTCCCAGTAGTTCATTTTTGCTTTTGTTTCCCTTGCCTCTGGAGACGTGTTGAGTAAGAAGTTGTTGCAGCCAAAATCAAAGAGGTTTTTGCCTGTTTTCTCCTCGAGGATTTTGATGGCTTCCTGTCTTACATTTAGGTCTTCCATCCATTTTGAGTTTATTTTTGTGTATGGTGTAAGAAAGTGGTCCAGGTTCATTCTTCTGCATGTCACTGTCCAGTTTTCCTAGCACCACTTGCTGAAGAGACTGTCTTTATTCCATTGGATATTCTTTCCTGCTTTGTCAAAGATTAGTTGGTCATACGACTCTGGGTCCATTTCTGGATTCTCTATTCTGTTCCATTGATCTGAGTATCAGTTCTTGTGCCAGTACCATACTGTCTTGATGATTACAACTTTGTAGTATAGCTTGAAGTCTGGGCTTGTGATGCCTCTTGCTTTGGTTTTCTTTTTCAAGATTGCTTTGGCTATTCGGGGTCTTTTCTGGTTCCATACAAATTTTAGGATTATTTGTTCTAGCTCTGTGAGGAATGCTGGTGTTATTTTCATAGGGATTGCATTGAATATGTAGATTGCTTTGGGTAGTATTGACATTTTAACAATATTTGTTCTTCCTATCCAGGAGCATGGAATCTTTTTCTATTTTTTTGTGTCTTCTTCAATTTCTTTCATAAGCTTTCTACAGTTTTCAGTGTATAGATTTTTCATCTTTTTGGTTAGATTTATTCCTAGGTATTTTATGGTTTTTGGTGCCACTGTAAATGGGATCAATTCCTTGATTTCTCTTTCTGTTGCTTCATTGTTGGTGTATAGGAATGCAACCAATTTCTGTGCGTTGGTTTTATATCCTGCCACTTTGCTGAATTTATGAATCAATTCTAGCAGTTTTTTGGTGGAATCTTTTGGGTTTTCCATATAGAGTATCATGTCATCTGCGAAGAGTGAAAGTTCGACCTCTTCCTGGCCAATTTGGATGCCTGTCATTTCTTTGTGTTGTCTGAGTGGTTATGGGTCTGTTCAAGTTTTCTATTTCTTCCTGTTTCAGTTTTGGTAGTGTATATGTTTCTAGGAATTTGTCCATTTCTTCCAGATTGCCCATTTTATTGGCATATAATTGCTCATAATATTCTCTTATTATTGTTTTTATTTCTGCTGTGTTGGTTGTGACCCCTCTTGTTTCATTTTTTATTTTATTTATTTGGGTCCTTTCCTTTTTCTTTTTGATCAAACTGACTAGTGTTTATCAATTTTGTTAATTCTTTCAAAGAAGCAGCTTCTGGTTTCATTGATCTGTTCCACTGTTTTTTTGTGGGGGTTTTTTTGTGTGTTTTTTTTGGTTTCAATAGCATTAATTTCTGCTCTAACCTTTATTATTTCCTGTTTTCTTCTGGTTTTGGGTTTTATTTGCTTTTTTTTCCAGCTCCTTAAGGTGTAAGGTTAGGTTGTGTATCTGAGATCTTTCTTCCTTCTTTAGGAAGTCTGGATTGCTATATACTTTCCTCTTATGATGGCCTTGCTGCATCCCACAGGTTTTAGGTACTGGTGTTATCATTTTCATTGACCTCCATACCTTTTAATTTCCTCTTTAACTTAGTGGTTAGCCCATTCATTCTTTAGTAGGATGTTCTTCAGGCTCCAAGTATTTGTTACCTTTCCAAATTTTTTCTTGTGGTCGATTTTGAGTTTCATAGGGTTGTGGTCTGAAAATATGCATGGTATGATCTCGATCTTTTTGTACTTACTTAGGACTGATTTGTGTCCCAGTATATGGTCTGTTCTGGAGAACGTTCCATGTGCACTGGAGAAGAATGTATATTCTGCTGCTTTAGGATGAAATGTTCTGAATATATCTGTTAAGTCCATCTGGTCCAGTGTGTCATTCAAAGCCATTGTTTGTTGATTTTTTGGTTAGAGGATCTGTCCATTGCTGTGAGTGGGGTGTTGAAGTCTCCTACTATTATGGTATTACTATCAATGAGTTTCTTTATGTTTGTGATTAATTCATTTATATATTTTGGTGCTTCCACATTTGGTGCATAAATGTTTACAATTGTTAGGTCTCCTTGGTGGATAGACCCCTTGATTATGATATAATGCCCTTCTGCATCTCTTGATACAGTCTTTACTTTAAAGTCTAGATTGTCTGATATAAGTATGGCTACTCCTGCTTTCTTTTGTTGGCCATTAGCATGATGGATGGTTCTCCATCCCCTTATTTTCAACCTGAAAGTGTCTTTAGGTCTAAAGTGGGTCTCTTGAGGGGCGCCTGGGTGGCTCAGTCGGTTGAGCGTCCGACTTCGGCTCAGGTCATGATCTCGCGGTCCGTGAGTTCGAGCCCCGCGTTGGGCTCTGTGCTGACAGCTCAGAGCCTGGAGCCTGTTTCAGATTCTGTGTCTCCCTCTCTCTCTGACCCTCCCCCCGTTCATGCTGTCTCTCCCTGTCTCAAAAATAAATAAACATTAAAAAAAATTAAAAAAAAATAAAGTGGGTCTCTTGTAAACAGCGTATAGATGGATCTTGTTTCCTTATCCATTCTGTTACCCTATGTCTTTTGATTGGAGTATTGAGCCCATTGACATTTAGAGTGAGTACTGAAAGTTATGGATTTATTGCCATTATGGTGCTTGTGGAGTTGGAGTTTCTGGTGGTGTTCTCTGCTCCTTTCTAATCTTTGTTGATTTTGGTATATATATATATATATATATATATATATATATACACCATATATATATACCAAGAAAGATGAAAATATACATATATATGTACATATATATACACAAATATACACAAATATACATATATTTATATATAATTATATATATTATATGTATATGTATATATACATATATATGTATATGTAAAATACACAATATTTTATATACATACAATACACAAATATATATGTATATAAGATATACACATCTATAAAAGATATACATATATATACACATACTATATATATGTATATTTTCATCTTTTCTCCCCTCAGAGAGTCCCCCTTAAAATTTCTTGCAGGGCTGGTTTAGTGGTCACAAACTCCTTTAATTTTTGTTTGTCTGGGAACCTTTTTATTTCTCCTTCTATTTTGAATGATAGCCTTGCTGGATAAAGAATTCTTGGCTGCATAATGTTTTGATTCAGCACATTGAATATATCCCGCCACTCCTTTCTGGCCTGCCAAGTTTCTGTGGATAGGTCTGCTGCAAACCTGATATGTCTTCCCTTGTAGGTTAGGGACTTTTTTTTACCTTGCTGCTTTCATGATTCTCTCCTTGCCTGAGTATTTTGTGAATTTGACTATGATATGCCTCGTTGATGGTCGGTTTTTGTTGAATCTAATGGGGGTCCTCTGTGCTTCCTGGATTTTGATGTCTGTGTCTTTCCCCAGGTTAGGGAAGTTTTCTGCTATGATTTGCTCACATAACCCTCTACCCCTATTTATCTCTCTTCCTCTTCTGGGACCCCTATGATTCTGATCTTGTTTCTTTTTAATGAATCACTGATTTTTCTAATTCTTAAATCGTGCTCTTTTGCCCTCTTTTTTTCTGCCTCGTTATTCTCTATAAGTTTGTCCTCTATATCGCTGATTCTCTGTTCTGCCTCATCCATCCTTGCCGCTGCTGCATCCATCCATGATTGCAGCTCAGTATAGCATTTTTAATTTCATTCTGGCTATTGTTTACTTTTTTTTTTTTATCTCTGAAGAAAGGGATTCAATCTATTTTTTACTCCAGATAGTATTCTTATTATCGTGATTCTAAATTATGGTTCAGACATCTTGCTTGTATCTGTGTTGGTTAAATCCCTGGCTGTCATTCCTTCGTGCTCTTTCTTTTGTGGTGAATTCCTTCATTTTATCATTTTGAAGGGAGAAAAGGAATTAATGAGGTAGAAAAATTAAAATTAAAAAATATTAAAATTAAAAAATTAAACACACACACATACACACACACACACACACACAAAATTGAATAAATGAAGCTAGATCCTAGGTGTGTTTTGGTCTGGATGTTGAAAGTGGTTTGACAGATTAGAGGAAAAAAGGGGTGGGAAGGAAATAGTTGGAGAATTTGAAAAAATGAATACACTGAAGTAGACTAAAATGAGATGATGAGAGTAAAATAGAATTTGAAAAAATTTACATAAAAGCAAAAATATAGTAAAAAATTAAAGAAAAATATTTTTAATAGAAATTGAAAGTAAAATGAAGTCTTTATCTTTCTGTATTCAAGAAAAAGAAAAGAAATGAAAAAGATAAAAGAGGAAAAGAAAAAGAAAAAGGAAATCGTTTGAAAATTTGAAAAAGTGAATACACTGAAGTAGACCAGAATAAAATGATGGAAGTAAAACAGAATTTGAGAAAATTTACACAAAAGTAAAAAATATAGTAAAAAAATTAAAGAAAAAATTTTTAATGAAAATTGAAAATAAAACTTAATTTTTTCTTTCTGTATTCAAGAAAAAGAAAAGAAGTGAAAAAAAAAGAAAATTGAATAGATGGACCTGCTAATAGATTGAAATAGGACTGAAATTACTTCGTTTTCCCATAGAAGTCAGACTATGAAGTGCTTTATAGTTTATAGTTTATAGTCCATAAACTAAGTAGGCAGTAAGACTTGTGTTCTTGAAGAGCAATGTTGGCCCAGTTGGGTGGAGCTCAGTGTAATGGCTCCATTCTCCACTAGATGGCGCTGCTAGCCTACTGGGGTGGAGTGTTGTGGGGTTCATAGGTGTGTATGCGCGAGAGCAGTGAAAATGGCCGTCACCCAGCTACCCAGTCTGTAGTATCGGAACTCTGTTCTCCCCAAACAGCAATTGCACACCCATCCTCTGTCTTCAGCTTTTGTCCACTCCCCACTTTTCCACTGTCCGTGACCAAGCCCCAGGTGGTAACTCTCTCCTGAGTTTTGTCTCAGATGCAGCTGTTTTCCCCGGCGCCGTATTTCTGAAGCACTGTGGCTTTGACCTGTTCCACCCCTCTGTGGGGGTGGGTCTCACCAAGCAATGGCTGAATGAGCAATGGCCCAATGTCAGCTGCACCCAAGAATGCTTGCTGGATCCTGCTGCTGCCAGTGCCCCAAGACTGCAGCCAGGTGCCAGCTTGCCCCAGAAAAAGTTTGCGAGATAGTGTAGGAGCAGCTTTTCAGGGATTATGGAAAATCACAACACACATCTGGCACCAGGCTTCGCCCTTAACAACCTTGTTCCAGCACCAGTGAATGTGGCCATTCTCTGGGGTCTTCTGGGACCAGGTGGCTTCAACAGTCTCTACCAAATGTCCTTCCAGCAGTGGAACCGCTTTTCCCTGTGAGGCCCGAGAACCTCCCAGACCCCACTCTGTTCCTGGGGATTTGCCCTTCCCACCAGAGCACCACCAGGTACTCAGCTACGGAGTTCAGCCTTTGCATACCCCTTGTTTACAGTCTTAATGGAATGTAAACCCTCTTCTTTCCCTTTTCTCCTTTCTCCCTTTTTAGTTTAGTCCCTGTGGCTGTTTCCAATTTTCCTCTTTCTCTCCAGCTGCTTTTGGGGAGGGGTGCTTTTCCCGTATTCTTCCCCCACACCCCATCTCCATCCTCTGCCCACAAAAGCAACTCCCTTCCCGCGGCTTCTCATTTCCCAAGTTAACCTCTCCACGCCACGTACCTACTGAATCTGTGGTTCAGGTTGTGCAGATTGTTGTGTTAATCCTCAGATCTATTTTCTAGGTGTGCATGATGGTTTAGTGTTGGTCTGGCTGTATTTCATGGATGTGAGACACACAAAAAACTTCCATGCTGCTCTGCCATCTTGACTCCTCTGTCCCAAATGTATACTTCTTATTATAAAAACAATATCACACAACAGAGTGGGAGAAAAATTTATAAGTCATATATCTTATAAGAGGCTTGTATCCAGAGTATATAAAGTACTGGTACAACTCAACGGTTAAAAGACAAATAACCCAATTTAAAATAAGCAAAAGATGAATAGACAGTTCTCCAAAAAAGATATAAAAATGGCCAATAAATACATGAAAATGTGCTCAATATCATTAGTTATCAGGATATTGAAACCAAGATCATGATGAGGTATCACTTCACCCTACTAGGACAGCTGTAGTCCAAAGACAGATAACAGGGAGTGCTGACAAAAATGTAGAGAAGATGGAATCCTTATACAATGCTAGGGAATGAAAAATGGCACAGCTCCTTGGGAAAACAGTTGTAGACGTTTCTCAAAAAGTTAAGCAGAGAGTTATCATATGGCCCAGCAATTCCACTCCTGGGCAAGTACCTAAAAGAAATGGAACCACAAGTCCAGGAGGAAATCTGTATGTGAACATTTGTGGCAGCAATGCAGCAGAGGTGAAAGGTAGAAACAAGGCCAGGACAGCTGCCACTTGGCACCTGATGAGGTCAGATGGAATCCTGTAGGGCTGGGTGGCATCCGGGAGATGCATTGGACCTTCCACGCGATGATGAGCTGCACCAATGGTTAGTGGTTGATTGGAACACTGGCAACAGGTCAGTGCCTTTTTCAGGGTTATATCTACCCCACACTGGCACTGTTGATTAGATTAATGGCCTTATGTAAATATGTCTTATGATACAGACACCTCATGGGAAGGGACCCAACTGATGGTCCAGACAGAGAAGGATAAATAAAAATTTAAGACACCGGACTCCCTCCCTGATAGAATAATGGAGAAGAGGGGGAAGAAGACAGGCAGACACTGGAATTCCTAAATCTACCTCCCAAGGACGGACACCAGACCAGTGCCCCATGTACTCCCTGTTCTGCCTCTGCCAGAAGCTGAAAATAAAACTAATAACAAGGGGGAAAACTGCTCCTCTCCAAGCAGCAGGATTCTCTTTAGTTTCTTGTTGCAGTTCTTGGGTCTTATTTAAACTGTGCTGCTTGGGGGCGCCTGGGTGGCTCAGTTGGTTGAGCGTCCGACTTCAGCTCAGGTCACGAGCTCACGGTCTGTGAGTCTGTGAGTTCGAGCCCCGCGTCGGGCTCTGGGCTGATGGCTCGGAGCCCGGAGCCTGTTTCAGATTCTGTGTCTCCCTCTCTCTCTGCCCCTCCCCCGTTCATGCTCTGTCTCTCTCTGTCCCAAAAATAAAAAAAAAAAAAAAATAAAATAAACTGTGCTGCTTGGAGGTTCCTTTTCACAGACCAGCTCGGATGCGTTGGCGACCACGCTCTGGGCTTGTCTACACTGTTACTGTTCCTTGAAAATACTCGGCGTGAGGGCAATCATGTCTCATGGTGCCCAATCTGTAAAAGATCATATCTAGTGCCCTCTGCCTCAGAACAATGGGCCAGAAATCATGTCCTGTGCCTCATCAGCTGTGTCCACTGCAAAGCCCCCTCTGCACCCCAACACAGCTTGAAGCAGTTTTGGAAGACGGACCTCCACCACATTCTGTACAGACGGAGGAAGGATTACCTGGGATTTGTAGCACGCTCCAACCACACGTTTAACACACACCTGCTTCAAGCCCATGGCCTCCTCACCTGCAGACAGAACTAACCTACTTCCCTTGGGGTCCCGCAGACCACTGGCCCTGAGGAAGCGAAGGACCACGATTTCTGCAAGGTGAGGCCTGACCACACTCAGAGCCTGCACTGACTGTGGTGACCCTGACAAGAGACACCTGGATGCCCGATTCCCGGCTGAATCTGGACGCTTCCAAGGACAGATGCTGCTCCTGGGCACTGCTTCTCCTGCACGCAGCCCCCTCCCATTCCCCACACCTTCCCCTCGAAAACCCTCCCACTTCGTCTGGAAGGGGAAGATGGCCTTCGAGACATTAGCCCACCTTCTTCCCAGGTTGCCGGCTTCCTGAGTAAAGCGACCTCTCTTTTCCCACCATCACTCGTCTCTCAAGTGTTGATTTTCCGGCGGAGAGCAGCCGGGCCTGAGGTCGGAACCAGTTCGGTCCGGTGATAGAGGAAACTTTCAACCTTTCCTGCTGGTGGGTCTCAGGGAGGCTATACTTCTCCCAGGGTCAGAACAACTTCTGCAAACCCTCAGATCAGGGCTGTTTCCGCTCTGAGCACACACTGCACATCCACTTCTTTGGAAAATAACCTAAAAGAAACATTTCAAACTAAGGATGAGACTAAAAATCTTCTTGAGTCCCGCTGCCACACCTCTGAGGCCTGCAACCTTGCACGTACTAGAAGCATAAGATAAAGTCTGTAATTTTCTGAAATGTCCTTCATCACAATGATTTGTAACTCTATTTTATTTTATTTTATTTTATTTTAATTTATTTTGAAACAGAGAGCATGAGCAGGGGAGAGGTAGAGAGAGAGGGAGAGAGAATCTTAGTCTGGCTCTGCTCTGTCAGCACAGAGCCCAACACGAGGCTTGAATCCACGAACTGTGAGATCATGACCTGAGCTGAAACCAACTGAGCCTCCCCAGGCGCCCCGATGCCTTGTGACTCTTGATGTGACAAAGAACACATATATCACATATTACACATTCCTTCTCCGGAGCTCTTGCTTCTTTGTGAAGATTGTACATCCCAGGCACCCAATTTTCAAACTCCTTTCTTCTTCTTTCTTCTTTCTTCCTTCCTTCTTTCCTTCCTTCCTTCCGTTCTTTTTCTTTCTTTTCTTTCTTTCTTTCTTTCTTTCTCTTTCTTTCTTTCTTTCTTTCTCTTTCTTTCTTTTTCTTTCTTTCTTTCTTTCTTTCTTTTTCCCTTCTTCTTCTTCTTCTTCTTCTTCTTCTCCTTCTCCTTCTTCTTCTTCTTCCTTTTAGAAATTCTAAAAGGTTGGTTCATTTGCTTCAACACCAGTAACTGGCAGAACCCAGGGTGGAGGGCCCAGCCGGTGAAACAGCCCAGGCTCTGCTCATGTACAGGTAGGACAGGACCCTGGGGGGTGTCTACACTGGGTGGGCAGCCTTCATGGAGAGCTGGAAGGGCCTCACAGTCTCAAGTGGCTCAGAGGCAATGGTCCTGGGTCGTGGGAATGGATGAAATTACAGTTGTGAGTAGGAGCTTTTGGCGTCAGAAATGTGTTCTCTCTCCTGCTGCTCTGGAGGCTGGCTGAGGCAAAGCAGCACTCCTCCTGACTCCTGGGTGGGCTGTGGAGGCTGCTGCCCCATTGGGGCTCCTGCTGGGGGACTCAGAGCCTGTCAGCAGCTAGGAGCAATCAGCCACAAGTTGTCAGGAGGGGCTGCTTTGCTTCTGATGAGGAAGATAAGGGAGGTTGAGAGAGACAGAGACAGAGACATAGGACATAGCAGGAGAGAGAAGGGCAGACAGATTTGCAAGCAGGGTTCCTTTTGGTCATTGGTTTTCTTTGGTAAAAAGCTGTAATGGGAAGCGGACGGGCCCACGGCTAGTGCACTGATGTGGGATATAAGCCCACACATCCAGGAGGCGGAGTTCACAGACTGTCATGACTGAGTCACGGCAAAAGCAGGAGACTCACTGCATTCGTATCCACTGAGGACTCACCAGTTTGCCAGGTGCCCTCGATCACATAGGGAAGAGAAGCGGAGGACTCAGTTTCTCTAAGAGATGTTTGTGACTCCCAGCCTGGGGAGGAGGCTCCCTCTGCTCTCCGCTGGCTGAATATGGGTAAAGTTCCCTGGTTTCTGTCCCTTGTCCTGTCTCTCTCCCAAGTGCATTTTGTGGTAAAGCACCGGTTTCATGATGACCGAGCAGGAGCCCCTGGTTTGCTGGGAAAAGTGGGGTCTTGACACGGATCCCCCATGACCTGCTAAGGGGCAGTCGACGCCGTCTGACTTTGGGGGCTTTGCTGCTGTTCACCGCTGTTCAACAAGTGGTGAGAGATGGCCTCTGTGTTCACCATCATGGGGCTTCAACGTTTCTCAGCAAGCGGCCACGGAATCAACATGGTAACGCTATGGGCGTGGATAGTGCGTTAGGCTACCTGTTGCTAAGGCTTGGAATACAGTTCTGTGGGAAGACACCCAGGAGACTGTGCAGTGTGTCCCTTAGGTGGTGCACAAAGAACCCCACTGTTTGTTTCTAGACAAAGGTGATGCTCTGTGGGGAGGGGGAGAGGGCTTCTTATGCAACGATCTATACATGTGTCACTCGCCGAAACCCAGCTTACAAGGGTCAAGGTTGCTGGTGGGGAAGAATGTGGGAGCACAGAGGTGAGACAAGTCCTATGGGACACACCTCAGGGTGATGTGGTTTGAAGGTTTAGGGGTGGCAGTTGTGAGAAACAGAGATCTGGGCGAGGAAGACGGAGATGCAAGACAGCTCCCTGTCTTTAGAGTTTTATCCACAGGTGAAGTTTTCACCAAGAAATATGCACTTCCAGACTGCACCCCATATCTCTTCCCTCCAAGGGAAGAGCCGTACAGAGACCCTCTCCACCTTCTCAGCTGCCACGCGCCACTGTCCGTTTTGACCCGCCACAGCACTGCACCTTCGTTCCCACCAATGATGGGGTCTGCAGTTGCCCAACACAGGTGACTTCCTCCAGTACTTGTTTTAGGAGATCACTCGGGTTCTTTCTGAAACTCTCCTTCCATTTCCAAAACCTTCACTAATTGCTTCTTCTAAAACAAGGTGGTAGGGCTGCTCAGACCATTTTTCTTTGTCCCATTCTTTCAGTGGGCAAACTCATCTTCTTGCTCAGTTTTAGGTATTTCCCTGAGTTATAGACCAGAGACTTGCATCCTTTGGTCCAGCTTTTGGAAATGCCCACATGAGTTTTTCAAACGGATCTCAATACTAAGCATGTTCGTGAGGGAGCTTGGCCCGGTCTCCTGTGGTTGGCTTGGGCCCACCCACATATATCAGGACAATCTCTTTAATCTTCAAGTCTATACCCTTAATCACATCTGCGATGTTTCTTTAGCATCTACTATATCTGCAGGCACCAGGGATTCAGATGTAGGTACCTTTGGGGGGCTATTCTACCTATCCACCAGGCCACTGAGATTTTTTTCCTGTTTTCTTATAGAAAATGGATCAATTTGAGCTCTTACAGTTAGTTCTCTGTTAACATTTTTATTGTGATAAAAATATATGCATTGTATCTTTGTTATACTTATGTTTATATTTTCAGGTATTTTGAGTTCACTTTTGCAAATGGACAGGTATAGGTTGAGGTTCTGTGTGTGTGCAGGTCTACGACAATTGCTCGTTCCAGTACTGCTGTGGTACAAGATTATCCTTTTCTCATTGATGTCTTTGGCATCATTAAAAAAAATCAATTGAAAATATATATGTAGGTCTGTTTCTTGATTCTTTTCTCTGCCCTAATGATCTATTTATTATCTTTATGCCAATTCCATAGTCTTATTTTTCCCTTAAAAAGGTTTTTTTTTAATGTTTATTTTTGAAAGAGGGACAGAATGCGAGTGGGTTAGGGGCAGAGAGGGAGACACAGTATCTGAAGCAGGCTCCAGGCTCCGAGCTGTCAGCACAGAGCCCGATAAGGGGCTTGAACTCATGAGCTGTGAGATCATGACCTGAGCTGAAGTTGGAAGCTCAACCGACTGAGCCACCCAGGCGCCCCTCCATAGCCTTATTTATTGTTTTCTAACTCTTGCCATCAGATTATTTAAGCCCTCCAACCTTTATTTCTCTTTGAAAGTTTATTTGGCTTTTAAATCCTTTGCATTTCCATATAATTCTAAAACTAGCCTGTTGATGTCTATGAAAAAACCCTGCTGGGACTTATAAAAAGTTTAATTTTAATTCAAGTATAGTTAACACACAGTGTAACATTAGTTTCAGGTGCACAGTATTGCAGTTCAGCACTTCCATACGTCACCTGGTGCTCCTCACAGGTGCCCTCCTTCATCCGCACACCTGTTCCCCCAGCCCCCACCCGTTGACTTGCAGTCTGTTCTCTGTACTTAAGAGTCTCTTTCTTGGTTTGCTTCCCCCCCTCCCTTTTTTTTCCATTTGCTCAATTGTTTTGTTTCTTAAATTCAACATATGACTGAAACCATATGGTATTTTAATTTTTCTCTTTTGCTTAGCACAATACTCTGCAAGGATTTTGATTGGGATTACATTGAACCTATAGATCAATTGGGAAGAACGGTCAATATTGAGTCTGTGGATCCATGACCATCATCATGAACTGAATTGTTCCTTCAGTATTCATGTTGGAGCCCTAACCCGCATGAGTCTGTATTTGAGAATGAAGCCTTTAGGAAGGTAGTGGTCATAAGGCCGGGGTGCTAACCCAACAGGACTGTCTTGACAAGAGGTGGTGGCCTGGAGTGGACACAGGGAAGCTGAGGGAAGCCCTCAGGAGAAACCAGACTCACGGATGTGTTTGATTTTGGATGTCCAGCCTCCAAAAGCAGTTGTTTACGCTGCTCGTCTGTGGGGTTTCCTTATGGCAGCCCTAGCCCACTGATACCATGTGACATGATCTTTCACTTATATAGGTTTTCTTCATGATGTTGAAACAGTATTTTATAATTTTCAGGTTACGGGTACTGCGCTCTTCTGCCAAATTTACCCGAGCATTTCATATTTTTAGATACCATTATACATAGATTTTAACTTCATTTTCTTCCGCTTACTAAAGATACAACTTATTTTTAGAAGTTTGACTCCTAGAAAAGTACCCCACACCCACTTTACCCCATTGCTAACATCTTACATCATTAAGGTTCATTCTGCACAGCTGCTGAACCAACAATACATCATTAACTCAACTCCATACTTTATTGGGATTCCATTTTGTCCCTAAAGATCTTTCTCTGCTCCTGGATCACATCCAAGATGCCACATCGTATCTAGCTTTTATGTCCGCTTTGTGCACTCTGGTCTGAGTTCCTCAAACAGTCCTTGTTTTTGACGACCTTGACAGTTGAGTCAGGTACTGGGTGGAACGTCTCTCACTCCAGGTTTGTCTGACGTCTTCCTCATGGTTAGACTGGGTGACAGGTTCTCCAGTGGCCGCATAGGTGAAGAGCCATTCTCATCACAACAGCAGCGTATGCTGTCGTGGCTGATAGTAACTACTGTCACCTGTCTGATGTACTGTTTGCCGGTTTCTGAACTGGGAAGTTATTTTCTGCTGGCTTTCCATCTCCACCGGTGGGAGGTAAGTCATTACGTGCAGCCCACTCCTGAGGTAGGGGGAGTCAGGGTGCACCACACTGAGGGGCTGTCTACAAAGGCAGCTGTCACTTCTCCCTCATGTGGTCCACCACTTATATCTGCATGGACTTTGGAAATTTAATTTATACTTTCAATTTTCATCCAACACTAAGTTATTTTTTTGTCCACATTCAGGTTGGCTTCTGTCCCTTTGACATTAAAAATATTTTAAAATCATGGTAACAAACTGCTAAAATTTACCGACGTAACCATTTGATGGGTACCGTTTAGCAGGTATTAACTATACTCACCATTAGGAAAAAACCTCCAGGGCTTCTTCCTCTTGCCCACTGGACACCCCTCCCTGCCCTGTGGCCTGGCAGCTCAGTTGTCCATTGTTTCAGGGTCCGATTCCTCCAGGGACCTCACCATCTTGGAATCCTGGAGTGCTTGTCTTTCACTCAGCAGAATGTCCCCAGAGCTCATCCTTCCTCTCAAAGACTGAGTGATACTCCACTCTGGGCACATACCAAATAAACAGTAATTTTGCGGTGAACCTGGCTGTGCTGCATACCTCTTCCAGATCTGGCTTTCAATTCGTTGGGGTATAGATCCGGATTGCTGGATCACCTTTAATTCGTTCTCCGCTGCGACCACAGCATTTCACACTCTCACCAACAGTGCATAGGGTTCCGATTTTCTGATCCCGGCCAACACTTGTTCTTTTCTGTTTTTTTTCCCCTTCAACTTTGTGAACTTGAAAGAATTTATTGTAGTGGCCAGAGACGCACCAACCAGCTCCTGTGCAAGAGACCCTGATGCAGGAGCATTTGTGCAGAGGCTATGCTGTCCCTTGCTACTCTGGCCACAGAGCCAGGGCATGTCTGCCCCACTCAGGACTTTTTCTACAAGGAATCCTGGCCTGACCACGACTTTCCCAGGGTTGCCCTGCAGTCTGGGCTTTTTCTAATCAACCTTCTGTCCTTCCTCTTCTGTGTCCACAGGTGCCAGACCCACATGCATGTCCATTCGCCATTGCCTGGCCCTCCCTTTATCCCCCGTCTGTTCCTCCCAGTAGACTCCTGCAGCTGATTTCGTCTTGGCATCTGCTCCTTGGACACGTGGGATCTTGGGAAGAAGTGAAATTAGATGTGTAGTTTTTTTTTTTTTTTTTTTTTTTGGAGACAGAGAGAGGAGGGCACGAGGGCACAAGTGAAGGACAGAGAGAGAGGTAGAGAGAAGCAGGGCTCACCCAAAGTGGGACTTGAACTCACGAATTGTGAGATCATGACTGAGCTTAACTGACTGAGCCACCCAGGTGTCCTAGCCCAGTGTCTTTTTTTTTTTTTTTTTTTTTAACATTTACTTTTGAGACAGAGAGACAGTGTGAGTGAAGGTGGGGCAGAGAGAGAGACAAGGACAAAGGATCCGAAGCAGGCTCTGTACTGACCGCAGACAGCCTGATGCAGGGCTCGAACTCCCAAACTGTGAGATCTTGACCTGAGCTGAAGTCGGGCGCTTAACTGACTGAGCCACCCAGGTGCCTGCCATCTTAAGAAAGAGGTTGCTATTATTGCTATTAAGTTTTTGTGTTCCTTAAAGATTACAAATTTGAAGTTTTATTCAACTATGGGAGAATGAATTACTTCTAAAACATTTATTATCTGAGAGAAAATTTGTTTATTGTTCTGATTTACTGAAACTTAAAATATACCATCAAATTACCCAGGAAAATCCAGGTAGCAGAAATACTTAACACGTTCCTTCCGGAGGTCTCAAACAAGTTCTGAAAGGCCACAGAATGATATGTATAGACTACGCCAATAGACCCCTTCTGTAAGCGCAGAAGTGAGCTCTGTGGTGTGGAGGTGACACCTCCGCCAGCATGACCGTGAAGGTGCCCAGGGCCAAGTGTGAGCATTACCGGACGTTCCAAGTCACCTGATGGATCAACCCCAGTTCAGTTTCAGACCAGACGCAGCACATGACGTGTGCACCTGGAGGGATACGCTCAGTGTGTGCGTGCAGGGGACAGCCACGTGGTGGGGGGAGGCCGAGTCAGCCACATCGATAAGGAAGGTCAGATGTCTGCCGTTGTCGGTAACACAGAAACATACACAGTCTTCATGTTCAAAGTCTTCATGGGGATTTCTTCTGTAATTTCTAGAATGGAAAGAAGATTTAAATAAAATAAGTTTTCTACCTATTCTGTATGAATATTTTAAAAATGCTGACTGCTTGTGTGAAGAAATCTGGCCTCACCCTCAGAGGTCTGACCTCTGTCCCAGCTCCTGAGGGAACCTCTGAGCCCTTGGAACTTCCTGAGCGACAGGAGTATTTTGTTAATTCTGGGGGGCCCTGAACACACCTGATAGTTTCTGCTAATAAGGTGACTCAGGGCGGAGCCAGCCGTACCAGAAAGACCAGCCACACGATTTAGGTCATGTGGTATCACCTGAGACAGAGCAGCCACGTGGGCAATAAACCCGTGAGGCCCATGTAATGAAGCCTCACTATAAATCTGGCCCCAGGTTTGGGGAGCTTCCCTGGTGGTAATCCACTGTCACGCATTGGGGCTTGGAGGAGGTCACACTGCTCACGACCCCTTGGGAGAGGGCAACCAGAAGCCCCGTGTCTGGAAACCTCCCAGATTAGGCACTCTGTACTTCTTCCTTTGCCTGGTTCTTGCTTTTATTCTCTTCCTACATCAAATGTGGTTCTAAGTGCAATACGTGCCAGTGAGTTCTGTGAGTCCTGCTAGCAAATTATCAAGGCCAAGGGTGATTTTGGGAAATCCTCTGAACTTACAATTGGTGGCAGAAGTGACAGTGGTCTCGTGTGGTCTTTTCCAGAGTTTGTCGAAGGCCCCAGACTCCCCACAGCTGGGGTGAGAAGTCTTGGGTGGACCTTCTGGGGGACTCCCTCAACCTAACCAGCCTGGCACACCAGCCCAGACGTGTGCACACCCTGCCCCAAACAGGTATTTCCTACGACCACAGAGAAGGCTTAGAAGCCATGCCTAGCTGGACCCAGATTCATGGTCTCTAAATATTAACAGAGGGGGAATTGCTGTGTCCAGGTCTGGGGAAGTATAAGGGTGCGATAAGCCCCTAACATCTTTCGAAGCCAGAACCCAGTTACCAGAGACTGAAGGGTGATGTCAAAGAATATAGGAGCCAATATAGCCAAAGAGAAAAACTCTGAGTATCTAAAAGTATAAAACAAATGTAACTGATAAAAACACACTGAATAGATAAAAGCCCAGAGAGAGAGAGAGAGAGAGAGAGAGAGAGAGAGAGAGAGAGTAAAGAAACACTAGAAACGCTCTTTGCCCCCTGGGGTGCATTTTGCTTCCAGCAGATCTGGATTCAAAGGGTAGGACCACCTTTCTCTGCCAGGACAAGCAGGGATTCTGGAAATTACCCTCGGAGCTGCCTCCTTTATAGACAGATCATGACAGGACCTGGAGAGGACAGTGAGCACCTAGTGGAACAAGCAGGAAGCCATCTGTGAGTTTCTAAAACTGTAAGGCATCCCATGATCCTTCTAATTTACTGAATTATTACTACTTTATGAAAAATGATTTCGAGAGGAACAGCACAATGAAATGTGGCTGGGGATACAGGATGGGCAGAGACACTGGGCTGGAAAGAGCCCCAGGCTTCTCAGTGGTCTTGGGTCACTCAGCCTTCAAGGTCTCTTGAGCTTGGTGTGGCCACCGGCCTCATGGCACAGGGAGGAGGCAGTGGGGGCACAGGCGAGGCCCACCCTGTCAGAGGTAGTAATGTCAGGGCCTGATTCACACAAATGTGCTTCTGCCCCGGTTGCGTGGGCCAGGTGCCTGCACCTGCACCGAACCAGAGACAATGACACCTTGTCACGTCTATGGCTCCGCTGCACTTGGGGGCCTGCAGATGTGGGGACAAGGAAGTTTCACCCATGCTGAACAGACCAGGAAGCTGGCCTTTGGCACCAAACCACATATGAGAGCTGTGAAAAGAGCTGCTGATGGCTGGGCAGCCTGTGAATGTCACCGTGGGGGCTCTGAATGTGGACGTCGTCGTGGGAGGAGACCCCGCCAGGGGAGACGAACAGGCTGAGGCACTGATGTGAGGGGCACGGCTGTGCCCGGTTACAGACAGGAGCAGCTGCAAAAGAGGCTTTAATTTCTAACGATGTAGCAGAAAATTTGAAAGTGTAACATAAAACATTAATTAAAAAAAAAGTAGCCAAGCAAGGGAAGAACATGAGGGAAATCCAGAGGCCAAAAATCATGGCTCCCAAGAGGTACCTAAACATTAAGGTTTCCTGGAGGTCCTGGTGACCTATAGCTTTCGGCACTAAATGGCTACCGAAGTGAAACAAAAAAAGCCTGGGGTGTGCACAGACTAGGAAGTTCAGGAACCCCAGGCCCCTCCAAAACCTGTGGCCAGAATCAGGAACCCACGGCAGCAGATCCTTCACCACCCAGAAGACGGTTAAGAGAATGTAGTGGGTTTAAAAACGGGCCTTCCAAAAGATATGCCCATGTTCCAGTTCCTGGAAATTGTGTAACATACAAGAGTAGGAGGCACCCTGGCCACAGAGACAGAGGTCAGAATGATGGGGTCACAATCAAGGACACCTGAAACCAGCAGAAGCTGGGGAGGCAAAGACCAGACTGTCCCATGGAGCCTCCTGAGACGCAGACATCCCGACTTCAGGAGGGTGGGGACGGACACAGCACGTTCCCATGAGACTCTGGCCCTCATGCACGACTGGGGCCCCAAGTAATGGAGTTTAGATGGGCCTGGGCTGACAGCGTCCCCTAAGATCTAGAGAAACGCTTCTTTACACGGAACTTCCTCAGAAACATCACAGAGAACCAACGTTGTCAGAACTCTAGAAACAACCAAACGTTGACCACAACCACATGAATGCTGGATCAAGAAAAAGGCAACCTGCAAGCATAGGCAGACCCGTGCTGTCACACTTGTGCTTGGCGCCCTGCCCCCACTGGCTGGCGGTGCACTTGAACACAGCAGCCCAAGGTCCCATAGTCCCAGGAGGAACAGAGCAGGTGTTTGTCTGAACCTGATTAGGAGGCACCTCCAGGGCTCCCAGAAGGTGCCTGTCTCTGGTTTGTCTGACCTGGAGCTCACCCAGGGTGGAAAAGCATAAGCATCGCTTTTAAACACTCAGGCAAACAAAATCCCCACAGCTGCCGGGGGCCCAAGACTGTGGCAACAGGACACAACAGAGGGCTCAGCACCGGGGAGGAGAGTCGAGGACAGCATGTCCTTGGACAACGAGTACCGCGTAACTTAGCCAGCCGCATGCATGCCCAGGCCGGGATGCATGCACAGATAAGTCACGAAAACACCCCAAGCTTTCAATTCTTAAAGAAAGAAAAGCTTTTCTGCTCAAATCTGGCTGACGAGGGAGTGAAGGCTGAGGCAGAACAGTGAGTAGCCTGGCTGTGCTGGGAAGTGGCTTCAAAAATGGAGGAGCAGCCTGGGGGGCTCAGCCAGTTGGGTGTGCGACTCTTGGTTTCAGCTCAAGTCATGATCTCACGGGTGGTGGGCTTGAGCCCTGCATGGGGCTCTGTGCTGATGGTGCAGAGCCTGCTTGGGATTCTCTCTCTGCCCCTCCCCCACTTGTGTGCGCTCTCTCTCAAAAACAAACATTAAAAAACACCACTCTCAACAAAAGAAGAATAGAAGTGAAGGAAGTGTAGCCAGTGCTGCCCCATCTGTGTACACGTGTCCTCACCATCTGTCTGAGTCTCATTCAGAAACAGCTTGAGCTTCCTGCTGCGAAGGCCAAACACCTTGGCTGCTTCATACAGGAGGCCCTGGTGGGTGAGTCCGTTCTGCCCAGGGGGGTTTTCCAGCAGGAGCGTGCCCACGGTTCCCTTCACACACTCTATGGAAGAAACGAGTACTGGGTTAGTTCCTGAGAACCAACCCCCCCTCCCCCTCCCCCCGGCTGCTGAACCCTGTACAGAGCAGGGGCTCCAAGAGCCAGCGGTGTCCGGGGGGGGAGGCATCCAGTGTGTAGACAGCCCACACCGCCTCCCAGAGGGAAAGGAAACGCCCTTGGACATAAAAATCCGTAGTTGGGGAAGGGACACTCTGGAAACAAATGTGCACAATGGGGGCCCCAAAATATCAAGGAAAAATAAGCATCCATCCAGTCTGCTGACCAATGCATGAACAACAGTTTTCAGAACACTTCCCAGGAAAAGAAAAAATTTAAGAGCCTTAGTACTTAATTCTGCTTCATGTAGCTGTGATGTTGACCTACCAGTTTACCTTATCTGCTGACCAAGCTGGCTGTAGGTGTTTCCACATAACACAGAGACACAAGCCTGAGTGTGCCCCCGGAGCAGCACGGGGTGCACGCTACACAGCACCACGTGAGATACGGCAAGTGGAAGGAACCCTGCCGCCCAGCGCCCTCCGACCCGCCTCCCCAGGGGTTCGCGGCTGGGGAGGCTTACCTTGCGGGCCTGAGTTCAGGAGCTGCAGGTTGATGTAGCGGCAGAGGGCGGAGCCAGGGCCGTCCACCACGGCGGGAGCAGAGCCTGCTGCCACGCGGAGCGTTTTTCCACTAAGACTCAGTAAGTCAGTTTGGTTTCGTATTTCTAAAAATAACAAAAATAGAGACAAGTTATTCTTTCAGGGGTACACAGTTCAGAGCTGAAGTCATTCACCTTTTCCGACTTAATTATTCAACTATCCTATATCTTTGCAGTGATGTTTCCACTTAACTTTGCTTTATCAAAGGACCTTGCCTTCTCTATAAAATCAGGTGTAAATGACATGCAAACAGTAAGAAATCTTAACGTTGCTAATTAAATGGCATATAGTAATAACTTAAAAATATAAGGCAAAATCGTTTTTTTCCCTTTTGGTATTTTTTGTTACAGCTCTTCTTAAAATGTTCTACATTAGAATCCTAAACTTCACTGTGAAAAGAAGCCTTCTATTAAAAATGCTAATTATAGTCAGAAGAAAAAGTATTTGACTCATGAACATATGTGAAAAATAGCAAGACACACAGAACACAGAGATTTCACCTAAAATTAAACAGTGTTTAGGGCTGGAAACATAGCTGGACGGTGCTGGAGGCCATGACTGGTGATGGGTGAACATGGTGTGTGGGAAAGCGGCGGGGGCAAGTCCTCGATGGACATGTCCAGCCCCACCTGCAGTCTGCATGGCCTCCACTCTAGACCCACACTTTTGGCTCCCATGACTCCCTGGGACCGGGGGCAGAGGATGAGGGCATCTGATATTGTGAACCTGCCCCGGTCCCTGCCAAGCTGGTGGCACACACACAGCAGGACCTCGCTGAGGTCCCAACTGATGAGGCCTGCCAATCCCCTCAGTTGGCCATCGAGATCTCCTCTTTTAGGCCATTAACAAGTCCTGAGAAAGAGCATCCAGACTCTTACAGAGTCTCCGGTGGTTGCTGCTGCGAATCCCAACAGAAGCCTCTGTCTCCGGTCCTAGAGCTGAGATGCCAAGGTGTCCCGAGGGCCCTGCTCCCTCTGAAGCTTGCGGGTGTCTCCCCACCCTCGCCCAGCTCCTGGAGGCTTTCAGCCAGCTGAGCTGTGCTGTTTCTTGGCTTGCAGTTCTCCAAGTCCAGCTCTGCCTGCGTCTTCCCTCGCTCTGTCCCGTGTGCTCCTGGGGCTCACACGCCCTCTCATGGGGACACTGCTAGTATCTAAGCACACTGGCAACAACCCTATTTCCAAAGGTCACGTTTGGGGCATGCAGAGTAAGAACTTCAACACGTCTCCTTTTAGGTTTGTATTATTGAGAATCTGGGTCTAGCAAGACACAGGCACCACACTTAATAAAGTCCATGTACAGCACAGACCTCTGAAGCCCAGACCCCAGCCTGTGGCCGATGGGGAGCAGGCAGGATGGGAGGTTCCGTCTGCCGAGGGGCCCTTGGTCGACTCAGACTCGGGGGGAAGGCACGGCTGTGGAGCAGAACCGATACCAAACACCCACCTCGGGTCAGAGGAGTTTCCACATACCTGTTTCACCATGGAGGACAGCCAGCTCTGTATTTTTTACACCAAAAATGCTAGTAATGACACTCTTCAGCTTTAAAAGGTCCAGCCTGTTGTCGCCTTTTGGATTTTCCAGAAGCAATACTCCACCTAAAGAACCACAAATACAAGTAAAACTGAAGGAAAAGAATAGTTAAATTTGAATGAAAAGTCCAGGAAAACACGTCATCTGTAGATCATTTCCAGTGAACGTCTGCTCGTGTGTTTTCCCATCTTCCAGCTGGATCTCTTTAAACCATGAGAGGACTGCTTCCCCTCTGGGCACACTGCAGGTGGAGGTGGTCTGCAAGGGTCCACTGCTGTAGCTCAGGTTTGCTGCCTTCTCACAGGATCTCTCACAAAGCAGAATTCTGAATTCTGAGGAAGCTCAATTTCTCAACTTTTCCTTTTATGGACTGGACTTTTGGTGACACATCTATGAACTCTTTACCTTGTCCTGAATTCTCAAGATTTTCTCCTACTGGTTTTTACATTTACGCCCATGCTCCATTCTCAGTTGGTCTGTATGTGCTGTGGGCGCAGGTCCAGGCCTCCGTCTGCCTTGGTGCCACATGTAGAAAAGATGCCTCAATGAACTGCTTTTGCTCCTTTCTCAAAAATCCTCTGGCCCCATGTGTGGGTGTACTTCTGGTCTCCCACCTGGGACATGGATCAGCGTCTCCGCTATGCTCTCACCACATGGTCTTCAGGTAAGTCTTGAAATGGGGTAGAGTGATTCCTTTTATGCTATTCAGTCTGTAAAATTGTATTAGCTATTTATTTCCTTTCTCTTTCTAGGTAGGTTTCATAATTTTGTCTACCAAAAAACACTGCTGAGGTTTGACAGGAATGCAGTTAAACATGTGTATTATTAATTTGGGGAGAACTGATGGGTTTACCATATCGAATGTTCCAGTCTGCGAACATGACACATCTCTCTGTTTTCATCAGTAATTTGTAGCTTGGGCATATAAGTCCTGTATGTGTTTTATTAGATTTCCAGTTAAGTCTCTCTTTTTTGAGAGACTGTAAATGGTACTACACTTTAAAATTCATTCTCCATGTTAGTGTACAATTCATTGTTAGTGTACAAAGATTAAATTGATTTTTGTTATGTTTGTCATATCTTGTGAATGTGATGAATTTTATTTTTTATAAGCAATATAATTTTATTCAATTACCCAGAAACAAAATGCACCAATTAATATATACAAACCCAAAAGGCATATACAACACCAAAAATACTTTAAAATAATAAATTTAAAGATCACTTGTAGTTTTTTTCTTGCAATGTGAGTGCTTTCAGCCAGAGAGTAAAGGACACACCATAGCACATCATGTGAAGGCAGGTGGTGGTAACGGTGCCGGGAAAAAACACTTTTGCTGGAGTTGGGAGCTTTTCTTCTCACTTGTTCGGCCACTCGGCCCAAAAAGGGGCAGCACTGGGAGTGGCCCCATATGTCTGGTCACTGCTCATTCCATTGCTCCCTGGGACTGAAAGCAACACAGAACCCTGGCCTTGTTGACATCACAATGCACATCTGCTGCCTGTCTGACCACCTCCTTCCACAGGATCACAGACGGTCTCCATTGAGTGAGCCAGAATGTCGGCAGCAATGGACCAGCTACGTGCCACACATCACAGAACTTGAATAGCAGTTTGGGGGCCATCATCACAGGCCCAAAAGTACACACGGCCATCCTGGCACTAGCTGGTGATGGTGCTGATGGGCGAACCAGGACATATATCAATCTGTAGACTGCTTGGGATTTTCTATGTAGACAGTCATGTTCTCTTCATCTCAGGTCGGTTTTATTTCTTCCCTTCTGATCTGTAGCCTTTTCTTGCCAACTTCCTGTGCAATGCTGAGTAAGAGCAATGAGAACGGGTATCCTGATCTTGGGTAGAAAACATTCAGTCTCTTCCCTTTAACTATAATGTTACCTGCAGGTTTATTCATACATGCCCATTACCAAGTTGATGGAGTTCTCCCTATTTTTCTTACAGTTTTTTTTTTTTTTCCGGAAGAACTTTATATTCATGAGAAGTATCAGTCTACAGTTTTTTTGTTTTTTTTTGGTGTGTCTATATCTGGTCTTAGTGTCAATACTACTTTAATAAAGTGAGTTGGTGTTTCTTCTTTTATTTTCTGGAAGAATCCATAGAATTGGTGTTAGTTTTTTCAAGTCTGGTTGAATTCTCTGGAAAAAGCATTTGGGTCTGATTTCTTTTTTTTAAAAGAAAATTTCTTTTTTTCTCCTCAGACACCCTTCCTCCCTTTTCTAAGACAAACTTACTATGAACTTTGTTTCTCAAGCCCACTTTTACCTATAAACAATAAGTGGTGATGTATAGTTGACATGCGATATTCTTAGCTTCAGGTACACATCACAGAGAATTATTTTTTCTTTTTTAACAATGTGTAGATTGATTGATGTATTTTTTAAGTAATCTCTACACTCAATGTGGGGCTCAAACTCACAACCCTGAGAAAGAGTTGCATGCCCTAATGACTAAGCTAGCCAGGTGCCCTGAGATGTGATATTTTTATGTTATGAAATGATCCCTACACAGTTATCACAACATTACCAACTGTACCTCAAATCCTTGGGACTCAGGGATCTTAACAACTGCAAGTCTGTATCTCCTAACCCCCTTCAACGACTCCACCTGTCCCCTAACCCCTCTTAATGGTAACCAAGCATGCTTCTGGCATCTGTGAATCTGTTTCTGTTCTACTTTATTGGCTTGGTTGCTTTCTTTTTTGTTGTTGTTTTTACATTTAACATATAAGTAAATTCATACAGAATGCTACCCCATTGTATAACTGTGAAACTTGCTTATTTCATTAAAAATATTTTTTGGGGGGTGCCTGGGTGGCTCAGTCAGTTAAGCTACTGACTTCTGCTCAGGTCATGATCTCACCGTTCATGAGTTCAAGCCCTGTGTCGGGCTCTGTGCTGACAGCTCAGAGCCTGGAGCCTGCTTCTGAGTCTGTGTCTCCCTCTCTCTCTGCCCCTCCCCCACTCACACTTGTCTCTGTCTTTCAAAAATAAATGTTAAAAAAATTAAAAAATATATTTTTGGGATAATAGAAAAGTTTATAGATATATTTCATTACTTTTAATTGGTATATAGTATTCCACTTTCTGATGTACATCTGCATTGTCCAAACACTCTCAGTGATGCTCTTAGACTCAACTAGACAATCAAACTTTCTTGAGAGTTAAAAAAATTTTTTTTTAAATGTTTTATTTTTCAGAGAGGAGACACACACACACACACACACACACACACACAATGTGAGTGGGGGAGGGGTAGAGAGAGAGGGAGCCTCAGAATCTGAAGAAGGCTCCAGGCTCTGAGCTGGCAGCACAGAGCCCCATGCGGGGGCTTGAACTCGTGAACTGTGAGATCATGACCTGAGCTGAAGTCAGATAATTAACGGACTTAGCCACCCAGGTCCCTGAAACATTTTTTTTGATGTGAGTCTTTAGAGATACAAATTACCTGCAGTCACATATTTTGATATGTTGTATTTTCCCTTTCACTCAGTTTTATGTGTTTTTTTCCCTTGACATATTTTTTCCAAATTACGGATTATTTAAAAAAATGTTGTTTAGTTTTCAGTGTGTGGAGATTTTGCTTTCACCTTCCTGTTACTGATTTACAGTTTGATTGCCCATGGTCAGAGAACATACTCTATACAATTTCAATCCTGAAATGTGTTGAGGTCTGTTTTCTGGCCCACACCATGGTCCATCCCATAGTAAATGTCCTGTAGGAGTCTGAGCAGGACATGCATTCCACTGCTGTTGGGTGAGCTGTTCCATTAATGCTGATTAGATTCTGGTTTTCTGTCTAGCAGTTCTATCATTTGTTGAAAGAGGTATATATTCAATTTTCAAACTGTAACTATGAATTTTCTCCCTCCTTTAAGGCCTATCAGTTTTCTTTCTTGTGATGTGCAGCTCTACTGGGTGCGTCCACATTTGGGATCATTATGTTTTCCCTGTGGATTGACATCTGTATCATTATTCATGTCACCGGTGACTTTCTTTGCTATGAAGTCAACTTTGTTGAAATGAACACTGACGTTTTTGCTTTCTTTGATTAACGTCTGTGTGGCAGATCTTTTTTTATCCTTTTACTTTCAACTTATATTGTTATATTTGAATATACTTATATTGTTATATTTGAATTCCTTATATACAGCATATAGCTGGTAGTTTTTTATAAGTCTGCCAATTTCTATTAACTGGTCTATTTAGAACTATTTACATTTAGTGTAATTATTATTATTATTTTAAAAGTTTATTTCTTTGAGACAGTGTGTGGGGGAAGGGCAGAGAGAGTGAGGGAAAGAGAGAGAGAAACCCAAGCAGGCTCTGTGCTGTCAGTGCAGAGCCTGGAGTGAGGCTCGATCTTACAAACTCTGAGATCATGACCTGAGCTGAAGTCAGATGCTTAACCAACTAAGACACCCAGGTGACCCTTTATTATTTTTCTTTTTTTTTTTTTTTTTCAACGTTTTTTATTTATTTTTGGGACAGAGAGAGACAGAGCATGAACGGGGGAGGGGCAGAGAGAGAGGGAGACACAGAATCGGAAGCAGGCTCCAGGCTCCGAGCCATCAGCCCAGAGCCTGACGCGGGGCTCGAACTCACGGACGGCGAGATCGTGACCTGGCTGAAGTCGGACGCTTAACCGACTGCGCCACCCAGGCGCCCCTATTATTTTTCAAAGTAAACTCTATGCCCAATGCAGGGCTTGAACTCACGACCTGGAGATTGAGAGTCACATGCTTCATCGACTAAGCCAGCCAGTGCCCTGTCACTTCCCACCCCCTCCATTTAGTGTAATTATTGATGTTAGCTTAAGCCCTTCGTTTTAATTTTCTGCTTTCCACTTGTTCTTTTTTTCCCTAAGCTTCCTGTGGGTTATATGAACACATTCTAGAATTCCATTTTTATTTCTGTCGTGTTTTTGTATGTGTCTCTAGGAATAGGCTTTTTCAGTGGTTGCACCAGGCAGTATCTCATGTACACACAAATGCTGGACCACTAGTGTCAGTGTATGACCAGCTTGAGGGAAACACAGGAATCTGACCTCCCTTTCTATCAGTCTGCTCTTCCCTACTTTTAATTCTCTTAAATATTCTCGTGTATACACTGAGAGGTCAGTTTTGTTATAGCCATCAAATAATTTAGAAAAATCAAGGAGGAAAGTTTGTTGCATTTATCTATATTTTGACTCTTTCTATTGTTCTTTCTTCTCTCCTAATGTCCCTACATTTCTTGTCATTTTCTTTCTGTTTTAAGAATTTCCTCTACTTATTCTTTTAGGATAGATCATGCTAGCAACAAATTCTTTTAGCTTCCCTTCACTTGGGAATGTCTTGATTTTCCCTTCACCTTGAAAGATATTTTGCCTGACCCAGAATTCAGGTTTCTCTCAGTTTCTTGAATCTGTAGGTGCACATGTTGTGCCAAATTTAAGAAGTTTTCGGCCATTATTTCTTTGAATACTTTTCCACTGCTGTCCTTCCTTCTCACTCTCCCGGAATTCAGGGGGAGAATATTAAACTTCTGTTAATATCCCATAGATCTTTCAGACTATTCACTTTTTTTCAGATTAAAAAAACCTTTCTTTTGTTCAGAATGGGCAATGTCTGTTGTTCTACCAGTTCACAGATTCTTTCCCGTCCCTTCTATTCTGTCATTGAACCCATCCACCGTGTTTTGTATTTTAGTCTTGTATTTATCAGTTTTAAAATTTTCACTTGTTCCTACAGTGTTCAGGGCTGCTTTACACTTTGTCAGATAATTTTTACCATTTCTGTCATCTTGGTGTTCACATGTGTCTTTTTTCATTCAGCTTAAGATCTTCCTGGTTATTGACATGATGATTAATTTTCAATGAAAACTTGGATGTGTAAGGTATTAAGACTGGTTCTTATTTAAATCTTCTATTTTAGCTTGCTTTGTCTGACATCACACTGGCAGGAAAAGGGGCACTGCTTTGCTCCTGCCTGGTGGGAGGAGAAGCTAGGCTCCTAGTTCAGCCTCCAATGCCACAAAGGTCAGGACTCCTCAGTACTACAGGCGTGGAGAGCACGAGGAGAGAGTTCCCACCTGAAGAGACCTTCTTGGCCTTTAAGAGTATGAGTGCTTCCTCACTGTTCCCCGTACAGCCTTCACGGACCCCCTTGCAGGATGGTGGGAGTACACAGCCTCATTAGCCCTGGGTGGTAGTGAGGGAATGGACGCCTTGGTACTGCCCAGTGGTCTCAGTGATAGTACCGGGCAGAGGGGCTTATTGCTGCCCAGGGAGGATGAAAAAGTCTCAGCTCAGTGTTTGGGCTTCTGACACCATGGTGGCGACAGGACCTTGAGGATCCTCAGCCTGGCAAAGGTCTAGGCTCCTCACTTGGCCTTTGCTGCTATTGAGTGTTAGTGGGGCCATAGTTTTTTCTGTTGTGTTTGGCTGCAGTAGAGAAGAAGTCTAGAAGTTTTCTGTCTTGCTAGGCTACACCCCTACTGGTCCTCTGTCTACAAAAAGCAGAATTTGTTGGGATGTTTTGTCTGCACTTGGCATTTCCAGTTGCCAACTTCTTCAGCTCCAAGTCTGGGATACGTGAGGCAAAAAGAAACACCAGGGAACTCTCCATAGTCTGTTGGCCTCAAGGTCCCTCATTGGTCTGCATCTTCTGACATATCACACCCAGGGTATTCGGTGGTACTTTGTGGGAAGAATAGGGAAAAGTATGCCTACTCTACTTCCTGGAAGTACAAGTCTGACCGTTTACCTCTGTGGATTCATTTTGACGGCAATTAGAAAGAGAAAGTTATATGATGTTCCTAGTTCTCTTATAACAGCTTTAAAGACATTCATAGGTTTAGGGGTACCTGGGTGGCTTGGTCGGTTAAGCGTCCGACTTTGGCTCAGGTCATGATCTCACGGTCCGTGAGTTTGAGCCCCACGTCAGGTTCTGTGCTGACAGCTCAGAGCCTGGAGCTTCGGATTCTGTGTCTCCCTCTCTCCCTGCCCCTCCCCGGAACTCTCACAAATAAATATTAAAAAAAAAAAAAAAACAACATTCATAGGATTAGCTAAAAAATAAAGTACAAACCACAGGATTCATTTATTCTTACCTTGCTCGCTGCCATTTGTACAAATGTTAAGATTGACATATGCACAAGCAGGCCCAGGCGGGGATGATCCTCTGGTGAGTGTAATTTCCAGGTCAGATCCCTTTAACTGAGCACATGAGAGTATGAGACTGAGTAACTGCAGCACCGACCACAGTGTCACCAACTAACACAGCAACTGCTCCTCACGTCAAGAGCTCTGCACAATTCTGAGAGCATACTCAACCCCACCACTAAGATAGTCAAAAGCTACCGCTTTTCCCTTCATGTTTCTCTCTTTTCACCTTGTTCTCTTAAAAATATACAAAACAGAAATGAAACTATCTTGTAACTTGATCCACTGAAACAACAGTGACATCCAGCCCAGCCTGTCCCCTATAAAGGAGGAATGAGACAAAGGACAAATGACTGAATACATAACTGACACAAAAAGGAACTCCTTCCTCTTCTATTAATGATCTATTTCTTAATTATGGCCAATATCTTCCATGTCTTGGTTTCACATTTTCATAGTTACATCTAAAATGTGCCAACAGGAAATGAAGTAGTTATAATTTTATGTACAATCTACTACCGTCAAAGTTAACTGCTTTACAAGTCAACTGCTGTTTGCTTTTAACAGTCAGTCAAAGAATCCACAATATTAACTTCTCTAGTTTTAGATAAAGCAGTCCCACGCAGCCACTGATTTCCCGGCAACCCTCATGCGCCTACTGGCTACCTTCCCCAGGGAACTGCTGTGAGAACAGTCCCTCCCTCCCTCTCTGGACGCCCCCTCCCAGACCTGATCCAGTGTATCAGGACTGAGGACTGTGCCAATTGCTACTGGGGGCACAATATCAACAGATAACAACATAAACTTAACATAAAATCTAACCTTGTATCTTTTGACAGTTCAGCAGAACCCAGAACTCACCTGTGTTTTTTCTTGAATAAGGACGTTATCTGATAATGGAACTGGGTATGGTTTCAAGGGAGCCTTTATGGTGGCAAATATAAACTCCGTGTGGCTTTCGATAACATTATTCAGATACTTTCCTTCAGACTTAGCTTTATAGTAAACTGTTATTTCATCAGTCGGAACCAGATTGCACTGAAGGCACATACAGAAAATTTACAAGAAAGTGCATTTGTTAATCAAAACGGACAGTGCTGCTGAGCACGGCTGACAGTCCCATGTTGGATCATTACAGAAGGGCACAGGCTCCTGCCCAACCCTCCTCTGAAACAAAGGAGTGACCGAGTGCAAACGTGCTCACAGAGCTCTGAACTGAGGCAGAACTCACAAGCACCCTGTTACCTGCTGGACTCCTGAGGTCTGGACTCCAGACCACAGGTCTCAGACACCTGGCCTAAGGGCTGGTGGAGGCCCCCTGCTCCGGTCAGGGTGGGGGAGCCTCTGCCAGGGGTGGGGTGTGGAGGAGACCCCTCCTCAGGGTTAGGGTGTGGGGTGGGAGCTCCTGGCTGCCTCACCGGGCCAGCGATGGGCACGGTGCACCCGTCCTGGCTCCCAGCTCCCTAGTGAGGAGAACGACCCCCTCAGTCCAGATACAACAGTGCCTCCCTGAGCGAGGAGCCCTTCCTCGGACACCGGCTGTCATGTCTGGTGCCAGTCAGGAGGGCGACCGATCCAGAAGAGGATTTTGTGGAAACCCTGGAGAACTGGAAGCAGTGGACAAAGGGTGGGTTGGCTGAATGCTCCTAGTCAGAGAAACAAAAGAGCCACGTGCAGTTTGGGGTGACTGAGTAGGGAGGGGAAGGGCCCACGTTTCCTACAGGGTACAATGTACACATTGCAGATCTGGGACTAATTCTCATTACTCAATTACAATTACCTGTTTACATTAGCTGCCTCTCCTGTCCTCCCCAACAACACAAACAAACCAACCATGCAAAACTCCCAGTTTGCTTGTACTTAATGTGACAAACTGACCTTTTTGCGAAGTTTCTGGATGCGATTGATGACCTCCCGAGCCACTCCTTCATCCACCATGGACTGTTCGGGGGTGACGTCTAAGAGAACCAAAGCCTGTAGGAATGGATGGTGCACAGCATGTAAGGAGGAATGGCTCTCAAACCCAGCACAACTGTATGTAAATTAAATTCTAAGGAGTCTGTAACACAGCACTATTCACCCCAGTGAGCAAAAGAGATAAAGTTACACTAGCATCTGGATGGCTCAGGTGCTTCTTTGTGAGAAGCCATTCCTCTCGCCAGGAGAGGCTGGCGTCTCCTGTTCTGCAGGTGCTGCTCCCAGGACACATGAGAACCTTGAGTCTCTGTGTAACTGCTGTTTGTCTGTGTGACCGCCCTTGCAGGGAGTGGGGTCAACAGTCACAGCCCACATGACCGCATGGCTTCTCACACCGTGGACGAGCTGGTGAGGGCCCCAGAGCTGCCCCGTTTCTTCAGCCAGGAACCCTGCTGTCCTTTGGATCGGGGGATTCGAGACGTGATTTCTACAGGGGACTGCAATACGCTTGATGGGATAGAAACTGCCATCTGCTTACTGACTTTGTCTACTTCCTACGCCATCTGTCATGGAGGCTGTTGAAGACGATGTGAGTAATGTAATGTTGTCGCCAGCACAGAGAGGGGCACGCTCGTAAATCAAGCACCAGCCCCAAAGACATTTCTGAGGAAACTCAATCAGTGAACAAACTTGCTTTACTAGAGGGCAGAACTGGAGATGGATGAGGAGGAGTCAGGGCAGGGCCACCCTGGTTCACAACACATAACCTGTGTCAAGAATCCCAGAGGACAAGGCCACCTCGAGTGACTTCCTCAGGCTGGCCGCCATCAGGGTGTTCACACTCTCCCACCCTCGTCTCAGCTTCTTCCCCGATGGCTCCTCATGCCATCCGCCCATGGGGAGCTGGAGGCTGGCCTTCCTCACGTGGTACTTGCCGCCCCACTACACGGGGCATGTTACGCACAGGGGGCCTCCCGTGAGCCCCCCACTCCCACCCTGGATATCTTATGACCCATCTGCCCAGAGAAGTCTGGTTGGAAGCAAAGAGAGAAGCTCTGACCCCAAAATCTAAAACTGCTGCAAGCCCCCTCCAGGAGGTCCCACACCAACCCACCCCCACGCTAGACTCTGGGCAAGAGGCCTTCTCTGTGCTCATTTCTTTTCTTTCTTCTTTTTTTTTTTTTAATAATTTTTTAATACTTACTTTTGAGAGAGAGAGAGAGAGAAAGAGAGAGAGAGAAAGAGAGAGAGAGAGGCGTGAGCAGGGGAGGGGCAGAGAGAGAGGGAGACACAGAATCTGAAGCAGGCTCCAGGCCCTGAGCTGGCAGCACAGAGCCCGATGCAGGGCTGGAACTCACGAACCGTGAGATTATGACCTGAGGCAAAGTCGGATGCTTAACCAACTGAGCCACCAGGCATCCCTGTGCCCATTTCTACCAGGTAACTCATCATGCAGAAGAGTAAGAACTGAGTTCTTTTTCTGTCTCCGTGACTGACTTGATCCTTGAAGGGTGGGGTTACATCTTGCTCATTTTTGTACGACCTGACACTCACGACGATTGCCAGCAGAGGTCACAAAATTTCTATTCACATATACGTCAAAGAAATGCCATGTTAAGAGGAGACAACAGAGGAGTTTACTAGAGAAATCTCAGGTGAATGCCTGGTCGATCTTACCCCAGGACGGGCTGCCAGAGCTGTCAGGACAGGGTGGTAAATACTTTCTCCTCTTATGCTATCTTCTGGAAAAGCAATGTTCTAGGGAAGAGAAGTACCTGGGCATCCGAGTGTGCTTCGTACTGCGTTGTCCCTCCTGCTGTCTGGTCAAAGGTGTACATGAGGCGGATGTCCTCTTCATGCAGCTCGTGACCTTCGACAACAATGGTCCCTATCGGAGAAGCAGCTGCCACTGTTAATCAGCCCCCTGCCTCCTCCTCACACCACCCAGCTACCAATATATTATGCCATTTTTTTTAAGTTTATTTATTTTGAAGGGGGAGGGCAGAGAGAGAGAGAGAGAGAGAGAGAGAGAGAGAGAATGCCAAGAGGGCTCAATCTCACGAACTGTGAGATTACGACCTGAGCCAAAATCAAGAGTCGGACGCTTAACTGACTAAGCCACCCAGGTGCCCCCCGATGCATCAAGCTGCAGAGACTTCAAGAGATCATCATGTCTTCCTGACTCATGCCATTGTTGCAGTCAAGGATGCGAGAGACTTCCTTTACACTTGCCCAGGCTGCCTTGAGGACAGTTATATCACCGCCAACGTCTACCCGTGTATATAAGCCCCTAGATCCAAAGGCCTATGCCAGAAGGTGACATGTCCCCACCATAAACACACAGCAGCATGATGGAAGAGAACAGGCTGCAGAGTCCAGTCGGACCCAGGCCCCCACCCACTGGCTGCAGGACCCTGGTGTTCCACTACCTGCTGAGGATAGGAGGGCAAGGGTGACGTGAAGCCAACAGTGAGCAGGGGGAAGTGCTGGGCACCACCCTCCCCTGGCAGCCAGGACGCATGAACAGCGGCTGTCGGTAACGCCCATCTGCGGTGAAGCCTGCTGTGGTCACCTACAACGGTCTTGGTCAGCACTGACTTTACGTCACTCTGTTCTGAAAACCATTTTGCTTCCCATTAGTGCAGAAATCCATTTGAAAAGTAGTTTAAAAGGAACCTGTAGATCTTTAGTATCAAGTAAATCTTATTTCAGGAATTTTAAAATATTTTGGCCATCTGTTGACACAACTTAGATTTGTGATTTGAAGTTTAATCAAAGATTGTTAATTTAACAAATCAAGCAAGTTGGTAATGACTCAACTTTTATTTGCTAGCTTCCTATGCTTTATAAATTTTATCTAAAAATGTGGGGACTTTTAGGGACACTTCTCCCAAATTCCATGACCACTCATCTGATTTGAGTCCTTAAATCTCCTCTTGTGACACCTCTGCACTTACGATTTTCAGCTTCAGAGGGAGCCCTCGCCATCAAACACCTTGTGCCCTCAGGTGGCTGCAGCACATTGAGCAGACAGTAAGACCACAGGATTCTAATCAAGGCAGAGCTGAGAATTCCCGGGCACCTGGAAGGTCCCCCAGAGGAGAGGAGAGAGGGGCTGAGTCCCCATTCCTAACCTCCTCGTATTATCCTAGGCTTTTCCTTCAGAGCACTTGTCAAAACTACGATTTCCACAAATTTTCAATGTCGGCCAGCACATGAGGATAAGGACACCGTCTGTCTTACTCAATTCTGGGTTCCCAGGGCCAACCAAATGGAAAAGCTTTAGAAAGTATTTGTTGAATGAATCCAACTCCAATCTTGCCAAAATCTGAGACCAAACTATGAATTCTAGAGATCTCAGAGAAATCATGGGAAGTTCTCACCCAGTTGTCCCTCACAAGCAGCTCCAAACCTCAGTGCTAAATCCCTTTCTCAAAATAGACTTTAATCCTTTCTTTCGAATATATTCTAGTCTTCATTTGGATACCTCCAAAAACCTACATGCTTTTTCTCCAAAAGCAATGACAGTACCGATGACAACTTGATACCAGGGGGTTCAGCTCTCACTAGGGTAGTTTCTGGGCTCATGTTAGCATCTGCAGAATTCACTGGTAATGAAGGTTCCACCCATCTGGTTCAGTAAGTTCTACCTGGAAATCTAGCTCAGCGGAATCAATTCTATGGAATATTTCCATGTGAGAATACTCACTGCAATATTATTGAGAATAGTAAAAGAAGGGAAACAATCTAAAGAATCAAAAATAAGACTGGTTAAAAACATCAGATGTCCCTATGAAAGAAAATTATTATAGCAATTATTGAAATAACATTTTAAAGACTAATAACACACTTAAAGTAAGAAGTGCAAAATAAAAAAGTGAATAAAACATAAAGTATATAAGTGAAAAACACATTTAAAATTATAGCGTCATCTCCATTTTGTAAGGCTCCAGTTACGTGACTATCTGTGTAACAAGAAGGAAATCAATCAGAATTTTCATACCGCTCCAGCAGGGGCAGAGAGTAGGCACTCAATCTGCATTAAACGGATGGGTGATGGGTTAGGGGGCATTTTTAGTCTCTTCTTTTCCAAAATTATCAGTATTTGTAATAAACATGTTTATGACCAGCAGAGGCTGGAACAGTGCAGATCAAACAGGAGCCCAGGTGAGAGACCGCATCACGCGAGGGCCATGGACAGGGTCGGCAGGGGTAGACACCCACCAGTCTCCTGGAAACGCTCTAGCTCCTCGCTGCTTAGCTGCTTGATGGCCGTCATCACCACCCTGAAGGCTCCCTTCAGCCGCTTGCCCAGGACCATGTGGTCAGGTTCTGCCCTTAGGCGAATGCCATACTTGTTTTTATCTGTAGACAGTGTAACTTTGCGAACATTCAACTCCTATAGTTGGTAGCCAAGATGAAACAGAAACATGGGAGATGAAAACGTGTGTCCACAAAAACTTGATATTCATAGTAACCTAAGTCACAACTGCCAAAAAGTGGAACCACCCTAGAGACCCTCACCTGTGACGGGGAAACAAAATGTGGTCTATTCACACAATGGACTATTATTAGCAAAATAAAGGAACGAATCACAGCCACAGCCTATACCATGAATGACCCTTGGTGCCAAGTGAAAGAAGGCAGACTCAAAAGACCATGTACTGTCCGGTTCCACTTACAGGAAACATCCCGAGCAAGCACACCCAGGGACCGAAAACTTACACCTGTGGTTGCCAGGGCACAGTGGGGTCCTAAGGGCAGAATGGTGTGTGAATGCTAATGGATACTGGGTGTCTCTTTGGGGTGATGAAAACGTTATAAAATTATAATGGCTGAACAACTCTATAAATAATACTTACAAATCCTTCTTGTCCAGATCATTCAAGACAGTTGAGCAAAACTCAACTAAATAAGATTCTAGAATTAGAAATATGAACTTCACCTCTCAGGAGTAACGTTTACTCGAGCAATCTCAAAGCTCTAGAAGGTTAACTACCAATTTTCTGAAGAATCAGGTGGCTGTAACATGTCTTGCCTCGACTGTGCTAGTTATGGGTTACCAATGCAGCAGGAAATGGAGGTGGCAGGTCATTATACCTGACTGGATTACTTGACCTGATCATAGTGAATAAGACAATCTATTTAAATATACTCTATTTTTTTTTTTTTTTTAAATTTTTTTTTTTCAACGTTTTTTATTTATTTTTGGGACAGAGAGAGACAGAGCATGAACGGGGGAGGGGCAGAGAGAGAGGGAGACACAGAATCGGAAACAGGCTCCAGGCTCCGAGCCATCAGCCCAGAGCCTGACGCGGGGCTCGAACTCACAGACCGCGAGATCGTGACCTGGCTGAAGTCGGACGCTTAACCGACTGCGCCACCCAGGCGCCCCTAAATATACTCTATTTTTAACCCTATCTGCAAGCATTAGTTATAGAATTTATAATCTAACTCTTTAGTCCCTAATATATGTCTAGAATCCTCAAGCAATTCAAAACCAAATCTAGAAATTAATATTTTCTATAGTAATATATTTAAATATTACCTGTAAAAACATAAAATTGAAATTAAAAATATATTTATTTTTAAAACATCGTGGAATATAGCTTTCTGGGAGACAACTGACATCACAGTTTACGCTGACTCCAAATGCACTCCCTGGGACCTACCCACATCCACACGCTAACATATGCACAAAGACACATACCTTTTCTTTGTAGTCAGAAACCTGAGTTTTCAACAATGGGAAAGTGATTTAAACAAAGACGTAGCGGAGAGCAAACACTCTCCAGTTGTTAAAAGAATAAAGGAGGTCTCTAGGTTCTGACCTTGGGAGTCCTTTAAGAAAAACTGTCAAGTGAGAAAACCAAGTTGAAGACTACACACATGTGGTCCTCTCTAGCACAAAGTCAATGGTGTGTACATGTGTGTGCACACAGTGCTCCGACAACCTGGCGGGGATGCCCTGGTGAACATCCCCAGAAGCCGTTGGACGGGAAGGGACTCACCCCATACTTGTTGCTAGAGTCTGAGCTGCTCATGACCAACGCGTGCTCACCTGTTACTTAATGATTTGATGGAACGGTTTTTGGGTTAATTAACAAAACACTCTGGAGAAAGTAAGTGGATGAAGATAGTGAGTGTATTACCACTAAGGTAACGAAATCCACTGATCTTGGAACTGCTTTTAAAGAATTACAATTACACTGTAAAAAATGCAAAAATGCATGCTGATTATAAGCAAAGTGTCACATTCCGTGGATGGTTTGGCATATGAATGTACTGACACACGAAAGGAAAGGATAAATGATACATTCAAAGTGAACCTCACTGAAGAGAACTAGTCACAATAATCTTCTCAAAGAAGGAATTCTGTTCGGACCCAAACAGACAAGCCAGAGGTCTTACCTCAATGATATACTTCTCCAGAGATTTGATCTCATTGAGAGCTTCTGGATCCTGGTGAATAACCACAATTTCTTTCAGAGGATACTAGGAGGAAAGGAATGGAAAGTTTACCAAGCAGCCAGCCCTTGAAACTGCAGAAATGAAATGTTAAAATCTGAATCTCAAGTTCCAGACTGATCAGGCTCATCTGGCACTAAGTCATCCACACCCCTGTTGCAGAAAAGAAAAAAAAAAAACACCATTGCTGGAAGCTCTCTAAGAAAATGCTCCAAAGGCATAATGATTTAGGCCTGTGCACGTAAAATACAAACAAAGCGTCAAACCTTTATCGGAATGGTTTTGCGGTCTCGAATCACTCGCCCAAGCTCAATCACAGACTGCATCCGAGAGACCGCGCTCTCCGTGTTCTTGTCAATCAGCTCCTCCCTGGTGGCAGAGGTGGGGGTGAGAGGGACCCCATGAGAAGACAGTCCCAAATGACAGGCATGCACAGTGAGGAAGGGGCGGCCCCAGGAGCCTCCACACTGAACATCCCTCCAGCCCCTCCGCAGCCTGAGGAGCGGGCGGGCTAGCAGGCGGGCAAAGGGCATGGAGGGGCCAGAGCAGGGCCGCCATGCGAGCCTTCCTGGACCCAGGAGAGGCTTACGTGTGTTTGATTCTTACCGAACGTGGGGCAGCATGAGGTAGTGGATGCTGAGTGTGTCCTTGTCCTGGACAGAACCGGGGTCAATCAGCAGCTTTAGATTCTGGTACATCAATTCGGTAAGAAAAGGTGTATAGGGGGCCTGCGTGAGGACATCGGATATCACATCACTGACACACAGTCATCAGTAACTGATTTCAGTTAGAGTGGAAACAGCAGCTCCACACTTTAGAGAACAACACAGGGACATGCACAGAAGTGGGCATGAGATTACTGAACACACCGTGTGAAAGAAACGGCCTCCTTCTGAACTTGGCATGATGGATGCCGTGCAGCACAGTAGCAGGGTTGTAGCCGGAGGCCCCGAAACATCCCGGAGGAAGGTGTGCAATAAAACAGGAGCCCTGGCCACATTAATATGCACACGACTGAATGTCCCTACACCTCAGAAACCTCATCTGTAAACTGGGGACATGTTCCCTAGGGTGACGGTGAGTGAGTCGGACTTCAGGCACGGGTACTAGACAGGTTCCTGTTCATGAATGTTCAGAAAGTGAACAGAAGACTTGTAACATCACACTAGAAAAGTGGTAATAGCGTTGAAAAAAAAAAATTTAAAAAAAAAAAATAAATAAAAAGGGGCGCCTGGGTGGCGCAGTCGGTTAAGCGTCCGACTTCAGCCAGGTCACGATCTCGCGGTCCGTGAGTTCGAGCCCCGCGTCGGGCTCTGGGCTGATGGCCCGGAGCCTGGAGCCTGTTTCCAATTCTGTGTCTCCCTCTCTCTCTGCCCCTCCCCCGTTCATGCTGTGTCTCTCTCTGTCCCAAAAATAAATAAAAAACGTTGAAAAAAAAAAATTTAAAAAAAAAAAAAAAAAAAAAGAAAAGTGGTAATAGGATATTGGGAACCTAAGCTGGAATTTTCACTTGTGTATCACTGAATATTTTAATTGATAGGATCATGTTTTTATAGAAATCCAGGTAAAGATGGGTGTGTGCTCACAGGGAGCAGTGGCTTTTCTATCTGGAGGCCAGCACTCTCCCTGAAATGTGCTGCCAGTGTGAACAGGAAGTGAATGTGTCTTATCCCCTCCTGACACAGACAAGCTAGTAAGATTCTGGAAAAGGAAGTACAGATTCAAGTTGTTTTAAAGCTTCTATTCCTATTTCTGGGGGGACAGGTACAGACTAGACACAGACAGAGGACACAGCAGCAATGGGGCTGGCGTTTCAGAACTGGGTCCAGTATCTCACCATAAGTCTGCACAGAGACAGCAGAACACTGAACAAGGTCTCCAGGGCCATGACACAGTCCTCCACCCCGTTTTCGCCCTAGTCAACAAGAAAGGAACACGCATCAGACTGGGAGGCGACCTGCAGAGCACAGAGCACGCGGACACGACAGAGGGCCTGGGACAGGAGGCAGCATGGGCCCTGCTATTTTCCACCTCGGAGGCCCAGGTGGACGGAAGGACCTGCAGGCATCGGGTGCCACGTACGGAAACATGTAGAGAAAACTTAAAGTAATTTTAGGTAAGATTCTCATTTTTAAAAAATGTATACACTGTGTATTTTAAAAAACACACACACTGTATATTTAAGAAATAATTACACTATCATTGTAGGAAAAACACAAAGGTTATAAAAAAAGAAGTCAACCATAATGAAGTTATGCAGAAGTAACCACGGTGAAAAGTTTAGTTTAAGCCCCTCGAGATGTGTGTGTATAGGTATGTGGTCTATTGAACAAAAATGAAATTACTGTCCTGTTACAGGCCTTCATCATTCACACACCTGAAGATAGACTGACGGGATGAGGCACAGGTGCCCTCATGGTCTATGTGTGGCCTTAGAGCCTGGGATAGGATGCAGGCATCACCGAGGCCAAGTCCCCCACGGGCTCAGGGAAGAGTCCTGTCAACAAATAATGGACCTTCTAGAGGAAGAACCAAGGAGGGGCCCCTCTTGGGATCACAGCCATACCAGAAACACTGGCAAGTATCTGTATGAATTTCTTCTGTATTTTAAGAGATTCTGCTCAGCTTAGTCTCATATGGCCCTGAGACTGTCCAATATGACGTGTCATTAGCTGTGTTTTGAAAATACGTGGTGACTTTTAGAACTTACAGATTCCCATCCATCAAATGGTGATAAATATAGTTAACTTGCAATGTAAAAAGGAGAAAGAGAAAGAGCTTCAAAAACCAAGAGCATCTGAAAACATTCCTTTCTCTTCTGGCTACGCCCAGGTGTCTCTACTGTTGCTGCCCTCCTATCCATCTGTGAGCAGCAGCCTGCGTGCACTCACCTTCAACCTTCTGCGGTTCATCCGGACGTACCAGTTGGTTAGGACATCCACGAACTTGACCAGGCGAGGCACTACAGTATAGAGCCTGTAAGCTGAAAGCAGGCGATCAGGCAGTTAAGAACAGGTGAGCATCTGGGGTACGGCAAGGGCCAGACACAAGACAGGGCTGGCTGCCCTGCCACCCCAGGGCTGCCACGACTGCTAAGGGGTCAGGAAGAAGCAAAGGGACAGCCCTGATGGCATGCACCAAGGATGCACCAGACGGCCGTCAGGGTGTCCAGGGGCACATGAACCACCCTGTGTGAGCTGAGGACAAGCTCCCGCTGTCAGTGAGAGAAACAGAGCCCCCAGACCCGCGGTGGAGGCCACAGGTGCACACCACATGGCTCCATGAGGCCTGTTTCCCTGGTGCTGTGTGTGGGGCGGCACCACGAAAGCTCAACTTCCTTGCACTGTGCTACCCTGAGCGTCCACTAGGTCGTGCTAGATGCACCGAGGGCTCTAGTCAGGGGCTGAGGCACAGCACCAGGCCAGTGCTTTCCCACCAGGAACGCTCTGCTCCGAGGTCTGGAGACACTCTGGCGGTCACAGCTGGGCAGGTGGGCCCCGGGGAAGCTGCTCACCGTCCTACAGTGCAGAGCCAGCCCCCTACAGAGGATGCCTGGCCCAAATCCCCAGTGGAACAGGCTTCCTAGAGGCCACAAACGTCCAGGAAAGACCGCAGAGGAGGCGGTAAAAGGAGAAAGATAGGAGAGCTCCCGAGGAATTCCAAGGGCAAATGGAACGGTGAGGGTGCTCAGCCAGCCATGTTTGAGGCATGGGCCTATAGTTAGTATTTTCCTGTTCACCTCCCCTTAATGGATACTCTCCACTGTACAAAAATACACACCAAAAGCAAGAATAAGACCAACAATTATAAGTAAATACAACTTGTATCAATGAAAGTGTTCAGTAAATGTTAACGAGGCCTCTGGTCTAAACTGGTAACCACGGGGCGCCTCGGTGGCTCAGCCGGTTAAGCATCTGACTCTTGATTTCTGCTCAGGTCATGATCTTGCGGTTTGTAAGTTCAAGGTCTGTGTGGGGCTCTGGAACCGGCTTGGGATTCTCTCTCTCCCCGTCTCTGCCCTTCCCCCACCCCCAAATAAAAAACTGGTAACCACAATGAGAAGCTGCCAAGGGCAGAGCGCGGCTCACAAAGACCAGGGCTGAGGTGCCAGTGGCCACTCACTCCCGGAGAGGCGACATGGCAAGTGGAGGCCTAGTCTGAAGGGAAGAGGAGTCAGTGATTTCTAGGGTTCACTACACCCCTCGCCTTCTCAGAGGCTAGAGTTCCCTGTGCCTAGGTGCCAACCCTTGGAGGGCACACAGAACCATCACAGCACACCAGTACCATGCGCTGTGGGGTCCCTGACGGGAACCGCAGACCCTCTGGTCCTCAGAACCCTGTCTGTGAGGGGGTGAAGGTAAAGAGTTGGCTGCTGTTCATCTCCTGCGCTCAGCCATATGTGCTTCCCAGGAGACAGGCCCGAGCTCAGGTGCTGCCCAAAGACAGTCCCCAGGCTTGTTTCCTATCAGTCGGGAGGGACGGGTGGACATGGCTGCGAGCAGGTGTCCTGGGGTGTGCACTGAGCTCTGCCTTACACATTCATTTCCATCTTCACCTACATCAATTTGTCCAACAGCTTGATAGTCACCTGATCCTTAATGATACATGTTCAGTGGGTGGGCGCAGGCCTCAAGGGATGGGGCGGAATCCTTCTGTGCCAGGTGCTGGGGCACCAAGGAGGCCATATGCCTGCACGAACGGCAGGGCATTGGGGGGGCAGGTTAAACTTGCCAGGGCATGCGCAGCAGAGCCGTCTCTCCTCCTCTGCCCACCGACTTTGTCAGACCCATGTCAGGTATCCTACTTTAGTAGTTTCTGGAATTTCTCTCTCAGACTTGTAGCTATTCTGTCCCCTACCTCTAGGAAACCAACATAAGCTACTCTCCCCACCTGTGTCTAAGACCCAATTCGTTAGGTAACAGAAATATGGGGAAATATCTGCTTCATTATTATTTTTCTGTATTTCCTAGTTTTTCTAGACCAAACAGGGACTACTTATTTAATGATTAATGCAGACTAAAAATAAGTAAAAATGCGTGTTAACAAATACTACCTGAACATCTACTATCTTCCGGCTACTCTATGCACACGATCTTGGTTTGAGCTTCATAACGACGCCTCTACGCACTTTCCACAGAAAGAAACTGCAGCTTGAGGACTTTAGGCAGCACCTACCACCGGAAAAGGTGGTGGGGGTGGGTTCTGAACCACTGAAGCCACGGAAGGCCACGGGTCCGCAATGGTACCTGGGGCGGGCAGGGTGAGGCTGAGCACATTTCTACAATAAGCCTTAACAAAACCATACCTGAGAGATTAAAAGAAACAATTACTTGTCTCCTGTTCTGTATCTCTCAAATTGCCTATAAAACTTTCTCTATATTTATAGAGAAACACAGTTAAGCATCAAAAGGGCAATCAGAAAGAAAAGAGCCCTTATATCCGGCCCTAGAGTCTTACCTGCCATTTCGGTCTCAAAGAACCCAACCAGCGACTGCATGCAGGATAGGACCCAGCGGTCTGTCACGTTGGCACTTTCTTTAACCGTGTTCTCATTGTACAGGAACTCCATTTCTTCCTCCTGGGGAGTGACAGTCACTGAAACGTTCTGTGTGCTTAGGGGAAATTACCGCACAGAAATGAATGCTTTGAATCACTCCACCTGAAAGTAGCTCACAACAATCCACAAAACCCCAGAACCCAATGGGCAATTTAAATTTCTGTCGCAATATTTTCCAAATAAGCTCTACGCTTGGGATATTACGTCCTCAATGAATTACATTTTTGAGTGAAGTAAAGAAAATCTAGAGGAAAAATATCCCTTCGCACCAAAAAGTTTATGAATTAAAAAATATTCCAAAGTCTTGTAAGTGTAGGATTTAGTTACTTAAAGCTGCATAGCAAAAGCTAGTACAGCTAGCCAGGACTGGATGAAGGTGTATAAACCGAACACGAACAGTAGAAATTTATGTCTCTGCTTTACTGTCCACTGTACTGAATGCTTTGACTCGCCCCTCCTTTTCCCTTGCAAAACCCTCCTCAAGCTGTAGGCCCATTTCATCCATGCCCTCCACACTGTAGCAACCCCAGGCTGGCAGAGCAATGGCCATGCTAATGGTGGCCCTGATCTGAGGGCCTGATGGTGGAGCTCGTGCCCGGCTGCCAAGCCCAGGAGAGCCCCATGGTGCTCCCGAGTCCCGCAACAGCTAGAGGCCTGCAGGGACCTGCCTACCCTCCATGACTCACAGGGAGAGGCCACGTCAGGAGATGAGCCAGAGGCAGCCAACGGTGAACAGCCAGCCCACCAGAGTGTGGCCTCCAACCAATTTCCGGAAAGGATTAATGTTGCGTGATTAGTCAATGGTATTGTACACAGTAAGGCGCTGGACATAGAAGATGCGTGGTATCGGGGTCTGACCCCAAACGGAGCCCTGACAGCACAGACAGGCACCCCCGTGCAATGGAGCCTCAGGGGAGGTGGCTTCTCAGACGGGGCAGAGAACCTCCCCAAGGCACTTCCACACACACCACAATCCTGGTTTTCCCTCCTAACAACCCAGTGGGACGTCTCTCACTTTCAGAGCCTGGACCTGGATGCACCACTGAGCACCGTGTGTAGCAGCCTCTCCTCAGTGGTTCCTCACTGCAGGCGGCTGACTCACCTCCACCCCACCTGTCAGCCTGGGGTCCAGGAGGGAGGGCAAGTGGGGGATCAATAAACCTCCAAGGGGACTCCTCTGCAGGGGCCCAGCATGCCGCAGAGGCCAGCTGGAGCCCACCCAGTGCAGACCCCAGACTCTGTGCACTTTCACTGGTGGCCCCCCAACAGCTCTGAGCCCCATCCACAGGGACCTCTCTGTGGTGTTGTCCATGGAGCTCTTTCCTACACAAACCCAAGCTCACACCTTCTGCAGCCTCAGCACGTTCTGGATGAAGAAGCGATAGGCGTTGTACCATGGGAGCAGCACGTCCTTCAAGACATCACGCACACCCTCCTCCTTAAAGCGGAGGTTTTCTGCTCTCACCACAGGGGAGTTGATCAGATACAATCTGGATGAGGAGAAAAATCACACAGAAAAAGAACATAGAAATTAAAACAAGTATTATTATTGGGCATGTTGACAAGACAAACAAGAAAATTAGCATTTTTACATAAAGGGGGAGAATCACCAATACTCTTCTAATGGTCAATTTAAAAGTGACAAAGCTCTTACTCTGTGTAGGAAAACTAGTGAATAACGAAGGGGAGACGTAACCCCTACCAGGATGTGGCACTCGGCCAACCCAGGGGCACCTGCAGGGATTCACAGAAGGAGCAGAGGGCTCCAGAGGACAGAGGCCAGGGGTGCTGCTAAACACCAGATGGGACAGTCCTCACTTTAATGACTGATGTGGTTCTCAGGTTGTCAGCAGGCCCAACGGGAAGTCTAACAGATAACCGGGGGGTGGGGGAGGACACCCCATTCACTGCCCCTGGGCCACACAGCAACTGCCAACGTGCTTGGGCACAGCCCCTGGATGTGTCTCCGTGTCTGTGGCAGGAGGAGGCGGGACGAGACGTCTGTGGTTCCCCTGCCACCCAAACACTTCATGTCCATGACTAGGACTCCTATTTCAAGTGGTGGCTCACATTTCTCTACAAGCCTTTCGATATTAGTTTTTATGTGCTCTAGCATAAATATACCACAGATGGCCCTTCTGAGGAGCAAGTGTAAAAAAGGACTAAATGGCCAAGGAGATGGGAGTCAGGGGAGGGAGGGAGGCAGAAAGCCCAGCAGCCGGCCCGAGAGCAACACAGGCCCAGTTCCCCACAATACCTCTGGGTTTGCACACACTCCTGTTATTTAGAAAACCACCTTGTGGGTTTGGAGCCAACACCACACCAACGTAACTGACCACGTTACCACACACACTTTTCAAAAGCTAATTATAAACCAAATTAAGAACCACGATCAATAAAGGGAGCTTACATAAAACGACATTATACACAGGACAGGGCAGTGGCTTGTACCTGAGGGCGTCAGCACCATATTTATGGATGATTGAAAGTGGATCCGGATAATTCTTTTTTCGCTTGCTCATTTTTTGGCCATCACTTGAAAAAACAAAAAGGAGATGCCAATCAAATGCGTCACTGTCGCGGTTTACCCTTTACATATGGTTATAAGTCACTTGCACACTGGAATACATAAATGTAAGTGGCATAATGGCACAATAGGTAGTCTTTACGAACACAGTGGTGAGTCAGTGGAGAAGTTGAAAACACAGGCTCAGCATTTATCCCAGAGAAATGAAAACCTGAATTGGTGCAAAAGCCTGTAACAGCAGTTCATAGTCAGCAACCACTGGGGACAACCCGGTGTCCTCCGGCAGGCTATGGTCAAGCTGCTGTCAACCGCACCCGGAGCACTGCTCCACCGAGGACACAACTCTCCCGAGGAATCTCCAGGGCATTTCACTGAGTGGCAAAGCCAGGCCCTAAGTCATAGAGGGTAAGATTCCATTCACATAACAGAACTTGAAGTGATGGAATCAGAGATGAGGAGCAGACTAGTGGTTGCTGGGGGGCCAGGGGCAAAGGTGGGGGGCCGGGGGAGTCCTGGGATGCCAAAACAGTCTAGTACCTTGACCGTGCTGGTGGGCACAGGGACCTACCTACATGTGAGACAGGGCTGAACAGGATGGGGCGGTGATGACGCTGGGTCTGAAAAGTGTGACCTGGCAAAGCACACCAGGGCTCTCTGTTACTGCTGCACAACTGTACGCAAATCTACGATTCGATAATGTTTTCAATTAAAAAAACTCCAAAGATGCACAGACAGTAGAGCCAGACTCGCTGTGTGCACAAGGTGACTTTATCATCGTTGGCTGTGTTACTTTGAACGAGTTGCTTATTCTGTATCTCAAACTCCTCAAATGTCCAAATGGGATAAGAAAAGGACCCACGTCAGTTCTGGGGCTCTGATGAGAGAAAACGAAACACTCACAGCAGGGCCTGCACAATGTCTTGCCTCGGAAAACACAAGGCAAGGTATCTATGTAAATGTTTACTTCTTATTTTTAGTAATTTGCGCTTGACTTTTAATGACTACGGGTAATAGAAGAAAAAATAAGAATCCTCTATGACTTCGAAAATCTCTAGAACCCATAGTTCCCTCATGTTAAAAAGACAAAAAAAATCTTTATTAAAGGACCAGGGTACAGATTAAATAAGTACCAACAGTGAATGTACTTTATCACAGGATGCATGCCCCCACCCCCCTCAGGCCTCACTCTCCAGTCTGCCCTTCTCCCTGGGAGGGACTGACACTTGGAGAGAAGTGGGCAGGAGGGGAGGGAAGGTAAGGGAAGAGAAGGGAAGAGCAGCAACAAGAAATGGCTAGACCCGCCCGGACCATGGCTGCTAGAGCAAAGGGCCAGGGACAAGCACCTGCCTGGCCAGGACGAGCCCGTTCACAATCACGTTCCTGAAAGGCGGCTGTCCGAAGAGAGCCGTGGCCAGCACCAGCAGGGTGTAAAACCTGGAAAAAACCCATAAACAGATCAGCAACAACAGAAAAGGAATCTGAGCAAAGGAAAAAAGACTATGTTTATTTATAGTACTAAATTTCTATTTTGGATCAGTTACCCTTATTAATTGTTTATGACAAAGGTTCTTGGCTGGTGACACTGGAAACATTTGGGGGTGTGCTGAAAAACCACACAGGACCCCACTGCACACAAATCAGGTCAGAAAACAGAAAATGTGACTGAAAGCTAATAAAGTACCCCAGCAGCTGAGGACAGAACTGCTGCCCTCCTCAGGGGCCAGCTGGCAGCCTCTCGGGACCCCTAGACATGCCAGGCTGAAAATCCAGGTGTGTGTGGCCTTAGCATAATGTCACGTGAGACAGTCTGAGGACAGAAGATGCAGAAGACACTCTCCCCCAAAAGTCAGACAGCAGAGACTAGGAATGCAGATGACATCTTTGCTCTGCCAGACGCCACGCACACTGCTGCCTTGCTAGCTCGCTTGTTCCCTAAACTCCACCACATCCCTGCAGCCACCCTAGTGAGTGATGCTCCAGTGTCACTTCCAGCCTGGTTCTGCACCCCAAGACATGACAGGACATGGACGGTTGAGGGTGGACCAGACAGCCTTCCTCTGAAGGTGGGTCAAGAGGTCCTGGCTGCCAGGACAGGCAGCCTGAGCCTGAGGCAGGCGGGGAGAGACGTGCACTGAGAGACCCACAGGACTGTCAAGGGCTGGCAGACATCGCCACCCCCCCAGGGACATAACCTGCTGGTGAGGCATCTGGCCTTCCCTAAGAAGGGCTTTGGACCTGTTCCTAAAGATAAATGGACTGGAGGCTGAAAATGGCACTTTCTGGAACATTAAGACTGGAATTCAATTTGTGATGTCTATTGCAAGATGTAAAAGTAGAAAATGACACTAATGTTCCTGAAACACTGCTGTAAAAACATTACTAATCAAAGTGGAATGAGAACCTGGGCCAGCCAAATTTCTCATCCACGAGAAGGGAACTCACCTTTTTCTAACCCACAAGACAAGGGTACTGCTTTAAACAGGCACCAGATAAAAACAATGCCAAAAGCCTTCCCCTCCTTGCTTTTTTCCCCCCAAGTCTGGATTTTTTAGAATGTTGATTTTATGAAGCTAGCTTTAACATCTGAGTACTCTTCCAAGTATTCTTTAAATCTGTAGCACCCAAATCATTATCTTACATGTAAGTACTCATTAAACATTTGAGTAGCTTGTTTAAAGTGAATAAGATAAGGACATACATTTTGTTTTATATCACTTAATCTTCAAGTATAACAAATCTATTCCAAAATGTCAATGAAGTAATTCAAACTCTAAAACAGCTTTACTGCAGTGAGAGATCTCTACACAAAAGAAACTTTATTATTTACTTATTTTTATGTTTATTTTTCAAACAGAGAGAGAGAGATCACGAGAGCATATGAGGGCAGAGACAAGGAGACAGATCTAAAGAAGGCTTTGTGTAGATAGCAGAGAGCCTGATGTGAGGCTTGAACTCACAAACCACAAGATCATGACCTGAGTCAAAGTCAGACACTTAACTGACTTAGCCATCCAGGAGTCCCTCAAAAGACATTGTAATAATATGTTGGGTGGTGAGGGGCAGAGGGCAAGAACAGAGCCTGTCTTGTTTGACACAATCCCTCCAGCACCCAGCTAATCGATGTTAGGTGCTCAGTTAAATACCTTGAAATCCAATAAAATCAAATCAGTAAAATTCTTGAAAGAACAAAGAACATACCATCCTCTGGTTTGGTCAATGCCTTCGGCAATGAAGTCTGCAGGAAATGCATCATCAAACTCCCTCTTGTTTTCAAATGGATAATGAACTTGAGCATAGGGCATGCTGCCGCTCTCGAACCAACAGTCAAACACCTCAGAGATACGACGCAACACCCCCTTCCCACAACGGGAAGGAATGGTCAGATGGTCAATGCTAAGAAACAAAGCAAAGCCACTTCTATTAGTTTTAACTACAAAACAACTTGCAGTCTAATTACCAAGAGGAAACACGATACCTATCAAGCTTTCATCTGCAAACAGAAACAGTGGTAGTCATCACAGGCTGTCAGAGGGCACTGTGATGCTCAATCTGGGGGTTCATACCATAGTCACCAGACATCCAACTCCAGGACAGAGGCCACCCTTCGTGAACATGACCTGAGTCACCAACAGAGTAACTCAGCAAACCAGTACTTGATTCCGACACGTAGCTCTGAGATCTGTTCTACAGACGCCTCCCCAGCACCTAGCCGGGTGCTCTCTAAATGACGGAACAAAGAAAAGCGGACGTTCAGAGACTGACCTCTCTCTGTGGAGATCAGAGACCTTCGCTCCTGACAGTTCTTCAAGCTCTGCCATTGATCCAATGCATACTACCTGTCAAAGCAAAGTCAAAAGGCAGAAGAATCTCAGAGCCAAAGACCACACAGCTTTACTTTATGCAGCATTCACACTTAGTTTTGGAAATCTCTGACTTTCAGGATGGCTGTCAGTAACGTGGCTTACGTCATCAAAGGCTGCAGGTCACTGAGGAGATGAGAGGGCTCCACTATATCAGGAGTCCCTACATGGAGAGGACCTAACAGCATCCACTCAACACGTACTTTTGAGGGTTTACTAGCAACCAGCATAAATGAAATGCCTCGACTATTATTCTGAGGCATCTTAGTTTCTTCTCAGCACTTGAATTTGGCTCTTTAATCTGGAATCTTTCCAAGTCAAAGCTAGAAGTAAATTATTGTGCATGGACCGGATCAAACTAATGAGATCACAACACCTCACTCAGGATTGCCTCCAGCTGGGCCGCCCAAGCAGGAACTGCTGCGGGTCTCACTGGGGGTGTCTGCTCCTAGGGAGCACGCACACACAGCCCTTTCCTTAGCCCTCAGACTTGGCTACTACCTAACTGCTGTTTTTTTCATGTCTTGTAGTCTTCATGCCAAAGGCCGCCATGGGGGTATATCTATAGACATGTATGCGTATTTACACACATAATCACTTGGCTTTATAAAACATAAGGTTGGCAATGCTTTGGTAATTTTTAAATTTTTAAAACTTTATTTATTTATTTTGAGAGAGACAGAGATGGTGTGAGCAGGAGAGGGGCAGATAGTGGGAGAGAGAGAATCCCAAGCCGGCTCTGCACTGTCAGCGCAGAGTGTGACGTGGGGCTTGAACTCATGAAACCGTGAGATCATGACCTGAGCGGAAACCGACAGTTGGATGCTTAACTGGCTGGGCTACCCAGGCATCCCTGGTAATGTTTTTTAAGCCTTCCCTTCACACTGCTACGTAAGGGTAGATTCACATGCTATGGCACAGTGCAGGTGTGGAGTCTCCATTCCGATTATCAGTTACTCACAAGGAGAGAAAAGGGGGTGAGCAACACAGAGTGATAAATACAATTTAAAAATATTTAACAGAAGTAAAATTAAGTTAACTGTCCCTCCCCCCAAATTCTTATTTATATGATTCTAGGAAGAATAAAGAGAAACAGATGAAATAAGAAAGGAGCAAAGAGAAAAGAAATAGTATCAGACACACAAATGAGGTGCTTTAGCAAAAATCAACAGAATGCATGGCCTCACCTCCTCGAAGTCATCACTGACCCACAGGGGGATAGGGGTGCCCCAGTATCTGTTTCTGGAAATTGCCCAGTCACGTGCATCTTTTAGCCAATTTCCAAATCGCTTTTCTCGCACAAACTCTGGGACCCTGCAATAAACAGATGAGAGCATGGTCTAGGAGCTCAGCGTGTGTCAGAGCAGTAAGCACAAATGGCTTCTGTAGGTACATTAAAATATAAACACATATCCTTAAAATGACTGTTATTTAAGGCTCACAGAAAAGAAAAATGCTCCCTCCATATGCCTTATCACAGAAAGGATGCTACTTCTCTTATATAATATTATTTAGATTATTTCACGGTGTTGAAAATATAGAATAAAAAATAGCTACTATTACAGTGTTTAATAAAAGATGACCCTTAGAACTACTATATTTGGGGACAATGATAAGCCAATGCTCCCTACCCAATGACACAGGACATTGTGAAGACACACATCTCACTGCTCACCAGTAACACAGGTCATTGTTCTTCAACAGCTGGTCCACCATGTGCTCCACCCGTACGAACCAGCTAGGCACCGCTTTGTAAATGAGGGGGGTGTCTGACCTGGGGAAGCAACAATGCAGGATGTGCTGGTCAGACTGAGGTGTGCAGGCACCCAGGGTAAGGCCAACTTTTAGTTTCTTACTGACATCACCACCACCTATTTGGCCTTCTGCTAATACTTGTTTTTATTGCAAATACTAATGCCTATGTCCTTGGTACCGGTCATCTCCACAACACCAAGAAGGCAAAAGTTAATAAAAGATTAAAAAGAAAAATAGGGGCGGCTGGGTGACTCAGTCGGTTAAGTGTCCAACTCTTGATTTCAGGTCAGGTCATGATCTCATGGTTCCTAAGTTCAAGCCCTATGTCACCACAGAGCCTGCTTGTGATTCTCGCCCTCTCTCTCTCTCTGACCCTCCCCCACTCACACTCTCTTAAATAAACATTAAAAAAAAAAAAAAAAAAAGAACACGAAGGGGTGCCTGGGTGGCTCAGTCGGTTAAGCATCCTACTTTGACATAGGTTGTGATCTCGCGGTTCACGAGAATTCAAGCCCCACGTTGGGCTCTGTGCTGTCAACTCAGGGCCTGGAGCCTATTTTGGATTCTGTGTCTCCCTCCTTCTCTGCCCCTCTCTTGATCATGCTGTCTCTCTCTCTCTCTCTCTCTCTCTCTCTCAAAAATAGACATTTAAAAACAAAATTGAACAAGAAGGAAAATATAGTTCTGCTGGTGTGTGATAGCTATCTAAGAAATGATGTCAACTTCAGCAAAAAGGAAATGTGGGAACAGAACTTGATGTCTCCAAACATTCCATTTTCACCCACCTCTTCATAGTATGATCTTGTATTCAAACTTGTATCATGTTATATCTCTCACTAAATTCCACCAGGAAATGGTAGAGATCAGTCTCACTTAAAGAAATGTGGCCCTGACACCAAATATTTGTCTACACTGATACTTGTCAGACAACTGCTGAGGAAAACAATAACTACACATATTCATGGAATTCAAGAGGGCAGTTTCCAAACATGAACCCTAAAGGACACAAATGAGGGGAACCCCAGATTGACAAAAGCGGGTGCACACACTACATGTCCCCACAGACTAGAAGCTTGAGCTATAAGTCTTTCCTTTTTCTCACCTCCAGCAGAAAGGGTAGCTGTGAGTGAAGGTGCTAGCAACAAGAAGTCGGCCTTCTTCCTTCAGGGTCCTGATGATGTTTTTGTCAGCATCCTGTTAGAAAAATAAATGCACAGTCATTAAAATATCCTACAATACTTGGTAACACAATATAATTATGTACATTACTACAATCTGATATTTTGATATGTTTACTATGAATAAAAGGCAAAAATGACACATGTATTATAAAAATACCCAGCCCACATTTTGGGCACAGTCTACCTTTAGGTACTTATTAAGCACTTCTACACCACATAAGATAGTGAAGTCTTCCACCAGCAATGGCTGCCCCGAGGCCACAAAGCTGCTTTGGGAGTTACCAATCAGAGCCTAGTTTCCTGCCTTTGAAACTATAACATACTTCCTCTCAAGATACTAGACGCTTACAATGTGGCCGATAATACCTATCTTTATGGTTTTATGTGCTGAAACCAAACCAAATAAAAAAAAACCAATTTCCTGGAAAAGAAAAAAATCCAGATATGAAGCTACTTAATAAGAAGCTGATTAAACAAAGAAATATGATGAAATCCACACCTTTCTCTGTCCTACAGACACAGACCTTCACATACTGTCCTGTGAAATCTGTCACTTCTGCTGTGAAACAGCCTGAAGCATCCACAGGGCAAATAGGAGGAGAGTCTTTCTGAATGATGCTGAAGTCCATACAGACCCGATAGTCATCCTGGGGAGAATGAAACAGGTTAAGTGTGTTCGAGACAGGAGTGTGGGAAGTGACTGATTCACAAGAGAATGCTCTGTCTTCTGACATACGACTTAATTGACTTTAATTATCCTCTCACCTGAAGTTAATTCAGGACCATTCAGATACCCCTTTACAGTTGGACAGGGACTACATCATCTTTCCAGCCATTACTTCACAGACCCCTATATACAGCAGAGCATCCACTAAGTGAGAAGGAAGAGGACACACATGTACCCCTGGTGAACATACTTGCACAAATACTCAACATTCACAAACTGCACTCAACACTATAGTAAAAGAATCATTCACCACGATCAGGTGGGATTAACTCTGGGGATGCAAGGGTGGTTCAATATCCACAAATAAATCAATGTGATATACCACATTAACAAAATGAAGGGTAAAAACCATATGATCATCTCAAAAGATGCAGAAGAAGCACTTGACAAAATTCAACATCCATTCATGTAAAAAACCCTCAACAAAGTGGGTTTAGAGGGAACTTAATAGTGGCCATCTATGGAAAACCCACAGCTAGTATCATACTAGATGGTGAAAAACTGACAGCTTTTCCTTCAAGATGAGGAACAAGGATGTCCACTCTCACCATTTTTCATCAACACAGTACTAGAAGTCCTAGCAACAGCAATTAGACAAAAAAAAAAAAGAGACACCCATATTGGTAAGAAAGAAGTTCAACTGCCACTTAGCAGATGACATGATGACCATATACAAAAAACTCTAAAGACTCCACCAAAAAACTATTAGAATAAATGAACTCAGTAAAGTTGCAGGATGCAAAATTAATACACAGAAATCTGATGTGTTTGTATACACTAATAATGAAGCAGCAGAAAAGATAAATTAAGAAAATGATTCCATTTACAATTACACTAAAATAATAAAATACCTAGGAATAAACTTAACCAAGGAGGTGAAAAACCTCTCTGTACTCTGAAAATATAAAACATTGATAAAAGAAATTGAAAATGACACAAACAAATGGAAAGAAATTCTATGCTCATGGACTGAAAGAACAAATATTGTTAAAATGACTATAGTACTCAAAGCAATCTACAGGACACATGTAATCCCTATCAAAACACCAATAGCATTTTTCACAGAACTAGAACAAATACTACTGAAATTTGCTTGAACCACAAAAGATTCCAAATGGTCAAAGGAACCTTGAGAAAGAGTAAAGCTAGAGGTGCTGCACTCCCAGATGTCAAGGCACACTGCAACGCTGTCATGATCAAAGCAGTATGGCACTGGCACAAAAATGGACACATAGATCAACAGAAAAGAACAGAGGGCCCAGAAATAAAGCCATGTTTATATGGTCTATTAATCTATGACAAAGGAAGCAAGAATATACAATGGGGAAAAGACAGTCTCTTTAATAAATGGTGTTGGGAAAAACAGAATGGAGGTTCCTCAAAAGATTAAAAATAGAAATATCACATGGTCTAGGAAATCCAGTCCTGGCTATTTACCTGAAGAAAATAGTAATTCAAAAATATATATGCATCCCTATGTTTACTGCAGCATTATTTACAAAGCAATGATATGGAAACAACCCAAGTGTCCAACAGATGAATGGGCAAAGAATATGTGGTAAATATACAATGGAGTATTTTTAAGCCATAAAAAAGAATGGGATCTTGCCATTCCTGACAACATGGATGGACTCAGAGGGTATTATGCTAAGTGAAATAAATCAGACAGAAAAAGACAACATATGAATTCACTCCTACGTGGAACCTAAAAAATAAAAATCCAAACATACCCAGTATGTGACAAATACAATTTTAAAGGAAAAACTAAAGCACATTTTAAAGCCAAGTTTTTTTTAAAATTTATTATCAGTGAAGAAGTCATACTAATTGACTTGAAAACTATTATGAATAACTAAAATCTGACTAGTTCTTAAAACCTAGTAAAGAGTATTATTAAGAATGCTTCCGTCATATTCAATTTTGTGATATTCAGGAAGCATTAACTTTACTGGGTGCAACAGTGGCATGGTAGTATATTAAAAATGAAAGTTCTGATCAGTCACAGATGTGTACGGATGAAGACCACGATGCTGAGGATTTGTTTCAAAACCCTCAGGCCTAAGTAGAGAAGGTGTGGGCGAAGAGGAGAAGGAAGAAGATAAAACGGATCAATGCAGGTGGGTGATGTGAACATAAGGATTTATTATAACATCTCTTTACTTCCGGGTATGTTTGAAGATTTCCACAATAAAAATCTCTGCCAAGGTTAAGTATGAAAGCAAATGATGAATGGAGACAGACTAGCTTCACTCTCACTGACAAAACAATCAAGCTGAGAAGAGTATGTAGGTAGGTCCCCAGTGGGTGTTTTATTCATACACAAGTTACATAAAAAGAATTGCATTTTTGGAAAAATTACTCTGGGCAACATGTAAAATTAACCACACCATCCTGCTTTGAAGAGGTCAAATTCTGTCCTCTCATCACAGTGTTCAGACGAGCACAGTGGAGGTGATACCACCTCTCAGCACTCTGACTGTCACGGTGACCGCACAGAACTGCACACGGTAGAGAGTAGAGGGCACGGTGAGTACATTACGAATGAATGAAAACAAAGAATGCCTTTCATTCAGAAAGACCAAACGGCTGGGGATGCCCAGGATTTAGCTCACCGCTTTCAGAGATGAGCTCAGGGTGAAAAAAATTGCAGATGTAAGTTTGATAAGCCATCTTTTGGGGGCAGTGAGCCTGCAAAGTGTTGGGCCCTATGACGTGGGCAAGCATGAGGTGCGCTCGCACACGCACACACGTGGGCACACTCGTGCACACACACGCTCATGGCACACACGAGACCCACTTATGAGAGCTCTACTACTCACAGCACCAAAGTACGGAGCCTGGTGCACCACTCCAGTGCCCTCCTCCTCCCGCACGTAGCTGTCGGTGAGCACCGTGAAAGCGCCGTTCTCCTTGCACTGCAACAGAAAGGTCAGCAGGTGTGGTGAATGGAACACATTTTAGGATTAATTTCATAACGGTATTTGCGAAGAGCCTGAAAAAACTCCTAACACGCAAAATTATTTTCAGAGATAGGACAGAATAATTCAGACTGGGAAGAAACATGCTAACTCAATACATCTTTTCTGTAATCTATCACTTAGAAATGAAGTAATTATCTAAAATGAAATAATTACGTGAAGAATTATCTGAAGAAATGCAGAGAAAATGTTCGAACTTCCCCAGTCACAAAATGGGGCTTTCTGTGAGTCCTGCTGACCTCCCAGCCATGCCAGCACCTGGTGTGCAGAGTTTTGTGCAGCCTCAGAAAATGTCCCCTAACCTGCCACACCTCTGGGGTGCTCCCAGTCACCTTTCTGTCAGCCCTGCCACCAGGGCAAACCCTCAAGGAGCCAGAACGGGCGCCTGGAGTGACAAGCTCTGGTTAACGGCGCTGTGCGCACTGTGACACGGAGGCACGCACTGTCGCAAAGCCAGGTTACTACCTGTGATGCTACAGACCTCCTCCTTCCACCTTCACCTCTCCCTATGTGTTTCCAATACACCGTCTCAGCCAAACCGATCCTCTGCTGGTCTTTCTGTCTTCGTGAAGACTACTTTCAGAATAGATTTTCACACTTAATCGCATTTAATCCAATGATCTTGTGAAAAAGGCACACGGTATTTCTGTGTTTCAAATATATTGATTCTATTTTCATTTCATTGATGAACTAACTCAGAACAAAGATGAAATAGTTTGTCCAAATACACAACAGTGATGAACACAACCTGACTCAAGGTCTTCTGGCTCCAAAAACGATGCTATCTTCAACTGCATCACAGCTCTTTGATTCCTTGGCACTTGCCTAAAACCAAACTTGAAAAACAGCCAGGAATTTCTCATTGCTGTAACCTACACCACCTGGAAATATTTTTGGTGTGGGAGGACAGAGGCTGATAGGTGTGTCTTCAATAGTTTAAATGTGGAGTGGGAACACGTGTGCCCTTAGCCTGACGTTCGAGTGGGAGCTGTTTTAGCAGCAGACAGCGGAACCCCACGGGGTCCTGTCTCTTGGTCTAGTTCTGGACCCTGAATTGCCAGGGATGGGTGGTCAGTGGTCACCAGAGCTGTAGCACAGCCCCCACAGGTAGCACCTGCCCCCATAGCTCCCACTTAATATTTTAGAACATGTGTATCTTAGGGATACATCAGATGATTTTGCCCCAAGTCAAAGAATTTCTAGTACCTGCCTAAAACTCAGTGAAGGTCCCAGAAATTCAGAAGCTATCTGAGTGGAATATGGACCAAGTGCACATTCCAGAAAGACCTCTGACTGAACCCAGACTTCCCCTCTGGTGTGTTTGGGCCCATCTGCTGAGCACTGAGCTCTCAAATAGGTTCTGGGTCAGAAAGGGTAAGAGTAACTGATTTAGTGAGAGAGTTTCAAGACAAAACAAATCTGACAAGGGATGCCTGGGTGGCTCAGTCAGTTAAGTGTCTGACTTTGGCTGAGGTCATGATCTCGTGGTTCGTGGGTTCAAGCCCCATGTCAGGCTCTGTGTTGACAGCTTGGAGCCTGGAGCCTGCTTTAGATTCTGTGTCTCCCATTCTCTGTCCCTCCCCCACTTGCGCGCACACGCTTTCTCTCTCTCTCTCTCAAAAATAAATAGGTGTTTAAAAAATCCGACATAAAACAGAATATGTTAAGATCTATAAGAGAAGAATGTAGTAATGACATTTGTCAGAAGGAGAAACCAGAGGCATTTCAAAAGACGTTTTTCAGATGGTGTCTGAGTTCAGCCTTGAAGTGTGGATTGTACTTGAGCAGCTTAAAGACGACGAAGGATTTCATAAATAGGAGGAAAACCTACTGAAAACAAAGGCAGGAAAGGAGGGAAAGAAAGGGCCAGTCTGACAGAAGCAAAGGATATGTTTAAAGCAACATTATGGGGTGCCTGGGTGGCTCAGTTGGTTGAGCGTCTGACTTCAGCTCAGGTCACGATCTTGTGATTTGTGACTTTGAGCCCCACATCAGGCTCTGCTGTCATCACCAAGACAGCTTCAGATCCTCTGTTCCCCTCTCTCTACACCCCCCGCCCCCACCACTCATGGGCATACGCACTCTCTCCCAAAAATAAATAAACATTAAAAAAAAAAAAGCAATATTAGAGGATGTGGCTAGGAAGCACATGGGCCAAATGGAGACCACTTGAGAGGAATGAGCTGGCCGACAGCTGCGGGCTCACAGGGAGCACAGGGAAATCCACCAGCAGCAACCTGGAATGAGGAAGAAGGTCATTACGGTTGACCCTGGAATAATACAGGCTGGAACTGCGGGTCTAGTTAAGCACACTTTTCTCCCTAAGAGTGAACGGCAAAAGCCACAAGACACTTATTGACAATTATTCACCAGTCTCCAGGGAACTGAATCAAAGGCGACTGGCGCAGAGGTCATACCTGCTGCCCTGAGTTCCCAGAGGCCTGCTGAGGGTGTCAGCAGCCTCCGGAGCCCTGGGGACAGGCAGTGTTGAAGGTTGTATGGCGACAGTGTGGTGGGGTCCAGCACTGAGGGCTGGCAGGCGGGGGGCTGGGCTGCAGAACAGGCTGGGACCACAGGGCAGGGACAGCCTCGTGCAGGGAGACCTGTGTCCCTGTCACCCCTGCTTCCTGAGTCCTCTGGGAACTAGGCTCTGGAGCTGCACCAGGGCAGCCATAGCCTGGAGCCCTTCTTGGCCGGGTGCAGACTCCTCCCTGAAGGCCACCTCAGCCCATGTGTGGTCACAGCTGCAATGGCCTCGGACCAGTGGCATACCTCCAGGGTGATGGGGCAGCTGTCCTGCTGCTACAACTGTGGGGCCAAGGCCACCAGGATGCAGGACATCACCTTTGTGGTGGCTGGTCAATTTTAGATTTTTTTCTTTTTTAGTGAAGACGTTTTCTTTATTCCTCATTCTCTAAGAGAATTAAACACGGGGAAGCTGAGTTTCATAAACAGGCTTTTCAGTACAAGCTGAGATGCCGTTTTCTTCTTTAGCCTGTAAGACACTGAACAAGTATGATTCTGTAAAAATTCGTATGTGCCCATGTCATGCTGCAGCCCTAGTATGTGCAATTATCAATTCAGCAATTGTTCCTGGAAACGCCACATCTGTATTTATAAGTTAGCTGGTATTTTTTCCACAAATGCTTTGTCAGGTTTATGTATTATGATTCTGCTAACCTGATAATAAAGTTGGCTTTCTCTATTCTAGGACAGTATAAATAGCAGCAATGGTGTTTCAAAAAGATGTGCTAGGACTTTGTACTTTGTGTCTTTTTGTGGAGAAAAACTTTTTATATATACTTAATGTTTGGGAAAACAAAGTATTCAGAATTGTTTAAACCACCAAAAAATTTTTTCAATGAATACACTACTGGAAAAACCACTATATGTTTTCTTTACAATTTTCTTCTTTTTTAATGTTTATTGATTTTTGAGAGAGTGTGTGAACTGGGGAGGGGCAGAGAGAGAGAGACAGAGAGACATAGAATCTGAAGCTGGCTCCAGGCTCTGAGCTGTTAGCACACAGCCCAATATGGGGCTCGAACTCACGAACCGCAAGAACTCAAGTGGAACTCACGAACCACTCGAACTCACAAACCTGAGTTGAAACCGGATGCTTAACGGACTGAGGCACTCAGGGGCCCCCTTATGATTTTAATAATATTTTCTTTACTCTTGCTTACTTTAAGAATACAGTATATAACACATATAAAATCCAAAATACGTGTTAACTATTTGTGTTATTGGTAAGGCTTCTGGTCAACAGTAGGCTATTAACAGCTACATTTTGGGGGGAGTCAAAAGTCACTGTACCCAGATTGGCGCTGCTGACCCCTATGTTGTTTGAGGGTCAAATGTAACTGGGACATGAGAAACACGGGAAAACACTCAACACACACAAAAATGAAGACAGATGTGAGCGACACTGTGGACAGAGCCCAAATGGCAGAGATCACCTGCATGAATCAAACTCTGTTCCTGAACCAGAACAGAGGTAAGCAAATGTTTTATCCTGGGCTGTGGTATAAGGTTCTGCCAACTAATACTATGTACAGCTGAATATAATTTTCACATAAGGCATAAAGCCTGGTCTGAGGGTGTTGTTCACCATTTCCCTCCAACACATATAGATAGAGATCAACAGGAACTTCCTGCTGACCCTGTTCTTTTATTGGTGGTGGTAGAGTTTCCATGGCAACGATAGCCATGGATTCTCTGTTGGCAGAAAACGAAAACTACATAAAACTGCTTCATGACTCTTAAGAAAACTAGGTTACCAAATGTATGAACTTTGCCTTGATGCCTAGATTTAAAACCCCCACCTCATCAGTTTCCTTGACATGAACTCTGTTGACTGTTAGACACAAGGTTTTATTCTGAGCACTATCTTAAATTCGTGAAACAAACAAAACCAAAACACCTCCAAACCAATAGATTTCCAGGATGAAAATCTATAAGCAATAAAATTTATAAGCAATAAAAATATACACATATAAATCTTCTCAAACTTAACTGTTTCCTTTCATAACTTAAGAAAAGTATTAAAAAAATTCCTATACAATTTTAATTATTAAAACAAGAAGGGAATACACATATAATTTAACTTTATTACTACCGAGAGACTTTGGATCCCAACACCCACACAAGCCAAGGGATACCCACACAAGCCACGGACACCCATACAGGCGACAGATACCTACACAAGCCACGGGAAACCCACACAACCCACAGGACAGCAACGCAGTGACTCCCACTGCGGGTGCATCAGAACACTCCAGGGACCCAGTGCCCAGCTATGCAGGACCCACATCGGGCAGGTCCCTGAACTCACCTGCACAAAATAGTCAAACAGGGGCCTGTACTTCTTGCCTTTGAGACAGGAACCAGGAAATCTAGAAAAAGGAGAAAGGCAAACTCACAATTAGACTAAAACCCTCCAAGAAACAAAACTGCAGCCACATCAAGTCATGACTGCCTGCTGGTTTAGTTGTTTCGCAGTCATTAATGCTGGAATATGTGGTCTGAACATACACAGCAGGAATATTAAAACCGAACTTGAATAAGAAACCTTTTGGGCAGTAGATGTCTCACCTCTCAAGGTTAAAGAAAGACATACACATATCCACACATAGAAATCAGTAATTTGTATACTTACCTTTCAAGGACTTCATAGTCAGTTTCCAGTTTATACAGGGCTGGTAATCTGGCTTCCATTAAAATGAGCAATTTTCCTCTGATGACATCTATGAGAACAAGGGGAAAAGTGGACTTGAGTGACATTCAGACTTCGGCGGAGTCTAGAAGCACACTAGCACACTCCTCCCTCCTGGGGTCCTGTATCACCTGTACCTCTTGTGCTCAGCACTCAGAGAAATGCGGCAAGGACACCAACACACACTGGTTTCCAGACCCAAAGACGACGGAAACAGCAGGTGTGCTTACTGAGCTTCTACTCATTTTAAGTATATTAATCTTTATTTTCTCTGACCAAAAGTCATATACGTAAATGTTTAAAAATCTTAACATTGGGGCGCCTGAGTGGCTCAGTCGGTTAAGCGTCCGACTTTGACTCAGGTTATAATCTCATGGTTTGTGGGTTCAAACCCTGCAATGGGCTCTATGCTGACAGCTTGGAGCCTGGAGCCTGCTTTGGGTTCTGTGTCTCCCTCTCTTTCTGTCCTCCCCCACTCTCTCTCTGTCTTTATCTTTCCAGATTAAACAAACGTTGAAAAAAAAAAAATTAAAAATCGTAACATTAACAGGGGCGTCTGGGTGGGTTCGGTCGGTTAGGTGTCCGACTTTGGGTCAGGTCATGATCTTAGTTTGTGAATTTGAGCCCCATTAACAAACCAAGAAACTCACTGAGTAAAAGTCCTCCATAACCTTATCCCCATGCAAGACACTATCATTTGAGTGTCTATTTCTTTTTTTTTTTTAATGTTTATTTATTTATGAGACAGAGTGTGTGTGAGTGGGGGAGGGGCAGAAGAAAAGGGAGAGAGAATTCCAAGCAGGCTCTACACTATGAGCACAGAGCCCAACATGGGGCTTGATCTCACGGACCCTGAGACCATGACCTGAGCCAAAACCAAGAATTGGATGCTAAACTGACTGAGCCACCCAGGTGCCTCTTGAGTGTCTATTTCTACGTGTATACTCACATACATCTTATGTGAATGTGTACTTTTTTTTTTTTTTTTTTTTACTAATTATGGGATAGAACTCAATACAGTTTTTCAGTTTGCCTTCACACACTATATTGTGAACATCTTTCCATATATTAGCACATATTGCCTTTTTCTATTCGACTAAACAGCTACCCAGTACTCCCTTCTGTGGAAGTGCAAGTCATTTTAGCCCATCAACTAAAACTAGGATTTAAGTTGTTTTCAGATTGTTAGTACTAGGAACACTGGGGTAATGAATGCTCTTGCACGTATCTTTGTATCATTATTAGGGTGTTTCTGGAGGAAACTTTCCTAGGAATAGCAAGGCTAGAATAAATGTACAAACACTTAAAATTTAACAGCAAATGGCAAATCACCTTATAAAAACAGACTAATTTAAACTCCCACTTGTAAAGTAAGATATATCCTAAGATTTACTGGAGCCTATGACATATATGCAGTTCACCATTAGAAACACGAGAATCTATGGATCATTGTGAAGACCTCTGCAACTGCTGAAAAGCTGTTAAAAATAACGAACGCTGCCACCCACTAGTTCTGGCTGCGTTGGAGCTTCATGGTCAGTGGAGTCTACATTTTCTGGATAAAACTCAGGACACATGGCCCACCAGGTATGTGGGTCACATGCGGGCAGACAAAGGTCAGGACTGAAGTATCTGCCCAATGGCCCCTGAGGCCGTCAGACTCACTAGAGAGCAGCACTGTCCCCAGGGAGACACAGAGGCCTGGTCCTGCCTAGAGAGGCTCTCCACCCACAGCCACCAGCAGGAGGAACTGCTCCCATCTGTTCCCAAGGCCCAGCTAAGCAGTAATGAAAACACCTGTCTTCTGACCCACGCACCTCCCATTCCTTTCTTGAATCTTTCCTCTGCCTCACAAGCAGCTATGAATCAAGTCACCTGTCTTATAAGGTGCTTACTCTTCTGGCTATGGTTTCCTTTCCATGGCTTCCCCCTCCCTCCATAAACTACCCAAACCTAAAGGAACAATCTTATTTTTTCATAGAAGTCTCCATGGAAAGGGCTTCATCAAGATTTTGGCTCTCTACAAGGGAATATCTGAAAGGCACAAAGTTCTCAAGTTCTGGTATCAATTCTGAGAAACACATATTTCAGTCTTAGTCCCCATTCCTGGCAGAGCTCCTAAAACCCTCGAAAAGTCCTAAGTGCTAAGAGTCATAAAGGTGTCTTTTGTTATGTTAATGAACAGATGTTAGGAAAGCCCCCAAGTCACTTTAGGATTGGAACTTTCACCCCCCCCCCAACCCCCACCCATGGGATGGGGAGAGGGGCCTGAGATTGAGTTCAAACACCAAGAGCCACAAAGCCTCCATAAAACCTCAACAGGATGGGGTGTGGAGTACGTCCAGGTTAGTGAAAGTATCTACATGCTGTGAGGGCAACTCATCCCAGTTAGGTAGGAGACAGAAGCTCCTGGGCTCAGGACCCTTCCACACCTCCCCCTATGTACTTCATCTGATTGTTTATGTGCATCCTTTATAATATCCTTTCACGACAAACCATTGAGTTGTGGGCCGCTCTAGCACATTAATCCAACCTAAGGAGGGGGGTCACGGTCTGTCGGAAGCACAGGACTTGAAAATGACATCTGCAGTTGAGGGTGTGGTGGTACAGGTGGTTCTGTAGGACTGAGCCCTTAACCTGTGGGATCTGACGCCTGACGCTGTCTCCAGGTAGCTAGTGTCTAAATTAGGTTAACTGCTCGGTGGTGTTGAAAACACACATCACGTTCCTAGTAACGATGAGATACCACCTCTCTGAATCTCCAGCTCCTTCCTCATCTGTAACGTGGGCACGATGTGTAAAAGGGTATTACAATCTGAAAACTGTAAGGAATCTTTTTTTTATATCTCTATTTTAATTTTTATGTGCATTTACTTTTTCAACCAAAAATGAAAAAAAAAAAACTTTTAGAGGTTATTTTGACATTCAAGTTCTAACACTTTTTCAAAAACTTCTATTTTTACTCCAAAAAGAAACGTAAGTTTTCCTTCTTTCCCAAAATAAGTTAAATCGATCTTTTCCGTATCAGTCGTAAGTAACCCGGCCCACGCTTACCTTTAATCTTCACGTACTGCATGTCTGGATTAACACACAGGGCAAGGTTACTCGGGAGAGTCCAGGGAGTGGTTGTCCAAGCCACCAAAGACACATTTTCATCTTCCTCCAGAGGGAAAGTTACAAACACTGAAGGGTCTTGTACATCCTGAGATAAAATGAGATAAAGTACCCTTTTACAAAATTTGTAATAATAACACAGAGGAAAAGGGAATTGATTCTAAAGAATAGACTTCCAGAATAAAAACCCGCTGCCATATTTATAAAAAGAAAATATAAAGCAAACAATTCCAAATACATTTTTTATATTCTTCGAAAGTGTTTTAACAGTTACTTTAGTAGTCACAAAAACAACATTTTAAGTACATAAACAGGAATACATAATAGAGATTTCACTATTAGAATGGCCTATTGTATAACAAATCTATAAAAAGTTAGGTCAACAAAATAACTGTTTTAAAAAATAGAGTTATCCTTTATTCCAAAATACAAAAATGAATCATTTTTTAAAGACATGAGTGTGATTTTTAAAAAATTCATTTTGAGAGAGAGAGAGGGAGAGCGGGCATGCACACATGTGGGGGAGGGTTACAGTTTGTGAGTTTGAGTCTCGCATCAGGCTCTACGTGGACAGTGTGGAGCCTGCTTGGCATTCTCAATCCCGCTTTCTCTGCCCCTCCCCTACCTGCGCACGCACTCAGTAAAAGAAAAAAAATTAATAAACAGCCAGAAAGCAGAAGAGCTCATTTCCTGACCCAAACCAACTGCATTCTAAATAAAGTGCCCTGAGAAAAAGGAGCTCTACAAATTTCACCTTATTCACATACTAACCACTAGACAAACCTGAAAAAAGTACCAGCCCGAACTCCCGAAATGTCAGCGTCATCAAAAAGAGACCAAGGAACAACTGTTCCGGGAAGGCTGGAGGCACAGCGACCGAACAAAACACATAACCTATGATTCTCTTCTGCTAAAAAGGACATTAAGGGAAGCATTAACACAATCAACCAACAGATTAGATGGTATTTTATCAAGATCAATTCCCTAATTTCAATTACCTAAGAGAATAGCATGGATTTTCAGAAATATGTACTGAAGTCTTTAGAGGAAAAGGGACATCATGCCTGCCACCTACTCTCAGAGGGTCCCCGTCTTGCCCCTCACCCTAGGAAGAGAAAGATGATGTAAACACGGTGACAGGGTGACCACCACTGAAAGAGAAATGAGAACTCGTGACCTTTCCAGTAAGCCCAAAAATTGTGTCAAACGTTAAAAACAAAAAAGACCACAGAATGGCCAAGGCCAAAGACAGAACGTGCTGAGTGCTGGCAAGAATGCTGCAGTACACGCTGGAGGAGTCGCTGGTGCCTCTTAGAGTAGGAGGCGGCCAACCACAGGGCACAGGCCAAGCCTGCCTGTCACCTCTTACAACCCAAGGGCTACGAATGGTTTTGACAGAGCTGAGCACTTGTGTGAGAGGCCATCCAGCCCACAAGGCCTAAAACACTACCTGGCACCTCACAGTTTGCCAACCCCCATACTAGAGCTGAATATAGTAGGTACAGCCTACGATTCAGCAATTCCACTCCTGGGTATGTAATCAACAGAAGAGATGCGTGTGTACATGCTCCCCAAAGACAACCTCCGGAATGTTCACAGTAGCACTACTGTAACAGCCCCAAACAGGACATTACCTAAATGCTCACCAGTGGTACAATGGGTAAATTAAATAATGATCTACTACACACAACATAGATGTCCTCTCACAAACATAATCTTGAACAAGAGAGGCCAGACACAAAGAGATTGTAGTGCACAATTCATTCATATATAGTACAGTGTCTAAAACTTTAAAGATAAAAAAACAAATATTTTTCTACACCACAACGGTTTACCTTTTGGAACAGGTGGAAGTACACTCTCCTGTAATTCAGCTTACTTCAGCACAATCTGCTCATCCCAAGAGAATGTACTTGTTTACTTACAGAAGAATACACCCTCTAAAAGCTCTAGGAGCTCACAAGCTATTATGGGGATCTAATATGTAGAAATCTAGAAGCCAAAGAAAACTCCAGCGTAAGTACACAAGGATTTATATTAGAAAATGTTCTCAGCAACATTGTTTGCTGCCATTAAAAAAAAAAAAGGGCTGGGGAGCTTGGGTGGCTCAGTCAGTTAAACGTCTCACTCTTGATCTTGGCTCAGGTTACGATCTCACAGTTCGTGGGATCAACCCCCACATCAGGCACTGTGCTGACAGTGAGGAACCTACTTGGGATTCTCGCTCTCTGCCCCTCCCCCACTCACACTCGCTGTATCTCAAAATAAATAAACATTAAAGAAAAAAGGCTACACCCTTCAAAACAACTCAGATGTCTATCAAAAGGATTAATATCTTGCAATCTATTTGTTACATGAAACACTATACAGCAGTTACAAATTAACTTAAAGCTACATGTATCAAGATGAATCTTTAAAACTTAATGTTTCCAAAGAAAGTCAAGGTGCAGGGTAAGTACAGTGTATGAGATTAGAGATAAGCATAAGGGTCGCCTGGGTGGCTCAGTCGGTTAGGTGACAGACTCTTGGTCTCAGCTCAGGTCATGATCTCGCACTTTGTGGGTTCGAGCCCCGCACTGGGCTCTGCACTAACAGTGTGGAGCCTGCTTAGGATTCTTTCTCTCTCCCTCTCTCTTTCTACTCTGCTTGCATTCTGTCTCAATAAATAAATAAACTCAAAAATCTGAAAAATAAAAAAGGTAAGCATAAGAATGCTATGTACTGTTTACGAATATTTAGGGAGATAGCAAAAGTATTAAAATATGTATGGAAAGAAACATCGAATTCAGCACAGTGGTTACCTATCAGGTTGTAAGAAGGAAATGGAAAAGAGAAAGGTGATGTAAATACATAAATCGTGGACCATTTATTTGCACAGAAACTACAACAAAAGATCCACAACTACAAACATGAAGGACTGTTATAAACACAATATTGAGTGAGAAAAACCAGATACAAATGAATACCATCATAAAAAAAACCAGTGACACCTCTCAATGACATACATGCTGAAGGACATAAACACAAGATGAAGTACCAATTTCTACAAAATAGAGAGGATGTGGTCTAAATTAGACCATGAAGACATAATCAGCAAAACTCATTGTATGAAACTCTACAAGATAAAACCTATTTCCTAAACAATAATTTGCAAGGGGGGGAAAAAAAGGGAAAAGCGAAATGAAGAGCTGCAGATGAAAGCAGATCTAGAACACAACTACCACCATGTACAAACCTTCCTTAGGTCCTGATTCAAAACAAAACAAAAAGGAACAGAGAAAAAAAAAGGCATGGTATTTGAGAGACAAACAGAAATATAAACACTGATGATATCCAGGTATTAGACCATTAGAATATTTCATATTCAGGATGACTGATTACTTTTGAAAATGTGATAACGTTATTATGGTAATGTTAAAATAATAACCATTTCTTATGTCTTAAAGATACATAATGGATTGTTTATTGGTAAAATGATGTGTCTGAAATCTGCTTGGAAATAGGGCCTGGGAGAAGTGAGTGGAGTGTGTGCTGCTGGGGCAGGACTGGCCACAGCTAACAGGTACTGGGGATGTGTGACAGGCACATGGGAGTTAATTTCATTATTTGGTCTACTTTTGTGTGTGCTGGAAATTCTCCAAGCTAAAGCATCTTTCAAAAGTAAGCAAACACAGCAATATGTTAAGGTTTGACAAAGTTATGCCTTTGATACCCAAGTGCTTAGTATATTATTCTCTACATTTTTATGTGCTTAAAGTATTTTATCTAAAAAATATGACACAACGTGAGCACTATCATAGAAGGGTATTTAGGAGACGACAGGACTCATCATGGCCACCTCACAAGGATTTGCAAAGATCAAATGAGATGTGTGAAAGCATTCTGTAAGATAAAAAGTGCCTTTGAAATAAAGCTTTAATGACATAATTTTCAAACAAATTAATGTCCTTTAAAAGCAAAGAGGGTTAAAGCCTCAGAAAAGAAAACACCTCTTGAATACATACATGAGAACTGATACTTCACGTTTCAGAAGACTGCCTGCCTTTACGGTCTGTCTAGACAAGGTAAAGCACGGAGTGTACTCTGGTGACATCACACTCATCTAAACTCTCCCTTAGCAGCAGTGACAGCTGTTATTCTGTTCATCAGAAATAAAATCATAATACTGTCAACCAATCACAAATCAGATTTGGTTCCAAATACTTTTAACAAATGAACAAATGCTACAAGGTCCCAGACGAGGCATCATCATGCCAACCAATAACTCTTCCAAAATCAGTGACTGAAGGGAAAGAGGGAGAGCTGCACTGGTTAACCCAAGAGGCCCAAAAATATGGTCAAAACAAGAAGCTATCACATGAAGACACACCATTCACAAATCTCAGGGGGAAAAATCCCTCATTTTTAATCTTAATAGAGCCTCAGTTTAGCAACTGGTAACATTCCCAGCACTCAGTAAGAAATGGTCAAACTGACGGACTCCCTACGCTAACATTCCATGCGGGGACTGGTTACCGTGATCACGATGGTTAACCTCTGTGTGCATAAGTTAATGCCCAATGACATCACACTCACCTTGTAGTTCTGGTGAGACTCGAAGTTGGAGAGTGGAGTGTTGCATGCGGTGGAGAAGGGCATGACTTTCACACCTCTGTACACAAGGCCCTTATCATAGAGCTGTTTGAAGACCCACCTAGAAAGTAAACAGTTTTACAATAATTACCCAACCAAAATTCTGTCTCCCCAAACTCAAACATTTACACCAGTCTGTCTACAGAGTTTCTATCAGCCAGTCGAAATATCACGTTTCTCAACTGGGGACTAGCTGGTAAATTACAAGAGTAGTCTGAGACATTACGCAGCCATTAAAAGTGCTAGTATCTGTTTACATGAAAAGATGTTCATGACTTGAGTGGGAAAAGTGATTCCATATTGTACAATGAGGTACTAGTTGTGGAAAACTATACATATCCATATACACACCTACATTTTTCAGATGCTGAAAAAGCAGACATTCACCAATATTAACTATGCTTGGGATTTCAGAGTATTTGCTTTTAATAGTTTTCTGGTACATTGCTTAAATTGTACTATCACGGGTAGTTTTACAAAGCAATTTAAAAAGAATAAACCATTGGGATTAGGATATCTCTCCTACAGTTGGGCAAAAACTTTTATTAAACACTTAACCATGTTGTTTTAAGCCAAATGCACCAAAATGCTGAAATGTCATTGGTAACAGTTATTCCAGGGTCTCCTGTGGCAACTACTCACCTGTCCCACTTGGATGTCAGGATGCACTGGTGGGAACCCTTAATACTGCCTTTAGGTATAGTTTCTATAGTCCAATTCCTATGTGTTTGGTATAATAAATGAGTTAAACTCTTTGTCATTTGCTGAAGTACACTTTTATGAAAAACTGCATATTTTTCATGGTACTGCTTGGCTTTAAATAAAAATTAAAAAGTGATGTTTTATATCAAATTTCCCAAGCTTATTAATCTTTTTTATTGACCCATAATTTACATGTAATATTATATTCAGACTTGATATTTATACACACTGCAAAATCACAGTAAATCCAGTTACTGTCCACCACTAAGGTTGCAACAATTTTATTTTTCTTATGATAAGAACTTTTAGTATTTATCATCTGGGCAACTTTTAAATATGCACTACAATATCACTGACAATCATCATGCTGTATGTTACATCTCCATGATTTATTTATTTTATAACTGGAAGTTTGTACCTCTTGACCCACTTTACACACCTTGCAACCCCTCTTCCCTCTGGCAACCACCATTTTGTTCTCTGTGTCTGTGAGTTTTGTTTTTCTAGATTCTACATCTAAGTGAGATCATATGGTATTTGTCTTTCTGACTTATGTCACTTAGCATAATACCCTCAAGGTCCTTCCATGTTGTCACAAATAGCAAGATTTACTCTTTTTTATGGTTGGGTAATATTCTATTTTTTACACACACACACCTCGCATCTTTTTTATCTCTTATTAATCAATGGACATGTAGGTTAACTCCATACCTTGGCTACTGTAAATAATGTGATGAACATAAGGACACATATCTCTTTTGAATTAACATTTTCTTTTTTTTTTTTTGGATACTCAGAAGTAGAATTGCTGCAACATGTGGTATTCTATTCTTAATTTTTTGAGGACACTCCATACTGTTTTCCATACTATCCATACCAATCTACATTTCCACAAACAACGCACGAAGATTCCCTTTTCTCCATATTTTTGCTGACATTTGTTATGTCTTGTCTTCTGGATACTAGCCATTCTGACAGGGATAAGGTCGTATCTCATTGTGGCTCTGATTTGTATTTTCCAGATGATGAGGGATGCTGAGTATCTTTTCAGGTCTGCTGGCATCTGCATGTCTTCTTTGGGAAAAAAAATGTGTCTTCAGATCTTCTGCACATTTTTTTCCTTTTTTTTTTTTTAATGTTTATTTTTGAGACAGAGGGAGACAGAGTGCGAATGGGGGAGGGGCAGAGAGAGAGGAAGACACAGAATCCGGAACAGGCTCCAGGCTCCGAGCTGTCAGCACAGAGCCTGATGCGGGGCGCGAACCCACAAACTGCAAGATCATGACCTGAGCCAGTCAGATGCTCAACTGACTGAGCCACCCAGGTGCCCCTGCACATTTTTAAATCAGATTTTCTTTTGCTCCTGAGTTGTAGGAGTTCTTTACATATTTTGGATATTAATCTCTTTACCAGATACACAATTTACAAATATTTTCTCCCATTCAATAGGTTGCCATTTCACTTTGTTGATGGCTTTTTTTTTTTTTAATGTTTACTTATTTTTGAGAGAGAGAGAGCGTGAGCTAGGGAAGGGCAGAGATGGAGACAGAATTCAAAGCAGGCTCCAGGCTCTGAGCTGTCAGCACAGAGCCTGATGTGGGGCTTGAACCCACAAACTGTGAGATCATGACCTGAGCCAAAGTCAGACGCTTTGACTGAGGCAAACTGACTGAGACACCCAGGCGCCCTGATTGTTGATAGCTTCTTTTGCTGTGCAGAAACTCTTTAGTTTTATGTAACCCCATTTGTTGATTTTTGCTTTTGCTACCATTCTTTTCGGGTCATATCTAAAAAAAAAAGATCATTGCTAAGACAGATGTCAAGGAGCTTACTGCCTGTTTTCCTCTAGGAATTTTATGGTTTCAGGTCTTACATTCAAATCTTTATTCCATTTGATTTAATTTTTGTGTATGATGTAAGACACCAGACTAGAAACATTCTTTTGCATCTGGCTGTCCAGCTTTCCCAGCACCATTTATTGAAGAGACTGTCCGTTCTCCACTGTGTATTCTTGGCTCCTTATTATTAGCCACATTTAAGTGCTCAACAACCCTAATCCAGAGCATTAATAGTACCTTTTTTTTTCAGGTGTTTAACACAAATCCTGGTTCTTAGATGCTTCTCTAATCATGAGAATTCTAGATGCTCGGTGACCAGGAAGGCCCCTCTCCAAAGTCTCCAGCCTGTCAGAGAAAACTTGTAAGCTTCCAACTTTGGGTATACAGGCCTGGGGATGTGTCCACAGGGGCTTATCAGAGTCAGAGGGTCTGAAAACTGCCCCAAAGCATCTAGCTCCTCAAAGGCAAAGGACTTGGGCCAAGCATGTACAACAGATCTTGTCTAAGAGAAATGCAAGCAAGTAGACAGGAAGGCAGTAAGAGCCACGTGAGCCTACAACACAGCACAAAGAAAGTGCACTGTACAAAACAGCTTTGCAACTCACTGTCATTCTGTATAATTTAACAAAAGTTAAGACTTTCTCAAGGCCTGAAGTATGTACATAGAGCACTCTGCAATCATAATAATGATGCTTCTTTGCCCGTTAACGGTATGCAATGATTCTTGTACTATCTATCCTGAGGTTCACCTAGTAAGACTTTGGCATCACAACAGTTGTTTTGTAACAGTAATGAAAAAAAAAAAAAAGCATTCATTTTGAAACAGCTATACAAGTGACTGCACTATACAACTTGTCTGAGTATAAAATTCAAAATACATAATCTCTTAAACTTCATTATTTAGAAAACAAAGACAAAAAAACACTTCTGAAATTTTCCTTAAATTTGGTACTAATTTGGCAAAAACCTTTAACTGACATTAGGCCATTTATATTCTTTACCTGATTAGCATGAACAATTATGTGTTCTGATGAAAAATACTAACGTATTTGCTTACAGATCGCTGTTCAAATTGCTGGAACCACTATATACCACAGAATATATGCATATCCTATTACTTTAGTAGAATCCAAAATTTACTGAATTTAAAAACAATCTGGGGTGAGAGAGATAAACAGTTGGTGCACAGGATTTTTAGGGCAGTGAAAATCCTCTGTATGATTAATGGCTACAATGTCCACCAAGAGTAAACCCTAAACTACCAACTCTGGGTGATTATGATGATTATGATGTGTCAGTGTATGTTCATTAGAGGTAACAAATGTTATCACCTCTGGCGGGGACGTTGATAATGGGGAGGCTGTGCATGTGTGGGGGCACAGGGAATTCAGGAAATCTTTGTGCTTTCCTCTCAATTTTGCTGTGAACCTAAAAGTGCTCTAAAAAAGTAAAATAAAATAATAAAGCTTTAAAAACAAAAACAAAAACAAATCCATCCCAAAGATTTTAGATAAATAATTATGAATCTGAAAAACTGATTCATGGTACATAATCTCTCCACTAAGCAATAAACAGAATATTCATTATATTTACAATTTCAAATAAACCTACCAGACAGATTCCATGAATTGTGGGTACAGAGTTTTGTAGTCATTGTCAAAGTCAATCCATCGGCCAAGTCTGGTAACAGTAGACTAAAAATACGAACATTAGAGTTATTAGACAATGATATTTTTCACTGCACTTCAATGTTATATTTCTATTATCACCACGCCCAGTGATTTTGGAAAAATAGAACAACCAATGTTTCAAGTAAATCTATGTAAGGTTAAGAACCAGTTTTCTTGGGGCGCCTGGGTGGCTCAGTCGGTTAAGCGTCTGACTTCGGCTCAGGTCATGATCTCGCGGTTCGTGAGTTCAAGCCCCACGTCGGGCTCTGTGCTGACAGCTCAGAGCCTGGAGCCTGTTTCAGATTCTGTGTCTCCACATCTCTCTCCGACCCTCCCCCATTCATGCTCTGTCTCTCTGTCTCAAAAATAAATAAACGTTAAAAAAAAAAAATTAAAAAAAAAAAGAACCAGTTTTCTTGACATTCGTCCTATCTGCAGATGATGTTATTTATAAATATTAATATTTCTTTATACAAGTCTACCCAAACTACCATTCGGCAAATACCTCAGGTGTAATTGCTGCTGGCAAGAATCATCAATGGACGCTAAAATTCCTAAGCAAAAGTATAAGAAACAGGATATTTGCAAGATCTCCCCACAGCATACTTAATTATAAAGGAAAAGTTACAAATTAACAGAGAAACCTGACCTGTATTACTTTAGTGAACAAAATTAATGTCACCAATGAGACATCATATCAGCATCATAGGCCTCCTGACAATGAGAGAGAAGGGCATGATGTCACTTCTGAGCATTGTTGTCAAAAATGCATACATAACCTAAACTTAATCATGAGAAAACATCAGACTTTGGGGGACTTTCTGCAAAATAATCGGTCTATACTCTTTAAAAATGACAAAGCTGGGGTGCTTGTCTGGCTTAGTCGGTAGAGCATGCAACTCTTGATGTTGGGGTCATGAGTTGCACCCCCACAGTGGGTACAGAGATTAAATACATAAATAAACTTTTAAAAAGTTTTTTTTAAAAAACTGACAGGTCATGAAAGAGAAAGAAAGACTGAGGGAATCTTCCAGCTTAAGGAGAATAAGGAGGTATGACAACTAAAAGCAATGTGTATTCCTAGACAGGATCCTGGATCAGTAATAATTAATAGAACAACTAGTTAAATTTGAAAAAGGTCTATTATATTTTATCAGTGTTAATTTCTTGCTTTCGATAATTACATTATGATTATTGAAAGTGTTAGAATTTGAGAAGTAGAGAAGAGTATGAATTCTTCATAACTGTTTTTGCAATTTTTTGGTGTGAATTACTCAAAAATGAAATGTTAAAAAAATTTTTTTTAAGGTAAAGAAAGTTACATGCATATTATACTCATTAGATTTTTCCCTTCTGGCAACGAAGCAAGAAAGTTTGACTGAATAAAGTTAGGTTAAAAAAATGATTTTTAATTAAAAAAAAATTACAAAATTAAAAAACAGGGGTGCCTGGGCAGCTAATTCGGTTAAGCGTCTGACTCAGCTCAGGTCATGACCTCACGGTTCATGGGTTCAAGCCCTGTGTTAGGCTCTGTGCTGACACCTCAAAGCCTGGAGCCTACTTTGGATTCTGTGTCTCCCTCTCTCTCTTGCTCCTCCCTCCCTCAAGCTCTGTCTCTCTCTCAAAAACAAATACACATTAAAAAAAACTTTTAATTAGAAAGTAAAAAAGTTAGGGTAGGAGAAAACGGAGGAGCTTTAATTTTCAGGGTGATGAAATCAGATTTTATTCACCAATCAAGAGAAGCTACTCAAAATGCTGAGCACGGAAGGGCACAATAGACCAATTAGGAGATGGTTACAGAAATGAAGGGGAGGGTGGGAGGGAGACCAGAGAGGGGCTGTAGGAATGAAATGACCAGACAAGAGACACTGAGCAAGAAAAACTTGACAAGGTTTGGCATCTGATTTGCTCACGAGCATCATGTGTGAAGCTCGGAAGATTGATATGGAATAGGGAATTCGGAACAAGAGCCAGTTTGAGAAGTCAAAGTGGTAAGACGGTGAGATGGAAAAAATACAAGTCAGACATATTTTTAAGTTACACAGACCACTAGCTGGAGAGCCAGGGAGGAGGGGGAGCTGAGGACCTCTGCTCCTCAGCCCTTGAGAATGAGAGAGACAGGAACTCTGCTAGCCCTTCACAGGACTTACTAACAGAAGCAATGGTAGGATGGGAGTCAAATTAATATAACAATGACTCCAAATTTGCATTGTTTTTAACATCTGAATTTTTTTTACTGCAACATTCAAGTTAACCTATGCACTAGGACAGCCCAATTCCTGTCATACACAGTGAGCAGGTAGGAGATTAAATATGGAAGACCAATCGAGCACCCAGAAACCAGAAAAAGAGGGCTCCGTTTAGGCTGACAGCTTAATAGGCTTGTACGTGGAAGCTAAATACTTTTTTGGAGAGAACGATCAACCTTCTTATGTCACAACCTCACACAGATAGCCATACTTTTGGACGCATCTCATAAAAAGCACAAAAGGAGCATAAACCATATTAACTCCCATTTAAAAATTAAAGTTTTTGTTCATTCTACTGAAAACAACCCAACATACCTTCCACTCAGTGGAATATCTCATCACAATTGCTCGGCACTGATTGTTATACTCTACAATCCCCATTTTGGCTACATCCTCTGGTCCTCTGATCCCCAGTGTCTTATCAATTTCATATTCCTGAAAATTTGTGACAAGATTATTAACATCCTTGCCTATGAAACAGATTCAAGTCAGCAACTGTAGAACATAAAACAGTTTTAAAAAATACTAAGTCTCAAAAATCTACAGAGAAGATGAACTACAAATGGCACTATAGAAACAAAGTACATTATAGGAAAAATTCATCATACTTGAACATATTATATGATGAAATCCAATGCTTATTAAAAAATCAGAACATTATAAGGCTGGTGACTCAAACATACCACAGGTAAGCCGTGACAATCCCATCCAAACCTTCTGTCAACGTGAAACCCACTCTGGTGAGCGTATCTGGTAACTATGTCTTTAATTGTCCCTGCAAGTATATGTCCATAGTGAGGCAGTCCAGTTGCAAAAGGAGGCCCATCATAGAACGTAAATCTAACAGAGGTAATAAAAATGTGTTGTTACTTTAAGACAGCAAAAATTTAGGACATTTTTGTATAGATAGGTCCTATCACAATAGAATCCTCAGGGAGAAGAAAAGCAGCGAGACCAGAAAATTCACAGACATATATGGTTAGAGATTTACTGCAAGTCCTGCCTTCATAAAAACTAGTTACAGTGGAGCTGAGTGACCTCCATCAGACTATCCACACTTCGTTTATTAGCCATGACTAAGGCAAGTCATTCATCCCGATTCTGATTTACCTCATCAGTAAAACAGGGCAACATCTATCGCATAAAGTTTTTGAATACAGGAGATAGACGATGAAAACAGTAAAGAAAGGACTGGTTTTCAGGTGAATGGGGACTAGAGGCAGGAAATACTCCAACAGGAAGCTAAGACTAAGTGTTTAAATGAAGGTGGTAATAATGAGAAAAGTGGAAAGGAAGAGGGTGACACATAAACTCTATTTAGAAAACCTCTTAAAGAAACGGAATCCACCCTGATATTTAAAAACTCATCCATTCACCGTGTACCTACTGCTGAAAGCACCCACTATATACAGAGCTAGGGGACTGGAACACAAAGATGAATGAAGAGTTTCTGCTTTCATGGAACTCAGTCTAAAAAAATGACTACTCTTAAAGACTCTACCAAAGAAATTCACATACTTTGGCTTGTGTTTTGACTGCTTTAAGCATTCCTGAAAACAATTAAATTCGGACCAGAACTGCAAGATTTTTTCTTCTTCAGCAGGAAAATTGATGTTTTCTGGAACTTGCTGAACCATTTTGTTGCTGCAAGAGAAATTAAAATTTTTTTCTCAACAGAGAATTCTAGGAATAACAGAGTAGCATATATTAAAATGTGTATACATATTACTATCATCACACTACATGACACTTAAAAAAACATTATAGCTTTCTAAAATTAAAGTTCACCCTTTTAAGGTATACAATTCAGTGGTCTGTAGCATATTCACAGGTTGTGCAACCATCAGCATGTCTAATTCCAGAACAACTTCATTACCACCCACCCCTTGCAAAAACCTGTAGACGTTAGTAGTCACGCTCCATTCCCTCCTTCTCAGCCCCTTGGCAACCATTAACCTGCTTCCTGTCCTATGAGTTTTCCAATTCAGGACATTTCATATAAATGGAATCACGTGTCTGGCTTCTGATAATTGTGTGTGTGTGTATGTGTGTGTTTAATGTTTATTTATTTTTGAGACAGAGGCAGAGCATGAACGGAGGAGGGTCAGAGAGAGAGGGAGACACAGCATCCAAAACACAGGCTCCAGGCTCTGAACTGTCAGCACAGAGCCTGACACGGGGCTCGAACCCACGGACCGCGAGATCATGACCTGAGCCGAAGTCGGACGCTTAACCAACTGAGCCACCCAGGCACCCCCTGAGAATTGTTTTCAAAGTTCATCCATGCTGTAACACATCTTCAAACTTCATTACTTTTGATGGCCAAGTAAATATTTCATTGTATCGATACGTCACAGCTTATCCATTCATTAGTTCATGGACATTAGGGATGTTTCCAATTTTTGGCTAATATGAGCAATCCTGCTATGAACATTCATCTGTAAGTTATCATGTGGGCATATGTTTTCAGTTCTCTTGGGTAAATATATCCAGTAGTAGAATTGCTGGATCATATAGTAACTGTGTTTAACTTCTGGGAAACTACCAAAAAGTTTTCTAAAGCTGCTGCCTCATTTTATGTTCTCCCAGGAGTGAATAAGTATTCCAGGTTTTCTACATCCTCACTCCTTATTGTCCAGTTTTGGATTATAGGAAATCCTAATGGATATGAAGTAGTATCTCATTATGGGTTTGATTTGCATTTCCCTAATGATTAGTTGAGCACATTTTCATGTGCTTAGGCAATATTTGTATCTTATCTGGAGAAATTTCCATTCATCCTTTGTCCAATATTTAAGATGAGTTGTCTTTTTAATTGTTGAGCTCTAAGAGTTCTTTATATATTTTAGATACAAGTCCCTTATTAGTTATAGAATCTGCAAATATTTTCTTTATCCTGGGGGTTGTCTTTTTATATTCTTCATGTTAGTTGCTAAAGCACAAACAGTTTTAAAATGTTTAAAAATGTTATTTACTGTGTGTGTGTGTGAGTGAGAGTGAGAGAGAGAGTGAGTGAGTGAGAGTGAGTGAGAGTGAGAGAGAGAGAGAGAGAGAGAGAGAGGAGGGCAGAGAGAAAGGGAGACAGAGAATCCCAAGCAGGCTCTGCACTACTCGGGGCTTGAACTCAAACCATGAGATGCTGACCTGAGCCGAGATCAAGAGTCAGACACTTAACCAACTGAGCCACCCAGGTGCCCCCATTTATTTTTAAAAAATATTTATTTATTTTGAGAGTGAGCGCATGTGGGGGAGGGACAGGATCCCAACCATTAGAGACAGATGCGGGGCTCAGGGACCATCACATCATGACCTGAGCCAAAATCAAGAGTGGGACGCTTAAGTGACTGTGCCACCCAGGTGTCCCTCATTTATTTTTGAGATGCAATGCTGTGTTTGAGTTTTATATAGGAAAAAAATAAGGAAAGAACAGGTGGGCCATTTAATGAATCCAAGCATCCATTTCTGACGAGGTGTGACATTAAATGGTATTAAATCGATGTTGGATGGCAGCTTGGATCTCTGGATCTTGTTACAATGTCTGGCCTTTCATGGATAGAAAGTGTGTTTGTGCACTTCTTGATTTATTAGGGGTCCTGCTGGTTCAGGACTACCTTATTAGAGGCCAACTGAAACTTAAGGGGTTACATTTGAAGATTAACAGATGTCTAGCCAACACATTAATTTCTGTCACTTTTAATGCTCCTCAAGGCTGCTTCTATAATCGCCAGCATCTATGGGAGCTGAATATGCAGACTTGCCAGCCCCACCTTGGTGGGAGGAGTCGGAACTTGCATTTTAACAAGATCCCAGGGGATTGACCTGCACATCAAAGTTTGAGTCACTACTCTTGAACTGTTATAACCATTATTCAGGAATATCTACCTGAAGTTTTTTATTTTCTTGAGAAAATAATATTTAAGCTTCCTGTGAAAATGCTCCTAACTTTTATAAAACTTTCTTGGGAGCTTCGACTCAAGGTAATGGCACTGGTTAGCCACGAAGAGCCATGTATCAGTGACCGGGCTATGGTGGCTGCTGAGGAGAAACAGCCCCCATGCATAAATCACAGGATTGCTGTGGCCCCTCACATCCACTGGAGAGCTGTACCTGCAAACAGCATCCAGTAACCACAGGGCCTGGGGTGTGGGGAGCAGAAAGAGGAGGGGAGATTCATCACCAGGTCATGCTAAGGGAAGGAATATCCTCTTCCTCTCTCTGACCATAACCCTTGCCCTCCAATCTTCTGGATTCCAGACTCCCTCAGACCTCTTTAGTGGCAAGTTCCTGTTCAGAAACGTCTATATACCCTCCTTGACCTTTACGGATGTTTACTTCAATAGACCTTAGAAATGCACACAAAAATATTTTTGTTTAAAATAAACATCATGCTCTTCCTTGCCACGCCTGCTCCAGTCTTTAATTCGAATGCATGAGTAGTCCCACTGTTCCCTCCCACTACCTGAATATTTTTTAATTTTATTTTTTATTCTTTAAAATTTACATCCAAATTAGTTAGCATATAGTGCAACAATGATTTCAGGAGTAGATTCCTTAGTGCCCCTGACCCATTTAGCCCATCCCCCTCCCACAACCCCTCCAGCAACCCTCAGTTTGTTCTCCATATTTATGAGTCTCTCCTGTTTTGTTCCCCTCCCTGTTTTTATATTACTTTTGTTTCCGTTCCCTTATGTTCATCTGTTTTCGCTCTTAAAATCCTCATGAGTGAAGTCATATGGTTTTTGTCTTTCTCTGACTAATTTCACTTAGCATAATACCCTGCAGTTCCATCCATGTATTTGCAAATGGCAAGATTTCATTCTTTTTCACTGCCGAGTAATACTCCAGTGTGTGTGTGTGTGTGTGTGTGTGTGTGTGTGTGTGTGTGTGTGTGTGTGTGTGTGTGTGTGTGTATGGCACATCTTCTTTATCCATTCATCCATCAATGGACATTTGGGCTCCTTCCATACTTTGGCTATTGTTGACAGTGCTGCTATAAACACGGGGGTGCACGTGTCCCTTCGAAACAGCACACCTGTATCCTGTGGATAAATGCCTAGTAGTGCAATTGCTGGGTCGTAGGGCAGTTCTATTTTTAGTTTTTTGAGGACCCTCCATACTGTTTTCCAGAGTGGCTGCACCAGCGTGCATTCCCATCACTACCTGAAATTTCTAAGTCCCCCACTTGATAGGACCAGATAATCTCCACATCCAACTGGCCACCAAAGTTCTGTGAATCAGACCTCTAAGTCTATTTCTGTTTTTTTTTTTCTGTCCTCCCAGGTCTTCACAGTATGTTACTAAAGTCAAATTTAATCCCAGACGTGTGTCTAACTCTGGCCCTTTCTCAGTTTGGTCATATCCTATTAACGTATACCCCAGATATACTTACACAAATGTACAAAATATGTACAAAAATATTAACTGAAGCACCGTTCCCATAAATCCCTGAAAACAATTTAAATACCCATGAGTAATTAAGTGACTAAATTATGGTACATCACTACCAAGCAGGCATTAAAAATAATCATATTTTGGGGCACCCCCGTGTCTCAGTCACTTGAGCATCTGACTTTGGCTCAAGTCAGGATGTCACGGTTTTTGAGTTCGGGTCCCCCATCAGGCTCGCTGCTTCAGATCCTCTGTTCCCCCTCTCTCCGCCCCTCCTCCTCTCACTCTCTCTCAAAAATAAACATTTAAAAAAGTAATCATAACACACCAAATACTGCCAAATGTTGAGAAAGAGCAAAGCAAATCACCATTCTAGTAATTTATACTATGTGCATCCGCATTTTCAAGAGACTTAAAAATACACACATGTAAATAAAGTCTATGTGGAAGTAATTCTGTATTTGAACTTAGAAGGCTGCCCACCAAACTAACCTACAGCCACCATCGAGTAGGGTTAGGAGGGGAAAGGCATGAAAGAACACATTTCTATTTATTACTTTCTCCCACTTTTTTGGTATGTATTAACTTTATCACAAAAACGTTGAAAATAAAGAGAAAAACAAACACTGTACCTGACATACCACCTTCCTAAGGAAGAAGCTCTGAAAATACCACTTTCGTATTAACCTTAAATCCAATGACTCCTCCCCCCCCATATTCCGTGCAGACTTTTCAAGGGGGCAGTGCAGGCCACCTTCCCCCCGAAATGCCACCTCTCCTCCTGACTTTCCCTTTTACACAGAGCCTCCCGGGCACGGCTTTCCTGCTACTCCGTCCGCAGCCTCCAGCACCGCTTACTAAGTAAGTGCTTTCCTCTCGAAGGCGCTCACTGACCCCCCCGCCCCCCCCGCACCTGTTCCCACACATGTGCCGCCTGTAGACGCGTCTCCCAGTCCCTGGTCACACCCCCGTGCCACCTGCAGACCCATCTCCCCGACCTTGTTCCCCTGACCTCGCACGTGGGACGCGCTCCAACCCGCCCGTCTGAAGCAAGCACGCGGTCCGCATCCTCAGTCTCCACCCACCTGCCTTTTCAGTCGGCCCTCCTGCACGCGACGACAGTCGTGGCGCCACCGCTGGGTATGTGAGCTTTGAGAAAAGGGACTCGACCTCACACCTCCAGCGTGTCGCCTGTAAAGTACAGGTCACAAACCGCACAACGCTAACTTAACACCAGCTGGAATACTGGGTATCACGTGTCCGCTTTGGGAGCTACTAGGACTTCCTGCCGCAAATCCCATCCCACCGTCCCTGCCGGTCGGCGACACTCTATCTGCTCCCTTCGCTTCCCTGTGCTCCACTCTTCAATCACACAGAGAACATGCTGTCCGCCATTTTACCGGTACTTTGCAAAACTTAAGACGCTACTAGAAATCCTCAATTACTTTGCCTCCGGTTTCATCCCTCCTCATCCTCCTGCAAAACCTGAAGCCTAAAACCAGCCCTCACCCCCATCCGCTAACAAAAACCCAGTTCCCTCCGGACTCGGTTCCAGCACCGCTTCCTTCGAGAAGCGAACCACGAACTCCTCAGACCGGAGGCCGGTCCCCTCGCGCCTGTCCCTCACGCGGGAACCGCAGGGACCCACCCCCTGAAGGAGCACGCGCTTTCGGACTGCACCGTACACTCCGGACTCGCTCCCCTCCGGCTCCTGCTCACCCTCAGGGCTGCAAACCCACCGCAGCTCCTCACGCTCCCCTTCTCGCAGCTACAGACCCCGCGGAAAACGGCCTTCCTCTCCCCGCTCCCAGGGGCACCGGCCACTACCCGACTGCGGGACGCCGTGCTTACTCCCCTCGAGCCCCAGGGCCCTGGCAGCAGACTCTCCTCCCCGCGGGCCTACGACTGGATCGGTGCCTCCGAACGCCCGGCTCCTCAAGTCGTCTCGCCCACCCCCCGAATTTCCCTAGCCGACTGCCACACCAAATTCTCGCAACCACCCCACGGGGCCAGCAGGCTAGGCGGGGGCACCCGGGCGACCCCGCGGGCAGGCCGGTGGGTAGGGGAGAGAGACGAATAATCCGGGGTGACCCCGAGGGCGATGACGGCGGGGGGCGAGTACCCTGAGGCGACCCCGCAAGCAGGACAGGGGTACCTGGGGCGACCCCGCAAGGTAGAGCGAGGGTACTCGGGGCGACCCCGTGGGTAAGACGGGGATACCTGGGGCGATCCCACAAGCAGGATGGGCGGGGGAGGGGTGCGATGGGAAGGTAACCAGTGCCGATCCCACGGGCAGAGCGGGGTACGTGGAGCGACCCCGCGGGCAGGACGACGGTACCCTGGGCAAACCCGCAGGTAGGGCGGGGTAACCTGGGGCGACCCTGCGGGCAGGGCGGGGGGTACCTGAAGGGCCCGCGAGCAGGCGCGCCACGGAAGGAGCCGCGTCCACGCCGCAGCCCGGCGTCCAGAGGTGATGCAACGCTCTGACAGCGCCGGTCTACACCAGCCAATTAGCGCGCGCCGCCCGACACCCACTAACAAGTAGGACGCCGATTGGCCGCGCGGGCCCCGACCACGCCCACTCGGGCGTGCGCGGCGTGCGCGCTGGGAAGGCGGCTGCGCGACCCCGCACAATGGAAGCCTCCAGCCACTTGGGCCACTGTGGTGATCGCACCCTGATGGTGGGGCCCGGGGTGGGGTCAGGGGGCAGCGAGGGGGGACTGATGTTGTGCCTGGTGACCGCGCGTCTTACACAGGTGTACCCGCTTGTCAGGGTTCAGCCGGCTGTGCGCGGGACGCCTGTGCATTTCCCCACTCGCAACTCGGGCGCGGTGACGGCGGCCTCGGGAATTCCGCCTTGGGGCCTTGTCGCTGGGGACCCCCGCGGGAGCCAGTGTCGTGGAGGGTGACCGCCGCAGGAGTCCGTGTCTTGGACACCCGCGCCAGGTCACCCCGGGGTTGGCGAGACTGCAGTCCCGGGCCCCACGCCAGGCTCGCTGACACGTACACTGGATGCGGGGCCCGGAGTGTGCATTTACCCTGGGCCGGACGCTGACGCCTCCGGGTACCCGGATTCCTGCCTGCCCAGGTCGTATCTGGGAGCGGCTGAGGTGTCGGCGGTCAGGGGGGCCTCAAGGAGCCCGCCCCTGCGTGCGCCTTTTCCAGAGTTCCGGTTTCAGTGCAGAAGTTCTGCTAAACGGGCACAGGGAAACCGGTCGCAAAACAAGGGTGGAAATGCCTGGTGACCCGCTTTAAAGTTAGTACTGTGTTAACGTTTCCTGTAATGAAAACAAAGCTTACTTGCTTTGTCATCTGCTCACTTACAATGTATTTTCACTGCTGTGGGTCTGCCTGGCACGTTCTGGATCCGCTGGTTAAAAACCAAAGGGAGTGTGGAGCCATGCAAAGGGCAGCAGACAGCAGGCTTTGGCACCAGAGGCTGTGAAGGGAATTTTAGGCCTTACAAAGTCAGACTAATTCTGTATGTAACTGCTTATTGTATCCATTAGAAGAACAAAAGGAAAAAAAAAAAAAAAAAAAAAGATCTGGCTGAGACTGTATAGAAAGCATGGTAAATTTAAGAACATTTTCATAGTTTGTGTAAACATTTATTTAGTAGTCTACTTATCTAAAAGTGTCATGGACTAGAGTAAGGGGGTTTAATTTCCTTGCTGAAAGGGTTAACTCCAGTCAGGAACTCCGGTTACTCCAGTAACTACTCCAGTAAGGTGTTTCCTCAGCGTATCAACTACAAGTATTTGGAACCTGTGTTTTGCATGTGCCAAGTTGCTACCTTGTCTGTCCAGATTAGAGCCAGAAAGAAGGCTTCCAGATAAATGTGTCCAGGAAAAAAGGTGGGGTGACAGGTTTGATTATTTAAATGTTGGATTGAGAAAACATCTTATGGTACTGTTGGAAGGTATAAGACTGAAAGTCTTAGTCTTCCTAGTTCAACTACAAAGAAGTTGAACAAGTAGAAAAAAAGATTGTAGAAAAACAAATTACGCTACTTGGATCAGAGTTGAATCCTCACTTGTTAGAGCAGAAGTCAATGCATAGTGTCTAACACTGAAAATCAAGAAATAATAGCATCAGCACGTTGGAGATATGGAGGGAAGTATCAGGACACGTGAAATTGTTGACGGTGTTTGTATCTCGGGAGCAGGAATTAGGGGTAGGTAAGGCGACTTGATGTCACTTATTTGTCTGCTTTGAAGATGGCGGGTGTGACACATTTAAGTATGGCCAAATTCTTTGACACTTCTTCCACTGAGGGGTGGTGGTCTACATCCCCTCTCTTTGGTTCTATCTGGGCTCGGTGTGTGTTTGACCTGTAGAATATAGTGGAAATGACTGATCCAGTTTCTGGACTGTGCTGTAAGAGCCCGGCAGCATCTGCTTCTGAAATCTCGATGCCACGCTGTGAGGAGGCCCAGGGACAGGCACTGAGAGAGTGGGGCCATCTTGGAAGTGGATCCTCTGGTCCCAGCGGAGCCATCCCATGACAGTACATGGAGGAGAGGTGCGCAGTCCCCACAGAGCCCTGACCAAATTGCTAATTTGTGAGCAAAATAAATTCTACTGGGATGGCTTGTTATGTAGCAGTGAGAAAGTATAAATGTAATCTGCATCAAGAGAAGGTGACATTTAGATTATTTATCCTGCTGCGTGGTGGTTTTTCTATTCTCCATCAGGTCTGAAGTGTCAGAAACACAGGAATCCCAAATGACTCTTCAGCTGCTTAGTTCTTTGGACCCTGTTTATTCAGAAATACATGTACTAAGCACCCACCGAATGCTACACACAGTTCTAGGCAGTGGGGATATAATGGTCAATAAACCAGATGACATCCCAGCCCTCTAGAGTTTATATTTGGTCAAGATGTAAATTAATAAATACTTAATTTCAGATACACATTGTGGCTCAAGGACAATCCCTGGGGATGATCTATATAACAGTTTTGAACAGAGCCCAGTTTGATAGGAGGCTTGAATCATAACCAGGTTGATTTAATGAGATATTAAATCTGCTTCCCTATCTGGACTTGAGAGTCCTGATGGCTAACTTGGATTTTTCATGAGACTCTGGTCAAACCAGAGTTTTGGGATTGATGTGTTGCCTCTATTAATTTTCAGAGGCCAAGGACAGGAAAACTCTATTTGGCACCCTTTCCTGGTCCTCAGAGAACTCTCTCCTATGATGCTTATCTGAAATGTCTTGCATTTCAGTTAGTTGTTTATCAGGACACAAGTACAGAACTCAGGCTGATTTGTATTCATCTTTTAAAAAAATGACAATATACAATCAAAAATACATATTTCCTGTAGCCTATAATTCACACAAAGCCTAACTTGGAAAACACAAGTGATCTTACCCATACATTTAAAAAGACTTTATGTAAACTCTAAATTAGAAGATACACATTAGTTACTGAAGATAGCACAGAGATTATATATAAAAAGTATTTTGAGGGGTTGTCTTGTGCTTTGTTTAAAAAAAAAGTTCATGTTAATTTTTTGCAGAATTACTTACAAAGAGATACAAGCAAATCCACAGAAAAAGATAGCAAACAGAGTGATATCAATCAGGCAGATTTTGAATCCCTTCAATCTGAATTCTTTCTCACTTAAAATTATTTTCTGCATCACCCGATTTCCATAGGTAAGCCTTGCTCATATTCAGTATCAAAACCAATGCTGACATTTAATATTATTTTGGTTTCACTCTCCTTTTGGCATCTTTATGTTTCTTCCGACAGTCCTAGAAAAACGTAAATCAAGCCTTTGTTAAAAATAAATGTGAATCATTTTCAAGTGTTGAGTAACTATAAAGTAAAATTTAGGTTATTCAGTGTCAGGATTATGGAAAGCATTATGGGAGTGCTCACTTGGAATGAACAAGGAATATTCAAACTTTTTAAATATGGAAACCATATTTTAGTGTTCCCCAAACTCAGGACTTACTGTTACTTAACAAGCATGGCGGGAACTTGCCCACACAGGCGGCTGCTCTTAGGTTCCTCACCTGCACCAGATATGGCATGACCTAAACAGAGTCCCTTCCTCCATGGTGACTCTTGAGAGGTTAAATCATGGCCTCAGGTGTCACCATTTGTGTCTTACATGTTACTCCTTACTACCGATTTCTTACACCAGACAAATACTAACACACAGACATAACAGTGCATCCATCTGAGGAGACAATATGGGGATACTGTTACTCACCATACGCAAGGTGTTTGTTCTGGCCTCCCAAGAATTCCTGCTGATATTACTTCCCACTCCTCTCCAGAATAAATGAGAACCTCATAAGGGAAAATCAAAAGACAAGGCAGAAGATTAATGCCTTTAAAATGGATGATATGCTAGTGCTGGCATTATCAAGGTCTTCAATTCTAGTTAACACCGTTTTTTCCCCAATTTATGCTAATTTCATTTTATTTATTTTTAGAAAATGTTTATTTATTTTGAGAGAAAGAATCCCAAACAGGCTCCATGCTCTCAGTGCAGAGCCTGACACTGGGCTTGATCCCATGACCGCGAAATCACTTCCTGAGCCGTGACCAAGAGTCCGACGCTTAACCAACTGAGCCACCAGGCGCCCCTACAATTTATGCGATTTTAAAAAATATTTTGTTTTTACAAAATGAAAATATAGAGCCGCTAGAATTTTTACCGTTTGTGTATCATTTACTATTATGTATCTTGCTTTCTGTTTGTGCTAGGCTTTAAGAAATGAGTTCACCACAATGGAATACTCCTTGGCAATGAGAAAGAATGAAATCATGCCATTTGCAGCAGTGTGGATGGAAGTGGAGGGTATTATGCTGAGTGAAATAAGTCAGAAAAGGACAGATATCCAATGTTTTCACTCATATGTGGATCTAGCGAAACTTAACAGAAGAACATGGGGGAGGGGAAGGGGAAAAAATAGTCACAAACAGAGGGAGGGAGGCAAACCACAAAAGACCTAAACACAGAGAACAAACAGGGTGGATGGGCATTGAGGAGGGCACCTGTTGGGATGAGCACTGGTTGTTGTATGTAAGCCAATTTGACAATATATTTAAAAAGATAAACTTAAGTGGTTGAAAAAAAAATGAGTTCACCAAGAGCCTCAGTTTTCACATGAACGTTCAGGGTATGAAAAACAGGAGTTTTGCCCATCTAGCATCTAAGCAAGTCCCCACAACAAAGAAGCCCTTGTTGATGATGATGATGATGAATGAGGGAGGGAGGTGGGGAGTGGGAGCTCTCATCTTCCAGAGCTTAACCAGTCTACCTGTGTGAGTCCAAAAACAGAGACAGCTGAACCACATGACATTGCAAAGGATCAAAATTTTTGCCAAATACTTTCTTGGATGCGTGTTTCTGTATTGGAGTGCACAGTGTGAGAGCTGTACCATTTCCATTTCCTGTTCTATATCATTTAATCCAGAAATGGACTCACTATGAAGTCTTTCATCATTCTTAGAAAAAAAGAAAAATCTTGTAGTCTCTTTCTCAGGTACTGGTACTTCTCTGAAACAAGAGAGGGAGGGGAGAGAGAGAGACACTGGTTAGTTAATTTCAACATTTCAGATGAAATGTTCTGAAAATATAAATGAACTATTCCTTAAATATATCTGCTTTATGTTTTGCTCATTTTGCCCTGATTTAAAGTGACTCCACCCTGTATTCAGCATCCTCTCTTCTACCTGAAGCTTTGGTAATGAAGACTTATGTCCCATGGTGGTGGCTGACCGTCTCACCCCAGTGTTGCTACCCCATCTGCCAGTGTTTCCCATGGGACATTCCAGGGTCCTCCTGCCAGACCCAGGACTTCATACCCCTCACAGGGTGCTATCCAGTTTTAAGGAAGAGACGTGATCCCTGTTACAGAAAGGCTAGAGAACTCTAAAGAAGCTGAAAAGAAAATTGTCTTGTGAAGATAAATTTGGATAGTTCTATCAGCATGTCTAACTCAGGTTCTACAAATTATGAAACAGACCTGCACAGAAAGAGACTGCTTACCTGGGGCTGGGCTTCCCGTCGTCTGTTTCTTCTGTAACCTCCTCCTCTTCAGAACTGCTGTCTTGGAAACGAGGGGCTCCCTGCCAGACAACCTTCCCAGTTCTCACTGTCTCAACTCTATAGGCATCTGTATCATCATGGCAATGAAAGGGGACAGGACTGTACCTGATCACACTCATGTGACCACTTTGACCATACACACATAGCTCTAAGGGTCCAGTAGCTTAATCATTAATTTAAAATCAGTAGTATCTTTTTGGATTTTCAATATTAACGGAGACAAAGTGTCATGTTTTTTTGGCATTACCAAGGTGATCTGACAAGAAATATAGTAATACTATAAAAAGATATAAAAACTAAAGGTTTATAAATGTGTAACATAAAAGAACAAAAGTGCTAGCAAGAGAAGCCCAAAATAGAACATGTTGCAGTGAAACCACGTTTCCCCGTTTACTCATCAGTGAGGAAAGGAAACATCTGTCTTTACGTTTTCAGTTTCCAAATGGTCTTTCTGGAACCGCTGAACAAGCCACTGCTATAAGATGTGGACAGTGCCCCTGATTCCTGGAGCACGGAAATCACACTCGAGGCGTCTCAGCACTCATTTCAAAGTGAATTTTCTCACGCCTGGCTTTCAGAAGAGTTACAGTCAATATCCACATCACACCAGGTCTGCTCAGCAGTTTAGGACTGACCTTGCTACTCAGAGGGACATCACATGCAAGAGAATAATGTAAGCAGAGCACATGATGTATTGTATCTAACTTAAGAACACATTTTGAAAAACTGGATCACTGCCCTCCTGTCAGAGGACCAGAGAAATGACACTAAGTACTTATCAGCTGCACGCACGGATGCTACTTTAAGCATGGTATCACACTGAAGGTGGGTGTGCGGCACTCTCTTACGTGGGCACAGCCGGCTTCTCGGTGAGCTTCCGCAACAGCTCCACTTCCATCTTAAACACTAAGGGAGAGCAGCCTAACTAACAGCTGCTGTTAACTTCTGGGTCACGCTGGCCTCCAGACATGAACCTCCTGAAACGGAACGCAGAACTGTGCGTGCTGGAGTTTGTTTTTCTCCAGGCTCTGGCACATTTCCCAGGATTAAGTGGGAAGCAACCAGCAAGTCGATGACAGTGCATCTGTATAAAGCCAAGGTCGCCTATTTCCACCTTTCCCTACCAGATGGCACCGGCTTGCTACAGGTCCTGGTTTTTCCAACTGCATGTAAGACAGAAGCTACTTAAATAAATGACTCCCTATATTTCTTATGATTATTTCCATCCAGGAGAAGGAATGCTGCACAGTACATGCTCCCCTTCAAGTGGCAGCTAGACGTCTGCTCCTTTAAGTGCAAAAACACTTCTTGCTGTGTGAACACAGCTCCAGGCACGTGGTTTTGGCCATATAATACTGAATCTGCTATTGTTCATTGAGGTGGGAGAGAATAATTCTCTTTTCAACTAATGTTACATTATTACATTTAATGTAGACTCAATCTATTACGTTCAAGCTGCCTGAAGTAAAAAAGTTAAGACAATTTAGAAAGTACCTTCCTTTACATCTTTAGCATCTGAATCAAAAAAGGAGAATGTGAACCCGCCAGGCTGCCAGGCCCCAGCTGTCAGAGGCGCGGGCTCATGGACTTCGACCTTCTCGCCGTCACGATTCTCAGTAGAGGGCGTGTCGTCTGCTGTTTCACTGGTAACTTTTGTAGTTTGAAATATTTCTTTTAAGTCCGCAGCAATGTTATAATACATCTCTTTAGACACCTCAGGCAGCTTCTCAGCCTCCTCCCTTTTCTTCCTCCGTTTTGCTTTACTGCAGGGACACATACAGACACGCATGTCACAAAGAGACCATCAGCTGCCAGAAATTAGAACACCTTGGAAAACCAACCCATTCTTTCAACAACCCAGAGGATCCACATATGAAACTCTACTCATAAAAGCAGAATCTTGACCAATAAGCTTTTAATACAGAAAACCATGTCAAACAGCTCCAAACATTACACAAGAATCATATCTCCCTCCTATCCTGAGTTACATTCCATAAATCACACCTAAGATATTAGTTTTAAGAAAATCACTTAACCACAAAAGGCCTCAGTTTCCTCACCTGCAAAATGAACATGCTAAACCAGATAACTTTTAAGATCTTTACAAGTTCTAAAGTTCTGTGAATTTTGGGGCGCCTGGGTGGCTAAGTCGGTGGAGCTTCTGACTCGATTTCGGCTCAGGTCATGATCTCACGGTTCGTGTGATGGAGCCCCACGTCGGGCTCCGTGCAGACAGTGCAGAGCCAGCTTGGGATTCTCTCTCTGCTCCTCCCCTGCTCGTATTGTCTCTCTCTCTCAAAATAAAAATAAACATTTAAAAAGTAAAATTCTGTGGCTTTTACAACATTGGTTTTAGAAATGAATTATAAATGTGCTAAGTCTACTCTGTTTTGATATGGAATGTTGATGTCATTTTAAACCTGCTCTGCATTTATTTTTGTCTTTGAAGTTGGGATAAAAAGTTCCATGATTATTTCCAATACTGGGTTTTTAACTATTACAAGACTAAAATCATTCTTCCTATTAGAGTCCACTCCATATATCATGAGTAGTGTTGGGCCAAAATTCTAACTGTATTACCTATTCTAAAATACTAAGTGAACAAGATGTCCTAAATGAATGCCTTCTTGAGGGAGACTGTCACAGAGAGATACTTTTTTTTTTTTTTTAATTTTTTTTTTAATGTTTATTTATTTTTGAGACAGAGAGAGACAGAGCATGAACGGGGGAGGGTCAGAGAGAGAGGGAGACACAGAATCGGAAGCAGGCTCCAGGCTCCGAGCTGTCAGCACAGAGCCCGACGTGGGGCTCGAACTCACGGACCGTGAGATCATGACCCGAGCCGAAGTCGGACGCTTAACCGACTAAGCCACCCAGGCGCCCCGAGAGATACTTTTAATACTTCATTTAGAAAACCAACCTGGCCAGGATTTAAGGACAGATATGCCTTCTATGAGACTGAACTCTGAGAAACGGTGTACTTCAGACAGTTCCACATGATTATCACTGAACCATCTTACGGCATTTTTATTTTTAGTAATATGATTTATTGTCAGATTGGCTTCCATACAACACCCAGTGCTCATCCCATATGGCAGTTTTAAAAGTGGTCTAAAGATCCTTTGATCCATTTTTATGATGTGGGAGTTAATTTCCCATCCCTTGAGTGTGGGCTGGACTTAATGACCTCTTGAGGAGTGGAGTAAGGCTGATGTGACGGTGTGTGATTATGGAGACGAGGGTCACAAGGTTCTCCTTGCTCTCTCCCCGCCCACACCACCGTCTCTGGGGGAAGCCAGCTGCCATGCCCTGAGGGCACTCAAACAGCCAAACAAGAGGCAAGAACGGAGGCCTCCTGCCAACAGACTAGGTGAGCCATCTTGCAGGCAGTCTTGAGCCCTCGGAGAATGCAGCTTTCTGAGAGCCCCTTAACTACCCGGTAAACCATTCCCAAATTCCTGACCCACAGAAATTGGGACCTAATGAATTTTTAAGGTCAAGCTATTCAGTCTTGGGGAAGTTTTTTACACAGAGATTCATGATTGATGCAGATTTTGGTACCGAGGTGTGAAGTGCTGCTCTAACAAATCTAAACCAGAGGAGGGGCTGCACAGTCCAGGTAATGGGCAGGTCAGGAGGCAGCAATGAGGGTGTAGGCAAGAGCCTGAAGAGCCTTGCAGAAACTGCCAGTAGAAACTACATAGCCACTGAGGAGGCTGCAGGTAGGGCTGTGGGAAATTGAGGTGAACGCTACTGGAAACCTGGGGGAAAGGGATCCTTGCTATGCCATGGCAGGAAGTTCAGCAGCACTGCATCATCTCTGTTAAAGTGGGCCCTGGGACATGCCTATGAACAAGAAGCTAGCTAGGAAGGTGTCTGGGAAGGTCTGAGGGTATTTGCTGGTTTCTTCTTGCTGCTTGCAGTACAACGCGAGCAGATAGTTTCATTGAAGGAAGATATTTCTTGTAAGAAGCTAGGACCTCATGGTCTTGAAGACTCCTAATTTCTAGAACACAAGTGACATGAAATTTAAGAATTGGCTTCTAAGCAAAGAGCAAATCTAAGACTCAGAAAACATAGTCTAAAGCAGGCGTTAGCAAACCAGAGCCCAAGGACCAAAGCCGGGTTGTTGCCTATTTATGTGTGGGATGCAAGCTACAATGCAATCTTTTACAGTCTGAAATGGTTGGAAAAAATAAAGAGAAAATGACTTTGTGACATGGAAGATTACATGAAATGCAAATGTTAGTGTCTTACTGGTAATTTTATTGGAACCCAGCCTCCCTCACTCACATATTGCCTGTGACTGCTTTCCTATTACAAAGGCAGACTGGAGTACTGCAACAGAGACCTTGTGGCCTGCAAAGCCTAATATATTTACTATCTGATCTTTTAACAGAGAAATGTGTAGACCCCAGTCTAAATATAAAACAAAATCCTTTGTTAAGACCGTAGCCATAGCCCAGAAACTTCAACTGTTCAAACGAGGCTCCTGAGGAATTTAAAGGTGGTGTCTCAGAAGTCCACAGGAAAATAAGCTGGTCTCCAAATGATCTGTGGGTGTGGCTCCTGTCTAATGGGAGTGAACCCATAGGAGATTCACAGGAGATTCACACAAATATTTTAAGAGAAATAGGTTAAGAGAAACACTAGCCTGGATTGATAGGTACCATGATATTCTACAAGGAAAAGGCTTTTGGATTCCCACATTTCTACTAGGAAAAAGAAGGCTGAGAAAATTACTTGGCCACAACCCCATGCGACCGTTCATGAAAAAGGAAGGATGATCCAAAAGGCGGAATCAAGACCGTGGAGAATTATTACCAGGCCCACAGTTCTAATCTAAGAACTCCCAATGTTTGTCCAAAGCTTTTTTGTCAAAATGTTTGTCAAAGCTCTTCCGGACTGGTGCCCCCTGTGCCTCCTGTATCCTCTCTGGACAGCAGAGCTCACGGTGGCCATCCTGTACCTGTCCCACCACTGTGTTCGAGAACGGGCAGTAACCAGTCTTTCTGGTTCACAGTTCTCTCCCGTCTCTAATTACAAGACCTGCACTCAAGGTGTCGTACTCTAGGAATTACAACATTCAGCCTCATTTGCCCCTAGACGGGATTTGGATGACAGCATCCCAGATTCTGAATGGATATTGTAGAAGTGAGGGTCCTGGGGAAGCCAGGGAGGGGGTGAGCATATTTTCCATGTGGCAGGAATATAAACAATCTGTGCCAGGAGGTGCATAACGGTGGTTTTAAATGTGTTCACAAATTCCTCGTCACTTCTCCCTTTGAGAGGTGGTGTTTACAAGCCACCCCCATCCCCCCAATCAAACTATGGGTTGGACTTAGAGACTTGTTTCAAGAAAACCAAACAGGGCCGATTGTCAGTGTGTGGCTCAAGGCTAGGTCATAAAACACACCGTGCCTCCTCCTCCTCTTTTGGGTCACTGGCTCTGAGGGAAGACAGCTGCCCTGTTATGAGGGCACTTAAGCGGCCTAATGGAGAGGCCAACAAGGTGAGGGACTGGCCCACAGCCATGAGAAGGAGCCATCTTGGAGGCAGGCCAACCAGCCTCAGTCGAGCCTGCGGAGACTGAAGCCCAGGGCAACATTCTGACCACAACCTCTTGAAAGACCCTGGCCAGAACCACCTACAGAGGCTGCTCACAGAAACTTTGAGGTACTAAGTCTTTGTGGTTTTAAGGTGCTAAGTTTCAGATAATTTTTAATGCAGCAATAGATAATACATCCTACAAATAAAAATAAATATACAAAATATACCCTACTCAAATGCCACGTTCAACGTGGGCTATTTGGAATAACATACAAAAATTCTACGTTGCAGGAAATGTTCATATTACTTCTACTTTGGTCTGATCTGATTCTTTTTAAAAGAAACCTTTAATCTTGGAAAAATTTTAGATTTACAGAAAGGTTACAAAGACAGTACATCATTCCCAAATAGCCTTCACTTAGTTTCCCCACATGGTAGCATCTTCCGTAACTCTGGTACAATGGTCAAAACTAATAGATTAACATAGGGTCATCGCTATTAACTAAACTCAAACCTTATTCTCGTTTCCCCAGTTTCTCCACAGATATCTTTTTTCTTCCAGGATTTAATTCAGAATACCACATGCCTTTAGTGATTTTCACAGCCCGAAAATGAAGGAATTAAACGAGGCAGACTTGGTGGTTGCTCCACACATGTGCCGTATTTGTCAAACTGATAGGGCATGGATGGGAAACACAAGTTCCTACCACACTGAAGGAGTGAGTGGACTGAATCGCTGCCCTCAAAAAGAGATGTCCAGGCCCTACTTTCTAAAACCTGTGAACATTACCTGATTTGGAAAAAGGGTTTTTGCAGAGTTTTTAAGTACCTTGCAAAGAAGAGATTTTCCAGGATTATCCAGACAGGCCCTAAATGTAATCACAAGTGTGCTGATAACAGACACAGAGATGAAAGATGCAGAGAAGAGGAGGCCACATGAAGACAGATATAGAGACTCCAGTGATGGAGGAACACAGCCAGGCGAGGACCACCATGGGCTGCTGGCAGGCACCTGAGGCCAGGAGAGAGGTGGGAACAGATGTTTCCCCTGAACGCAAGAGAACGTAGTTCTTCCAATAACCTTGACTTCAGACTCCCAGTAACTTTTGTGGTTTTAAGGCAGTTAAGTTTGTGGTAATTTGTTACAACAGCCACAAGAAACTAATACAAGTAGGAGGCACCAGAGCAGCCCAGGAGCACATGCCATTTACTTGCATGAGACTTCTTTGTTAAAAGGTAAGACTTTCTCCACCACATCAATAATTCTACTCTAACTTTTCCCTCCCTGGTCTTAAATTAAATGCAATGTGGACCAATGGATAGATATTGGCTACTATCTACTACTATTGTCTGAAATGAGATTAATTTCTATGATCCTCCTCCAGAGAGAAGTAGCTGACTTACCTTTCTTTTGGCTTATCATCGGTCTTCCTTTCATAAGTGGCATGGTCATGCCTTGTTGGATCATAACGTATGACATCCCTATGTAAACGACAGACAGGAATAAATTGGGAGAGAGAAATCAGAACATAATGCAAAAAGTTAATAGTAAATCGTAAGTCTACATTGGAGCTATTCCAATTTTTGAGCAAGACAAAACCACACAACCAAAGAAGAGTGTCAGAATCTTGTTAGAGACAGTCATATTTTAAATTACCCAGTTTTGAGTTTCCCTGGATCTTTTTTTAACATTAAAAACTATTTTACACTTACTAAAATATGGATAAAACTGGATTTGCATAAAATATTTTAGGGGGGAAAGGTTGGGGAGGTGAGTAAAGGTATAGAAAGGAAAACTGGGGATGCCCAGCTGGCTCAGTCAGTAGAGCATGTGACTCTTGATCTTAGGGTCCTGAGTTCAAGCCCCACTTTGGGTGTAGAGTTTACATTAAAACAAAACAAAACAAGGGGCACCTGGGTGGCTCAGTCGGCTAGGCATCCAACTTCAGCTCAGCTCATGATCTCGCAGCTCATGAGTTTGAGCCCTGCATCAGGCTCTCTGCTGTCAGCATGGAGCCCGTTTCGGTTCCTGTCTCCCTCTGTCTCTGTCCCTCCCCAGCTCATGCTTTCCCTTTGTCTCAAAAATAAATAAAAACATTTAAAAAAAATTAAAACAAAAAAAAGAAAAGAAAACTGGTCACATGGTAGTGATTGTAGAAGCTGGTGTATAAGGAACACCAGTCTTTCCAAATTATGTGTTTAAAATTTTCTGTAGTATAAACTGCTACATTTATAAAGTTTCACAGTATTTATTTATTTAATTAATTAATTTATTTATAAATGTTTATTTATTTTTGAGAGAGACAGAGACAGAATGTGAGTGGGTTAGGGGCAGAGAGAGAGGGAGACACAGAATCTGAAGCAGGCTCCAGGCCCTGAGCTGTCAGCACCAGAGCCTGACACGGGATTCAAACCCATGAGCCGTGAGACCATGACCCAAGCCGAAGCCGGACACTCAACTGACTGAGCCACCCAGGCGCCCCAATATTTATTTTTTAAAGCAGGCTTCACCCCTAGCACAGAGCCCAACACGAGGCTTGAACTCACGATCCTGAGATCAATACATGAGGTGAGATCAAGAGTTGGATACTTGGGGCACCTGGGTGGCTCAGTGAGTTGAGTGTCTGACTTCAGCTCAGGTCACAGTCTCTTGGTTTGAGTTCGAGCCCCGCATCAGGCTCCGTCCTGTCAGTGTGGAGCCTGCTTGGGATTTTCTCTGTCTCTCAGCCCCTCCCACATTTTCTCAAAAATAAATAAACGTAAAAAAAAAAAAAGTTGGACACTTAACTGAGCCATGCAAGTGCCCCTACAGTTAATATTTAAATCACTGTCCAGCTGCTTCACTAATGGAAGCAATGCTGTTATGACATCTAAGTACATAAACAGAGAAAAAATTTAAGATTAGTTTCCTGGAGTGAACCTGGATCAAAGAGAAGTATATTTTTAAGGGACTGATACATACTGCCAACCACACTCCCCAGAACATTTACAATGGTCTACTTTTATACAGAGTTCAATAAGGCATTTATGTCAAAGGAAAATAGAATGGAATGGGATGGAACATAAACCATACTTAAATTTCTTAGCAGCTACTGATCCTTTGTGTGTAGAATCGCTGAGGGTGGTTTGCAAAACACTCTGCACAACGTCCAGAGTTTTGAGCTTCTCGGCAGCAAGCTCTTCTTCCTCGGCAGTTCTGCTGTCGTTTTCCTCTAAGAGGTAAAAGGGTAATTAACAATCTCTTGGCAAACATTACCTGAGCAGTCTCAACCATCAAACATTTACAAGTACCTAAACACGGGCAAAGCACATTCAGACAGGCGAAAGAAGGGCCAAACCCCATCTTCCTAGCCTTCCTGTCCCCACGCCCCTCAGTGCCACAGGGAATCCAGAAGTCTCATGACCAACAAATGAAAAGTCCCATTCTTGTTTGTAATTATGAAAACATAATTGCATTTAATGGCTTTCAGTGGCAACTCAAAAAATTTAAGGTAAATATTGAAAATGTAAGAGCAAGATATTAATTACAAAACTAAAGTAATTAAACTTTTTTTTTTAACATCCTAAAAATGTTATTTAAATTACACGTAAATCTAAAAACAGAAGGTAGTGAAAGATGGCACTGAGAAAAGAACAGTCAGGAGCAAAGATGACCCACATTTGGGAAATGCCCACATACAAGAGAAGGCTAAAGCCACAGGGACCTACCTACAGAACCTCGGGAACCAGGAACAAGAATTGGGAGAAAACAAGGGAATTTTGGTACAAAGGGAGCAAAGAGAGGACATCTCAAGGCGGGTGGTCGACAGGGACAGACACCATGGGCAGGCTGGCGAGGCCGAAGCCGAGGAAACACCACTGCACTGAGTGGGGTTGCTCACTGCTGGGAGGGTCCACAAGTCAGAAGAGTGTCGTGTGGACACAGACCCAAGAGGCAGAGGTTCCGAAAGCGACCTCCACATGCAGCGCTAAATGCAGGCCAATTTGCTCTGCCTGCTCCCGCCTCCTCAGGGAAGTGCTCGAGCGGCTCTGACGGGCATGCTGATGTGGACCCTGCAGAACCTGCTCTCCAAACCCTGGTTTCCAGAAGCGTTTCTTGCACAGGACAATCACCTCAAAGAAGAGAGGGTCAAAGCAAAGAGTGCATTTTCAATAAAAAGCTGTGGGGGATAAGCTTAGGAATCCCCCGGGCTTACAACAATGGGTTGACAAGGCATAAAGAAATACAAAGTCATAAAATGCTCACACCCGAGTATGGGTAAATCAGATTGGCACCCCAAGAATAAGGGGGTGTAAACACCCCGAGAATAGGGAGGCACAAAGGTGCCAGGAATAGGGAGGTGCAAAGGCACCTCAAAATAGGGAGGGGGTGCTGAGCCCCCAAAATATATAGAGAGAGGCAAAGACCTGAAATAGAAACAGCGCAAAGGTGCCCAACACATAGGAACAACAAGATTAGATATTCAGGGTGAAAGCACCCCAAATTTAGTACTGTAGCAGAAAGCTGTTTTCACAGGAGAATAGGGCCAGGTTAGGTACATTGGTGAATTGGACTTTGGACCACTGCGATGCAGGCAAAGCAGCCCGGAGTGGAGATGGTTAACAAAAGAAAAAGTGTCTTGTCAACCCTGAAGTTATTCCCCCTATCTATCTCATCCCCTAGGCTAGCTAAGATAAACAGAGGTGCTGCCTCAGGTCTGCTGTAAACAACCTTCAACTTGACTGCCCGGCGCCAGGATTTGGTTTGTATTAACCCAAACCCCTATCCACGAATATCTTCAAGACCCCTTTCTCTCATGGCCACCAAGTTAATGTTCACAGATTCATTGTCCCTTTGTGCACGTCCATCGCCATGTTTGTAAGCCTTCTGATCCTAATAAAAATGGGGCAAGGACCCTTACTCGGGGCTCTTGTCTTTTCCCCGACATTAGCCATCTCTCGCTTTAATCCTGCGTCCACTCTTCTGCTGACCAAAAGAGAACTTTGTTAGAGTCTACGATAAAAAGCCAACCGCTTCTGATTCAGATGCAATTTAGAATGAAAAAGGTGGGTGTGGCGACTCAGAAGCTGGTAAGGTGGAAGGAATGGCCTAGTCAGCAGGAGCACACCCCTGAAAAGGAGGGACAGCAAGTATGAATGGTGAGGCCCAAGATTAACTCAGGAAGGACAGAAATGCGCTGTGAGGACAGAGAGGTACAGAGACCCAGGAGGGAAGTGGGGGCCTCACTTGAAGTGACCCTCCTCCAGGCCAGGTGGGAGGGGAGGGTTTTCTCGAAGGATAAGATGGAAACTTAAGCACAGAAGGTCTTGTAGAGAAAGTCTGGAGCCACTGCTGAGAAGGAAGTCAGAGATCGTCACTGCTGCCAGTGTGCCCACACTGGGACGAATGCAAGCAGACTGGCACTTGGCGGGGTACTGCTTCTGAAGGACCTGCACCCAGCATGCACGCTGGGTGGAAGACCAATGTTTTTGTTTCTAGAAAGCCACGTGGGACTTAACCATCTTCCCCAACCTTGCCAGGACCTACCAAACTACTGTCAGGTAGGGCCCATCCTTCTCCCCTGTGCCAGGGACAGGGCAGAGGAAGACGGGGTCTTTCCTGTCCTTTCTGGCAGCTTAATATATACCAACAAGTTCAAGGAGTACTGAGTAAGCAACAGTGGGTCATGGGCCTCACACCCGTAAGTCTTGGGGTGCAGGCTCCCCACATGGCGAGCAAAGGGGCCAGACCAGACGACTCCCCAGGGAGCCCCAGCTCTGACACAGGATGGTTCGGACAGTAGGTGTTTACCTTCCCGTTCCTCCTCACTGTCACTTTCCAGAAATCGTGAGTCCATGCGGAATCTGTCATCGGTGCCGAAGTGAGACTGTAAGTCCATGAGCTACACAGACACACAGATAATCGATAGCCATGATCAAAGACAGTGCTTCCCCTCCCTCCCCTCACCCTCAAATTCACGTTAGTGTTTGCATAATCTCACCACCCACGATCCCATCAAAATGAACACCGAACACCGGGGAGCAGATCTGGGTCAGCCTGCACTTACGCAGATTTAACAACTGTGTCAAAAACATGGGCGTGTTACAGGTGTATTTTCAGCCTTTACTAACCTTCCGCCCAGCTCTGCCCTCAAACTGAGGTTTAATTCTGAACCTGTGGCTGTCATCTTCGGAGTCGGATTCCTCATCCTCACTGTCAAACAGCTTCCCAGATGCTCTACTCACAGACTCCTGGAACAGATGTAGACAGAGTTTATTAACAACCAAGACAATCTGCAATTCCTTCTTTTAAAAAAAAAATTTTTTTTTAAATGTTTATTTTTGAGACAGAAGGAGACAGATCATGAGCGGGGGAAGGGCAGAGAGAGAGGGAGACACAGAATCCGAAGCAGGCTCCAGGCTCTGAGCTGGCAGCACAGAGCCCGACGTGGGGCTCGAACTCACCGACCGTGAGATCATGACCTGAGCTGAAGTCGGATGCCTAACTGACTGAGCCACCCAGGCACCCCTGCAATTCCTTCTTTACGTAATCTTAAGCCCATACTTAAGAACCAGTAACCCAGATGCCTCTCCCAGGAAAGGCTGGACAGTCAGAATGCAAAGTCCTGACTCCGTGACATTGACTTGGCCTCTTGCTTGGGTCACTAATGTCGAGGCTCCCAGTGCAGTCTGGATTGGGCATGGGGGTGTGGATGTCATACAGGACACACTCTACAGGGTGTCACTAGGACTGATGTTACCTGGCAGACAATGTGGAAGGCAGGTTCCTGTGGGGGAAAATCTGTACGGTCCCTGGTGTCTGTGTGTGTGGTAGCCTGGGGAGCCCTGGGGCTACTGTGGCTCTGGAGGATTTTACACTGAACCTGGCAGTTGTGGGGAGGTCTTGGTCTGCAGT